>NW_027507787.1:32343773-32943773 GCF_037356315.1 Lithobates pipiens
ACAAATTTTTGCCCCCTCCTCCCCTGTACAAATCTGCTACTTTTAGTATAAATATTCTTCCCCACCACCAGCATAAATACTCTTTCGTTCAGTGACAGACACAGCACTCCATTATTCAGAAACATAGGGTTATATCGCCCCTTACAGGAGTAGGACACTAGGCATAAAAAAAGACTTGGCTATGCCTATGGGCAGTCCTAGGTGATATGCACCCGTTTCTCTGCTATAGGCCTTCAGTTTTTTTTTCTGCCTAGTCAGGAGTAAGGACCTAGTTCTCTGCTGGGATCTTTGGTCCTGGCAATTTTTTTTGTTTTTCTAAACTACTTTTTTTTTTCACTTGGATTTTTTCTACAATCAACTGCTAGACTGGGCAACAGGCTGGACACCAAGATCCAGTGGTCTCCCCAGTCTGGCCAGGGAGTGCGTGCAGACCACAGCTACGCGCTAGGTCGGCCGCGCCATAGCCCCACTGGACGGGGGTTGGCCCTGCGAGTAAAGTCTCACGAGGTTGGCCTGTGTCACAGCTTTCCTTATGACCATCCCCCCCCCCCCCCCCCCGTGTTCTTTGTATTTTCACAGGTGGCGCTTAGACATATAGGCTAGTAAAGAGCGCATGGGTGTTGGGCCTGATGCTATCTACCTTCGATGCAGTTTTTGTGCAGTTCCATACAAGCTCCTTTCAAGTCATGCTGGTGTTAAGAGCCCACAGAGACCTCAGGCAATCTGCTTCGGCTGAGTGAGAAAACTGGGGGTCCCTGGTCTGGTGTCTTCGCTCTCAAGGATTTCGGCAAGGAACATCCTTTCTCCCCTTGTATTGGACAGTGGTTACCACCAATGCCAGTCTGAGTGGGGAAGTGTGCTGGGACTTGGTTCTGCTTGGGGTCGTTGGACGCCAAAGGAATCCGGACTGCCGATCAATATCCTGGGAATTTGAGTGATAAGATTATGTATGGATGATGGAGGTAGACTTCGGGGGCTCCTGGAACGGATCCAGTCAGACGATGCCACGGCAGTGGCCTATGTCAATCACCCAGGGAGCAATGAAGAGTGTGTTGGCAGCCCTGACAGTAGCCAGCATCCTCCGGTGGACAGAATGCCTTGTTCCGGCCCACTCCACCGTATGCATTCTAGGAGTGGAAAAATGGCATGCGGTTGCCTCAGTCATCTAGTGTTGGTCCACGGGGTGGTCTTTTCACCCGGACGTGTTTCATTGTATATGTCTCCAATGGGGAACTCCCGAGGTAGACCTGTTGGCGTCCCAGATTAACGGAATGGTACTGAGGTTTCTGGCAAGGCCACAGGCTCCTCTGGTGGACACTGCAGACGCTCTAGTGGGGCCAGTATAGTCAGATCTACGCCTCTCCTCCTCTCAAGATTCTGCCGCAGCTTTTGCGCAGGATCAATGCCGAAGGGATTCGATCATTCTAGTGGGCCCGGGTGGCCTTGTCTGGCTTGGTCGCTGACATCCCTTGGCAACTGCCTCTCAGGGAGGTTCTACTGTCCTAAGGGACAATCTTCCATCCTGCTTCAGTCACTGGTTTTGAAAGCCTGGCTGTTATGAGCCCGGTGCTGAAGTTATGATGCTGCTGAAGGCTAGGAAGCCTTCCTCTAGGAAGATTTACCACTGGACATAGATCGCATACTTATCCTGGTATAAGGCACTTTGCTTTTACCTTTGTTCTTTCTTGGTGGCTCGCTTTCGACCTCCCCTTCACAGGGGGGTTGGTCAGAACTTGGCCTTGAGTACCATCAAGGGCTAGGTGTTGGCCTTGGTGGTTTTCTTCAGTGTACCCTGAACTTGCACTCCCTGGTGCGTACTCTTAATCAAGGGGTTCGTCATCTCCCTCCACCAGTGCTGTCTCTTCTACTGCCATGTGATCTGCTCTTGGTGCGTTTGGTTCTACAGGAGGTTCCTCTGCTTGCTCTGTCCCAGAAGGTGGCTTTTTTGGTTGCTGTCACCTCTGCTCACAGTGTGTCGGAACTGTAGGCATTACCATGTCATATTTCTTACCTGGTGATCCACAAAGATGAAGTGGTTCGCTCCTCTGATTCCTTTTGATTAAGGACGTTGTATTGCCTTCCCTGTGTCCCAGGTCAAAATGTCCTAAGGGATTTACCTTACATGACCTGGGTGTGTTTGGGCGATTTGGGTGTATTTGGCAGTCACAGGGTTTTTTCAGAGATCAGACTCACTGTGATCACCTACGGGCTTCTTCTGTGACCTTTCTAGATGGATCAGACAGACTATGACTCTGGTCTATTCTATCAGAGGTTTGGTTCCTCCTTTCCCTGTTACAGCGCTTTCTACTTGGCTGCTTACTGCTTCTTGGGCCTTCCATCATCAGGCGTCGGCTGCGCTGGTTTGAAAGGTGGCCACTTGGTCGTCTGTGTACACTTTCATAAAATTGTGCTGGCATCTGAGGATGCTTCTTTTGGCTGCAAGGTGTTGCGGGCTGCTGTTTAGGGGGTCTAATCTCTCTTGAGGGTTTATCGTTCAGGTTGGGCTCCAGTTGTTCTGTGTTGAGCGCCTGTTACCTGGTTGGCTCTTGTGTTAGCCTTGGGATTTTTCGTTGTCCCACGCCTCATGTTTGCCACTGCTTTGGGGCATCCCTATGGTTCTGAATAATTGAGTGCTGTCTGTCAATGAACGAAAGAGGAAATGGGATTTTTTTTACTTACCGTTAAATCCATTTCTCTGAGTTCATTGACAGACACAGCACCCTCTAAGGAGTTTTGATGCTTCTGACTCTGCTTGTTACTAAACTGAAGGCCTATAGCAGAGAGGGGGGTGTATATCACCTAGAACTGCCCATAGGCATAGCCAAGTCTCTTTTCTGCCTAGTGTCCTACTCCTGTAGGGAGCGATATAACCCGCTGGTTCTGAATAATGAAGCGCTGTGTCTGTCAATGAACTCAGAGAAATTGATTTTTCAGTAAGTCAAAAATCCAATTTTTCTTATAGTCACCGGCCGACACCGCTCCTCTCTTAGCCATTGGGTTGTTATGCCCTATTACTAGGAGATACTAGTCAATAGTTGTAATACAACACTCAGAACTCTTAGTTCCGCCCAGGGGGGTGGTCCCTTGGGCAAGAACCCTCCAGCCTGCCATGCAGCCATCAGTTTTATTTTGCCTAGTGAAGGAGAAGGACCTAGGAACCCTGCGGGCCTATCGGTCTGTGCTTTTTTTAATGCAGAAGCGTGACTTTTTGCGCAAGATGAATGATCCTGTGATCTACCATCAGCAGCTGGCTGGATGACAGGCTGGATACCCTTATCCTTGTAGTCTCCCCAGTCCAGCGATCGAGCGTGTGCAGGCCGCAGCTATGCACTCAGCAGGCCATGACGAAACCTCAGCTCAAGAGGGGGTCAGTGAGCTTTTATGCTCCGGGCATACATATGACTGGGCTACTGATGTCTGCATCACAGTATGCTGGGCCAGCAGCCACCCTGTACTGATCAGTGAGTGGGTCTGTGATGGAAAGTGTCCCAGCTCTTCAGGACTGGTAAGTACAGCTCTTCCTGCCTCGGCGGGGCTGAGCAGCTGGGCATTCCCTGGGAGGTCGATTCGGGGGTCCCTCACCTCCCTCTCTTCTCTCCCCTGTCCCTATCTCCCCCCCTCTGGGGGGATGCTGCATGTGGCTGCTGAGCGGTATGTGTGTCTATGCAGGGGCTCTCCGGGTGGTGCTCTCACCTGGGTTGGGGGGCTGCGCTGGCTAGTGGTGTCCTGGGTCATGTTCTTCATGCCCCTGGAAGGTGTCTGTGAGGTTTTGCTGATGTCCTGTACAGCGCTGTGTTCACTGCCATCGTTTTCTCCCTGTACCTCATGGAGCTGCTTTGGGGGCCATTTTAGGTGTGGGCAAGGGCAGCATGCTATCCTGGGCTTCAGCGGCCATTTTCCTAGTGATCTCCTATTCAGGACACTGGCGGCCACCTTCTTGAAGCCTGAACACGTTTTTTCAGTGTTCTCTAGCGGCAGCATGTGCTCCTGAACTCTGTCATTTTCCCTTGTTTTATGTCTTTGTACTGGACGGGGGTGGCCATTTTATTGAAGCCTGAGCACACTTCAAAGCAGTTTTGGTGCTATTTGCAGCTGCTGCCACTGACACATCATTGTTTCCTCTGCACCTGGGAGCCCACAGGGACTACAGGCACGACTTGCTGGATAGTGCAGAACTCCTCAGGGTGGTGAGTCCAGCGGGAAAGAGCCCCTCAACCAGCAGCAGTAAGGAAGCTGTCACTGTCCTAAATCCCCTTCAGGTGGCAGACAGGGAGGGGGGTCATCATGGCTTCATAAACTGGCGTTTCTTCCCCCGAAATCCAGCCAATTGCAACCGGGTCACCTGCAGACTGCGCAGTGCCCATGGACACCCTGTCGGCGGTCCTCAATTAGTTCGTTGCCAAGATGGAGGCGGTGCGTGGGAAGAAAGATGCACTAAAGGTGCCCCCCCCCCGCTCCTCTGGGTAGAGCGCTAACGCAGACTCGGGTCCTGCTGAGGCTGCTGACCCCTGCTCTGTCTTGTCAGACGATGCTGACCAGGACTGACAGTGAGCATGAGTCCCCGCCCTGGTCCGTGAGCGACAAAGCGCTTGTTGGAGCACTTATCACAGCTGTGCGTGATACCCTGAAGATTCAGGAGCCAGCAGATCCCTCTGCTGATGTACTGGTCCCTTTTGGCTCCCGCAAGCCAGCACGTTCACCTAAGGTGTTCCCGTATCTGACTTATTTTGACAAGTTCATTTACAAGGAATGGGGTCGCCTGCAACGGACCTTTTCGGTCCCCAAATACATGGCGATGCGTTACCCTTTTGAGGAGAGCCTTCTCAAAAAATGGTCGGCTCCTCCGGTCGTGGACCCCCCCCTCCCCAGTATCCAGGTTAAATAAAGTAACCATTATCCCGGTTGAGGGGACTCCTGCATTCAAGGATCCCATGGACAGGAAGGCCGAGGCAGAGGCTCGTTCCTTGTTTACGGTTGTGGGGTCAGCCGTGCGACCAGTACTGGCATCCGCACTTGTGTCGCAGACACTAACTGAGTGGGCATAACTTTTGCACCGTGAATTGGGAGAGCAACAGGCTTCTCCTGTCTGCGTGGAACTAGCCCAACTAGTGCAAGGCCTGACTGATCTTCCCTTCCTTGGCGACCGGCTCTTTGGATGACATGAATGCCACCGGTTGTAAGAGTACCCTACTTCCACAGGACAGGAAGGCTAAGGAGCCACGCCGTAGACGAGGGCCCTATTTTTCCACTCACATACTGCTTTTTCGTCCGCCCGGAGCTTCGACAACGTCCCCAGCCCTACAGGACGTCCATAGACGGACAAAAACGTCCCTAAAACCACAAGCCTGCGAATAAAATTGCTACCGCATGAAGGTTTGCCCCCACCCATGTCTCGGGTGGGGGGGGTCGCCTTCGGGAGTTTGTAGCCCGGTGGTCCTCTCAGCTATCCGACCAATGGGTCTGCGATCTGCTTTCCACAGGCTACAAGATAGTTTCTCTCTTGGCCTCCAAACAGATTCTTCCCTTCCAGCATACCCGTATCCCCGGCTCGCCGGGAGGCCCTCTTGGGGGCAGTAAGGGACCTGTTGAATCGCGGGGTTGTTGTACCGGTTCCGGAATCGGAATCTTTCCAGGGATTCTACTCAAATCTGTTTGGACGTACCCCTTCCTTCTTGGGAACTACAATCTTGGACCTAAAAGCCCTCAATCAGTTTGTAAAAATGCAGAGGTTCAAAATGGAATCAGTTTCGCTCCGTAGTCGCTGCACTCCATCAATGGGACTCCCTGGCATCCTTGGACATCCAGGATGCGTACCTGCACATACCCATATGTCTTCGGCATCAAAAGTTTCTGCGGTTTCCAGTCGGGGAAGCCCACTACCAGTTTGGGGCTCTTCCTTTTGGTCTGGCATCAGACCCCCGGGTCTTTACCAAGGTATTTGCTCCAGTTTTGGCGTGCTGCGGCAACATGGGATCACGATCGTGGGATACCTAGACCATCTCCTCCTGAGGGCATCTTCCACCTCAGAGTTAGAGGAGGATGTGGCGATCACCATGAAGACCCTGCAAGAATTTGGGTGGCTGTTGAACCTAAAGAAGTCGGTGATTGTACAGACCCAGCATCTGGAGTACCTAGGTTTGCTGCTGGACTCCATGGAAGCGAGAGTTTTTCTCCCTTCAGACAAACTGCAGACTCTCAGACCCGCGGTAAAACTGCTTATGAACCACAAGTGGTCGTCGAGACGCTTTTGCAAGCGAGTCCTGGGTCTCATGGTAGCCTCCTTTGGTGTGGAACTGGGAATAAGGTACTGCCTCAGAGTCCTGCAGAAGGAGATTTTGACAAAATGGGACAAATCTCAGTTGTCCCTGGATCGTCAGATCCAGGTGAGCCAGTCAGTCAGTGACTCACTGATCTGGTGGCTGAGGTCCCCGGTGATTGTCCAGGAAATTGTTCCTGCCTCTGAAGTGGACAGTGATCACAACAGACGCCAGCCTATCCGGCTGGGGTGGAGTGATGGGGGTTCAGTTGGCTCAGGGCCTCTGGTCGACGGAAGAATCCAAGTTGCGGATCAATCTGCTCGAGTTGAGAGCGATCAGGCTATGCCTCTCTGCATGGTTGGTGAGAATTCAGGGGCGTCCAATCAGGATCCAGATAGACAACGCCACGGCTGTGGTATACGTCAATCACCAAGGGGGAACAAAAAGCTCAGCCATTGCACGCGAGGTCGCTCACATACTTCGGTGGGCAGAGCAACACGTACCAGCCCTGACGGTGGAGAACTGGCAGGCGGACTGAGTCGCCAGATGCTGCACCCAGGAGAATGGGTGTTGCATCCGGAGATATTCAGGTTACTGTGCCTGAAGTGGGGCACACCAGACATGGATCTTCTGGCCTCCCATCTCAATCGGAAAGGTGCCAAGATTCGTGTCCAGGACAAGAGATCCGTGGGCAGATGTGTCAGACGCACTGGTGGCTCTTTGGGATCAGTACCAGCTGATCTATGCCTTTCCTCCACTGAAACTGTTACCACGCCTGCTTCACAAAGTGGAAGCCGAGGGGATCCCAGTAATACTGGTTGCCCCAGATTGGCCTCAGCGTCCTTGGTACGCAGACCTGGTGCATCTGATGCTAGATGCTCCCTGGCGACTGCCATTGCGAGAGGACCTTCTGTCATAAGGGCTGATTCTCCATCCTGCTTTATCATCGCTGGCTTTAATGGCATGGCTAGTGAGAGCTAGGTGTTGAGGAACCGGGGTCTGTCGGACTCGATGATCCCAACTATGTTAAGGGCACAAAAAATCTTCTTCCCGGAAGATATACCATTGTACCTGGAAGGCCTACATCTCCATGTGTGAGGAGAAAGGATGGCTGCTTTTCTATATCCAGGATCCTGCTGTTTCTTCAGCAAGGAGTAGACCAGAAATTGGCGTTAAGCACCATTAAGGGGCAAATTTCAGCCTTGGCTGTCTTTTTTTCAGTGACCCCTGGTGTCTCACTCATTAGTGAGTACCTTCATTCAGGGGGTACGACATGTAGTCCCTCCGGTGCGTCCACCGTTACCCCCGTGGGATTTGAACCTGGTGTTATCGGCGCTTCAAAAACCGCTTTTGAAAATATCAGGGAGATTCCCGAACCTTTCCCAGAAAGTGGTCTTTCTAGTGGCCAACATATCGGGCAGGAGGGTTTCGGAACTGGTGGCTTTGTCTTGCAAGTCGCCCTATCTGGTTATCCACAAGGATAAGGTGGTGTTGCGGTCACCTCGTTACCGCTTAGTGTACACCAACACACACTGATTGCCGCCCCCCCCCCCCCCCCAGCAATAAAGAGGACATGTCACAGTTCAACTGAGTACCCGTGTACCTGTCAGTCTATATGCGTACCTGTCATCGCCCTTCAGAATACCAGTCACCAGCCCATCAGAGTCCCCGAGTACCTATCTGTAGCCCATCGGAGTACCCGTCACCAGGCCATCACAGTACCTGTCTACAGCACATCAAGTTACCCGAGTACCTATCTGCAGCCCATCAGAGTAAAAAAAAACTCACCATGCTACTTAAAGAGGAAGTAAACCCTGATGGGTTTACTTCCTCTTTGATTCCCTGCAAAGGTAAAGCATAATGGACTACTATGCATCGCACAGTAGCCCGTTATGTGTCACTTACCTGACATAGGAGCCAGCGAAGTCACCGTTGTTCCCTGTAGTCTGGAGCATCCATCTTCTCGGTGGGTCTCGCTGCTCCGGCGCTGTCATTCGACGAAGCCGCAATGACGTCACTCCCACGCATGCGCACGGAAGCCGCCTCTCGCGGCATATCTCCGTTGACAGCGGCGCGCTCAGTGCGCCTGCATGCCACTGTCTACGGTGCATGCGCCGTAGACAGCGGTGCCTGTCTTTTGGCAAATATCTCCTAAATCGTGTAGGTTTAGGAGATATTTCTTGGACCTACAGGTAAGCCTCAATCTAGGCTTACCTGTAGGTCAAACTGGTTTGTAAGGGTTTACAACCACTTTAATACCTTGGAATGTCTGCTTTCTAAAAAAGGGTAATTTTTGGGGTATTTGTACTTTCCTGACTTGTTAGTGTCTCAAGAAATGAGATACACCTAATGTAGTGAAGGCCTGATCAGATGTGATCAATTTTCTGTGATTGGCCCCATAGTTTTTAGACTCTATAACTTTCACAAAGACCAAATAATATACACCAATTTGGGTTATTTTTACCAACGCTATATAACAGTATACATTTTGGCCAAAATGTTTGAAGAAAAATTACTAATTTGCAACATTTTATGACGGAAACTAAAAGCATTTTTTACAAAATTTACAGTTTTTTTTTTTTTTTTTATTTATAGCACAAAAAAATAAAAACCCACTAGTGATTAAATACCACCAAAAGAAAGCTCTATTTGTGTGGGAAAAAAGGGCGCAAGTTTCATATGGGTACAGTGTTGCATGACTGAGTACTGAGAGCACTGAAAGCTGAAAATTGGCCTGGGCAGGAAGGGGTGTAAGTGCACTGTATTGAGGTGGTTAATGAACAAATCATCTTCCCTCCAAACCACCCAGTCACGTCTATGATCAAACTACTTTTCCACAAAATGAAGGCCTGCTGGGGCTAGGAGGAGTTATACTGGGCTGACATTTTTTTTTTTTTAGTTTACCTGTATCCAAATCCTGCTGTAGGTGGCAGTATAACCAAACAGCCCCCTTTGCCATAATTAAGACCACATTAGATGACTACATACAGGCCAGACAAAGGGGATCAAATGTATTCTTAATCAGGCTGGCAATTTTTCAGTACAAGGCAGCCTGACATAGTGTGTTCAACCTGGTCCTCTGAAGTATTCATCTACCAACGAAAGCTTAAAGTGTATGTAAACTCAAATATTAAAGTTGTTAACTCAATTTTTAAATTGTTACTGTGGATGTGGCAGTTTTTTTATATATATATATATATATATATATATATGTGTGTGAATAAATGTTGAATAACCACTGATCCTTCAAATTTCTGTTCTTTTTTGGAGGCTCTGTGGGTTGGTGCTTCCCCATACCTTTATCCAATCTGTAGTGATTGACAGCTGTTGTGAACATTTAGCAGCTGAGACAGGGACCTCCTGTAAATGTAACTGCTTGGACAGTTACGTTTAGAGGAAAAATAACGCAACTGACAGGATCAACGGGTAAAAAAAATTGTTAGTCAAGACAAAACACTTCTGTGTTAATACCAGACATAAGTGCATATGCAATTTTTAAAAAACGTTGCCCAATGTTACACTTTAAAAAGAGCTGGAGGATGTTTAAACTATGCTGAACCTACAGAGGCTGGGCACTTAGAAGTAAGCATTCTGCTGCAAAGAAATATAAGTATTTTCCCCCCAGAGCTATATAGTCTAGATCAACTTTGACTTGGCCAGTTTAGGAGACCCTCAAACTGTACGTTTGCTCACTCACTAATGTTTGCTTATCAAAACGGAACACTCCTAACACCATTGTTTGACTAGAGGTAAAAGAAGAACAACTTCCTAGTGCCACACTTTCATGGAGTCTAGTAGTAGTATTAATGAGAGTGGCAACCTCAGCCTGGGCACCACGCATCTGCATTGAGAGAGGGTCTCCTTTCTGTTCCTCCAGCTCACCCAGCTCTCCTCAGCTCCGTTATACTGTCAGTGAAGTCGCTGCCAGCTCCTGTAGTGGGAAACAGTGAACATGTCTCACGCCATGCTGAGCCCAGTCAGCAGAAGCTCATCTGACTCCACCATCAAGAAAGTAAATGGGGAGTGGCCGGGGATCTACACACAAAAGGGCATAGATGTACACTCTTGTGTGGCTGCAATGAACCCCTCCTCACCCGCTAACCCCCGCCCCCAAGTCCCTGGGAGCAGCTGGTGTAATGCACAGGAAAGGAGGGGGTACCGGGCATCCAGGCATTGCTGCCACCCGCTTCAATGCTGGCTGCTGCCTGTGTAACAGAGCCAATGAAGCTTCCACTAGGTTCCTCAGCTCTACCCTGTCTTATGACAGACTGTGAGGAGGAATAGCATCTCCCGCTCGCATCAAAGCACGCTGTATCTGAGGTCTGTGTTGCGTTTGTACAAGGTGGGGGGGGGGAGAATAAGATTTACATTGGATATGGCGATGTCAAGGATGGAGATTTGGCGGTGAGAGAATGCTGTACTAGGGGAGGGGGGCAAGTGGAGGAGTTTTTGGCCAATGAGATACGCGCCCTGAATCCTGCACTCTGCAAGTGGTGCACCCCTGAACCTTGCACTCTGTACGTAGCACACTCCTGGTATTTAATGCCGCTTTAAGACCCTCCCACTCTAAATTGATCAAACCCACCATTTGCTGCAGTGCGTTCTCTTGCTCCTGCACCTGGGAAAAGTTGGGGCGTGGTTGAGTCCCTGCACCTAGTCTTAGCGTAAAAAAGCCACACTCACATTTGATCTGTGGGGCGCACACCCAGTGCAATTGGCTGCGTACACCTATGTACGGGGTGGAGGGGGCTCCTGATAGAGAGGGGAACATCTGAGATTGGGGAAAAGAGGGCCCCAGACTGTAGCCAGGGGGTGATAGAGGGGGGACACAGGGCAGTGTGGGAGAAGGAGGAGATCCTCCATGATTGTACAAACCACTGTTCACCTGTTTACCATCCCTGATCACCAGCCGACCATAGAATAGATGAGGGGTCTGGGGATCTATCCTGTCCATCCTGCCCAGTGATTTCTGTCATAGACAGACCCATCCCTCACATATCAGGATAAGCGTACCTGTTATATCTGTGTAGTGATGGCTGTCATAGATCTGAGTGTGTCAGTGATGACAGGAAACTGCCCTGGATAATAACTCAAAATTTCAGGGCACTTTGCTTTGGGCATAGTGGAAATATGCATTCCCACCCCGTCCCTTTATTTTTTTTTACATGTTTTTGCACAAAGCACATAGGGCAGCCCTTTCACTTGAGTAAGCTGCCCTACTGACACTCAACAAAACCTACATCTGCTAGCTGCATTTGGGATGCAATTAAGAATTAAAGAGGAAGTAAACCCTGATGGGTGTTACTTCCTCTTTCATTCCCTGCAAAGGCAAAGCATAATGGACTACTATGCATCGCATAGTAGTCCATTATGTGTCACTTACCTGACACAGGAGCCAGCGAAGTCACCGCTGTCCCCTGTAGTTCCGAGCGTCCATCTTCTTGGTGGGTCTCCGTGGGTCTCGCTGCTCCGGCGCTGTGATTCGCCGGAGCAGCGATGACGTCACTCCCGCACATGCGCACGGGAGCCGAGACTCGCGGCATTGCCGTCATCGACGATGCCCCGCTCAGTGCGCCTGCGGTGCCCGTCTTCGGGCAAATATCTCCTAAACCGTATAGGTTTGGGAGATATTTCTTGGACCTACAGGTAAGCCTTAATCTAGGCTTACCTGTAGGTCAAAGTGGTTTGTAAGGGTTTACAACCACTTTAATGGCATTGCAAGCATAAGGTAAATTTTGTTCCTGCTTTTTGCGTGTTTCTGAGAACATGCATGTGTTAATGGGGGTTAGGGCTCGTTCACACACAACAATACTTTGTAAAAAAAAAAAAGCTTAGTGGGAAGCAAATTGCACTTTCATCTGTGTAGGGGGAAAAAAATCCCTGCACCAGCCCTGCAGTCCACTTTTAAGTTAGGCTAAATTCATATTTTTAGAGTGACATTTGTTTTATTAATCAAAGCCTATTTTATGGGTAAAAAAAAGGCATTTGTTTTATTTAACCCCATCCCGACCACCCGGCGCAGTTGTACTGCGGCAAGTTAGCTGTACGTTGGTTCGCCTTTTGACCACTACGTACGTGCCTGGCAATCATGATGACCGCCGGGCACCCGCGATCGCTCCACACATAGACAGAACTGAGATCTGTCAATGTAAACAGACAGCTCTCTGTGCTGTCATGGGTGAGGAGAGCGATCTGTTGTTCATACTAAGTATACTTAGTATGAACAATGATCGCTCTCCTCACTCAGTCAGTCCCCTCCCCCCACAGTTAGAATCACTCCCTAGGGAACACAGTTAACCCCTTGATCGCCTCCTGGTGTTAACCCCTTGATCGCCTCCTGGTGTTAACCCCTTCCCTGCCATTGACATTTACACAGTAATCAGTGCATTTTTATAATACTGATCGCTGCATAAATGCCAGTGGTCCCAAAAATGTGTCAAAAGAGTCCGGTCTGTCCACCATAATGTTGCAGTCCTGATAGAAATCGCTGATCACTGCCATTACTAGTAAAAAAAAAATAATAATAAAAATGCCATAAATCTTTCCCCTATTTTGTAGACGCTATAACTTTTGCGCCAACCAATCAATATAAGCTTATTGCAATTTTTATTACCAAAAATGTGTAGAAGAATACTGTACATATCAGCCTAAACTGAGGAAAAAATTGGGGATATTTATTATAGCAAAAAGTACTAAATATTGTCAAAATTGTCGCTCTATTTTTTTGCTTATAGCGCAAAAAATAAAAAACGCAGAGATGATCAAATACCCCTAAAAGAAAGCTCTATTTGTGGGGAAAAAAGGACATCAATTTTGTTTGGGTACAATGTTGCATGGCCACGCAATTGTCAGTTAAAACGATGCAGTGCCGCATTGCAAAAAATGGCATGATCATTGAGCAGCCAAATCTTCCGGGGGCTGAAAGTGGTTAAGCATGCCCCTTTAAGCCCCTCCCACTGTTAAAACAATTTGGCCACACCCACTGATCACAGGGGCGCAAATACTATTCTCCTTGGGGCACCAAAAGGCATTCCAGGTCTTTTATAATTATATAATATTCCTATAGTTTCAAGCCTCACCTCTGCAGCAGATTAGGAAAGGCGTCACTGGAAAGGAAGAAGAGCGCAGGCATCACTTTTCCTATTCTGCTTTGGAAGTGAAGCTTGAAATTGCTCAAACCTCACCTACTCAGTGATTGTGTAGGTGTTCTCTCTCGGGTGGGTTTGCCAGACTGAGTGTTTGCCCCGGAGGGGAAAGAATGTCTAGCTTCGCCACTGATCTCACATATATGGGTTTACTAGAAAGGTCCAAGGTAGCGGCTAAACCAGAAGAAAAAAAAAATACTACTTGCTTTTAATTAACTGGCATCCACACATTTATTATTCATCCCAAATCTATAGCCCCAGTCTCTACTAAGTGTCACACTGAAAATATACTATATCTTTAAAATCTAGAGCCGTACATCATTTTCCAGACTTCATTACAGAATGGAAGATAATTTTACACAAGTACCAGCAAAGTCTATAATCTATTTTTCAGTCATCATCAAAAATCACTTGTTCTTTTCCACAATTAGAGAAATGGCCATGAAAGTTATAATTTTGAAGCCCGTCTAAATCACTTCTTGAAATGAAATCCCATGTAATAGTAAAAAACAATTTCTGATTGCAAGCAGTATAAGAGGAGATGTCTTGAAAAATGAGAACAAGTCACATCTAGTGTCATATCCTTATTATTAAAGGTGTGATTTACTATAATGGACTGGGTGACCCTTGGCAACCAGGTTTGTTCAACTTGCAGAACTTCAGCACAAGCTAAAAACATTGTAGAAAAAGTTTTGGTATCAAAGTGTTTGTAAAGAATGTTTTTTTTTTGTAACAACAACCTGAATAACCCAGACCCTCCTTGTCACCTGGAATCTGAAAGGGGAATCAATGCAATTGGGAACAACCCTTTAAACAATATTAATGCATAGTTATACTTCCTACTATAGCCTTGTTTTGAGGATTGGCCATTGAGGAAGAGAGTGGCAGTTCCCTATCAATAGACATGAAATAATTTTTGCCAGAGAAAATGCAGGCACTCTGTTGGCAGGTGCACTTAGCTTGCCTACCATTAGATGGCTCTGTTCCTATTATAGTATGGTCGAGGGGAAAGTTGTAATTGTGTGTTAGGTTCCCTTTTAGATAAGTTCGTCCTTGATGATCTCAGAGGTGTAGTTAGTGCTTCTATAAATGTCAGTGTGGAAGGAGTAACAATTTAGAGCTGTTAAGATGTAGTCTCCTGCAGAATTGATCTAAATGTTCAGGTGAGGAGGTATGCAACATGGGAGGAATTGCTGTAGTTGCCCTGTCTCCCCTGACCTTCTGCAGGTCCTGTGATGGGATCTACAGTTAACCCATTGATCACCTCCTGGTGTTAACCCCTTCCCTGCCAGTGACATTTACACAGTAATGAGTGCATTTTTATAACACTGATCGCTGTATAAATGCCAGTGTCAATGGAGTCCTATCCAAATCCTTCCATGCCCATTAGTCACCTTATGTGGTTTTCAGCTAGGGATAGAACTTTAATATTATGTCCTACTTTATCTTTCTCACTGGAACAGGCTGTGCGCTTCACATAAACTTAAATCTGCCCACACCTCCCTAGCGCCATTATTTTTCAACCCACAGTTTACCCTGCCCCCCCCCCCCCACCCCCTCGGTATTTAACTAGTGACAAAATACGTTTTCTTTTGAGAATTGAAGATATGTGTAAGGGTAATAGTGCATTGTCTATACAATTATTGCAAGAGAAATACCAGCTTTCCAACAGAGAACTTTATCGCTACTCACAAGTCTATCACTTTATAACTTCTCTTCAATGCAATAAAGACCTATCTTGCATGACCACTTTGGAATTTTTGTGCAGGAATTTCAATAAACGTTCTGTTCATATCTCGATATTGTACTCTGTCTAAATCTACATCTACATCTACTGTCTACATCTACATCATCAAAATTGCTTTACATGGTGAAATGGGAAAACAACTTAAACTTGGAAATGGATCAGGACGAATGGCACAAGATAGCAAGCTATAACTTTAAATCTTATAATTAAAGCTAATAACAGTATAAAATATTGCTCCGATGGTATATGGTTCCGACCAGGCTGGCCTCCTTTCTCCCAGGAGCCTCTGCACTATGTTTTCGAGGTTGCGGCCAGGAGGGTACACTCTACCATGTATGGTGGACATGTCCAAAAGTAAAACATTATTGGATACGCATCTATAATTAAATTTATTCCTTGACCCAAGTAAACCTCAAGTAATCTCCACAACAGGCTTTATTAGGTTATCCTGTGCAGGAGGCCCCTAGACATGTGAGGAGATTATTCTCCTTATTTATCATGACATGAATTACCATTGCGAGATCCTTGAAATCCAAAATCATTCCATTTGACATGGCTAAAGCTAAGCTATCTTGGATCATGATAAATGAAAGACTTTCTGCGATCCTAAATGAAACCCCATGGGTTTCTTATGTTTCAGGACATGCCTCCTGACAATGCCACTCATATCGTGGAGTGGATGGTCCCTTGATTTTACTTCTCACTCTCCTTTCATTCTCTACCGCTTTCTCTGGAAGCAGGTGGGATGCCCCCTCATGGGATTTCTTTTTTCAGTTTGCCTAATACGGGCATGTTTGAGCAACTTTAGAGTGTCACATTTAGGGATGGCCGAACGGTTCGCCCGGCGGTCGTTTCGCGGCGAATTTCGGCTGTTCGCCGTCCGCCCGATCAGCGAACTATTGCCGCCGTTCGCCCGGCGGACTTCCGTGTTTACTGTGTAAAAGAACTTTGAACTATGATGACACATCCATCATGGGGTACAGGACAGCCAATTGAGACATTACAGCACATGGACACTTGGACATTCCCCCTAACTTATAAATAGACCCGATCCGGCGGCCATTTTACATTCTTTCTTCTGTCACTATAGGGAGAGGTTGCTGTGTGGAGCAGGGAGAGACTTCAGTGACCCAAATCGCTATCTATTACGTCCACAAAAGTTCTTTTAAGGACTGGTATCATGGTATAGATGTTAGGTGTAGTTCAGGATATAGGTTTGAGGCACTGCTATTCAAATCATTGTTGCAGCAGCCTGAGTGTCTTTTGTCAGTGTAGAGAAAGGGACAGGACGCTGTGTGCTGCAGGGACAGTCAGTTTAATCATTAGCTGTTAGTATTAGGTCCACAAAAGTACTATTCAAGTTATTGTTCCAGCAGCGTCTGTTTTGTCAGTTTAAATAGGAACAGGCAGGAAGCTGTGTGTGAGGCAGTGAGGGACAGTCAATTTAATCAGTAGCTGTTACTATTAGGTCCACAAAGGTTCTTTTCAGGACTGGTATGGTAATAGGCTTGTACACGTATAATATTCTTTCTTCCAAATATAGAAAGAATATTATACTTGACTGCTGCCCTTCTGCTGCAGTAGTCCTTTATCAGTATAGGGACTGAGGTACAGTCTGCTAATCATTCACAACCTATTTGTTCCACAAAAGTCCTTATAAGGACTGGTAAGGTATAGGGTACTACACTACGTAGGGTTGAGTGAGGTACAGTCTGCTATTCCTTAAGGACTGGTATAGGTCCACAATACATAGGGTTGAGGTGCAGTACTGCTGACTGCTGCCCTACTGCTGCAGTAGTCCTTTATCAGTATAGGGACTGAGGTACAGTCTGCTAATCATTCACAACCTACTTGTTCCACAAAGGTCCTTATAAGGACTGGTAAGGTATAGGGTACTACAGTACATAGGGTTGAGTGAGGTACAGTCTGCTATTCCTTAAGGACTGGTATAGGTCCACAATACATAGGGTTGAGGTGCACTACTGCTGACTGCTGCCCTACTGCTGCAGTAGTCCTTTATCAGTATAGGGACTGAGGTACAGTCTGCTAATCATTCACAACCTACCTGTTCCACAAAGGTCCTTATAAGGACTGGTAAGGTATAGGGTACTACAGTACATAGGGTTGAGTGAGGTACAGTCTGCTATTCCTTAAGGACTGGTATAGGTCCACAATACATAGGGTTGAGGTGCACTACTGCTGACTGCTGCCCTACTGCTGCAGTAGTCCTTTATCAGTATAGGGACTGAGGTACAGTCTGCTAATCATTCACAACCTACCTGTTCCACAAAGGTCCTTATAAGGACTGGTAAGGTATAGGGTACTACAGTACATAGGGTTGAGTGAGGTACAGTCTGCTATTCCTTAAGGACTGGTATAGGTCCACAATACATAGGGTTGAGGTGCACTACTGCTGACTGCTGCCCTACTGCTGCAGTAGTCCTTTATCAGTATAGGGACTGAGGTACAGTCTGCTAATCATTCACAACCTACTTGTTCCACAAAGGTCCTTATAAGGACTGGTAAGGTATAGGGTACTACAGTACATAGGGTTGAGTGAGGTACAGTCTGCTATTCCTTAAGGACTGGTATAGGTCCACAATACATAGGGTTGAGGTGCACTACTGCTGACTGCTGCCCTACTGCTGCAGTAGTCCTTTATCAGTATAGGGACTGAGGTACAGTCTGCTAATCATTCACAACCTACTTGTTCCACAAAGGTCCTTATAAGGACTGGTAAGGTATAGGGTACTACAGTACATAGGGTTGAGTGAGGTACAGTCTGCTATTCCTTAAGGACTGGTATAGGTCCACAATACATAGGGTTGAGGTGCACTACTGCTGACTGCTGCCCTACTGCTGCAGTAGTCCTTTATCAGTATAGGGACTGAGGTACAGTCTGCTAATCATTCACAACCTACTTGTTCCACAAAAGTCCTTATAAGGACTGGTAAGGTATAGGGTAGTACAGTCCTTTATCAGTATAGGGACTGAGAGTTTTGTCACAGGGTCATTTAAAAAATGACAGGCAGAGGAAGAGGCAGGCCCTTCCGCAGGGGTGGTAGGGGTAGGGCTGGAGCAACAGGCTTGAGCCAAAGTGGGAAGTTGCAGAAGGTGCGTTCAATTACTTTAAAGGACGCACCAGACTTGGTTGAGTGGCTCACTCAGCCTTACTCTTCTGCACCCTCCTCATCCTCTCGATCTGCACCCTCTTCTTCACTCTCTGCTATGTGCACCCCCAAAGACACTACCACCAACAACACCACCACATACTTTCCGCTTGAGTCACAGGAATTATTTTCCGATCCATATCAAGACAATTCTGATGCGCAGACACTCTTGGTATTGGATCAGGAAGAGGAGGTAGCAACAACCGCCACTCAGCAGTCTGACGACAGTACCCAGATCAGCCCAAGGAGGAGGTTGGTCCCCGGTGTTGCTGTCTACTCCGAGATCTCTACTTATAGCGGTGGGGAAGGTGACGTCGATGATGACGTGTCTAGTGATGTCACGTGGGTGCCCACAAGAGAGGAAGAGGAGGGGAGTTCAGAGGGAGATATGGACCAGCAGATAGGGAGGAGAAGCAGGAATAACTTACATTGCACAGGAGGGACAAAGCAGACTGCAAATGTATCAGGAGCGAGTCATCGACCATGTACGGTAACATCTGGCGCTCCCAGGACACCGGCACATGGCTCCGCAGTGTGGGCTTTTTTTAATGTGTCCGCTGCTGACAATAGCGTTGCCATCTGCAATCTTTGCAGTCAACGCATTAGTCGCGGTAAGCCCAACACTCACCTAGGGACGACCACCTTAAGAAGACACATGAGCAGCCATCACGAGCCCAGTGGGAGCAACGGAACACACAAAGCCACACTCCAGGCTCTCACCGTCCAGCCTCGTCTTCTACTTCTTCTTCTCCTCTCTCCTCACAATTGTCCTCCACTCCACCTTCTATCACACCAAGCTCACGTTTTTCTGCAAAAAGGCAGGCTTCCGTGGGCCTAATGTTCGAGCGTAAAAAAATTATGACGCCAGATAACCCTCTTGTCCAACGGCTGGCTTGTCAGAACTGATAGCCCGCCAACTACTGCCATATAAACTGGTGGACTCGGAGGCCTTTCGAAAATTTGTGGCCATTGGAACATCTCAATGGAAGGTCCCAGGAAGGAAGTATTTCTCAGAGAAGGGCATCCCAGAGCTATATGGCCATGTTCAGCAGCAAGTGAATGTATCTCTGGCACACAGTGTCGGTGCCAAGATGCATCTGACCACAGACACGTGGTCTAGCAAACATGGGCAGGGAAGGTATATCACTTTTACTGCCCACTGGGTGAACCTTCTGACGGCCGTCAAGCATGTAACCCGTGGCACCCATGTAGATTTGGTTTTACCGCCATGGATTGCATGCAGGCCTGGCTCTTCTTCTCCTCCTCCTCCTACTCCATCCTCCTCCCTCTCCTCCTCGGCTGACTCCTCCTTTTCCGCTGCTAGCCTTTCTTCTGCTGCGCCGCCCAAGCTCCCCAGAAGCTATTCGACATGCCAGGTGAGACGATGCGTCTGTTGTGCCTGGAAGCCAAGAGCCACACTGGCCCGGCACTCCTTTCAGCTTTGCGTTCACAGGCAGATCAGTGGCTAACACCGCTCAATTTGACAGTTGGTAAAGTGGTGTGTGACAATGGTGCCAATCTGCTTAGCGCATTGAAACAGGGCAAAATCACGCACGTGCCATGCATTGCACACGTCTTAAACTTGGTCGTGCAGCGATTCGTTGTCAAATACCCTGGGGTCCAGGACATCTTGCGGCAGGCAAGGAAAATCTCGGCCCATTTCAGAAGATCTTACACGGCCATGGCTTGCCTTGCTGACATTCAGCGGCGACACAATCTGCCAGTCAGACGTCTTATTTGCGATTGCCCGACGCGATGGAACTCAACCTTCTATATGCTTGATAGGCTGCTCCAGCAGAAACGTGCAGTTAACGTCTACCTGTATGAACTCTGCGACAGAACAGGTTCTGGGGAGCTGTTTTTTTTTTCACGCGCCAGTGGCTGCTCATGTGCAACGCATGCAGACTTCTGCGGCCATTTGAGGATATCACCAAACTGGTCAGTCGCAGCCATGGCGCCATCAGTGACATGGTACCTTATGCCTTCTTTATGGAGTGTGCATTGCGTCGTGTCATTGATCAAGCTGTGGAGGAGCAGGAGCGGGAAGATGAGGAAGTTGCAATGCTGGATGAATTCCCAGGGGGGGCTACTCTATCTGAGACAATGAACAATAGGAGTCTGAAGAGGAGTCAGAGGAGGATGGTGCCAGGGCGGATGAGGAGGAGCAAGAAGAGCATGCTTTAAACCTTTCTGGGATCCCTGTTGTTGTGCGTGGATGGGGAGAGGAGAATGAAGAGGACGACATTATCCTGGATGATCAGCAGGAGCCAGGCCACCACACCGCTTCCAGTTTAGTGCAAATGGGGGCCTTCATGCTTCAGTGTTTTAATAGGGACCCCCGTATAAAAAGCATAAGGGTCAAGGACCAGTACTGGGTGGCAACGTACTTAGACCCCCGGTACAAACACAAAATGGCGGAAATGTTACCGCCGTCACAGAGGGCTGTCAGAATGGAGCACTTCCAGGCCTTGCTTCGAGAAATGCTGCATTCTGCTTTTGCGTGCGCTGGCAGAGGAGCAATTCCCACTCCTAGAGAAGGAGTTGCGGGTACCAATCCAACAGCGCCTGCAAGAAGAGGCCGGTTTGAAGATGTGTTGGTGACTTCGGATATGAGGTCATTCTTTCAGCCGACCCATCAACAGGTGTCATCCTGATCCAGCATCAGGGAACGCCTAGACCATCAGGTGTCCGACTACATCGGGTTAACGGCCGATGTGGACGCTCTGAAGAGTGATGAACCCCTGGACTACTGGGTGGGCAGGCTTGAATGAATGAATGAATGAAATACTTGTATAGCGCACAATGCGAACTGAATCGCCTCTAGGCGCTGCCTCTGGCCAGAGCTTGCCCAATTTGCAATCGAACTGTTGGCTTGCCCCTTGTCCAGTGTCCTGTCTGAAAGGACGTTCAGCGCAACAGGAGGGATCGTGACCGATAAGCGTACTCGCCTAGCTCACGACAGTGTTAACTACCTCACATTTCTAAAAATGAATGAGGCATGGATCTCGGAGGAATTCAACACATGTGACCAGTAGACCATGTATATGTCTATAAACATTTTTTTTAATCGAGCACACAGACCTTCTTTCTTCATTTGGCTCACTTCCTTGTCCAAAAAAAGCACACCGTATTTTATGCCCGTACCCTCCTGTTTGAAGGGCTGCTTATTATGAGGGGCTCCCACCATCCCTGTGCTATGCTGACTTCCTCCTGGGGCTGTACCTCTGCTGTGCATATTATGAGGGGCTCCCACCATCCCTGTGCAATGCTCATTATGAGGGGCTCCCACCATCCCTGTGCTGTGCTGACTTCCTCCTGGGGCTGCTTATTATGAGGGGCTCCCACCATCCCTGTGCTATGCTGACATCCTCCTGGGGCTGCTTATTATGAGGGGCTCCCACCATCCCTGTGCTGTGCTGATTTCCTCCTGGGGCTGTACCTCTGCTGTTCATATTATGAGGGGCTCCCAACATCCCTGTGCTATGCTCATTATGAGGGGCTCCCACCATCCCTGTGCTGTGCTGACTTTCCCCTGGGGCTGTACCTCTGCTGTGCATATTATGAGGGGCTCCTACCATCCCTGTGCTATGCTCATTATGAGGGGCTCCCACCATCCCTGTGCTGTGCTGACTTCCTCCTGGGGCTGCTTATTATGAGGGGCTCCCACCATCCCTGTGCTGTGCTGACATCCTCCTGGGGCTGCTTATTATGAGGGGCTCCCACCATCCCTGTGTTGTGCTGACTTCCTCCTGGGGCTGTACCTCTGCTGTTCATATTATGAGGGGCTCCCAACATCCCTGTGCTATGCTCATTATGAGGGGCTCCTACCATCCCTGTGCTGTGCTGACTTCCTCCTGGGGCTGTACCTCTGCTGTGCATATTATGAGGGGCTCCCACCATCCCTGTGCTATGCTCATTATGAGGGGCTCCCACCATCCTTGTGCTGTGCTGACTTCCTCCTGGGGCTGCTTATTATGAGGGGCTCCCACCATCCTTGTGCTGTGCTGACATCCTCCTGGGGCTGCTTATTATGAGGGGCTCCCACCATCCTTGTGCTGTGCTGACATCCTCCTGGGGCTGCTTATTATGAGGGGCTCCCACCATCCCTGTGCTGTGCTGACTTCCTCCTGGGGCTGTACCTCTGCTGTGCATATTATGAGGGGCTCCCACCATCCCTGTGCTATGTTCGTAATGAGGGGCTCCCACCATCCCTGTGCTATGCTCATTATGAGGGGCTCCCACCATCCCTGTGCTATGCTGACTTCCTCCTGGGGCTGCTTACAGTGCAGGTGTCAGTGCTTTATGTCACACTGCTGATGTCAGTGCTCTCTATCACGGTGCTGGTGTCAGTGCTGTATATCACGGTGCTGGTGTCAGTGCTTTAAGTCACGCTGCTGATGTCAGTGCTCTCTATCACGGTGCTGGTGTCAGATCACTCTATCACGGTGCAGGTGTCATTGCTGTATGTCACTCTGCTGATGTCAGTGCTCTCTATCATGGTGCCGCTGTCAGTGCTATATATCACGGTGCAGGTGTCATTGCTGTATGTCACGCTGCTGATGTCAGTGCTCTCTATCACGGTGCTGCTGTCAGTGCTGTATATCACAGTGCTGGTGTTAGTGCTTTATGTCATGCTGCTGATGTCAGTGCTCTCTATCACGGTGCTGGTGTCAGATGACTATATCACGGTGCAGGTGTCATTGCTGTATGTCACGCTGCTGGTGATCATCTCCTGCACCCTCTTCTTTGCCTACCCTGACCTTCCCTCTCCTCCATTGCCTTCATGCGCTCCACAGTCCTGAATTGTCACAACAATTTCACATATAAAAAAAGAATGCTTGTAGTTGTCGATCCCAGATTCACCTCATACATGTGTTATGTCATTGGCCATGTGGTGGGACTATGTTTGCACAGCTAGTAATTATTTTGTGGCTGCAAATTTGACCTGTAGGTTTGCAAAGTTCGCCTCCCATTGAAGTCAATGGGGCCCGCCACGAACGTTACGGTTCGCGAACTATCGGCCGCGTTCGCAAAACGTCCCGTCGGAAGTTCGTCCATCACTAGTCACATTGAACTGAGAATAATATTTTAAGCATACTGATTGAGGTTTCTATGTTTATGTATTGATGTTGGATGCCTCTGTACAAATATTTGATGTTATCTAGGCTGACTTGATAACGACTCTGTTAACGCACACAATTTGAATTGAGCAAGGTTTCTTATAACCCTCCTAATCCTCTCTAAATTGTTGGTCATTGGATTTGCTTTTTTTTTTACATTAGAGGGAACTTTGTAGTTGCGTATCAATCCTGCAATGTTTCCTACACATTGTTTAAAAATTATTAAAATTAAAAAATATATGTCTACTACAGAATGACTAACCTTGCATGTCGAGTTCTGTGTTCACAATTCTGTTAGTATGTCAATGTGCTTTGTCAATGCATAGTTACAGTAAAGTGTGAAAAATACATTTATGTGTGGACATTCCTTTTTTCTCAAATATTAAAGTGGTTGTAAAGTCTCCACAATAAATTCCCAGGATAGGTTCTGGGGGGCAATAGTAATGGCAGTGTTTTTTTTTTTTTTGGCAATATACCATAATCTCTAAATACCTTTTCACAGCAGTGCTTCTGTTGGTTCACATGGTTTTCTTGGGTCTTACTCCCGGACAGGGGGACTCCAGTGGGAGGGGCTCATATTCATCTACTGTTTTAGTTTCAGTTTCTTCTCCGTTGCATCCTTAAGGAAGAGGAGGGGAGGAGCAGCTGCAGGGGAATACTAAATCAAGCTAGGAGGAGAGGAGATTGGCTTCATATAGACCACGGAAATGGCAGGGAGAAAGGGAGATACAGATGCTGCAAACAGAGCAAGATGAAGGAAAGATGTAAACTGACCATGCCCTTTGTGCTGCAGTAGCCCCCCAGCCTCCCTTATTCTTACCTAAGCCCAATCCGATCCAGCGATGTGTATGAGAGCAGCATCTCTCTTCGCTCCCTCCCTCCCCGTTGGCTAAATTGATAGCAGTGGCAGTCATTCACTCCCGCTGCTGTCAATCAAATGCTGTGATGAGGAAGCAGGGGGCAGAGCCGAGTCGCCTGGTCTGTGTCAATAGACACAGACTGTGCAACTCAGGAGTGAGGACACATGGGTGCCCTTGAGAAAGTGGCTTTTCCCTGGGGCCACTCACCGAGGAGGAGGGGCCTGTAGCGCAGGCTGGGGACCCCAGAAAAAGGACGATCGGGGATGCTCTGTGCAAAACCTTTGTTAATTTAGCTAAAAAACAAAACAAAGGTTTAACATCACTTTAAGCCCCTGTACACACGGTCGGAGATTTCCACAACCAAATCCATCGGATTTTGTCCGTCGGATCTTGTCCGAAACTTTTGCATACACACGGTTGGACAAAGTTGGCGAAAAATCCGATCTTTCAGAACGTGATGACGTAATTTCGTTACGATGGGACTACATTCAGGCTAGTAGCCAATAGCTTTGATGTAGGAATTTGATCTGAGCATGCGTGGCACTTGGTCCGATCAAAATTCTCTACACATGATCGGAGTATGTCCAATCGGCCCAGTTGGGCGGAAAATATTTCCAACATGTTGGAAATTTGGGTCCGACGGATATTCCGACGGAATCAGTCCGATGCATACCACACACAGTCGGATTATCCGACGTCGCGGTCCGATAGGACACATTCCGATGGATTCTCCGACCGTGTGTACAAGGGCTTAGGCCGCGTACACACGGGCGGACTGTTCGCCCAACTTTGTCCGCTGAACAGTGTTTCAGCGGACAGTCCGCTCGTGTGTGGGCTTCAGCGGACAGTTTCAGCGGACAGTCTGACGAACAAAGTTTTTCGGAATTTCCGTAAAACTGTCCGCTGAAACTTTGTTTGAGCGGACAGTCCGCTCGTGTGTAGGCTTGTTCGTCAAACTAAGTTCCGCGCATACTCAGAAAGAATTTACAGGGCGGACAGGGCGGAAGCGCTCGGTCTTGTAAAACTAGTGTTCGTATTGAAGCTAGCATATTTGTCATGCTGCTAATTTTGTGGTTTTTTAATATAGCCCGTTCTTTTCTTCTTCGTAAAGCAAGAAAAGTGAAGTAGCTTTGCTGCTTATATTCACACAGAGTTATACCACATGTTTTTATTCATCCTCATCCTATGATTAATCTTCCAATTATAGAAAAAAAATTATTCTACATTTTAAAAAAAGAAAAAAAAACCCTATAAAAAAAAAAAGAAAAAAAAAGAAAAAAAAAAAAAAAAAAAAAAAAAAAAAATATATATATATATATATATATATATATATATATATATATATATATATATATTTATATGTCTATCTTAAAAAAAATATAAAATAAAACCCCCCAAAAAAATTTATATATATATATATATATATATATATATATATATATATATATATATATATATATATTTCTTAAAAAAAAAAAAGTAGAATTTATCTATTACTATATATTTTTGGAACTACTATTGTCATATTTTTTATTGTTTTTTTTTTGTGTGTGTGTGTGTGGGGGGTGAAACAAGATGGACTTGCATTTTTTTTGGCCAAGCAGGACTATGCAAGTAGAGATAGATAGATAGATAGATAGATAGATAGATAGATAGATAGATAGATAGATAGATAGATAGATAGATAGATAGATAGATAGATACCCAAACCAGCATTTTAGCTTACACATGATTGCATGTTCAAAATCAGCAGAGCTTCCCCTCATTTCAAATGTTAAGCCTCAAATTTACAGCGACTGCACTTCCAAGTGCACTTGCAGTGCTTTAAAAATTGCACTTGAAGTTAGCATATTTACATGAACGTGTGTTTTGTAAATAACCCCCAGAGTCTTTTGACATGTATCTGCCTACTCACAAATAAACTTTGTTTTTTAAGACAAAATTATAAAAAAATATTTAAAAAAAAAATAATAAAAAAAAAAAAACATACAAGATTTTTTTTGAAATAATAAATTTTTATTTTTCCTCAGAACAAAAATAAATCAAGAGGGAGGCAACACTGGAGACAATTTTGACGTTTGTGAAGCCTTTTGTCCCCCAGGCACACATCAAGTGAGTGGCCACCAAAATTCCGAACCTGCGTAGCATGTAAATAGGGAGCACAACATGGTCCTAGAATCCCAAAGACCAGGAACAGCAGCAGATGAGATCTATGTCCCCAGACTGTGGTACTACAACAGCCTGCGTCTTCTTTCAGAGCAGACTGAAGCCAGGCAGTCACTTGCGACTCTTCCGTCTAGCCTTCCCTCCACGCGTCGCTGGAGGCTGTGCCTCTGGTGGTGGAGTTGTGGTAGGAGGAGGAGGAGGAGGAGCAGTAGGGTCTGTGTTGTAAAGCTTAGTGGTAGGTGTGAGCTCACCCTTCAGACCCCGTTGGATGGCATCAAAAAAGATTGCTTCACACAAGTTTCGCTGTGGTTTGTCCATTTCTTGTAGCTTACTAGCCAGATAAATGGCATAGGCCTCCTCCGGATTGGGGGGTTTTGACAAAATTTGTGTGGCTTGGCGTATAAGCGCCAAGGACTCCTCCTCTGTACGGGCCATCCTCCTGGGCCTTTTGCTGGCTAGGCGGAGGGGAGGGACCTGGCATTCAGTCCGACTCCTGCTGGGCCCAGCTAGCTCTTGTGTGTGGCTGGTCCTGGCCTCCTCCTCCATACCACTGGTCCCGGCCTCCTCCTGGGTGAGCTCATCCTGTGTAAAAAAAACAAAGAAATCAATAACTAAAATATGTCTATATTTAGAAATCATCAATCACTAACAATTTTACAGTTCTCACTTGCAAATACATTTGTCTTGAAATACAAAAGGCTATCATTTTGACACCATCATTTTTCCATCACACACACACACACACACACACACACACACAACCCCTCCCACACACACACTACCCCTCCCACACACACACAAACACTACCCCCCCCCCCCACACACACACACACACACACACACACACTACACACACTACTGCCCCATACACATACACACACACACACACACACACACACACACAACCCCTCCCACACACACACAAACACTACCCCCCCCCCCCACACACACACACACACACACACACACACACACACTACACACACTACTGCCCCATACACATACACACACACACACACTACCCCCACCCCCCACCCCCCCTATACACCTACCTCCACCCCCACACTACCACACAAAACACCAACCCCACTCAACCACCAACCCACATAAAAATCAATAAGAATAAAATTCAATATGCACATCCCTAACGCAGGCTTTAAATTAGACGAAAATAAAACGAGAACTATCTTACCGTCGCGTGTAGCACTCGCTGCTTCCGTTCGGACAAGCGTACGGCCTCGCGGTAACGCTTTATATGCAGCGCATGCGCTCAGGCTCCGCCTGCGTCGCCCGCCCCTGACGTTCCTTGTGACCGTGTTTCCCCGCCCCTTTTACCCTCGTTCCGCTGTGGGTGAATGATAGGAGAAAATGGCGGACGCAAATTCTATGAGCAGCGTGAGCAGCGCGGAGGAAAGCCATGGACCCCATGCTTCCGGAGCAAGGAGGAGATATAAGGCCACCAATATGGCCTTTGAAGAGATGGTGGAGATGGTGGCTATATTAAGAAGGGAGGATTATGATGGGGAACATGGCCCGTACCCCAAACCTAATGTCCGGAAAAGCGCCATCTTGGATGAGGTAGTCACAACCTTGGAGCAGAAATTTGGGGTACGAAGAGGCAAGGACCAGCTCCGGAAACGATGGTCCGACATCAAGTCCAGGGAGCCGGACCAATATTACCGCATCAAAAAGGCCCTGAAAAAAAGTGAGTAAACTCCGCGTTTCTCGTGACTGTCGGACATAATCGTTCGTGTAGGCTTGGGGGTAAAACTGGCGGATTTGATCGTAATCGTTCGTGTAGACAGTGTATGTAAATTTGGCGGATTTGATCGTAATCGTTCGTGTAGATAGTGTATGTAAATCTGGCGGGTTTGATCGTAATCGTTCGTGTAGGTAGTGTATGTAAATCTGGCTGATTTGATCGTTCGTGTAGTTAATAGTTCATGTAATGAGCGCATATGGTTGTTCGTATATGTGGGCGTAAATAGCATGAATTTGTGTATGGTGTAAATTTATCTGGTGTTGGATTAGATTTTAATTAGTTATTATTTTTTTTGTATTATTCATGATAAACTGAATTGTCACGCTCAGTTTATAGGATATAAATTTTTACTAAAGTTTCATAAATTTATTCAGTGCAATGTAGACTCAATTAAAAAAATGAGATAGATAGATAAAATGCTGGTTCAACATCTGGACTGGGAAACATTTATAAGTGTAGTTTGGGCCATCATAGAACATTTTTTGACATAATCACACACAGGTACTCCAGGGGATGATTCGAGTGTGTCCGTCTGTGAAACTTTGAAAAAAAGAAATACAGTATCACAGTTTGGTTAAAGGCTAGGTTCACATTGCTGCAATGTACGAGATCAAATGTGATTTGCAACGCACTGCAGTGCAAATCACATGTGATCTCTGTGTGATGCGATTTCAGCCATACATATAGTATGGCTGAATTCGCATCGCATCCGGCCCAAACTTGTACATGGCCCTTTTTTTAGTCCACAACCGAATCGGATCACATGGGTGTTCACACCATGTGGTCCGATTCCTGTCCGAGTTTAAAGATTGCACTGTGAAATGAGAACTAATTTGGAGGTGTCAATAAAACTTTACACTGATACTCCCAGCAGGTCACATAGGGCAGTGCGAACTGCGCATGCGATGCGTGAAACCACAGTAGATTTGCAGCGTTCGCACATCGCAGCAGTCTGAACACAGCCTAACAAAAAAAAAGTCATTTTAAGGATGTATTAAACTAGGATCTTGTAATAACCAGCTAATAATTGTACACCACTTCAAACCAATGTTTCATATTCAAATTTCTGAACTCAAATATCACTATGCTTAAAAGTATCTTTTTTTTGTTTTTTGTTTTTTTGTTTTTTTTTTTATTCTCATAGGGGAACAAAGACTCAGACAAGAGGCGGAGCAGCCCAGGACCCCCCGACCTCGCCAGCCTGATTGGGCACTTAGCCCCAGCCCCGCGTCAGTATTGGAGCTGCCCAGCCCTGTGTCTGTGAGGGAGCAGCCAAGCTCTGTATCCTCCGCTGGACCAAGCTCCGTAGCTCCACTGGATGAGCCCAGCCCAGGGCTAGATGTGGAGGAGGAAGAGCAGGTGGAGTTACACACCCCACAAAGTGAGTGTCTGACAACCCAGCTTAAGGTAAACAATTAATGGCTGTATATTTTAACCAATTTTTTATCTACACATGTTTTTAGGTGATGATCTGGTTGTGGTTGGAGAAGCTGCGGAGCCATTTTCAGCGGACAGTGCCCAGAGGCTAATTGGTGACATCATGGCCTGGAATGGGCAGATTGACCGGATGGAGAACCAGATTCTCAATATCCAAAGAGAACTGGTCACTATGAGGCAGGGAATGAAGAACATGATTGATGTTTTAGGGAGAATCTAAGCCCCTTTTCCCTAAAACCCAATCGATCATGTTCTTCATTCCCTTGTAAAAACGTTTTTAATGTTTTAAAAACAGAGTTTTTAGAGGCCAAATTTTGAAGATGCACACGGTGTGTCAACATGTGCTATGTGCCATCAGAGGATCGCAATGGACGCATTTGGTGTTTGCAAACCCTTCCTCATTCTAGTATGTGAGAGGAAGGGATTGCATACACCAAACACGTCCATTGATCACTCATGATGGTACATAGCACATGTTGACATTACCAATTTTTGGTGTGCATCTTCAAAATTTGGCTTTACCCCCTGTTTTATGTAAATAGTTAAAAATATGCTTTTATTTTGTGATAATTGTATTTTAGATATATCAATATATTTCTATGTTTACAAAAATAAAAAATAAAAAACAATTTCCAAAAAAAAAAAAAAATTTACAAAAAAAAAAAACACAAAAAAAATACGATCTAAAAAAGAGGCACTGGTTGGATGGAATGTGCACTATTAAAAAATCAAAAAAAAGATGTGTGTGTGTGTGTCTACTTCTTTCAATACTCAATCCCAGTTTGGGAAGTCATTTTGTGTTTTCTGTCACAAAGGGCCTTATTTCCTATTGTCAAAAACCACTTTGCTATACAAATGCACTAGGACAGGAATATGCAATTTGTGGAAATCCAGCTGTTGCAGAACTACAAGTCCCATGAAGCATAGCAAGACTGACAGCCACAAGCATGAGACCCAGAGGCATGATTGACTTGTAGTTTTGCACCAGCCGGAGGTTGGCCAATTGCATATCCCTGAATTAGGAGAATGTAGGATACAAGCAACGTGAAAAGCAAACAAGAACCAAACTTCAAAATTTGAACAGACAAGACATATTTCAAGAAAAATACATTTTTATTGGTCAGCTGGCATTGGAATAGCCCCCCTACCATTAAAATAGCTGACATAGCGGTCACGCACCTCACGTGCTGTTTGGGGGGCTAAGCCAGGAAGGGCATGATCCAGCCCTGTCAGTTCTGGAAGCCTGAGTCCGGCCTCAGGCCCAATAGGCTGCAGGTACTGGTTACCTGAAAATTTCCTTAGAAAATTGTGCAGAATGCAGCAGCACAGAAAAACATAGTTCAGTTTATATTCGGCCAGGTTGATGGCTGTCAGTAACAGACGGAACCGGCTGGCCATAATGCCAAAGGCACTCTCCACAACCCTTCTTGCTCTGGCCAGCCGGTAATTAAAAACCCTCCTCTCCGGGGTGAGGGTCCTTTGGGGGAAGGGTCTCATAAGATGTTCACTCAGACCGAACGCTTCATCAGCCAGAAAAACAAACGGGAGCCCCTCCACATTCTTGGCATCTGGTGGCAAGTCCAGGCCACCAGTGGTAAGACGGTGGCAGAACTCGGTCTGCCTAAAGACTCCTCCGTCAGACATCCGGCCGTTCTTCCCCACATCCACATAAGGAAAGTCACATTGTGCCGACACCACCGCCATTAGCACCACACTATGGAACCCCTTATAATTCCAATAGTAGGACCCCGAATGGGGTGGGGGCACAATCCTCACATGTTTCCCGTCGATGGCCCCTCCGCAGTTGGGGAAGTCCCAACGGGCAGCGAACTGGGAAGCCACAGTCTGCCATTCCTGTGGCGTGGAAGGACACTGGGGAGTCAAACACATGAAAAAAAATAAAATTAGTCATTAAATAAACACAATTCATAACAAATAAAACTCAAAAACCTTTTGGAACAACAGTTAAACAGAAATATTGCAAATTTGTTTTCTGCCAAAAAAAAAAAAAAAAAGTAGGCGGACCAATTCACAGATTAATCAGCCCTCTGATGGACCAGGGGACATAAATTAGGTGGGTAAGTGGGGTGGGGGGGGACTAATTAATGAGTATCCAACACCTGCAAGCAATTTGAGTGGGGTGGGGGGACTAATTACTAAGTATCCAACACCTGCAAGCAATTTGAGTGGGGTGGGGGGACTAATTACTAAGTATCCAACACCTGCAAGCAATTTGAGTGGGGTGGGGGGACTAATTAATAAGTATCCAACACCTGCAAGCAATTTGAGTGGGGTGGGGGGACTAATTAATAAGTATCCAACACCTGCAAGCAATTTGAGTGGGGGGAATAATTAATGAGTTGACAATCCATATCTATATATCTATATCTCTATATATCTATATATCTCTCTCTCCCCCTCTCTCTCTCCCCCTCTCTCTCTATCTATCTATCTACACACACAGGGTGTATACAAAGAGTATACAAAGGGTGGGGGGGCAAGTAAAATAGTACAATGGAGCTGACAATATGAATTATAGATAAAAACAGTCTCGGCTGTGGGTGTATATGGGGCCCAGGATTGAATGCTGAGGATGTTAATGAAAGCAAATATGCATGTGGGACACAAAAAAGGTAAAAAGCTCAAAAAAAATGACACAAAAAAAAATGCATGCATTCATATAAAGGGGACATTCACATCATATTCCTGTCATGGATATTAAAAGTCATGATGAAATGAATACAAACATACAATGCATATAATGCATATAATGCAATATTAAAAGAACAAACTTACCTTCATATATTCCTTCTGCAGGACCCGAATAATGGCAGAACAGGTCTCTGGAATAATGATCCCCAGAGCCTGGGAGGAGATGCCTGTCGAGAACTTGAGGTCCTGAAGGCTTCTCCCTGTCGCCAAGTAGCGCAACGTGGCGAGGAGCCTCTGCTCCGGAGTGATGGCTTGCCGCATGCAGGTATCCTGCCTGCTGATATAAGGGGTCAGCAAAGCCAGCAGACGGTGAAAAACGGGGTCCGTCATCCTGAGATAATTCCTGAAATCATCAGGATTATTCTCACGGATCTCACGGAGTAAAGGCATATGCGAGAATTGGTCACGCTGGCGCAACCAATTCTTTGTCCATGAACTCCTCCTCACCCTGTTCACAGACTGGGCTCGGGTCAAAGTATTAACCCCAACACCAAGCCCCAATATAGCACGAACTCGTTCCCGAGTACGTCCACACTCCATGGCTTTGAAACGGTCGGCTGGACAGACAAGCTCAACTGAACGCACTGAAGAACAGCCAGACCTATGAAGAACGACCTGAAACCCAGAAACGAGCGGACCAGAAGCGCCTAATAACAGGTACAACTGATCCACGCGTACCGAAAGACAGATACAAACCTCACAGGTAGACTGCGCCGCAGTGAACGGACAAATTAAGCTGAAGTCTGAAAAGCGCGAATCGTCTCTAACCAAACTTCTACTAACGCAAAGTCAGCAGAAGGAGCCCAAAGGGTGCTTTGCTGTGTCTTGGACTTCCTATTTCTAGTCCCGTCGTACGTGACGTACGTCATCGCGCAAGTTTCAGTGGACTGTTCATTCGTCGTGTGTGGCCAAGTCCGTCCATGCTAATTTTGAGCGGACTGTCCGCTCAAACTGTTTGACGAACAAAGTTGGGCGAACAGTCCCCGCGTGTGTACGCGGCCTTAGAGTAGGTTGTTCTGCTTGTGTGACTTCCATCTCTATGGCTGCCAGGTTCTAACTTTTACCAATGCTACCCAGGACTACTCAAGCCCACGACCTGTTACCCTGATTGGCCTCATATGACCCCTTAGTGATCTGATGCAGGAAATACACTTGATCTTTGACACAACTGACCTTCTTAAAATGCAGACATTTCCCTACTCCAATCCATTTGGTAAGCTCAGCTTTTGCCTAAGAGGTCAGAGTCTTAATCTCATCCAAAGTTAATTTCTCATTCGTTCATTGACAGACACGCCTTCTTTATCCCTTTCATGACTAAGCCTATTTTTGGAATTTGGTGTTTACAAGTTAAAATCCCTATTTTTTGCTAGAAAATTACTTGGAACCCCCAAACATTATATATATTTTTTTTAGCAGAGACTCTAGAGAATAAAACGGCGATTGTTGCAATATTTTATGTCACACGGTATTTGCACAGCGGTGTTTTAAAGTCAACTTTTTGGGAAAAGGGACACTTTCATGAATTTAAACGAAACAGTATTGAATTTAAACGAAACAGTAAAATTAGCCCAAATTTTTTGCATAATGTGAAAAAGATAATGTTACGCCGAGTAAATAGATACCAAACATGTCACACTTTATAATCGCACGCACTTATGGAATGACGACAAAGTATGGTACCTAAAAATCTCAATAGGTGACGCTTTAATTTTTTTACGGTTACCAGGTTAGCGTAACAGAGGAGGTCTAGTACTAGAATTATTTCTCTCGCTCTGACGATCGCGGCGATACCTCACATGTGTGATTTGAACACCGTTTACATATGCGGACGCAACTTCTGAATGCGTTTTCTTTGCTTCGCGGCTCGCAGGGACGGCGGGCACTTTAAAAAAAAAATTTTTTTATTTATTTTAAAATGAATAAATTGTTTTAAAAAAAAAAAAACATTTTGATCACTTTTATTGCTGTCACAAGGAAAGTAAACATCCCTTGTGACAGTAATAGGTGGTGACAGGTACTCTTTATGGAGGGATCAGGGGTCTAAAAGACCCCCCACCCCTCCTTTACACTTCAAAGTATTCAGATCGCCGATAACGGCGATTCTGAATACTGTATATTTTTTTAAAACCGGCGCCATTGGCAGCCGAGTAAACGGGAAGTGATGTCAGGACGTCACTTCCGTGTTTACTATTAGGAGACTGGAATGATGCCGATTATGGTGTCATTCCAGTTCCTCCCCAGCAGCCGGAGGCATCACATCGTGAATCGGTGCTCCCGATCAAGCGGGAGCACCGGTAACAGCGGCGGAAGGCGGTGGGAGGGGGGGACGTCCCCTCCCGCTCCTCCAGTATAACAGCCGAGCGGCTTTTAGCCGCTTCGGTTGTTATGGCTGGACAGCCAATCGTCCGCTGTAAAAAACGGTACCGGGATGATGCCTGCGGGTGCGGGCATCATCCCGGTATACCCCCCGGAAGCCGAGTACGCACATCTGCGTACGCTCGGCGGGAAGGGGTTATTCAGAACCATAGGGTTATATCACCCCCTACAAGAGTAGGACACTAGGCAGAAAAGGCTTGGCTACACTCATGGGCAGTTCTAGGTGATATATACCCCCCTCTCTGTTATAGGCCTTCAGTTTTTTTTCTGCCTAGTCAGGAGTGAGGACCTAGTTCCCTGCTGGGATCTCTTGTCCTGGCAATTTTTATTTTTCAGTTTGTTGGGTTTTTTTTCTGGATTTTTTCTGGTGAGAACTACAATAGGGATGAGCTTTATGTTTGGGTCAAACATGAGTTTGACTCGAACATTGGCTGTTCGCTGAATAGCGAACAAATTAGGGTGTTTGCGGCAAATTCGAAAGCCGCGGAATACCCTTTAAAAGTCTATGGGAGAAATCAAAAGTGATCATTTTAAAGGCTTATATACATGGTATTGTCATAAAAAGTGTTTAGGGACCTGGGTCCTGCCCCAGGGGACATGTATCAATGCAAAAAAAAGTTTAAAAAAATGCTGTTTTTAAACAGGGGAACCCCGAACCAAAATTTTTAAAAAAATGTGTGGGGGGCCCCCATATTCCATACGAGGCCCTGGTATGGATATTAAGGGGAACCTCACGCCAGGTCTGGATTTTTAACCGTTTAAACGTACCTGTCAGCCAGCGGGCGTGCGGCAAACTCAGTGAGTTGGGTCATGGGTCCCGCGGCCGTGATCGGCGCAGGGATACCCACGATTGCCTCACAGCAAGCATCTCCCCTTTCGGCCTAGTGACAGTGTCACTGATCTCTGTTCCCTGTCATCGGGAGCAGAGATCAGTGACGTGTCACATGTAGCCATGCCCCCCCACAGATAGAAACATGCCCCAGGTTACACTTAACCCCTACACTGCCCCCTAGTGGTTAACCTCTTCACTGCCAGTGTCATTACATCAGTGCATTTGTATAGCACTGATTTCTGTATAAATGACAATGGTCCCAAAAATGTGTCAAAAATGTGTTCGCCATTATGTCGCAGTCACAATAAAAATCGCTGATTGTCGTCATTACTAGTTTAAAAAAATAAAATAAAATGAATAAAAATGCCATAAAACTATCCACTATTTTGTAAACGCTATAAATTTTGTGCAAACCAATCAATAAACGCTTATTGTATTTTTTTTACCAAAAATATGTAGAAGAATACGTATCGGTGTAAACTGAGGAAAATATATATTTTTTTAGATATTTTTGGGGGATATTTATTATAGCGAAATGTAAAAAGTAGTGCATTTTTTTCAAACTGATCGCACTATTTTGTTTATAGCGCAAAAACTAAAAACCACAGGGGTGATCAAATACCACCAAAAGATAGCTCTGTTTGCGAGGGAAAAAAGGACGTAAATTTTGTTTGGGAGCCACGTCACACCACTGCGCAATTGTCGGTTAAATTGACGTAGTGCCGAATCGCAAAAAGTGCTCTGGTCAGGAAGGAAGTAAATTCTTCCGGGGCTGAAGTGGTTAAGGGGAACCCCTCACCAAATTTTTTTTAAAAATGGCGTGGGGTCCCCCCAAAACTCCATACCAGACCCTTATCTGAGCACACAACCTGGCAGGTGCAGGAAAAGGGGGGGGTGAGAGAGCGCCCCCCTCTTGAACTGTACCAGACCACATGATCTCAACATGGGGAGGATGTCCCCATGTTGACGAGGACAAGGGCCTCATCCCCACAATCCTTGCCCAGTGGTTGTGGGGGTCTGTGGGCAGGGGGCTTATCAGAATCTGGAAGCCCTCTTTGACCACTTACAGACCGGACCATTTTGCTGGTCAAAGACCAGACCACTTTTTGCGATTCGGCACTGCGTCGCTTTAACTGACAATTGTGCGGTCGTGCGACATGGCTCCGAAACAAAATTGGCGTCCTTTTTTTCCCACAAATAGAGCTTTCTTTTGGTGGTATTTGATCACCCCTGCGGTTTTTATTTTTTGCGCTATAAGCAAAAATAGTGCGACATTTTGAAAAAAAAGCATTATTTTTTACTTTTTGTTATAATAAATATCCCCCAAAAATATATAAAAAAAACTTTTTTTCCTTCAGTTTAGGCCAATACGTATTCTTCTACATATTTTTGGTAAAAAAAAAAAACGCAATAAGTGATTATTGATTGGTTTGCGCAAAAGTTATAGCGTTTACAAAATAGGGATAGTTTTATGGCATTTTTATTAATAATTTTTTATTATTTTTTTTTTTACTAGTAATGGTGGCGATCAGCGATTTTTATTGTGACTGCGACATTATGGCGGACACATCGAACATTTTTGACACATTTTTGGGACCATTGTCAGTTATACAGCAATCACTGCTATATAAATGCAGTGATTCCTGTGTAAATGACACTGGCAGTGAAGGGGTTAACCAGTGGGTGGCAGTGTAGGGGTTAAGTGTTCCTAGGGGTGTGTTACTAACTGTGGGGGGTTGGGCTTTCATTTAGTGAACACTGATCTCTGCTCCAATCACATGGAGCAGAGATCAGCATCACTAGTCGCTAAGCAGAATGGAGAAATGCTGTTTACAATGGTATTTCTCCATTCAGCCATCCCGTGAGACGATCGCGGGTATGCCCGTGGCGATCGAGTCCGCGGGACCTGCGACCAGACTCACGGGGGTCCCGACCGGCACGCGAGCGCGCCACCGGTGGCGCGCTCGCGATGGCAGGGCAGCATTGAAGATTGGACGTACCTGTACGCCAATATGCCTGCCCTTGCCATTCTGCCAACGTACATCGGCGTGCGCTGGTCGGGAACCGGTTAACAAGGGGACCCCCCGATCCCGCCCCCGTGTGAATTGGTATGGGGTACAAGTACCCCTACCATTTCACAAAAAAGTGTCAAAAATTTTTAAAAAGACAATAGCCGGTTTTTGACAATTCCTTTATTGTCTTATTCTTAACCCGCTTCTTCTGGTCTTCCTTCGGTTTTCTTCTTCTTCCTCCATCTTGTTCTTCCCTCGCTTCTTCCTCTATCTTCCTCTGCTTTTTTTTCCTCCAGTCTTCTCCAGCATCTTCTTCCCGCTTCTTCTTTCCCGCTTCATCCTCCAGACAAGCCGCATCAATGGGGGGTTCCCCTGTGGGGGAATCCCATGCCGTTTTTATCAATGAACTTTTATGCATATTGCCGGGACCAACAATTCATTATAGCTGCGAGTACTGTTCTAAACAAGGGGACACATATGACACTTTACAGGCCTACTATAGACACCCCCAGGTATGAAATTTCAGGAAAAATATTTCACTTTTATTGTTTCACTTTAAGCATTATTAAAATCACTGCTCCCGAAAAAACTGCAGTTTTGAAAAAAATGTTGTGCATTGATACATGTTGCCTGGGGCAGGACACAGGTCCCCAAACACTTTTTTAAGACAATAACTTGCATATAAGCCTTTAATATGAGCACTTTAGATTTTTCATGTTCGTGTCCCACAGACTTTAACGGGGTTTGCGTGTTCTAACAAATTTTTTGCCTGTTTGCATGTTCTGCTGCGAACCGAACCGGGGGGTGTTCGGCTCATCCCTAATCTATGGGTTACCTCTGTCCCTGCACCCTCTTTTCCTGACCCTGGAGGTCCCTTGGTAACCCCCCCTTTCCCCCTCCCCCCTCCATATGGGGTAGTGTGCCTGCTGTGGGTCCTGGGGGATGGGTTTGAGTACTGGTGGGCTGGGGGTGCTGCGCTTACCAGGTGGAGGCACTGGGTCTGGTGCCCGGATCCTTTCTCTCTCTCTCTCATCCTGGGAGGCTACAGGATTCTCCTGCATTTGGGGTAGTCTCATGTAGCACGGCTGGCTGCATTTTCCTTAGTGCCTCATGACTTCCTATGGTCAGCGGCCATGTTTGTGTAGCTCGGTAGCCATGATATGGTGGATTTTGGCTCAAGCAACAGCGGCCATTACTGCGTAGCCCAGGACGGCATTTTTGGCAGGCGGAAGCTCCTCCTTTTAACCCTGCACTGACTCCTGTGTTTTCTTCCCCCTTGGACGTCACGTGTGTGCAAGTCTACATCTGGGGGTTCCCTCCTCTCTCTGCTGCAGGCTGTGGGGTGTCCTGGTGGTCCGTTACCACTACCGTTGTAGGGGGGTGTCACTTTGTAGTGGTCACTCTTGTGGGGCTCTCTTTTTTCTCTCCTATGGAGTCTCAGGAGCATGTTTCCCCACCTGACCCCCTTTCAGAGGCTGCAGGTCCCTCTGGATCCTAGTCATCCGTTGACGCACTGACGGCAGCCCTAGAGTCCTTTGTGTCTAGGGTGGAAGTGGCTCTTGGGCGGCAGACTAGCAAGAAGCATCCCCCTGCCTTCCCCTGCTTCATCTGTCTCATCAGATCCTGAATCTGATTCAGCTGCCATGGACTGGGCCCACCCTGCGGGGTCTGAGTGAGGATGATTCCTCAGCCCCAGTGGCTGCGCACGAGAAAGCGCTGGTGGACGCACTGATTGCTTCTGTGCAAGAAACTTTAAAAATGAAGGATGCAGCCACATCTGCAGTGGAGGTGCCAGTCCCCTTTGGTACTCACAAGCTGCTTCGCACAGCAAAAGTGTTCCATTTTCCCTCCTTTTTTGACAAGTTTGTCTATAAAGAATGGGCGCTTCCAAAACGCCCCTTTGTGATCCCAAAGTGTTTCGCTGTGCGTTATCCTTTTGAGGAGAGTCTGCTCAAAAAATGGATAACTCCACCTGTGGTCTATCCCCCCGGTTTCTCAGTTGAACAAAACCATTATGATTTCGGTTGAGGACTCTCTGGCCTTTAAAGACCTGGCTGAGCCGCACTTAGTTCTCTATTGCGAGTTTGGCGCTTTGGCCGGTTTTGGCTATTGCTCTGGTGTCGCAAACGCTGACAGAATGGGTGAAGCTGTTGTACCGTGATCTGGAAGGTGACCAGTTTCCTCTTGACTTCATCAAAATTAGCTGACCAACTGGTTCAGGGGCTGCAGTTTGTCTGCGATGCCTCTTTGGACGTAGCTCTCTTGCTTTCTAAGCAATCTGTTTAAGTGGTAGTGCTTTGACGGGTATTGTGACTGAAGTGATGGACTGCAGGCCAGGCCTCCAAAAAGGCCCTAGCTGATCTGCCTTTTCAAGGCAATCATTTGTTTGGGGCCATTCTGGATGATATCTTTAAGCGTGTCACGGGGGGAAAGAGTACTTTTCTTCCACAGTCAAAGAAGGGGAAGGAGCCAAGTTGCAAGCGTGGCTCTTCCTTCTCGGCACACAGAAAGTTTTTTTGTTCCCTCAGGGTCCACTGACAAATGCTCAAAGTCCCAAGTGGCCCTGGTCGGGCAAACCGAGAACGGGCTTCTCCAGACCCCCAGATAAGGCTCCTTCGGCATGAAGAGGCGCCCTCACCCTCAGTCCAGGTGGAGGGCCATCTTTGCTGGTTTCCGGGCCCGAGGACTTCTCTGATAAAAGAAAAGTGGGTCCACGAAGTGATTCTGTTTGGTCTCAAGATGGAGTTCCCCAAGCTTGTTCCCAAGCAGATTTTTCCCGTCCAATCTGCATCTGTCTCCGGACCGCTTGTCCAATCTGTATCTGTCTCCAGACCGCTTGTCAGCCCTCCGGGGCATGGGGCAAGGCATGTTGCTCTAAGGGGTGATTGTCCCGATTTCAGTGTCAGAACGTTTCCAGGGCTTTTATTCAAACCTATTTATGATCCCCAAAAAAGAGGGTACGGTACATCCGATTCTGGACCTCAAGGCCCTGAACCCCTGTGTGCGGGTGCAGAAGTTCAGAATGGAGTCCATTTGCTCCATGGTGGCACCTCTTCATAAGGGGGACTTTCTTGCCTTTGTCGACATCAAGGATGCCCACCGGCACATTCCGATTTGTGCACAGCACCAGTGGTTCACCTGCTTTGCTGTGGGAGAGGAGCATTATCAGTTTGCAGTGTTACCATTTGGTCTCGCCTCCACTCCTCAGGTCTTCACCAAAGTGTTGGCCCCAGTTCCGGCACTACTGCACCAGCGGGGAATTGCTGTTCTGAACTGGAAGACCTTCTGCTGCGAGTCCCCAGCGGCCCTGAGGGGTAATGTGGAGATCATTTTTCAGACTTTTGCAGATTTTGGGTGGCTGATAAATAACCAAAAAGTCTATGTTAATTCCAGTTTGGAAATTGGTTCATCTGGGTCTGACTTTGGATTCTTCTCAGGCCAGAGTGGATCTTCCGCAGGACAAAGTCCAGAAATTACAGGCGGCAGTCCAACAGGTGGGACTCCCTTCGGACTTGCATGCGGGTACTGGGCTTGATGGTGTCTATGTTCCAGCAGTGGTGGCTGGTGAAGTTTTAGGATGGGGGGGCGCCCGAGACCCCGCCCTTCCTTTTTGACCCCTCCCACTTGGTAAAATGGGCGTGGTTTGAGTGAAATAGTGGGCATGGCTCTAAGGTGGTGTGGTTAGCATCTGAGATGAACGAGGGATGGAGAGAGAGGGAGAGAGGGATGGAGGACAGCAGGCAGATCCTACACAACAATAGAAATGTGTATTCTAGAAAGTTTAACAATTAGCAGATCAAGATATTCCAAACACCTGGTGTTAGCACTTCAATCATCCTGGCACCGTGGTTGTTATGGTGTCAGGATGATTGAAGCGCATTATTTCTATTATTACATTGTAATATAAAATGAAATAATTCAACACACCATAATGAAGAATCAGTGGGAGCCCTGAGCGTGTCACTAGCCACGTCGCCTGCCACCAGATGCCATCAGGCATCCCCCAGCAGAGTCCCTCCTTACATGCAGCCTGTGTCACATCAAATCCAGCCTGTGTCACATCAAATGCAGCCACATCAAATGCAGCCTGTGTCCCACCAAATGCAGCCTGCGTCCCATCAAATGCAGCCTCTGTCCCATCAAATGCTGCCTCTGTCCCACCAAATGCAGCCTCTGTCCCACCAAATGCAGCCTCTGTCCCAGCCTCTGTCCCACTAAATGCAGCCTCTGTCCCACCAAATGCAGCCTTTGTCCCACCAAATGCAGCCTCTGTCCCAGCCTCTGTCCCACCAAATGCAGCCTTTGTCCCACCAAATGCAGCCCCTGTCCTACCAAATGCATTCTCTTTCCCCCCTAATGCAGTCCCCCTAATGCAGCCTCTATCCCCCTAATGCAGCCTGCGTCCCACCAAATGCAGGCCGCGTCCCACCAAATGCAGCCTGCATCCCACCTAATGCAGCCTACGTCCCACCAAATGCAGCCTCTGTCCCCTCAAATGCAGCCTCTGTCCCCTCAAATGCAGCCTCTGTCCCACCAAATGCAGCCTCTGTCCCACCAAATGCAGCCTGCGTCCCACCAAATGCAGCCTGCGTCCCACCAAATGCAGCCTCTGTCCCCCCAAATGCAGCCTCTGTCCCACCAAATGCAGCCTCTGTCTCACCAAATGCAGCCTCTGTCCCCCCAAATGCAGCCTCTGTCCCCCCAAATGCAGCCTGCTTCCCACCAAATGCAGCCTGCGCCCCCCCTAATGCAGCCTGCATCCCACCAAAAGTAGTCCCTCCTTACATGCAGCCTGTGTCACATCAAATCCAGCCTGTGTCACATCAAATGCAGCCACATCAAAAGCAGCCTGTGTTCCACCAAATGCAGCCTGTGTCCCATCAAATGCAGCCTCTGTCCCCCCTAATACAGCATCTGTCCCACCAAATGCAGCCTCTGTCCTACCAAATGCAGCCTCTGTCCTAAAAAATGCAGCCTCTGTCCCCCCAATGCAGCCTCTGTCGCACCAAATGCAGCCTCTGTCCCCCTAATGCAGCCTGCGTCCCACCAAATGCAGCCCCTGTCTACCCAAATGCAGCCTCTGCCCCACTAATGCAGCCTCTGTCCCCCCAATGCACCGTGGTTGTTATGGTGTCAGGATGATTGAAGCGCATTATTTCTATTATTACATTGTAATATAAAATGAAATAATTCAACACACCATAATGAAGAATCAGTGGGAGCCCTGAGCGTGTCACTAGCCACGTCGCCTGCCACCAGATGCCATCAGGCATCCCCCAGCAGAGTCCCTCCTTACATGCAGCCTGTGTCACATCAAATCCAGCCTGTGTCACATCAAATGCAGCCACATCAAATGCAGCCTGTGTCCCACCAAATGCAGCCTGCGTCCCATCAAATGCAGCCTCTGTCCCATCAAATGCTGCCTCTGTCCCACCAAATGCAGCCTCTGTCCCACCAAATGCAGCCTCTGTCCCAGCCTCTGTCCCACTAAATGCAGCCTCTGTCCCACCAAATGCAGCCTTTGTCCCACCAAATGCAGCCTCTGTCCCAGCCTCTGTCCCACCAAATGCAGCCTTTGTCCCACCAAATGCAGCCCCTGTCCTACCAAATGCATTCTCTTTCCCCCCTAATGCAGTCCCCCTAATGCAGCCTCTATCCCCCTAATGCAGCCTGCGTCCCACCAAATGCAGGCCGCGTCCCACCAAATGCAGCCTGCATCCCACCTAATGCAGCCTACGTCCCACCAAATGCAGCCTCTGTCCCCTCAAATGCAGCCTCTGTCCCCTCAAATGCAGCCTCTGTCCCACCAAATGCAGCCTCTGTCCCACCAAATGCAGCCTGCGTCCCACCAAATGCAGCCTGCGTCCCACCAAATGCAGCCTCTGTCCCCCCAAATGCAGCCTCTGTCCCACCAAATGCAGCCTCTGTCTCACCAAATGCAGCCTCTGTCCCCCCAAATGCAGCCTCTGTCCCCCCAAATGCAGCCTGCTTCCCACCAAATGCAGCCTGCGCCCCCCCTAATGCAGCCTGCATCCCACCAAAAGTAGTCCCTCCTTACATGCAGCCTGTGTCACATCAAATCCAGCCTGTGTCACATCAAATGCAGCCACATCAAAAGCAGCCTGTGTTCCACCAAATGCAGCCTGTGTCCCATCAAATGCAGCCTCTGTCCCCCCTAATACAGCATCTGTCCCACCAAATGCAGCCTCTGTCCTACCAAATGCAGCCTCTGTCCTAAAAAATGCAGCCTCTGTCCCCCCAATGCAGCCTCTGTCGCACCAAATGCAGCCTCTGTCCCCCTAATGCAGCCTGCGTCCCACCAAATGCAGCCCCTGTCTACCCAAATGCAGCCTCTGCCCCACTAATGCAGCCTCTGTCCCCCCAATGCAGCCTGTGCCCATGCACCCCCTATGGACGGGCCGCCACTGCGTTCGAGGCGGTCCCGTTCGCTCAGTTCCATACGAGACCCCTGCAAAGGGAGATCTTGTTAAAATTGGACAAATGATCAGAGTCTATAGAGAGTCAGATTCGGCTGAGTCACGGAACCAAAGGGTCCCTGATCTGGTGGCTTCATTCCCCAGGGAACGTCCTTTCTCCCGCTGTACTGGACAGTTTTCACCACCAATGCCAGTCTGTCTGGCTGGGGAGGAGTCCTGGGCCTGAGCTCAACTCAGGGTCACTGGACGCTGGAGAAATCTAGGCTACTTATCAACATCTTGGAACTCCGGGCGATCAGACTCTGTTTGGCTCATTGGACGGATCGACTTCAGGGGCTACCAATACGGATCCAGTTAGACAATGCCACAGCGGTGGCCTATGTGAACCATCAGGGAGGAACAAGGAGTGTGTTAGCCGGCCTGGAAGTAGCCGACATTCTACGGTGGGCAAGAGCGTTTCGTCTCGGCCATCTCCACCGTTTACATTCCGGGGGTGGACAACTGGCAGGCAGATTACCACAGTCGTCAAGTACTGGACCAAGGAGAGTGGTCCCCCCATCAGGAGGTATTTCAACAGATCTGTCTATGCTGGGGATCTCCAGAGGTAAATCTGATGGCATCCCGAATCAATAGGAAGGTGCAGAGGTTTGTGGCCAAGTCTCGTGACCCTCTGGTGGATGCCTCAGATGCTCTGGTCGCTCCGTGGGGCCAGTATCATCTGATCTACGCCTTTCCTCCTCTTAAGATTCTGCCACAGCTGTTGCGCAGGATCGAGGCCGAAGGAATTATGATCATTCTAGTGGCCCCAGACTGGCCCTGGTACGCCGACCTGGTGCGTCTGCTCGCAGATGCCCCCTGGCGGCTGCCTCTCAGGGAGGATCTGCTATCCCAAAGGCCAATCTTCCACCCTGCTTTACCATCACTGGCTTTAACGGCCTGGCTATTGAAAGCCAGGTGTTGAAGGATAGGGGATTATCTGCGTCTGTGATTCCGACGCTGCTCAAAGCTAGAAAGTCTACTTCCAGGAAGGTATATTATCAGACGTGGAAAGCGTACATTTCTTGGTGTGAGTCAGTGGGGTTTCACCCACGTTCCTTTTCGGTGATTTGGATTTTGAATTTTCTTCAGAGGGGCATTGAAAAGAATTTGGCCTTGAGTACTGTCAAGGGGCAGGTATGCCCTATGTGGAAAGTAAATTCTTTATGGTTGAAGAAAAAACATATCCTTTACGGCCTGGATTGAATCAAAAATTTTCTTTCACTTTAACAGGGACTTATCTTCCTCATTAGTAGTATGGGATGCTATGAAGGCGTTTTTACATGGAGTTAAGGAAATTAATGCCTTTAAAAAATATAAGGAGGCTTGGGAAAATCTTTTTGAACACTCCGTTCTCTCTAAAGTAATTCCAAGTGTTGTTGGAAGTGGCATTATCTAGCTCCTCCAACAATAAAGCAACAGGGCCGGATGGCCTCCCCTCTGAGATGTATAGGCCAAATTTCCTAGAGATGTTAAATACAGCATTCGAGACAGGCTCCCTCCCTTAATCCATGAACAAAGCAATAATTATAGTTCTCCCAAAACCAGGTAAAAACACCATGCTCCCTGATTACAATCACACAGTTTCCTTGCTGACCACTGATGTTAAAGGATAAGTTCACCTTTTCGAAAAAAAAATTATAAATGCACATTTTTTTGCAAGTAAAATCCAATGATCCTTTACCCAAAGCTGGTTCCATCAGTTATGGATTGGATCATTGGATCCTTTACCCACAGCTCCCGGGTGAGATGTCTCCTGCGCCCACTGGTACATCTTTGTGAGTATGGATCCTTCAGTTTGATTCCCACAACTCAATTTACTTGATATATTTACATGATCTTTAATATGTTATATCTTGTTACTAATTTACCTTAGAGGTCATGTCTATGCATCAACCCCTGAAGAGTGAGACTGAACTCACAACACATGTTGGGTCACCATAGATGCTATGACACACCTACTATGGATTATTTTATGACTGCATGTAACGATGTAATGGATATGTACCTTGGGCCAATTGTTTGACATTTTGACATTTTTCCCAGTCCTATTGCTGGCCAATAAATCTATGCTATGTTTTTATTACTGACTGTGTGGCGCGTCACCATATCTGTTTTATTTGTATTGTGTTGTTGAATGTAATTTTAGTCATTTCCATTTGGGATTAATAAAGTATTCTGAATCTGAATATTTTACACAATACCCTGATTTGACTCTCAAAGCAGTGGTTTAAGAAAAGTGATGCTATATTTCGAGATCTGATATGGAAAGATAAAACTCCTCACATTAGGCTCCTTGACCTTCAACTGCCCAAAGACAGAGGGGATCTGGTTGTCCCCAACTCGATAACCAATTTTTTTGGCCTCCAAATTACAGCACACGGCGGGATCGGAAAGTTTGCGAGGAAGACCCTAATCAGCAAATTTTATTCACTAGATCTAGTAAATATCCCATTCTTTCGCAATTGTAAGCAGGAGAGGTAGAAGGAAAAGCCCTGTGCCTGGCACTAAGTTTACTATTAAAAACCTGGCATGAAATGAAAAAAAAATATGCACTATTCCGTGTATAACCATTATAACCCACTATGGAATAATCCACGATTAGGAGAGGTGGCAAAACCAGATGGTTTTGATTCATGGTATCAGGCTGGGATTAGATACTTGTGCAGCGATACCCCAAAAGGAGCCGTTGGAATTCAGGCCTTTTCCCTCACACAGCACCCACAGCCAGGCTACAGAAAGCTTCCACACTCTAGGGGTTTTAGTTTAGGTTGTTTATTTAGGGAACGTGGAACTTGGATAGGGAATGGGGTACATGGGATGCCCAAAACTGAAGAACGTGTAACCTTCCAAAAATGGTTGAGGAACTGCTAAAGTCTCTGGCTGCTAAACTCCAGCTGACTTATGCTGCTGACTAGTGGGAATAGTGGTGCAACAGCACAAAAATCACAAAATGTTTTGACAGACAAGTCAATGTTCAAGAGACAGCAACTGACTGTATTGCATGGCACCTGGCTGCTCGTAGGCCCAAAGTAGCGATACTGGGTCCTCCTGGCTGTCTTGCACTGCTTTCAGTGTATCAAAATATGAGTGCCACATAAATATTGAGAAAATTGATAGAAGATCCACCACCAAAGTCACCAATCGCTTACCGGAAGGATTGAACTCAGATAGCTGTACACCAGTGGCATACTAAGTGGGGGGCAGGGGGGGTGGACTGCTCCAGGTGCCACACACTGGGGGGGTGTCAGGCCAGCGCCCTCCCCCTCCGACTGAAGAGGAGACATCGCCGCGGGTTAGGCAGCGGTACTGCGCGGTGACAGACCACACAGAGAGAGCCAGAGGCAGTGGCTTTGCAGTGCACAGAACCCCCTACAGACCTATAATTTACCTCGGAACACACACAGAGAGCCCAAGGCAGTGGCATTGCAGGGGGGGAGGTGCGAGCAGCACCCGAGTGACACCTGTCGGCACAGTGATCCGGGACCCAGCGCAACAATCCCCTTCTCTCTGTGGTCGCGTCTCTGATCAGTCTCGGCAGCGGCTGTCACAGCCAAGCAGAGTGAAGCCGCCTCCCCCTCCTCCTGCATGCACAGCACTGTGTAGACATAAAGGAGGAGGGGGAGGCGGCTTCACTCTGTACACTGTAGTGGGGGTCTGCACTGTAGGGGGGTCTGTACTGTAGAGGGGGTCTGCACTGTAGGAGGGGTCCTGCACTGTAGAGAGGGTCCTGCACTGTAGAGAGGGGTCCTGCACTGTAGAGAGGGATCCTGCACTGTAGAGAGGGGTCCTGCATTATAGGGGGTCTGCACTGTAGGGGGAGGGGTCTGTACTGTAGGGGAGGATTTGGTACTGTAGGGGGTCTTCACTGAAGGGGGGTCTGCACTGTAGGGGGAGGGGTCTGTACAGTAGCGGAGGATACTGTAATGAAGGGTGGTCTGCACTGTTGGGGGTGTGCACGGTAGGGGGAGGGTTCTGTACTGTATGGGAGGATCCTGTACTGTAGGGGAGAATCCTTTACTGTAGGGGGTCTGCACTGTAGGGGGGAAGGGTCTGTACTGTAGGGGAGGATACTGTACTGTAGGGGGGTATGTACTGTAGGGGGGTCTGCACTGTAGAGGAGGATTCTGCACAGTAGGGGGGTCTGTACTGTAAGGGAGGTCTGTACTGTAGGGGATTTATTACTGTAGGGGAGGATTCTGTACTGTAGGGGGGTTTGCACTGTAGGGGGGAGAGGTCTGTACTGTAGGGGAGTCTGCACTGTAGGGGGGTCTGCTCTGTATGGTGGAGGGGTCTGTACTGTAGGAGGGTCTGCACTGTAGGGGAGGATTCTACTCTAGGCAAGGATTCTGTACTGTAGGGGGGTCTGAACTGTAGATGGGGGTTCTGCACGGTAGGGGGGTCTGTACTGTAGGGAGGGGGTCTGCACTGTAGGAGTGATCTGCACTTTAGGGGGTCTGTGTAACATGCAGGAGTTCCAGAGCTGTGAGGGGCTGTGTAATATAAAGGGGTGCAGAGGGGCTAGCTGCTGTGTAATGTAAAGGGGTCCAGAGGTACAAGGGCTGTGTAATATAAAGGGGTCCAGAGGTTCTGGGTGCTGTCTAATGTAAAGGGGTCCAGAGGTGCTGTGTAATGTCAAGGGGTCCAGAGGTACAAGGGCTGTGTAATGTAAAGGGGTCAGGAGGTTCAGGGTGCTGTGTTATGTAAAAGGGTCCAGAGATTCAGGGCGCTGTGTTATGTAAAGGGGTCCAGAGGTACAAGAGCAGTGTAATGTAAAGGGGTTCAGAGGTGCAGGGTGCTGTGTAATGTAAAGAGGTCCAGAGGTGCAGTTGTGGAGGTGGGAGGTACACACTAGTGACAAAAAGATATTGAAGGATGCAGAGGTATGCAGGGGGCACAGTGGGGTGTTTTTACATTTTAAGGTGGGGGGGGGGGGTGCCAGCCCAGGGTGCTAAATGCTTTAATCCGCCCCTGGTGTACACCTAATGAGTCAATCAGGCTTTAGTGAGGTACTCGGGACTCAAGTTCTCAGTATAAACACAGCTTCCACGGGGTGCTCAGAACAGTGGATGTCAGCAGGTAAAATAATAAAGGGCGGACAGCCCAACCATTAGATGTAAAGAGAAGAAGGAAGGCACATAGCGTAATTCTGTATTGAATGGGTAAAAATGGAATAAGCAAATAGGAGGATTACACTCACATTTCCAAGGTAAAAGCAGAGCTTGTAAGACAGTACAAGCACTGTTTGGGCTGTTTGGTCTGAGCTTTGACTAGATCATTCCAACACATTTACATGTTTCCCCTTAAACCACTCAAGTGTTGCTTTAGCAGTGTGTTTGGGGTCATTGTTCTGCTGGAGGGTGAACCTCCGTCCTATCCTCAAATCCCACACAGAGTGGTACAGGTTGTGCTCAAGAATGTCCCTGTATTCAGCACCATTCATCTTTCCATCAACTCTGACCAGTTTCCCAGTCCTGACTGCTAAAAAACATCCCCACAGCATAATGCTGCCACCACCATGTTTCACTGTTCGGATGGTGTTCTTTGGGTGATGTGATGTGTTGGGTTTGCTCCAGACATAGTGTTTTCTTTGATGGCCAAAAAGTTAAATTTTAATCTCATCAGACCAGAGCACCTTCCTCCATACATGTTAATATATAGAACAGTTTGGGACTTTAAATGAGGCACGTGTTAGCACCTCCATCCCGGTATCAGGTACGTTTAAAAGGGAGGTTGGGACTTTAAATTAAGCGGCTGGAATGCATAGGTAGGAGTAGAAGAAGTATTTAATTCATAACAATATACGATAAAAGATAAATTCATATATTTATACATACATGCAGGCCATACTACTGTTCTATCCATTGTTTATGTATGCATTTTGATTTATGCATTTTCACATATACCTTGCGATTATACCTCGTGCTATACGGATGTACATGTATATATATATATATATATATATATATATATATATATATATATATATATGATTTTATCTTTTATCATATATTGTTATGAATTAAATACTTCTACTACTACTACTCCTACCTATGCATTCCAGCCGGTTCATTTAAAACCCCAACCTACCTTTTCAAAAAAAATCCTCCATACATGTTGGGAGTCTCCCACATGCCTTTGTGCAAACTCAAAACGTGCCATTTTGTTTTTTGCTGAAAGTAATGGCTTTCTTTCTTTCTTCCGGCCACTCTGCCATAAAGCCCAACTCTATGGAGCATATGGCTTATTTACACCCTATGTACAGATACTTCAGTCTCTACTGTGGAACGCTGCAGCGCCTCTAGTGTTGCCTTAGGTCTCTGTGCTGCATCTCTGCTTAATGCCTTCCTTGCCCGGTGTGTGAGTTTGGGTGTACGGCTGTCTATTGGCAGGTTTGCTGTTGTGCCATGTTCTTTCCATTTGGTTATGAAAGATTTGGATATTTTTTTATAAGCTAACCCTGACTTTTACTTCTCAACAACATTATCCCTTACTTGTTTGGAGAGTTCCTTGGTCTTCATGGCAGTGTTTGGTTAGTGGTGCCTCTTGCTTAGGTGTTGCAGCCTCTGGGGCCTCAAAAATGTGTGTATATGTAATGACAGATCATGTGACACTTAGATTGCACACAGGTGGGCATCATTTCACTAATTATGTGACTTCTGAAGGTAATTGGTTGCACCAGAGCTTTTTATGAGCTTCATAACAAAGGGGGTGAATACATACGCACATGCCAATTATCATTTTTTTATTTCTGAAAAATAGTTTTATGTATATATTTTTCTAATTTTGCTTCACAACTTGGACTATTGTGTTCTGATCCATCACAAATAATTCAGATTAAAAAAAACATTGAACTAAAGGCTGTAATATAACAAAATAGGTAAAATGCCAAGGGGGTGAATACTTTTGCAAGGCACTGTATGTGCTCCTCCCATCGGAGTTTAACCACTTCCTGTCTGACTTATAGCAAAATGATGGTAGTTCAGTTATTCTGACTGGACGTCATATGACGTCTTTCAGGATAACTGCCGACGCGCGCCGTGGGGTTGCGCAGTGCGGCGAATGGCGGTGAGGCGTGTCAGTTTGCCACATCGATACACTGATCTTGGTAAAGAGCCTCTGACTGAGGCTCTTTACCATGTGATCAGCCGTGTTTCGTCACGGCTGATCACAGCGTAAACAGGAAGAGACATTTATCAGCTTTTCCTCACTCGTGTCTGACAGATGCAAGTAGAGAAGAGCCGATCGGCAGCTCTCCTGATGGGGGGGGGTCTGTGCTGATTGTTTATCAGCACAGCCCCCCCCCCCCCCCACACTGGACCACCAGGGATGCCGCAAGGACCACCAGGGATGGCCAGCACACATGGATGACCAGGTATGCCCCCCATGGCCACCAGGGATGCCACACAGTGCCCTAAAAGATGCCAATCAATGCCCAGAAATGGTGCCAGTCAGTGCCAACTACAAATGCCTGCCAGATGTCTCATTATCCTTGCTGGATCACACATCCATCCCTCCTGTGCATTCCTCTACCCCAATACCTCGATACAAAGGTGGCTGTTTTGCAGGCTCTCCAGCCCTTCATATATTTACTTCCAGCCCATGAACAATCTCCTTAAGGTGGAAAACAATCGATTCTCTTGCGGGTTAATATGTCGTTTTACCATCCTCTCTTACGAGTACATGCCGTTCGGTTTCCTCAGAACAAGGAGGAGTCATTAGGAGCTGGTATAAATAGACTGTTCGGAACGGGATCTTTATCTTTGATCGCTAGATGTCACCCTATCCTCCATTCACGCTATACATTCAGCCTTAATATAACGACTGCAACATGAGACGATTGTAACAGAATTGCTTTTATAGAAATAGACCACATAAATAATAGCAGCAAAAATAATATCCGAATGGAGGTCATTTTGCTACTAAATAACCCCTCTTTCATATTGTAGATATAAAGATGCATTTTCAGAGGGCAAATACTATTATTGGTATTGAAGTGGTTAATTGAGTTTGGCCAATCACAATCAGCATGCTCGAATTTGTGCCTAAAGTGGTCTTTAGAGTCCATATCACACAAAAGGTTGTCCTTCCTTCGTCCATCTTGGGGAAAACTCAAGAAGTTAGCTCATCGGATGTGTGCCAAGATTTAAAATGTTACATCAAGTCGACTTCTGGCATCAGGAAGTCGGGGGCACCTGTTTGTCGTTCCAGGTGGAGCACATAATGATTTCACAGCTTCCAACAAGATTATTGCCTCTTGGTTGGTGAAGCTCATCTCCTTGGCCTACAAGTGGAAAGGGTTGACTGTGCCAGGGCAATCACAGCACTCTCCACTAGGAGGGTCTTGACCTTGTGAGTGGCAACAGGTAGAGCGATCCCAGAGACAATCTGCAAGGCAGCCATGTGGATGTCAAAATATACGTTCATGGCTCATACTGTGTCCTGCATACTGTGTTCCGGTGCGTGTCTATTCACCGGTTCAGATACGTTTCCAGAGTAAATTTTTGCTTGAATTCACACCTGAACTGGACCCAAACACGGGCAGGACCCTTCTGCAATCCAGACTGCAGCCACCCCGGACCTGTGTGAACTCCATTGAGAGCTAGTCACACTCACCTGTCGAATTGGATACAGGAAAACCGGCATTCAATTCCCATATATGTGAACCCAGCCTTTCAAATTACCTAGCTAAAAGGTGCTTACAGATATTAGTGAATATTCGCTCAGTCCATTTATTTATTATTAGATCAGGGAGTGTCTTTAGGTGATGCTGATTGCTGGGAAGAAGAGATTGCCTGGGTTCAATTTCCCTGCTTGATTAATATCGTTTTCTCCCCAGAAAACCAGAACTCTGCATTTCCGTCTTCATGGGCCAAAATTTGCATGTTTCCTTTAAAAGATTTTTTGACTGTTAGTGTATGCATAGTCCGACGGCACCCAATGTCTCAAAGTACAATTAATTAGCATTTTTAAACTTTATATTTTCTGTAGACTACAATGTAGTGAAAATACTTGTTTTTAGAACATACCTTGCTATATATTAGCACTAAAGGGGAAAAAAAACAAGAATCCTAGAATAATATGCTGAGCAGAATACAGAAAATGCATATATATATATATATATATATATATATATATATATATATATATATATATATATATATATATATATATATATATATATATATATATATATATTAGGGCTGTGAAAATTAAAGATTAATTCCTCGATTAAATGATTAATTTTTCTGATCGATCAAAATTCTTTTGATCGGTACTCACCTCTCCGCTGGCTTCCGGGTCTTCAGGGATTTCCGTCGGAGATCCGGTGACGTCACGGACTTCGACGTCACTGGACTCCTCCCCCTTTCCCCAAGTGCCTCCATCTGCCAATGAAGGGAAGGGGGGAGGAGTCCGATGACGTTGACGTTCTTATTGAATGCAACGCGTACGGGGGAGTAGCTACGCATGACGTCACCCGCTGCTGCCCTATGGAACTAACACGATTGTCGGCTTTACATGCTGTGTTTTTATCATCTTTATATGAGTAGTTTGTGTTTGAACACAAAAATGAAATCTTATACTTAAGCAGTGAGCCCGTTAGATCTTTTCTTTGTACCCATGACCTGGCGTCCTTGCTGAGATCTAAGGAGATGTGAGAGAAGTTTATGGTCCTTGTTAACCCGTTTAATACCCGCTTGCATGACCACCTGTTTGCACAGGGGTTCATGCCATAAGGTGAGAGTGATTAGTTAGACCGGAGGTGGAGGGATTGTCACGCTACTGTGGAAAAAAAAAATCATCAGTGCTACAGTTTGAATTTCAAACATATTTGTGTGAACTATGAAGTTAAGTCATGGATTGTGGAAACGAACTAGTGTCAGGTGATTTTATATAGTGTATACCACATTTACCACTGACTAATGCAGAGTTGCAAGGAGATCATCTAAAAGTAGTTGGATCTGTATGTGCGTTATAATTAATCAAAATTAGTCAATTAATCGATTAAAAAAAAAATCGATGAATCGAACACGAAAATTTTAATCAGTAACAGCCCTAAATTATAAATATATGTGTGTGTGTGTGTGTGTGTGTGTGTGTGTGTGTGTGTGTGTGTGTGTGTGTGTGTGTGTGTGTGTGTGTGTGTGTGTGTGTGTGTGTGTGCGTGTATGTATATATTGCATAAATGGCTTCTTTTTTGATTTTTGAAAGTTATTGAAAAAAAAAAACCCTGTAAGACTAGTAACTGAGCTGTTCTGGCAAATTCCCTGTGTTTGCCAGCAGTTGTGAAAATTCCTAAATGTTTCCTTTTTAATCATAATCTGTGATAAAAATGCAGGCTGTGAGAATGCAGTGTACGTTCCCAGCACAAAGTCTGTTGTGAAGTTGGGGGGGGGGCTCCCTCGTCTTAGGGGTGGTCAGTATGAGTAAAATCACGCCATACTAATCAGACCATTTTGTCTATTCATTAAACCCAGGGGTGGGCTGAGTTATGGAGACTTAGTTCAGCCCCTATGTCCTTATTCCACAAGCCATACGCATTATTAACCACCGGCATGCCTGACAATAAAATAGCTTTTCCCACGGTCTTTTACAGGAAATAACACTGAATCACTGATTTTGGAAAAAGAACAATGTACATATCGTATTTTAGGCATAAGTGGATGTTTTTACAAGCAAGTTTAACACGCTGAACAGCAGATGTCACAGCAATCATCTAGTGTTTGAAAACCGCAGCATTTGTGTAGCAGTCAATATACTTGTTTTTACGAATTCACAATAGCGGCATGCAACTGGCGGCATGGCTTAGATTTTTCCCTTATATTTAATTCACCAATTTTATTGAGAGTTAAGAGGATACAGTCATTTTACTGGTCATATATGGCCTTTAGGGCATCAAAAATTATTCCACCTGTTGTTTTCAGCCAGCAGTACCATCAAATTGGGACCACCAGCAACTGTGGTTGCAGTACAATTCCACAGCTTTTACAGTGTTAAATTAAAACAAGCAGTGAGGAGGCGATGTCAATTGCCTCTGAAAAGCGATCGACCACAGACTGCTTTTTTTTAGAGGAGCTGCAGTCTTGCTGAATATCTAATGCCGCGTACACACGTAGCCGACTATCCGACGGACTTAGTCTGACGGACTTAGTCTGGCGGACTTCCCGCCAGACTGTCCGTCCGACTTTCCGAACGGGCTACTTGCCCACACATGGCACTTTTTCAGCGGACTAATACGGCATACTAAGTCCGCAGTACTATCCGCCCTACTTTTGAAATGAACGGACTCACCCACACACGCAGAGGAAAGTCTCCAGGTAGGCGGGGTCCGTGAAGGAGACGTCGCTGGCCCCGCCACCTGGTATGGACTTAAAGGGGAACCCCAACGCCGAAAAAATCGGCGTGGGGGTCCCCCCAGGTCCACATCAGACCCTTGTCCGAGTATGCTACCCAGCCGGCCAGGAAAGGGGGGGACGAGCGAGCGCCCCCCTCCTCAGCCGTACCAGGCCGCGTGCCCTCAACATGGGTGTGCCTTGGGGAAGGGGGGGTGCGCGGCCCCCCACCCCAAAGCACCTTGTCCCCATGTTGATGAGGACAAGGGCCTCTTCCCGACGACCCTGGCCGTTGGTTGTCAGGGTCTGTGGGCGGGGGGCTTATCAGAATCCGGGAGCCCCCTTTAATAAGGGGCCCCCGGATTCCGGCCCCCCACCCTATGTGAATGAGTATGGGGAACAATGTACCCCTACCCATTCACCTGTAAAATAAAGTACAAAAAAACACAACACACAAGGGTTAAAATAGTTTATTGCACAGCCCAGGGGGTCTTTCGTCTTCAGGGGTCTTCTCGCCAGACTCCTCCGCTATCTTCTTCTAGCTCTTTTACTAGCGGAGGAGCCCGGCTTTCTTCCTCGCCGCCGCCCTCTTCTTCCGACTTCGGGGGTCTTATCCCCCTCTTCGGTTCTTCTGCTTGGCCACCGCGCCTTCTTATAGCTCTTTTACAGGCGGTGGCCCGGTCTTCTGTCGCCGCTGTCGCCCCCCCTATGTTGAGGGCAGGCGGCCTGGTATGGCTCAGGAGGGGGGGGGGGCGTTCACTCGTCCCCCCCTTTCCTGGCCGGCCGGGTAGCGTGCTCGGACAAGGGTCTGATGTGGACCTGGGGGGACCCCCACGCTGCGTTGGGGTTCCCATTTAAGTCCATACCAGGTGGCGGGGCTAGCGATGTCTCCTTCGCGGGCCCCACCTACCTGGAGACCCACTTGAAATGAACAGACTTTTCTCTGGGCGGTAAAAGTCCGTTCATTTCAAAAGTACGGCAGACTGGCATACGCACGGCCGGATTGTCCCCCGAAATGCGAGTCCGGCGGGAAGATTGGAGTGCAAAACTACTTTCTAAGTCCGCCGTACTTTCGGGCAAAAAAAGTCTGCCGGAGGCTACACACGGGGGGATTGTCCGGCGGACTTGAGTTTGCTGGACTTTTCCACACGATTGTTTGATCGTGTGTATGCGGCATATGGGCTCGTGCACACTGCAGCTAAAAAGAAGCTGCTTTTGAGCTTTTATTTCTGCCTCTAAAAGCGTGAAGAAGCTTATTCGTTTTTGTACCTTTTCTCACATTTTTATTGAGCACCTTCAAGCTCTTTCAAGCTTTTTTGAGCAAAAGTGTTTTTTTTTTCCACAAAGCATCCTATATAGTATTTTCTTAAAGTGGAGTTCCGCTGAAAAAAATAAAATAAAAGTCAGCAGCTACAAAAAGTCAAGCTGCTGACTTTTATTAATTGGACACTCACCTGTCCCACGGTCCACAAAGCCCCGCTCTTCTCCCCCTCCTCTTCACGGCACAGGCATTCTTACTGTGGGCGCCTGGCTGTGGCTTTTTTGAGCTCTTCGGGGCACTAGCTCCTCTCAAAAAAGTTTGGTGGGGTTTTTTTCTGCCTGTAGGAGCATATGCCTGAAAACACCTGAAAAAGCCATAGTGGGCATGGACACATTGGCTAATGTGGAGGGGAGTTTCTAGGCAGAAAAAAAAATAACAGCTCAAAAGCCTGTAGGAGCCACTTCGTTGAGCTGCAGTGTGCATGAGCCCTTAACCTAGCCTAGCTCAGCATTTCTTCTTCCTTCACACCTATTTACCATTATGCTATCTGCTGTTGTAGGCCTAATGGGCTTCCATAAACAGCAAGAAACTATAAACCATTTGTACCCAAAACATCTACCAGCCCCAGGAGTGAACAGCTGTCGCAGATTTTTTGTAGGAGAGGGTCCCTTTCAGATTCTGCACTGGAGCGTGGTAACTTTTGTTACATCTTGGCAAGACAAAAATGGCACTAATAATAGATTATACGTTACTAATCAAATGATAGGTGTTGCATTTATAACATACATGAAATAATATGTAAACCCAAATGCCATATTCCTGATATGTGCCTGCTGTTGTACTTGTATGAAAAGTATCCTGTTCTCTTTGTATTGCTTCCTTTACGTGAAATTCCTGGTGTTCCTGCCTGTCCCTCTGTTTTCATATTAAAAACGGACCACACTAAACAGGAGAACACACCCTGGTCAGTTCTCTACCTGTGCTAGGAACTGAGGCTAGGTTTACATCTATGTGGTTGTGGTTAACATGATTTTCAGGTGCATTTTGCTGTGCATTTTGCATTTTTAAACCCTTGTTTTTAATGTGTTTTTGCATGCAGTTTTTGCATTTTGCGTGTTTTTTTTCTTTAAAAACATTTTGTATAGCTGGTTGCTAAGGAACAAACTGGGAAGCCGCTGGTTGCATCCTTAACAACCGATGAGTTATCAACTGTCAGTGGGGTTGGCCCTGACAACTAAATGTAAAAAAAAGAATTGCCGACAAAACATAAAAAATACCGGCCCTTTGGGTCTGATATGAAATTTGAGGGGAACCCCATGCTAAAATAAAAAAAAAATCCATACCAGACCCTTATCCAAAAAATGCAGCCCAGCAGGTCAGGAAAGGGAAGAGATGAGCAAGCGCCTCCCTCTCCTGAACCCTACCAGACGGCATGCCCTCAACATGGGGGGGGGGGGGGTGCTTTTACACGGGGGGAACTCTGCCTCCCCACCCCAAAGCACCTTGTCCCCATGTTGATGGGGACATCAACATGGGGACAAGGTGCTTGGGTGGTTGTGTGGGTACACCCCTGGGTGGTTGTGGGGGTCTGGGGACAGTGGGGCTTATCAGAATCTGGAAGCTCCTTTTAACAAGCTGGGCTGCTGACGTCACTGGGGGGCTGTTCCACTAGGTGAGGTCGTTGGGTGGCCCTGCCCCTTACCTACTTTAGAACTGTCAGACAGGGGAGCAGTCAACCGGTGGTGAGCCTTCATCTCGGGAGGAGCTTTTTTTTTTTCCAGGTCCGGCGGGGTGGCAGGCATCGTGATTGACTATGGATCTACATTGGATAACATTGTTTTTTTTTTTGTTTAATAAAGCAGTCAAAAACTGTGTATTTATTTATTTTTGACACTTTTTTTGGTGAATGAGTAGGAGTACAGGGGGTGGGATCTGGGGTCCACCTTGTTAAAGGGGGCTTTCGGGTTCCGATAAGGCTGCTGCCCCCAGACCCCCACAATCACTGCCCCAAAGCCCCCCCCCCCCCGCCTCAAAGCACCACCCCATGTTGAGGGTATGCAGCCTGGTATGGTTCAGGAGGGGAATCACTCGCTCGTCCCCTCCTTTTCCTGACCTGCTGGGCTGCATGTTCAGATAAGGGTCTGCTATAGATTTTGGGGGGACCCTACATTTAAAAAAAAAAAAATTGCCGTGGGATTCCTTCCAAATTCATACTAGACCCAAAGGACCTGGTATGGATTTGGGGACACCACACAGTTTTTTTGCTGTTTTTTTTTTTTTGCTGGCAATTCTATTTTCTTGATCATACATCACGGGACACAGGAGCTTCATTACATAGTGGGTTATGGTGATTGGAGACTGGTTAACCCCAATTAAGGAGAATTCCTCCCCTATATAACCCCTCCCATATGGGAGGCACCTCAGTTTTTTCGCCAGTGTCTATGGTGGTTGGTCACGTAAAACTTTAGCTCTGTGCAGGTCCCTGCGGGGGCCTAAGGGCTACAACAAACCGGATCCATACCTCGGGCCGATATTTGACTCCCAAGATGGTATGGTACCCGGGCCTCGTCAATCTACACTGTACATTCCCCGAATTAAAGGAGGTCTGAGTGCTCTGAACTTTTCAAAATATTATTACGCCTCACAACTTGCTCAATTACCCAAATATCATGCTGCTAAAGAAATTCCACTTTGGGTAGCAATTGAATCAGTTGAATGTGATCCACTTTCTGTATCAAATTTACTTTGGCTTACACCAACTCAACGCTGTACAATTACAAATCTCATTTTCTTGATCATACTTCACGGGACACAGGAGCTTCATTACATAGTGGGTTATATAGGCACCTCTGGTGATTGGACACTGATTAACCCGAATTAAGGAGAATTCCTCCCCTATATAACCCCTCCCATATGGGAGGCACCTCAGTTTTTTCGCCAGTGTCTATGGTGGTTGGTCACGTAAAACATGTGCTATGAAGAAATCTCTGTGCAGGTCCCTGCGGGGGCCTAAGGGCTACAACAAACCGGATCCATATCTCGGGCCGATATTTGACTCCCAAGATGATATGGTACCCGGGCCTCGTCAGCCGAAGAAACAAGGTTTGGCCTGTAAGTCCTCTCCTATTGGAAGACTGGGCTCTGGGAAAACCAGACTTGGTGTACTGTTTATACAGAGCGCACGAACGTTTCTGGCAGAGTCTTTTACATGGTCCAGGTAGGAGGCTCTTCCGAGAAAGAGCCCCAGATAAACCTGAAGGTTGGCTAACACTGCCCGCCGTGATGGGTGAAGGCTGGAATTTGTCTATTTCAGCAATTCCTGCGGCGAGGACAGGTAAGGGAAGTTAATCCTATATATGTAATTATATGATGGATTTCTTCATTTTGAGTAGTTGTATGTCTTACCTGGTTTCCACCACTAGAGGGAGCAAGAGCAGCCTGATGCATACTTACATGCCTTTCAGTACACACGCTCAGTGAAGCCTGGTTCTCCAGAGGTCTCACGTCTCCACTGCAGTCCCGGCCACAACAAGGTAACACAGGGGTCCCACATAGTCTGGGGGTCCCACGCAGCTCCGGTGGAGTTCTCCTTTCCCCCCTGGATCCCGCGGTCCTCGTGCATGCGCGCCGGGCGCGCTCCCGGCCTAATGGAGGAGAGGGGAGTGTGGTTGTGAGCCGTGCACGTCAGTGTGCACGGCGCTGTACTGCGCAGGCTCCAGGCGGCAGATTAAAAAGCCCAGAGCGTCAGTGGGCTGTAAGTGGAGACACAGGAGCTGTGGGCAGTAAGCATCTGAGGGGATTGGATCCAGGCAAACCTTAGACACCTACTCAGCATCAGGTTGTGCATTTTAAGCATAAATATTTATTGTGAGACTTTAAGCACAACAGTGATTGCACTTGTACTAGTACCTCTGCTTTGTAGCTTAGGACTATGGCTCCTCGTAAGAGGGTCTCAGGGGGAGGTAGCAAAGGCACTGGTAAATCACCGCCTAGGTCCAGGGGTTCTAAAAGTGCCTGTAAGTTACCATCCCCCCCTGCAAGACTGAATCCAGCCTCTCAAGACGAGTCAGTGCCCCTGTCAGGTTTTGCAGCCTCTCCTAATGTCCCAGCCCCGGTTTATGTCACTGAGGACTCCCTTAGGGCTAAATTGGAGGGTTTTGAAGGGAGAATAATGAATTTTATTTCTGCTTCCCTGAAAGATAGCAGGAAAAGGGGTAGATCCCCTCCCTCTGCTGAAATTCCTCTCTCAGATGATTCTTCTGAAAATGAGGGAAGATTCCTGTCTTGGGACAGGGATCTTGAGCAGTCGGATGAATCAGAGGAAGAGGAGAGAGTCCCCTCCTCCCAGGCGCTCAGAAAACAGGTGCATTATTATACTGAATTGGTGCGTACCACATTCAGAATGCCTGCTGCTGAAGTCGCTATGTCCTCTTTTTCTTCCCTGGGAATCAGGAAAGCCCCACAGACTGCCTATTCCTTTCCAATTCATCCATTAATGGATGAAGTGTTGTATGAGGATTGGGGACATCCCGATAAACTGTTTGCTCCTCCTAAAAGGTTTTCTATGCATTATCCTCTGGAGGAAAGTTTCACCAAGAAGTGGGGGGTCCCATCTGTTGATGCAGCTGTTTCTTGCGTGAATAAAAACCTGACTTGTCCCTTGGATAATGCGCAGGTATTTAAAGATCCAACTGATAAGAAGCTGGAAACCTTATTAAAAGCCTCTTTTTCCATGACTGGCGCTGTAGTGCAACCTACAGTCGCAGCCGTGGGGTTGTGCCAGTTTCTCAAGGAACAGGTTAAGCAGATGCTTGGGCTCCTTCCCAGCGAGGAAGTAGAGAAGTATGCAGAATTGCCTCATATTCTGTGTTTCATGATTGATGCGATTTTGGATTCTGTCCAACAAGCATCACGTTTGTCCCTCATGTTGGTACACATGCGAAGGGCCCTATGGCTAAAGAATTGGGCAGCTGAGCTGTCATGCAGAAAGCTTTTGATTGGGTTCCCGTTTAAAGGGGAACGTTTGTTTGGAGAAGAATTAGACAAATTCGTCCAAAAAATTTCAGGGGGTAAATCTACTCTCCTTCCAGTCAAAAGGAGCAAGCGTCCTTCATTCAGGCGTGCTCTCTCTCCCGGAGCATCAAGCTCTAAGCAGTGGCGACGGCCTTCTCAACCCTCCTCTACAGGAAAGGCTCAGGGCCAGGCCCAGGGGCAGAAAAAGACTTGGGGGCGAAAGCCTGCCAAGCAGAGCCCAAAAGCTTCCTTGTGAAGGGGCGCCCTCACTCGGCCGAGTGGGGGAAGGCTCCTGTAAACTGGCGGGAAGAGATTCGGGACAAGTGGGTGATCTCTTCGGTATCTCTGGGCTACAGGCTAGAGTTTCAGGAGATTCCACCTTCTCGCTTTCTAAGGTCAAGGATCCCCAGGGATCCAGTAAAGCAAAAACCGCTATTTCTGGCCTTAGATCACTTACTATCCCAGGGGGTTATAGTAGGAGTGGACCCAAAAGAACAGGGTTCAGGGTTTTACTCAAATCTCTTCACCGTTCCGAAGCCAAATGGAAGTGTCAGACCTATCCTAGATCTGAAGGATCTGAACCGGTTTTTACGCATCCGGTCCTTCCGAATGCAGTCAATCTGTGTGGTCTCCTCCCTGCAAGGGGGAGAGTTTATGGCATCAATAGATATCAAGGATGCATATCTCCATGTGCCAATTTTTCCAGCACACCAAAAATTTCTAAGGTTCGCGGTAGAGCGACGCCATTTTCAATTTGTGGCCTTGCCGTTCGGGCTTGCTACGGCCCCTCGAGTCTTCACAAAGATTCTGGACCCTCTCTTGGCAAACCTAAGAGCTCAGGGTATAGCCGTCATGGCTTATCTAGACGATTTGCTTCTCATGGAGAAAACAGTAGCGTTCCTGAACCACAGCGTCACCAGAACGCTAGAACACCTGGAAGGCCTAGGTTGGATCATAAACCTAGAAAAGTCGTCCCTACAGCCTGTCACCAGGTTTGAATACTTGGGTATGATCATCGACACCGCTCAGGGCAAGGTGTTTCTTCCAAGGCCAAAGGCCTTGGCCATTGGGGATCTGGTGCGCCTAATTCTGGGCAGGAGATCTTCCCCCATTCGATTGTACATGAGACTGTTAGGGAAAATGGTCGCCTCCTTCGAGGCTGTCCCATTCGCCAAGTTCCACTCAAGGCCTCTGCAAAGATGCATCCTTGCGGCTTGGAACAGGAAGCCCCAATCCTTGGATCTTCCTATGCGTCTATCCCCAGGGACACGCAGGAGTCTCATCTGGTGGTTACAAACCAAGAATTTGCTGAAGGGAAAAACTTTTCTTCCTCTTCCATGGAAGATTATCACAACAGATGCCAGCCTGACAGGCTGGGGAGCAGTGTTGGAGGAGATGTGCTCGCAGGGGAAATGTTCTGCTATCGAGAAGCTATTGCCCATAAATGTCCTGGAGATCCGGGCAATTTATATGGCTCTCATAAAGTGGTCTTAAAGACTACGAGGTCTCCCTGTTCGGGTTCAGTCCGACAATGCCACAGCAGTGGCTTATATCAATCACCAGGGCGGTACCGGGAGTCTGGTGGCCCAAAAAGAGGTGAATCGCATACTTGTCTGGGCAGAAAAGCATGTTCCGTGTCTTTCTGCAGTCTTCATTCCAGGAGTGGAAAATTGGCAGGCGGATTTTCTGAGCCACCAGCAGTTGTGCCCAGGAGAATGGGCTCTGCACCCCGACGTGTTTCGGAACATATGTCGCAGGTGGGGTACTCCAGACGTAGATCTGTTTGCATCCAGGTTCAACAGGAAACTGGACAATTTTGTGTCAAGAACAAGAGATACACTTGCTCCGGGGTCAGATGCTCTGACAGTTCCCTGGGATCAGTACAATCTGATCTATGCCTTCCCCGGGAGCCCGCTTCTGTCACGGTTCCTGGGAGTCAAGAGGGAGACAAAATTGGTCCTTTTGGTGGCCCCGGCTTGGCCCAGGCGACCGTGATACGCAGAGATCATGAAGTTGGCAGTAGGCAGGCCATGGATCCCCCCTCTCCGGCCAGATCTGCTCTCACAGGGTCCAATTTACCATCCTGCTTTACGCAGTCTGAATTTGACAGTTTGGCTGCTGAGACCCACATTCTGAGAGACCGTGGCCTTTCGGGGCCAGTCCTTTCTACTCTGATCAATGCCAGAAAGCCGGCCTCCAGGCTTATTTATTACAAAATCTGGAGGGCATATGTTTCCTGGTGTGAACTCAGGAAATGGCATCCTAGAAAGTATGTCATTAGCAGGATCTTGGCCTTTCTTCAGTCAGGCTTAGAAATTAATTTGGCCATAAGCACTATCAAGGTGCAGATTTCGGCCCTGTCAGTGTTTTTTCACAAGCCACTTGCATTGCATTCCTTGGTGCGGGCTTTCATCCAGGGGGCCATGCGGATAAGACCGCCAGTCAAACCTGTATGCCCATGGGTTATGAATTTGGTTCTCTTGGCTTTGCAGGGGCAACCATTTGAACCTTTGCATCTGACTTCATTAGTTCTCCTGACTAAAAAATTGGTCTTCTTGGTAGCCATATCTACTGCTAGAAGAGTATCAGAGCTAGCAGCCCTTTCCAGCAAGGAGCCGTATCTAATTATTCAGAAGGACCGGGTGGTCATGTGTCCCAACAGGTCCTTTCTACCTAAGGTGGTTTCGGGATTCCATTTGAATCAAGACGTAATCCTACCATCCTCTTTTCCGGACCCACAGCCCGCAGAAGAAGAATCTTTGCACACTTTGGATGTGGTTAGGGCAATTAGTATATATCTTCAAGCAACTGCTCGGATAAGGAAAACTGATTGCTTGTTTATTTTGCAAGAAGGCCCTAGGAAGGGTCAGGCGGCGTCAAGATCCACTCTCTCAAGGTGGATTAGACAAGTTATTTCTCAGGCCTATAGTGTAAAGGGGAAGATTCCTCCTTTTCAAGTGAAAGCGCACTCAACGAGGGCTGTAAGTGCTTCTTGGGCAGTGCATCACCAGGCCTCCCTGGCTCAGATCTGTAAGGCTGCAACTTGGTCATCATTCCACACATTCACCAGATTCTATCAGGTGGATGTCAGAGGGCAAGAGGATATCGCCTTCTGGCGCAGTGTACTGCAGGCTGCAGTTTAGATCCTCCGGTCCCTGGCGATCTATAATTATGATCCGTGTCTCCCTCCCCTCAATCTGAGCATTGCTTTGGGACATCCCACTATGTAATGAAGCTCATGTGTCCCGTGATGTATGATCAAGAAAATTGGATTTTTATATACAGCTTACCTGTAAAATCCTTTTCTTGAGAGTACATCACGGGACACAGGGCTCCCGCCCCTCTTGGGTTTTACATGGTTTCTTATTGCTTTGCTACAAAACTGAGGTGCCTCCCATATGGGAGGGGTTATATAGGGGAGGGGTTATATAGGGGAGGAATTCTCCTTAATTGGGGTTAACCAGTGTCCAATCACCAGAGGTGCCTATATAACACACTATGTAATGAAGCTCCTGTGTCCCGTGATGTACTCTCAAGAAAAGGATTTTACAGGTAAGCTGTATATAAAAATCCCATGTTTTTACATTCAGCTGTCAGTGGGTAACCCTGCTGAAAGCTGATAACTCATCAGTCTTTAACCACTTAAGCCCCGGGCCAATTGTCAGCCTAAGGACCAGAGGTCTTTTTACAATTTCACACTGCACTGCTTTAACTGGTAATTGCGCGGTCATGCAATGTTGTACCCAAACCAAAATTTGAGTCCTTTTCTTCCCACAAATAGAGCTTTCTTTTGATGGTATTTGATTGCCTCTGCGATTTTTATTTTTTACGATATAAAAGGAAAAAGACTGAAAATTTCTACTTTTTGTTATAAGAAAAATCGAATAAACGAAATTTTTGTCATACATTTAGGCCAAAATGTATTCAGCCACATGTCTATAGTAAAAAAATGTCAATAAGCGTATATTTATTGGTTTGCGCAAAAGTTATAGCGTCTACAAACTAGAGTACATTTTCTGGAATTTACACAGCTTTTAATTTATGACTGCCTATCTCATTTCTTGAGGTGGTAAAATGGCAGGGCAGTACAACCCCCCCCCCCCAATGACCCCATTTTGGAAAGTAGACACCCCAAGAAAATTGCTGAGTGGCATGTTGAGCCCATTGAATATTTTTTTTTTGTCCCAAGTGATTGAATAATGACACACAAAAAAAAAAAAAGTTTACAAAAAGTTGTCACTAAATGATGTATTGCTCACACATGCCATAGTTATATGTGGAATTGCACCCCAAAATATATTCTGCTGCTTTTCCTGAGTACGGGGATACCACATATGTGGGACTTTTTGGGAGTCTAGCCACGTACAGCACCCCGAAAACCAATCACTGACTTCAGAATTTCTAAGGGTGAAAATTTTTGATTTCACTCCTCACTACCTATCACAGTTTCAAAGGCCATAAAATGCCAAAATAGCACAAAACCCCCCCCAAATGACCCCATTTTGGAAAGTAGACACCCTAAGCTATTTACTGAGAGGCATGTTGAGTCCATGAAATATTTTATATTTTGCCACAAGTTGCGGGAATATTACAAACTTTTTTTTTTTTACACAAAGTTGTCACTAAATGATATATTGCTCACACATGCTATGGGCATAAGTGAAATTACACCCCAAAATAAATTCTGCTGCTTCTCCTGAGTATGGGGATACCACATGTGGGGGACTTTTCGGGAGCCTAGCCATGTACGGGACCCCGAAAACCACGCACCGCCTTCAGGATTTAAATCTAAAACACTACCAGGAGCGATCGAGAGGGGATGGCCAGAAACCAACGGCCATCCCCTCATCCCGGATCGCTCCTGAAGCGATCGGACTCCCCACCCGCTGGAAGGCAAGCACGTACGGGTATGTGCTTGTGCCCGTACATGCCATTCTGCCGACGTATATCTACATGCGGCGGTCCTTAAGTGGTTAAGGATGCGGTGACTGGCTTCCCGGCCCACTCCTTAGCAACCAGCTATACACAGTGTGTTAAAGAGAAACCCCCCCCCCCCCAAAAAAACCCAAAACCCAATCTGCTGTGGGTGAAAAAGTACCTGACCCTTTCCAAATAACGCAGCGCTACAAAATGCACAAATATTAACTACATCCATAGGAAACCATGTTAAATGGACTGTAGTGCATTTCTGCAAAAAGCAAAATGCAGCAAAAAATGCATAGGTGTGAACGTAGGGGCAGTGTGCACTCCTACAATGATCAGTGTTGTCCTGACACACCCTGTTTTGCCCATACAGGGCAAAGCAACAGGTTCACCAGTGGTGGCTGGTGGCCTTTTGTTTGGGGAGCAGCAAACAACCGAACCCCCTACCCCGTGGCAACTCCAACCCCCGACACCCCCCCGCGCTATCCGCCGGTCGGTCCACTGGCACTTACCCCATCTAGGCAGCGGAGACCGGGCATCCAGGCATCGGTGGGGACTGGGCGGCTTTTCTCCTCCTCGCTTCTGCTGTGCGTCTCCTCCCTCCTCTTAGGCATCCAATAGGATCACCTGTCCTTTCAGCCAATCGAGTGACAAGTATCAGTCCTGCTTCCCGATTGGCCAGGAGGAGGATCAGTGTTTCAACAGCGAATATTAATTTGCAACACACCTGGGTGGGCTCCAGACACATCCTCAGTGTCCCGAGCCCATCCTATTTTGAAGCCTATTGGAGCCTATGGCTCTTATCAGGTGCTTCAAAAATAAACCTGGCCGGTGTAATTCATGCACCCGGTGACAAGAAAGGAGCCGGATGCATGAATATGGGATGGTCACAGCAGCCCCTTATATAGGGGGTGGCTAGGAGAGAGGGGGCGGCGCCTGGGCACCCCTAATGGACAGGCCGTCCCTGAGGTTCACCCTAATGCAGACCTCTGCAGATGCATTCATTTACATTCCTTTCTCCCCCCACTGTATCATTCAGCTGCAGGGACTGAAAAATAAATTCTTGTGTACGCCACAAGTCTCCAGATTCTTAGTTCACCCAGGGCTATGGACTCCCTGTGACAGTGCTGTCACATGCCTCTCTGTGCCTGGAATTACTTATTATTCTCTTTGGCTCCTGCCATTGAATTTAGTTTTGGGGAAGAGAAGAAAAAGTAAATATACTTGATTGTCCTAAATGAGCAAACACAGATTTGTTTGAGGTGTAAACTCCAATGTTGGCTTTTGGCATGGCCAGCAATGCATAGACACTGCCCTACTCCCCTTCATACACTATGAACAAAAAAAACTGACCTGCAGAGTTTTGTAGGAAATAATCTATTTTAGTTCCAGTGCCGTCTCAAAATTACATCCAGTTCCCTCAAAGTGGCATCACTGGTCACGCAAACAAGACTGTGCACTGCTTCAAAAGGACAGGTTTATAAAGACATTTGAGTATGCTCATAAAGACATATCTAAGTAAAAACACACAGTGTACATAAAAGTATACTTTTTGACAAGTTTGTATTCTATGACAAACTATTTAATAGTCGCAATATTTGATATATTGTACAATCATACCAAATCCACTTCCAGGGCCGGTGCAAGCATAAGACAGCATAGGCAGCTGCCTGAGGGCTCCAGGATGGAGGGAGGGTGGGGATGTGTGGTAAAATCCAAATCCCCAGGCACTTACTGGGGATTCCGATTTTAAAATACCTGCCTTCTGTTCTTATAACTTCTATATTCCAGGGGACCCTGCCAGGATCTGATGTAAGTCCCAGTGAATCAAGGCTGAATCTTGGAGCAAACACAAGTGCCAGAGCAAATTGACTTGCCTGACAGGGTTGCGCTAGTGTGGGCACCAGTTACACCTACTTGCAGCTTGGGTGTCTGGAGTCCCACACACTGTAATCATATCTCTGTATGGCAGCTTCCGACTGCATCTCACACTAGTACATGCAGAGCAGACTGAACCCGCCTCCTCCTCCTCGGCTCTGATGTTTTCCTGTACACAGACAGAAGGAGGAGCATGGGAGGAGGGACACCACTCTGCACGTGTTGTGCTGGTCTGAGGTCTGTGATAAATATATTATAGATGACACAGGGAAGGTAGTGTGGGGGGCAGCTGACAATGATGTATGCTTACAGTGATTTGGGGGTGGTGTAAGGGGGTTCTCATGATACTGTATGTGCTAGGGGACACTTTGGGAGGGGAGAGTGCTTGTGCTAAAAGGGGGTTGGATATAAGCTACGACCCCCCAGCAAAAGTCCTCTCCCCTCTGAAAGCGCTCCATAGCACATACAGTATCCTCACATCCACCACCCCCAAATCAAAGACATGCTGGTTGCTACAGTGGTGACAATCATGGTATCTTGAGCCCCTGCTACAGATGCAGGGCAATCTCCCCAGGTGCCCACGCTAGTGCCCACCTGCCTGGCAAGTTACTGGAGCCAGGGGGTGGAACTTCTTTGCAACACTGTGCTGCAGGACTCAGGGGTGGTTAACACCATGAATCATACAGGAACACAATGTGATCCTGTGCGATTCACATGTATTGCAGATGCAGTGGAATTTCAGCCCATTCACTTGAATGGGCTGAAATCATGCCGGACCGCACCAAGAGTATTTTATAAAACACACAGGAATTGGATTGCACGGTACTACTGTACCATACAGTCCAGTGCATGCAAACATATTGTGTTTGTGACCTACATTTGGAGTGTCATTAAGTTAACACTGACAGCTGCTGCAGTGCGTTTTCAAATGTGGTGTGGAAGATGCAAACCGCCAGGAGCTGCCTGCGCGAGGCTCACTGAGCAGACATGGCTGCTTAGAGCTCCACTTCTCCTGGGACATTACGGCCTCGTATCACCGATTCACAAACGAATATCACAATTTTCACGGTTATATCTCGGTTTCTTATACTATTGGGCAAAAACTGATATGATGTATGCTGTGAGAAAAACTAAACTTAAGCTCACAAAGAGTCAGGAAGCGCAAATGAAAGCTGCAGCTAAAATGACAGCAGCATCATCATCCCGCTCTAATTTACCTCACACACAGAAACAGACAAGGAATCATACTCCTTCCTCACAGTATCTAAAACCTGATTCTGAATTTGATATGACTTCCATCTCTCTCCAAAATATCCCTAATGGCTCTGACCTTATTAGTCAATTTGAACGGATTCCCCAAAAAGCACTTCAAATCACCTCAGATACTATAACTGAGAAACTGACCCGGGAAATCCGTGAAGTGGGACACCGCACAACTATATTAGAACACAGAATGGATGAAATAAATGACATTGCTAATACTCATAATGAGGAGATTCAGAGAGGAAAATTCATCCCTTACTGCCCGCATTGAAGATTTTGAAAACAGGGCCAGGAGATCTAACCTGAGAATTCGTGGAATACCTGAAACAATAATAGATCTCCATTCTACAATTACAGCTCTCTTCCAGGAACTTGCCCCATCTATCTCTATTGAAAGGCTGGAGATGGTCAGAATTCATAGAACCCTGGCCCCCAAAAAAGATGATGTCCCCCCCCCCCCAGAGATATTGTCTTGAAATTACATTTTTTTCCTACCAAACTACAAATAATGGAAGCTGCTCGAAGTAAAGACATTTTATCTTTCCAAGGATATCGCTATCAAATATTTCAAGACCTCTCGCAAAAAACTTGCATTAAAAGAAGAGAGATGAAACCCCATCTACAAATTCTCCAACACCATCACATTCCATATCATTGGAGTTTCCCATTTGCCATCCGATTCTCTCATAAGGGTACCTCTTATACCTGTAAAACAGTGGATGACCTCTCAACAGTGATTCGAAATCTTCGCCTGTCAACTCCGGATAACTCAACTGAAGGTTCCAAACGTCGAGCATTGTCAAATTCTCCTACAAATCAAAAAGATGAAACTGACCAACAAGCCCATACAAGCATCCACAAAAGGAGTCACATTGCATCAACACGACCAGATCCTGAAGATCAAATGGACTGAATTTTTCTTCTTGGTGATCCTATAAGTTAAATTTATACTTATTGACAACATTTAGAATGACAAAATATATGTAATCCTTAAATGGGAATATATTCTCTATTCCCCAATTGTTCTTTAATTTTAGGATACATAAATAAGTTCTTAAAATTGCTATTGCTTTCCACACATAACAACAGATTTGGTGTTTCTTGAGGTATCACGAGCTTTACTTTATTTCCCTAACTCATCATAGCTAAAGAAATGAAAATCCTTTGTGAGGTATTTATTTTTATTGTTTTTTCAGCAATGTTAACAGCCACCTGCACATACACTGATTTATGTCTTGCCTCATAAAAATGGGGATCCATGCCTTCCTTAAATACTATCCCCTCATATCTCCTATATATCTTTAGTGTATTTGCAGGTCATTTACTTTATTTTATTCTATATACTCTATTTATTTCTTTATTTTATTTATCGTCATACCGTGTAATTTATCACATTTTCTGTACCCTATTTGTTCAAATACCGGTTTACAGATATATCTACCGTAATTGATAAGGTTTTATTTATTTATTATTTTATTTTATTTTTCCTTTTTAAAAAGTGAATCATTCATTTTATAATTACTAAGTACTTTTTAAAAGAGGCTGTTTTTGTCCTGGAGACAGTTCACTGCACCTCCCACTTTGTCCTTCGAATAGCCGATCTTATTGATCGGATACTCTTTGGACACACTGTATCCCTGGATTGGTGACTTTTTATCACTCTCTGGATACTAGCTCCACTTAGGAGCAATATTCCTATCTATTCAAATAAAACTTCTCTTTTTCTGCCGTAACACCTTATAATTTTTATATTACGAATCTACATATATCTCTTCCCTCAAGTTTAGACTCCCTATTTACCTTCTCCCCCTCCCTCCTAGAAATTCTAACTCATTCCTAGGTAAACAACTTAAGATCTTATATTTTCTCACATACTAGTCAATGATATCTTTGAATGTGATCACCCATAATGTCCAAGGTCTCAATTCCCCTCCCAAAAGAACTAAAGCTCTTCATTCATACTCTACACTCTCTGCCCATGTTGTTTGCTTGCAGGAAACACATTTTTCCTCGCAGTCCTCCCCAAAATTTTTTAGTCATCAATACCCTCAAGTCTATATGGCTTTGGCCTCTACTAAACAAAGAGGTGTCTTAATTGCATTTCATTGCACTACTCCCTTTACACTACACAAAGAGATCAAGGATCCCGAAGGGCGTTATATCTTGCTCACAGGCCTGCTGTTGGATGATGAAATAACCATAATCTCATATTATGCCCCCAACAGAAATCCTCTCTCATTTCTCTCACATCTATTTTTGGTTGTGGAATCACATAAACAGGGTACCCTCAGAATATGTGGTGACTCGAATCAAGTAATTTATCCAATTCTAGACAAATCTCCAACTCCATTACAGACCCAACGTCCGGCATACCGACAACTCCTAGATACTTTCTTCTGGATACGTGGCAGGAACAAGATCCAAGTTGAAAACAATTTACACACTACTCTCACCCCCACAAGCAGTTTTCCCATATAGATCACCAATTTGTACATGTGAATACCTCCCCTTGTATACTGAATTCTTCTATAATCCCAAGTGCTTGGTCGAACCACAATGCGGTCATGAATACCTTCTCTTCTCTAATCCCAAAATCTAAACATAGATCTTGGTGCATAAATGACAATTTATTTCCAAAAAATCCAAAAATAACAAGTTGTACCGGCGCTCAACCTCCCCCTTGCTGTGCTTGAGGGACCGCTGCAATCCCAGTCTTAGCCCCCCCCCCAGAAAAACCAGGGTAAGTGGATGATGTATATGTATATCTTTAGGGGATTGCGCCTCCCACTCACTATTTATACTACCCCCTTCTCAATAGAATATGCTTAATAATACTTATATTCACTAAATAATCATTGTGCCCCCATATTATCCAAAATATATAATTGCAAAAAATATTGCGTCCTTATTGTGCGATATTTCCGCCATCTTATTATAGGACAATAATGCCCATACTAGTGTGGTTCCATATAATTGATTTAATTAACCCCCCACCGCTACAGATATATGATTCCTAACATCCTCAGTGGCCGATTTCCTAATCCCCTTCCTCTAAATACATTTCTACATCGCGCTTCTCATCTTTTTCTTTCTGAATCCATGGATATCCAGACTATATCCATAAAGCTACTTCCTGTCGTTGAATGAACCGAAGGCTTACTGATTGGGGACATCTGGTGAGTGGCCATTCTGCTTGGTGACGGTGGCACAGATTTGGTTATTTTAGTTGACACAAGTGGACTTTTGATTAGAAGATGATCGGTGATTAAGACGGCACAATTGGAGCAATCGAATTAAAATATCGCACAATAAGGACGCTATATTTTTTGCAATTATATATTTTGGATAATATGGGGGCACAATGATTATTTAGTGAATATAAGTATTATTAAGCATATTCTATTGAGAAGGGGGTAGTATAAATAGTGAGTGGGAGGCGCAATCCCCTAAAGATATACTTATTTCCAAATCCAACTTACAGACAAACTTTAGAAACTACCATTCAAGATTATACCTATAATAATTCATTGACAGAGACTAATCCCCTAACGTTATGGGAGGCTCTAAAACCAACTATTCGGGGAGTCTATATAAGTCAAACATCAAATCATCATAAAACAAAACGACAACTACATAAACTACTGTATAAAGCCTCTGAAAATTTCCAAAATAAACCTTCTTCATCAACTAAACTTGATTATGATAAAGCTAAATTAGAACTGGATCTCTTTCTAATGGACTCGGCAGTGCAGGTCCTTAGGAAATCGAAACATAGTCTTTACATGAAGGCAAACAAACCGAATACATTCTTAGCCCTACAACTACAGAGAACTGAACAAATTCCAAAACCAATAAGACTTAAAATGAATGCAAATACTTATACTAGTAACCCACTGAAAATACTCAACGAATTTCACAGGAAACTCATAACATAATATAAAAACACACATAAATTTGATCAAAAACTATTTGATACTCTACTATCATCCATCCAACTTCCTACCCTCCCCACTACCCATAAAGAAATACTAGATAAACATATAACTGATTTGGAAGTCAAAGAAGCAATTCAAACCCTTAAATTACACAAACGCCCTGGCCCAGGTGGCTTTTCAGCCACCTACTATAAACAATTTATTACCCTACTCTCCCCATTAATGACTGCCGCAATTCAAACCCTTAAATTACATAAACGCCCTGGCCCAGGTGGCTTTTCTCTTGGAAGGAAATTCCTTCCATACAGAATCATTATATGCATCTAAAGCTATGATTCCTAAACCACATTCTGATGATTCATCCTGGTCCAATTATAGACCAATCTCAATATTAAACTTGGATGTCAAAATACTAGCTAAGATCCTCTCTAATCGTCTAAATCCAATTATAGGAACCCTAATACATAGGATCAAACTGGGTTCATTCCCTCCAGATACACAGGTGACAACATTCGTTGTGCTATCTTACTAACCCATATAGCCGAAAACGCTGTATCCCTGCCTGCTTCCTCTCAATTGAAAATAGAAGGTATTCGATTCTCTGTCATGGCCTTATCTTGATGCTATTTTTCACAAATGCGGGTTTGGAGCACAGTTCCTGACATGGGTATCCTCTCTTTATCATAACCCGAAAGCATATATATTCTACTCGGGATTTTGCTCTGACCCCTTCAATATCGAAAGAGGAACTAGGCAGGGATGCCCCTTGTCCCACTTCTTTTTGCCCTGGCAATAGAAACCCTTGCCCAACTTATAAGATCCAATACAAACATAAAAGGCCTTCAATTAGGAGGACACCAACACAAATTATGTCTATTTGCCGATTATGTTTTGATATTCCTTACATCTCCTCTAATATCAGCCCCAAATCTCATTGATACATTTAATAAATTTGGTTCAATATCAGGCCTGAAAATGAATCCACATAAATCTAAAGCCCTGAATATTTCACTCACACCAGAATTACAAACACAGCTACAAAACTCCCTCCCATTTACTTGGGCAACAACACATATAACCTATTTAGGAGTCTCACTCACAGCTAATCCTGACAACTTATTCTCAGTAAACTACCCACCCATGCTCATCTTTCCTCTCTACTGAAAAAATGGTCATCCTTACCACTGGTTTGGTTGGGTAGAATCTCTGTGGTAAAAAATGTCAATATTGCCTAAGATTTTATACTTATTTAGGGTGCTCCCTATCCAGGTTCCTGCACATTTTTTAAAAATCCTCCAACGCAAGACAGCTCAATTTATTTGGGGCAAACTTAAACCTTGTTTACCACAACCTACACTGTACATTCCCTGAATTAAAGGAGGTCTGAGTGCTCCAAACTTTTCGAAATATTATTACGCCTCACAACTTGCTCAATTACCCAAATATCATGCTACTAAAGAAATTCCACTTTGGGTAGCAATTGAATCAGTTGAATGTGATCCACTTTCTGTATCAAATTTACTTTGGCTTACACCAACTCAACGCTGTACAATCACAAATCTCATTTTTAAACATAGCCTCTCAATTTGGGATAGACTTAAAACACCTTTTGGTCTCCAATCTCAACATAACCCACTTCTTTCTTTCCTGAATAATCCCTCCTTTTACCCAGCTTGGACCTGTCCATCCTCCTTCTCCGCCTGGCTTAATGCTGATCTTACACGAGCCCATCACTTTTATGTATCTGACAAAAACACACCCTTTCCTACACTTTGTAATACCCACAATTTACCACATAATGAAACTTTTAGATATTTACAGATTAAGAATTTCCTGTCACAATATTCTCCCTCAAATATGACATCTCCTAATTTTACAATCTTTGAAAGATCTTGTACAACAGACCCCCATAGACGAGGACCCATCTCAGATTTATATACGCAGCTACTCTCACACACACAACATCCTCCCCCCCATCCTACACATCTAAATGGGAGAATGAATCTCCAACCTGACACATTAGATTGGACTCAAATTTGGCTCGCTACAAAGCCAGCTTTTCCAAACATTGTAGCCCTTGAAACGAACTACAAGGTTCTTACTAGGTGGGATCTAGTTCCTGCAAGAATATCCAAATGTATTCATCAATATCCCTCCCAATGCTTTTGAGGCTGTTGTGACCCTGGTACCCATATTCATATTTTGTGGACCTGTCCCATTGTTCAAACCTTTTGGTCAAAAATATTTAATATACGTTCTATGATGTTTGCAATAAACATATTACCTGATCCACTGGTGGCCCTTTTAAACAGCAAACCATATAATCTAACACATTGTCAATTCAAGCTTCTACTGTATGTTACAATGGCTGCTAAACAATCCATAGCGAAGGCTTGGAAATCAAATACACTTTGCGTTGTGTCAGTTAAACAGCATGTAACACAAGCTATGATTCATGCCAAAATGGAAGCGACTTTACTTGATAATATTGCTAAGTTTGAAAAAATGTGGTCCCCCTGGATTAAAAATATCTACCACCAGGACTTAATAATTCACTCCTCTTACCCTGAGATCACTTGATATTCACCCCCATTACTGCTATATGATCCATAATATCATTGATTCTTCTGATGATCCCTCCCCCTTGCTCTCCTCCTCTCTTACTTTACATTAAACTCTTTAATTCCATCTTATATTATTCAACCATATAGTAGATTATAGATTTATATTTATTACTATAGTTAAAATTACATATGACATACTTGGGATGGCCAGGATCATCGTCCATCCATATGGGACAAACCAGGCCAATAGCTGGAACCTGGCCCCGTTTGGATGGACTCCTTTCCTGACGGTCCCTAGATAGATGATCTGTCATAAATAGACAATACTTTGTTTAATCAATCTTTATAAATATTGTACTATTATTCTTCTAGTTTAATCTTAACCTCACCAAGTATTGTACTAACAATAATAATTTGAAAAGTGCAGAAAAGTTTACCCATACTCAAATACCTTATCTTTAAGACATGAATTTATTATTTTTACTCTTATATGTTTATTTGAGAAGTTTCTCTATTCATATTATATATCATATTTTATTGTAAAATATGTACTAATAATATGTACTGTATTATCTTCAATAAATGTTTAAAATGAAAATGCACACGGCTTTCTGGTGTGAACTGGCCCTTAATCCAGATTTGTTGGATTTTTTAAATGATAGTGCTGGGGTTTATTTGTATCCATGAGACTCTTGCTTGTGGCATAGCAGTCACAGCATATTTTATAGGTACAAGGAAGCCCGGGTTTTGTTTAACCACCTCATGTCTGTGCTATAGCTGAGAGATGGCTACAGTGCAGGTCTTAATTGCCAGAAGGGAATCCATGTACGTTCTCCTATGCATGAGCTGCCTGCAGGATGTACATGTTCTGTGATCAGCGAGTCAGTGAAACTGATCCTGGCCCCTTACCACGTGATCAGCTGTCAGCCAATGACAGCTGATCACATGATGTAAACAGAAGCTGTAATTGGATTTTTTTCCTTACGCTAAAAGCGTGAGCAGAAAAAAAAGCTGATCACTGGCTTCTGTCAGAGGGCCATCGGTCCCAATCAGTACCCCATATCAGTGCTGCCTATCAGTGTCACCTACCAGTGCCCATCAGTGCCACCTATCAGTACCCTTCAGTGCCGTCCTATCAGTGTCCTTCAGTGCCACCCATCTGTGCTACCTATCAGGGCCCACCAGTGCCCCCTCAATAGTGCCCATCAGTGCCACCTAACAGTGCACATCAATGAAGGAGAAGCATTACCTGTTTGCAAAATGTTATAACAAACTAGCAAAACTGAAAATGTATTATCAATACATACCGTCATTTTCCTTTCCTGATGGACTCCATGGCAGACTATGTATGGGTTAACCCCCGCCTCCTCTCCAATGCTATAGAACCCCACTGCCATAAATTTGATCTCACCACTAGAAACTGTGTTCCGTGACTAGCCAACTATTTGACCAATGGGTGGGAACACCGTCTGCCATGGAGTTCATCAGGAAAGGAAAATTACGGCAGGTATTGATTAGGGATGAGCCGAACACCCCCCCTGTTCGGTTCGCACCAGAACCTGCCAACAGACCTAAACTTCGTGTGAACTTTAGAACCCTATTAAAGTCTATGGGACTCGAACGTTCACAATCTAAAGTGCTCATTTTAAAGGGTAATATGCAAGTTACTGTCCTAAAAAGTGTTTGGGGACCTGGGTCCTGCCCCAGGGGACATGGATCAATGCAAAAAAAAGTTTTAAAAACTGCAGTTTTTTCAGGAGCAGTGATTTTAATAATGATTAAAGTGAAACAATAAAAGTGTAATATTCCTTTAAATTTCGTAGCTGGGGGGTATCTATAGTATGCCTGTGAAGGGGCGCATGTTTCTGGTGCTTAGAACTGTCCCTGCACAAAGTGTCATTTGTGCAGGAAAAAAAGTATTTTAAAATCACTTGCGGCTAAATTGTCGGCTCCCCGTAATACAGAGAACACTCAATGAGTGTTCTCTGTATTAGCCGACAATTCATTCATTCATTGACGGAAACCTGCGTTACATCAGAGGGGGCGGGGTCACCCACACGTCACTGGGGAACCCCTGGTTTCCCTCTCCAGCGTCAGAGAGGCGGGGTCAGGTGACGGGTGGCCCCACCCTCCTAATATAAGAAACGTCAGCGCTGGGATCTCCGCAGTCTCCGCAGTGGAGACAGAAGAAGGATGTATGGCCAGCGCTGGACTGAGAGATCCCCCATCGCTGGTTATGATCATCCATCGCTGGACCCCGGAGACCCGTCGCTGGATAGCAAGAGTGGATTAGCACCGCTGGAATCTTTTTTTTATTTTTTTTATTTTTAATAAAGGAATTTTTCAAAAGTGTGTTTGTCTTATTTAACCATTATGACACTTTCTTTGTGAAATGGTAGGGGTACTTTTGTACCCCCTTACCATTTCAAACGGGGGGGCCGGGATCTGGGGGTCCCCTTGTTAAAGGGGGCTTCCAGATTCTGATAAGCCCCCCGCCCGCAGACCCTCACAACCACCGGCCAGGGTTGTGAGGATGAGGCCCTTGTCCTCATCAACATGGGGACAAGGTGCTTTGAGGGGTCACAGACCCCCAAAGAATCCTCCCAATGTTGAGGGTATGTGGCCTGGTACGGTTCAGGAGGGAGGGGGGCCGCTCTCTCGTCCCCCCCTCTTTTCCTGCGGCCTGCCAAGTTGCGTGCTCGGATAAAGGGTCTGGTATGGATTTTTAGGGGGACCCCCACGTCAATTTTTTTTTAATTTGATGCGGGGTTCCCCTTAATATCCATATCAGACCTGAAGGGTCTGGTATTGATATTTAGGGGGACCCCCACGTCAATTTTTTTTTATTTGACACGGGGTTCCCCTTAATATCCATGTCAGACCTGAAGGGCCTGGTAATTGAATTTAGGGGAACCCCTACGCTTTTTTTTTTTTTTATCATTGAATGAATGACTTGTCGGCTAATACAGAGAACACTCATTGAGTGTTCTCTGTATTACGGGGAGCCGACAATTTAGCCGCAAGTGATTTTAAAAGACTTTTTTTCCTGCACAAATGACACTTTGTGCAGGGACAGTTCTAAGCACCAGAAACATGCGCCCCTTCACAGGCATACCATAGATACCCCCCAGCTACGAAATTTAAAGGAATATTACACTTTTATTGTTTCACTTTAATCATTATTAAAATCACTGCTCCTGAAAAAACTGCAGTTTTTAAAACTTTTTTTTCCATTGATCCATGTCCTCTGGGGCAGGACCCGGGTCCCCAAACACTTTTTAGGACAGTAACCTGCATATTACCCTTTAAAATTAGCACTTTAGATTTCTCCCATAGACTTGTATAGGGTGTTCCGGTTTTTCGAATTTGCTGCGAACAGCCCAAATTGTTCACTGTTCGCTGAACAGGCGAACAGGCAATGTTCGAGTCGAACATGAGTTCGACTCGAACTCGAAGCTCATCCCTAGTATTGATAATACATTTTCTATTTTCCTGACAGACTTCATGGCAGACTACGTGTGGGAAATAACTAGCCAGTCCACATGGGTGGGTATGCTGATCAAAATAAATGTAATTTAGCCCTTCAACTGACAGGACTCTTAAACCAAAGCTCACAGAAGATAGAGACGCAGGCTCTATGCAATAACATGACATAAAAGGTATTAATGGAGGCCTCATGCCGGGCTGCTGCCCACAAAGCCAACATACCCCTGGTGGAATGAGCTCTATAAGCTTGCTGGATGGACTGGACGATCCAGGCCGCAATTGTTCTGGGCGAAGCTCACTACCCTCTATTACTGCCAGAGTGCAAGATTAACAGGTAGTTGGAGCACCTAAAGGAGGACGTAACTTGCAGGTATTCCTTCAGTATTTCACCCACAACCAGAGGAAAAACTTCAGAGGACCCCGGGGTCCTGAATGTAGGTAGGACAATTTCTTGGTTCTCATGGAACACTGAAGTAACTTTTGGGTTTGAGCTGAGCATAGGCATGAGGACCACCTGGTCCAGAAAGAAAGTCAAGAACGGTTCATCATGACCCTAGGACCTGATCTCCAAAACCCTTTTGGCCGAAGTGATGGCAACTTTGCTGAAAAATCTTTGATAGAAAGCAGAGCGGATCCTGCGGTACTGAGACCAGTCAGTGAGTGAACTCTGAGAGAGCTGATAAATAGAGACAGATCTAGGCCGGATTGGAGGAAGCCGAGGATATCCTAGACTCCTGGATCCCTGAATGATCTGCCTATAGAGGATGATGATTCAATTAAATTGGCCTATATACTCTCACAGACTTTATTCTTGCTTTTCTCAAGCTCATGTGGGTGGAAATCACTCTTGAAGCGCACCCGAATGATTCCAGCCTTTCCCTCTCAAGAACCAGACCATCAGTCTTAGTGACACCGGACATGGGTGCAGGACTGCCCCCTGAGAAAAAAGGCCCAGCTTGGGAGGAAGAGGCACTGGGTCCCTGAAGTTCAGCTGGGTCAAGAGGGGAAACCATGGCCTGTTCAGCCAGTAAGGTGCAATCACTACCATCTTGACTGCTTCAGCTTGGAGTCTCTGTAAGAACCTGAGTATGATCGGAAGTGGAGGAAAGGTGTATGCCCTGTTGAAGCTCCACTGATCTGTCAATGCACCTACTTCGAAGGCCTGGATGCCCCAAATGTAATACTTCTTGATTTTGAAGTTAAAGGGAGATGCAAATATGTCTACTTCAGGATTGACTCCCAAGGACAGGATCCATTAGAACGTCTGCGCATGAAGAGACCACTCATTGTTGTCTAACTGTGTGCAAGACAGGAAGTCCGCTTGGACATACTGGACTCCGGGGACAAAGACCACTGAAATATTGGTCAGGTTTTTATGAGCCCAGAACCTGATGGGCTTGACTTCTTGGAACAGTGTGGAGCTCCAAGTACCCCCTTGCCTCTTCACATAAGAGACCGCTGTGGTGTTGTCTATTTTCAGTAAAACTGACTCCCCTTTTAGGAGATGAGTGAAAAATTGAAGGACACACCAGGCTGCCCGTAGTTCCAGGACAATTGAGCCCGAGTTGTGAAGACATGCATCCTACTTGCCTTGAGCAAGTTCTGACCCGCAAAGGGCTCCCCAACCAGCACCGCTGGCATAGGTAGTGACTGTGAACCATGAGAAGGGGGCAATCGTGTAGCAGCTGAGCAGATTTCCCTGCCTGGAAAGGGTATAACCTCCTCAGGGACCATTTGACCACGGGGATCGTAGAGACCATCATACCAATATTTTTTTAGGCACTGTGAGGCCTTTTCTCCCTGGAATGACTGGGATCTTCTCCACTGGGAGAGAGATGGTGCTTTCCACCATGTTGAACTGGGCCTCTAGGTATACCAGGCACTGAATTGGTTCCAGATGGATTTTCTCTAGTTTAGGAGCTATTGAAGCTCTAGCAGTGTGGTGATAACCTGCTCTCTGTGGATCAATAGCTGCTTCTTTTCTTGGGACAGTAGCAGGAGGTCGTCGAGATAGTGGTACAAGCATATCCCTTTTGTTCTAATGAGGGCCACTACGGCCAGAATAACTTTTGAAAAGACTCGGGTGAGGTTGTCAACCCAAAAGGAAGGCAAGGGAACTGTAGATGTTCTTACCCAACTTGGAACCGGAGGTATTTGCGGAATACTTCTTCCACAGTCACATGAAAAAAAAAAGGCATCTTTTAAGTCGATTGAGATTAGCCAATCGCCTGGCTGCACAGCTTGTTGGATGGTAGATAAAGTCTCCATTTTGAATCTTTCGTATTTTATAAACTTGTTTAGGTAAGTTAGGTCTATCACGGGGCACCATGAACTGTTTTTCTTCTGCACCAGAAAGAGAGGGGAGTATACCCCCTGAAACTCTTCGCCTTTCGGGACAGGCACCGCACATGAATCACACAGTGATTTGCTCTCTGGGACTCGTGTCTCACATCTCTAGCAGATTCTATGATCAGAGCGGCTGTCATGGCGGTGGGTGCATTGTCTAGAGGCGGAATTGGAATATCTTCTTTGTCTGGAGGAGGAATGGGAACCAAGCTCGGTTTCGCCTGAGGATCGCGCATGCGTGAAAGTGCACCAGGCCACAACCCGGAAGAGGAAGCCATGTCCTGAAACGCACCTGCTTTCCAGGCGCCATAGAAGCAAAAGCAAAAGAAACAAAAATTTGCAGGAAAGAGGGGACATGAGGGAGAGACAGACGATCGGGTACAAAAACTTTCTGCCATGGAGGAAACATAAATCTTCAGACCTGCCTTCTGATCCAAGGCTTCCTTGCCTGGGCATACAAAAGGCCTTCACCACCAATGGACATAGGGACCTGGAGCCGTACACACCGCTAAAGCGTATGCCAGGCAACAACCTTGATTGATTTGGACGTCTGAAAACATAAGTGCATTGTTTGTAGGTCTGAAGAGGAGGACAAAAAAGGAACGCAGTCTCTACTTGTAGAGGGTTAGCAGGAGGATGATGAGGGGGTCACCAAAATCTCTTCTACTTTGACAGACCATATAAAACATAATGCAATTTGCCCTGGGGAAAGAGATCTGTATACGGATTTTGGACTGCAATCCTAGACGTTGAGCTCCTGCATCATAAATAAACTGTCTCCTAACTGTCTCACTTAATTGTGGGTCACTGTAACCACAATGACCCTACTGACTTTGAAATCGCCCATACAGTATGTATGGTGGTTCCGAATAGTCTCCACTTGTTCATAATTATCCCAATCTCTGCTAATCTTCTAGTCATACTAAAACTATTCTGGAGAGGCTAGCATTTTAAACTTTCAGGTAAAATAAGTTCTCCCAAGTCTGGAGTGACACATGAAATACTGCCTGTCACTATGACACAAATGTGTGCAGAATGTCCCCCACTGACTTGAATACCAGCAGAGATATGAATTGCTGTTATTAGTTCGGACCTGTCAGTAACTCTTTACATTCCCATTTGGGAAATAAATTCTTGACATGTCACAATATACAGTAACAGAATCATAAAGAAAAAGAAAAAAAAAAGCTGTACCTTTCATTATTATAAATGAGACCTTAAGGCAGAACTTCACTCTCTCAACACTATTTTAAATCCTTATGCTGCTTATGCTGCTAGCATTAGTAAATACATAGGAAAGTTTATCATATTTACTGTACTTGTTTTAAACAGTTTTTTTTGCATATATTTAGTTACTTCCTACCTAGTTTCCAAGCCTAGGCAAATAATGTCATACATCCCAGCAGTCTTCAGAAGGGGAGAAGGGATTTTCTCAGCTAAGTACACCCTCCTGCATGCATGCCTGAGCTAAGGACAGATGGATTCCAGGAAGTAAATACGACCACAAGATGGCCACTACAACAAAAGCTAGGGGAGTGTTTTTCTAAGTGATTTGTCTTTGAGTTTGCTTTGAATATTAATATTAATGAATTAAATAGCGCTTTTGGTTTGTGGTTCAGCGATACAATGTAGTTCCACTTTCAACTTAAAGCAGAGTTCCACTCAAAAGTGAAACTTCCGCTTATCTGTCTCCTCCCCCTGTTTTTGAGAGATACTGTTCCCCACTTCCGGGAGATGGGGCCGCGGTGCCGTCTCTCTGAAGTTCGGCCCCCTCTTCCTTCCTCCACCGCTGGACCAGTTAAAAAAGCACAGCGAGCTTTGCGCATGCTCAGTAGGGAACTGGCTGTGAAGCAGAAATGCATCACTGCTGGGTTCCCTTAACAGGAATTGCAGCAGCTGCACCCGCCAGCTGATCCGAAGATCGTCCATGCCGATATCCTGGGCTCCCTGGACACGGAAGTGTCCATGTATTAAAAGTCAGCAGCTGCAGTATTTGTAGGGGGGGGGGGGGGCGCTGGGCCTCCTCTTTAAAGCGGTCCTCCACCCTGAAGTGGAAGTTTCGCTCATCTGATCCCTCCCCCCTCCGGTGCCACAATCGGCACCTTTCAGGGGGGAGGGGGGTGCAGTTACCTGGATAATCCAGGTAGCTGCACCCACTTCTGGGACAAGACCCCCGCAGACCGCCGCAGATGCCCCGCCCCCATTGTGTTCTGGGAAACACACAGTTCCCAGGACACAGCAGGGACCAGCAGAGACGCGCAGCACGACTCGTGCATGCGCAGTAGGGAACCGGGCAGTGAAGCCGCAATGCTTCACTTCCCGATTCCCTGACAGAGGATGGCGGCGGGGGCAGCAGAGAGACGAGCGATTGCTCATCATCTGCTGCCGACATCGCTGGACCCTGGGACAGGTAAGTGTGAATTTATTAAAAGTCAGCAGCTGCAATATTTGTAGCTGCTGGCTTTTAATATTTTTTTTAAAGGTGCAGAACCACTTTAAGTCTAGTGACTTTACTTTGGCTGACTCTACCTCCTGATTGGCTGAGACACAGCAGTGGCGCTATTGGCTCCCGCTGCTGTCAATCAAATTCAGTCAGCCAATCAGGAAAGAGATGGGGTGGGGCCAGGCCACAGCTCCACGTCTGAATGGGCACACTTAGTTGTGATTCAGCTTGGGTGCCCCCATAGCAAGCTGCTTGCTGTGGGGGCACTTGACAGGAGGGAGGGCCCAGAAGAGCCGAAGAGGGACCCGAGAAGGGAAGGATCTGGGCTGCTCTGTGCAAAACCGCTGGAGGTAAGTGTGACATGTTTGTTTTATTGAAAAAAGAGACTTTACACTCACTTTATTTTTTTCGTATGTTGCATAATTCTATGTTACTATATAATTAAAGTCCAATTACATCTTTTGTGTATTCCTCACCTATTGCCTTCCTTGCTTCCTGAAGCCCTCTTCCCTCGCTAGTCCAGGGACATCATTGGTCCTCCCTCTTCTCTGATGGTGGTGGTCACTTCTTCCTCCCAGACAGCCTGGTATCCACATAATGACTTGTGTGCATTACGCTGTCCAGAAGTACCGTGAGCTGGTGTTATGATGTCCATGTCTGTGAAGTCCTGGGTTCACAGGAATTGCATTTAATGCACTGGCTATCATTCAACCCAGAAGAGGAGACAACCAGGCATCTGTTTGGGACACTGGCTATGAGTACTATGGCAATGAGTACTCTAGGTGGGCAATATTTTAAAAAATTATAAAAAGTCACAGAATAGAAAGGCATCATCTTTTTCAAAACGTATTAAATGTATCATATACATATTCTAAAGGCATGCTTTTAGAATTTGAAATGCCCAGAGGCACCACAACTTGAATATACAGTGCCTAGAAAAAGTATTCATATGCTGTGACATTTTCCACATTTTGTCATGCTTCAACCAAAAATGTAAATTTATTTTATTGCCATTTTATGTGATAGACCAACACAAAGCACTGTTAAGTGCTAGGAAAATGCTAGGAAAATGAGAAATGATTTTCAATTTTTTTTACAAATAAATATGTGAAAAGCGTGGCATGCATTTGTATTCAACTCCCCCTGAGTCAATACTTTATAGAACCACCTTTTACTGCAATTACAGCTGCAAGTCTTTTTGGGGATGTCTCTACCAGCTTTGCACATCTAGAGAGTGACATTTTTGCCCATTCTTCTTTGCAGAATAGCTCAAGCTCTGTCAGATTGGATGGAGAGCAATTTTCAAGTCTTGCCACAGATTCTCCATTGTATTTATGTCTGGAGTTTGACTGGGCCATTTTAACACATGAATATACTTTGATCTAAACCATTCCATTTTAGCTCTGACTGTCTGTTTAGGGTTGTTGTCCTGCTGGAAGGTGAACCTCTGCCCCGTCTCATGTGTTTTGCAGAGTCTGAAGCCCCATACACACTATCAGTTTTTCTGCTCAGTTTTTCCTTCAGGTTTAAAACCATGTAGTGCAAGTGCCTGCCTGATTGCATATAAATTGAAACTCCTAAGGTTTGACCTCATATTATATAGTTTTGGAAAATCTGAAGGAAAAACTCAGCAGAAAAACTGATAGTGTGTATGGGGCATAACAGGTTTTCTTCTAAAATTGCCCTGTATTTGGTTTCATCCATCTTCCCATCAACTCTGACAACAAGCTTCTCTGTCCCTGCTGAAGAAAAGCATCCCCACAACATGATGCCGACACCACCATGTTTCATTGTAGGGATGGTGTGTTCAGGGTGATGTGCAGTGTTAGTTATCTGCCACACATAGCGTTTTTTTAGGACAAAAAGTTACATTTTGGTCTCATCTGACCAGAGTACCTTCTTCCACATGTTTGCTGACCAGAGCACCTTCTTCCACATTGTTTCTCGCAAGGTGGGGGATGCAGTAAACATATAGGTGATGGACACTGGCATATCCTAAACAGGAAGTTCCACTCCCAATATATAACCCCTTCCCCTACAGGGAGTACCTCAGTTTTTTTGCCAGTGTCTTAGGTGTTGGTCACGAGTAAAGATGTGCCGTGCTGAGTTCCACTGGAATATTTCTTGCTGGGGCAAGCCATGCAACCGTATCCATTCAAGGTGTCTTTTCCAGGCTGAATTGAATGGTACCCAGGCCACTTTCCCATGTGCGCAGAGGCTCCAATCCAACCAGGTCGCACATAGAGGGGGGGCTGGGGTGGAGGAGAGAGGAGGGCAGGTGAATGGAAAACCACTCTAATGACGGCGGCAGCGGGAATGGTGCGGCATACCGCCGACCACTCCATGGCCTCTAACCGGAAGGAGAAGCTGTGTAGGGACATTCCTAAGCAGAAAAAAAACCTTTCTCACATCCTACCTGGAGCTTGGGCTCGAAAGAAACAAGGTTTTTACCTGTAACGCTTCTCTTTTTAGAGAGCTGGACCCCGGGATCCAGTATTTGTTTTTTTCAGCCATATTCCTGGCGGGGTGCTTTTTACAGGCCCAGGGCTGTGGATCCCCTGATGAAGAGGGGGCCCCTGTCCCTGAAGGTTTTTTAACAGAGCCTACCGTGAGCGGTGAAGATTGGGTCTGTTTTACCACAGAACCCTGCAGCTGGATAAGGTAAGGGAGATTCCTATGGAATTTTTCTAATTCTTGTGGGTTTTCCCCTTTGGGTAAATGTTTGCTATGCCTAAAGTCGCCACCGGGGGCTGTCAAGAACACGTACTTGTTCCATGCTGGTTCAGTCTTGCTCAGTGTCACAAGCTGCACGCTTCCTCCAAGCTCCAGGTAGGATGTGAGAAAGGTTTTTTTTTTCTGTTTAGGAATGTCCCTACACAGCTTCTCCTCCCAGTTAGAGGCCATGGGATGGTCGGCGGTATGCTGCACCGCTCCCGCTGCCGCCGTCATTACGACGGCTCTCCATCCACCTGCCCTCCTCTCTCCTCCACCCCAGCCCCCCCTCCACGCGTGACCTGTTGTATCGGAGCCTCTGCGCACGTGGGAAAGCGGTCTTTTTTTGAAAAACTATGAGGTGGGGTGGAAGCGGTAGTCGGAGGAGGGGGGGGCGGAGCATTAGCGCGGCGTCGGCGTGGGTTCAATGCTCACAAGCGCGGGCCTTGCTTAGCTATAAAGGTGTGCTTTTTGCAGGTGCACACAGCTACAGGAGGGACGCAGAGCAGATGGATTGCATGTGAGAGTGGTTGACACAGGCATTCCCAAGCACATTTAGTTAGCATCAGACTGAGCCTTGATAGCAGCAGCAGTTGCTGAACTATATTGCTCAGCAGTGGGTGCATTTCTGGTAGTACCTTTGCATTTGTGCTTAGCACTATGGGCAGAAGGGGGGGGTACAAATATCCCAAAAAATAGGGGCTCAAAAGGATCCCCCTCAGGCTCTGAGGACCATCCCTCTGCAATGCCATCTCCCCCTGAAAATTCTGGGGAGGCTGGTCAGAGTGAGCCGTCGGGGTTTGGGGTTGCAACTGCTTCTGGCATTTCAGCCACTGTATATGTTACTCAGGAGGTTTTTTCGTCAGCTATGAGTGGATTCGAGAAAAGATTAGTAAACTTAATTGTATCTTCACAAGTAGAATAAAACACATTAAGGCCCCTTCCATCACCCAGGACCCTTAAACAGAGAAACTCTGAGAGAAGGAAGATGATCCCCTCAGGGGACCAGGAAGAGACTGATGACTCCTCTTCTGAGGATCAAGTGGGGAAGGACCTTCTTCAGCCTCACAGGCTGAGAAATTGCTGGTGCAATCTCTTACTGAAATGGTCCGCTCCACATTTAAGTTACCCGTAACTTCAACTAGTCAGTTGAAAAGCCAACTTCTGGTTTGAGTTCACTGAAGCCTCCTCAAGCTGTGCATGCCTTTCATGTTCATTCATTGCTGGGAAAACTTATTTATTTTGAGTGGGATCACCCAGATAAGCATTCTTTGTCTCCTAAAAAAGTTTTCAACACTTTATCCTATGGAGTAAGAGGTGGACTATACCAGCAATTGACGCTGCTATTTCCTTGGTAAATTCAAATTTGACTTGTCCGGTTGACAATGCTCAAATGCTTAGGAATCCATCTGATGAAAAATTGAAATTCCTGTTAAAAAATACTTTCTCTTTGGCAGACTCAACCTGCAGTGTTGGCAACTGGGGTATGTCAGTCCCGGAGAGACCATTTGAGACAGGTGCTCAAGGTTTTCCTGAACAGCTAGCCCATGATTTAGCCAAGCTGCCAGGGGCTTGGTATTTGGCAATTGACACAATCAGAGATTCTATTCTGCAAACCTCTCACTTTACGCTTGGGTTGGGGCATATCCGTAGAATCTTATGGTTGAACAGTGGTCAGCCGAAGCGCCATGCAAAGCTCCTGGCTTTTTTTTCCTTTCCATGGTGAAAGGCTGTTGGGGATGGGAAAAGGTACCCTTTTGCCAGTTAATAAAAGGAGTAAAACGTCCCTCATTTAAACAGGCTCTTTTCTCAATTGCCAGGGGCATCTGCCTTCAGGCTGTCGCGATTGACCTCCACCATAAGGTTCAAGAGGACCTCAGGGTCAACCCCAGGGACACAAGAAGCCCTGGGGGGAAAAAAACCTACAAAGCAAAACGCTAAAGCCTCTTATGAAGGGGCGCCCCCACTCACTTGAGTTGGGGGGGGGGGACTTCTGCAGTTCTCAAGGGTCTGGCAGGAGGAGTTTTCAGACAGATGGATGGTCTCCATAATAGCTCTAGGCTACAAACTAGAGTTCAGAGATTTCCTGTCTCCACTTTTTCCTCAGGGCAAAGGTCCATAGATCCAGAGAAAAAGAAGTCTCCTTTTTTCAAGCATTTTGTCTCAAAAAGGGTCATGGCAGTTCCCGCGATGGAGCAGGTGTTGGGGTTTTTTTCAAACCTTTTCATGGTGCCAAAGACCAAACGGAGGTGTCAGACCCATGCTAGATCTCAAGGATCTAAACCAGTTCCTGAAATATCCATTTTTTTCCACGTGGAATCAATCCAATCTGTTGTCTCCATCCTATAAGGAGGAGAACTTCTGGCATCGCAGGGTGCCGCAGGGGTAGAGAATTGGCAGGCAGACTACTTGAGTCGCCAGCAGTTGTTCCCGGGGAGTGGTCCCTTCACCCGAAATCTTTCTGCCTATATGCCAAAGATGGGGGATTCCAGACGTAGATCTGTTTGTGTCCAGGTTCAACAAAAAAGTCGACAACTTTGTGTCAAAAACAAGGGATCCACTCATATATGGAACAGATGTGTCAGTGACCCGCGTGGGATCAGTTCTCATTGATTTATGCATTTCCTCCTATTCTGCTGTTACCACAACTTTTTTGCAGAATCACACAGGAAAATAAGTCGGTGGTTCTTGTGTCCCCAGTGGGGCCCAAAAGATCTTGGTATGCAGAGATCATAAGGATGGCGGTAGGGGACCCATGGACCCTACCACCACGTCCATACCTGCTCTCACAGGGACCAGTATTCCATCCTACTTTCTGCCTATATACCAAAGATGGGGGATTCCAGACATAGATCTGTTTGTGTCCAGGTTCAACAAAAAAGTCGACAACTTTGTGTCAAAAACAAGGGATCCACTCACATATGGAACAGATGCGTCGGTGACCCGCGTGGGATCAGTTCTCATTGATTTATGCATTCCCTCCTATTCTGCTATTACCACAATTTCTTTGCAGAATCACACAGGAAAAGACGTTGGAGGTTCTTGTGGCCCCAGTGGGGCCCAGAAGATCTTGGTATGCAGAGATCGTAAGGATGGTGGTAGGGGACCCTACCACCACGTCCAGACCTGCTCTCACAGGGACCAGTATTCCATCCTAATTTACAAACGCTAAATTTAAGGGTTTGGCTATTGAAACTCACATTCTGAAGAATCGTGGGCTTTCAGGCTCAGTGGTATCTACCTTGATTAATACAAGGAAGCCAGCTTCCAGAGTAATTTATTATAGAGTCTGGAAGGCATATGTCCTGGCGTGAGTTCCGGGGTTGGTATCCTAGAAGGTATATTCCTTGCCTTTCTGTAAATAGGATTAGAAATGAAGCTGGTATCAAGAGCCAGGTCTCGGCTTTTTATCAGTATTATTCCAACTACCACTTGCTTCTCATTCCCTTGTCCAGGGACACAGCTTAATCCGCTGGTTAGGTCACCCTTAAAACCTTGGGACTTGAATTTGGTTTTGTCAGGTTTACAAAGACAGCCTTTTGGGCTAATACGACATACTCCCTTGATCCTTTTGACAAGGAAGTTGTTTTTTCTGGTTTCCATACCTTCTGCAAGAAGGGTATCAGAATTGGCTGCTCTTTCTTGTAAAGAGCCACATTTAATTATTCACAAGAAAAAGGTGGTATTTCGTCCTTATCCTAGCTTTCTGCCGAAGGTGGTTTCAGGTTTCCTCTAAACCAGGATATTGTTCTACCTTCATTTTTTTCCAGAACCCTGTTCTAACGGAAGAAAGGTCGCTACATTCTCTTGATGTAGTGAGAGCAGTCAAAGTCTATTTGAAGATGACTACTCAGATAAAAAAAAAAAATCAGATGTTTTTATTTGTGTTGCCTGGAGGTCCTAGAAAAGGACAGACAGAGTCAAAATCTACTATTTCTAAGTGGATCCGGCAAGTAATTATTCAAGCTTATGGTTTGAAGGGAAGGTTCCAGCTTTTCAAATCAAGGCGCACTCCACCAGGGCTGTTAGTGGTTCATGGGCAGTGCATCACCAAGCCTCCACGGCTCAAATCTGCAACGCTGCAACTTGGTCTTCATTCCATACATTCACCAGATTCTATCAGGTGGATGTAAGAATGCATGAGGCTATCGCCTTTGGGTGCAGTGTACTGCAGGCAGCAGTATAGGTCCTCAGGCCTGATGGCACCCTACTTTTGTTTGTGTCTCCCTTCCCTCAGTTGGCATTGCTCTGGGACATCCCACATAGTAACTACTATGGCTCTATGGCTCTGTGTTCTGTGATGTATGATTAAGAAAATAAGATTTTTATAACAGCTTACCTGTAAAATCCTTTTCTTTGAAGTACATCGCGGGACACAGAGGTCCCTCCCCTCTTTTTGGGTATACACGTGTATTGCTTTGCTACAAAACTGAGGTACTCCTTGTAGGGGGAGGGGTTATATAAGGAGTTGAACTTCCTATTTAGGGTGTGCCAGTGTCCATCACCTAAAGGTGCCCTATATAACCCACATAGTAACTACTATGGCTCTGTGTCCCATGATGTACTTCAAAGTAAAGGATTTTACAGGTAAGCAGTGGCGGAACTACTGCCATAGCAACCCACGTGGGCGCTATGGGGCCTGCAGCCGAGGAGGGGCCGGCGAGCGGGCGGCGGCTGAGCCGCAAAGCTGCCGGTCCACTCAGCGCTCATACAGTCTCACTGACTGTACGACCGGGCACAGATAGGTGGCTTGGCGGAGGGGGAGGCGGGAAGCTGGCAGCTGGGAGGCTCAGACATCCTGGCAGTTCTGCCCTCACTCACTGTGCAGGCAGCAGAGAGATTACTTCATCTCTCTGCTGCCTGACTCAGACTCGAAAACAGGAAGTGACAATTCCCATTCCCCACCTTAGCAGGAAAGTGACAATCTGCAACTTGTGGCAGGTGATGTGGCAAGTGGACAATCCGCAATGTGTGGCAGGTGATGTGGCAGGTGGACATTCCACAATGTGTGGCAGGTGACGTGGCAAGTGGACAATCCACAATGTGTGGCAGGTGACGTGGCAAGTGACAATCCACAATTTGTGGTAGGTGACGTGGCAAGTGGACAATCTACAATGTGTGACAGGGGATAGTGGACAATTTGCAACGTGTGGCAGGTGGCGTGGCAGTGACAATCCGCAACGTGTGGCAAGTGACAATCCGCAACTTGTGGCAGGTGACAGGGCAAGTGACAATCCACAACTTGTGGCAGGGGATGGGGCAAGTGGACAATCCGCAATGTGTGACAGGTGATGTGGCAAGTGACAATTCGCAACTTGTGGCAGGTGACGCCGCAAGTGGACAATCCGCAATGGGTGGCAGCTGACATGGCAAGTAGACAATTTGCAGCGTGTGGTAAGTGACAATCCGCAACTTGCGGCAGGTGACGTGGTGGCAAGTGGACAATCCACAATGTGTGGCAGGTGATAGTGGACAATTTACAATGTGTGGCTGGTGACGTAGCTAGTGAAAATCCGCAAGGTGTGGCAGGTGACGTGGCAAGTGACAATCTGCAACGTGTGACAAGTGACAATCTGCATCTGGTGGCAGGCGACGGTGGCAAGTGACACACTCAGGGCTCCCACTGTTTCTGCATTATGGTGAGTTGAACTCTTTCATTTTCTATAACAAGGTAAATCCCAATAAAATAAATTTACGTTATGGTTGTAACATGATAAAGTGTGGAAAAACTTTTTCAAGGCACTGTATATACAAAGCCAATTTTAACATTTTTGAGATTTTAATTAGCATATTTTTAATGAGCATATTTTGCAATTATTTTCCACAATGTGACCTTTATTGTAATACACATCCCATGGAGAAATTTCTAGCACATAAATCAAGTTACATATTTGAGAGTCACATAGATGTGGTGGCTTTCAGCCCAGGCATTCAGATCCCTTCCCTCCCCCTTCATCTAGAACACTTTACAAAATACAAGCTCTCATCGTGGTCTTTAGAGAAGTAAATGTCTGCTATATGCATTGTTCTAAACAACAAAAGAATGTATTGATCAAAGTTATGGGGCCCACTAGTTTGAAGAATTCATGGTGTGACCACCCAACACACAACTTGCAGAAAGCCATGTACAAGGCAGAAAGATCTCTTTTAAAGGGTCTGTGCAGAAGGCATTACAATGAATTAGTCCCAGGGTGAGGCACAAACGTAGATCAGAGTTCTTTCAGCTGTATGATGTTTTATCATTTATTTTATTTATACTTCAATGACACTTTTTCTACAGAGGTTATGAATTACCAGTTCTTCCTTCGTTGTTTTTTTTTTTTTTTTTATATTGTGTGCTTTTGGAATCTGCTTTAAATTGCTTAGGAATGTCTGCCTTTATATTTATTTTGGCATAAAAAAGTATTTTTTTTTTTTTTTTTTAACGCCCAGACAGATTCCTGGTGCCGTTTTTTTGATTTTAGAGGTTATAACATAAAATGAAGTAAAGGCAACATATTCTCTTTTCTTTTCTTTCGTTTTTATATATGAGACCATGTTTCAGTGTAAAGCCTAGGTTATACTTGCCACTGTAAATGTTTTTCCAGTAAAACGCAGACTCTCAAAAAGCTTAATTATATAGTCACAATATTCTAACTCAGGTCAGAAAGAAAGGAACAAGGAAAAATGTTGCATAGCATCTGCAAAGAGATTCTGTTCAAACTACCAGATCAAACCTTTCATTTCATATGACTAATTCTCTCCTTATATTTCAGCGCACCGCATTTCATTGTCATCATATGTTCTCCCTGTTTGTATACTTTAATGGTTTGTTGTTACTCTCTATTGGTTAATAAAAGACTGGAATGCGCATTGCGATTCTTCTTTCAGCTTACGAGTTAAATGAGGACAGGCTTTATGCCAAACAGCTAGAAACCTTTGAACTTCTCCACCAGCCTTTAATTGGGCGGAAGCCCTATTGGCGCTCTTTTAGTCTGAGTGAATCCCACACAGCTTAGTATTAGTGACATGGCCACACAGTGACATGTCTCGGCTGTCTCCTTTAGGAAAGCATTTTGTTATCATGAATAGAAGCATTAATAAGCTCTGGGGAGTATCTGTTTTATGTCAATAATAAAATGAGGGACACACCGATACTATTCCATGGAAATTAAACTTTTAAATTTTTTTTTTTTCCTTGTGTGTGTTTTAGTAAATCCATCATGGTAATAAGTGAATTAAATTTAAAGCCCAGCGACTTCCTAGTCAAAGATTAATATAGATATAAAGAACTGAGAAGCAATCAGGCATCACTTTGCCTATCCTGCTCAAACTGGTTACTGTCTAGATTCTCCTGTACCTTTAATTTGGTGCGCCAAAGTCCTTATACATATGTTGAAGTGTGGCCATAGAAAAGGGCAATCATCTTGGGTGCATGTTGTGGGTCTGTCATTTTAATTGTTTTTCCTTGTGTATGTTTTAGTAAATCCATCATGGTAATTAGTGAATTAAATTTAAAACCCAGCAACTTCCTAGTCAAAGACTAATATAGAGATAAAGAACCGAGAAGCAATCCGGCAGCCTTTTGCCTATCCTGCTCAAACTGGTTACTGTCTAGATTCTCCTGTACCTTTAATTTGGTGCACCAAAGTCCTTATACATACATTGAAGTGTGGTCATAGAAAAGGACAATCATCTTGGGTGCATGTTGTGGGTCTGTCATTACATGATCAGAGCTGAAGGATGTAAACACTATCTGGCTGGAGGCACTAAACATTAGAATTGTTGCAGATCTACATCTGAGATTTGTGTTTCATTTAAAGCCCAGTTGATTTTCCAGTTTAAATCAGCTAAATACAATACAAGTGCATCAAAATAATAGGTGTGGAAAGTCTTAAGCCCCATACACACTATCAAATTTTCTGCTGATTTTTTCCTTCAGATTTACCAAAACCATATAATATGAGGTCAAACCTTAGGAGTTTCAATTTGTATGCAATCAGGCAGGCCCTTCTACTAGATTGTTTTGGTAAATCTGAAGGAAAAAATCATCCGAAAATATGATAGTGTGTATGGGGCTTTATAGATTATTTTCTTTGAAAAGCTTCCACAGCCTGAGTAGAAATGCCTATTCAGCATGATGCAAGAACCATTGCTCTCTGTAAGGAAGCAACTGATACATCTGCAGAGGTCTGACCAGCCATTGCTTCATCAGACTGACAGTTCTGCAATAAACAAGACTCCACTGCCTGCTGATTGAAGAGCAATTTTGCAACTTTGACATGTGTTAGTAAAACTGTACATATCATCACTACTTCCAGGTGGATTATACTTTGTTTTTTTCAGGACAAATTGAGCTTTCATTGGTGGTAAATGGTAATGGATATCTCCTATTTTTTTTCATTATCAAAGAAAAACTGGGCCAAAATAGTGAAAAAAAAATAAAAAATCATGTTTTTTAATTTAGCTGTATATTTCTTGCTATTAAATTCTCCTGCTCCTGATGATCACAGTGATACCACATATGTATATGTTAGTTGTTGTTTGTACCTATGGTACAGCCCAGAAACAATAGTTTGCATTTTGCTTTTTTTTATTTTTTATCCTACCTAAAACACACTAACTGGCACTGACACTAATTAAAAAAAAATACTGACCCTGACTTTTAACTCTGACCTTAATTAAACTTTGACCCTGACCTTGACCCAAACACTAACCCTGGCACTGACCTACATCAAACCTTGATCTAAGCACTTTTTTGTATATCTTTATTTATTTATTTTTTATTATAAATAATAAAAAAAAAAAATCACACACACACTTTGTTTTTTCTTTCTGCAAGGAAAGCGCAGGATACAATGTATCTCTCTCCTCCATTCACAGAGAGAGAAAACATGGGGGTATGCTTCACGGGGACTGATCACTTTGGTAGCCAATCAGAGGCTATCACAGCAATCAGGTGACCTGGGAATTGGATGTTCTGATCATTATCACCCAGCACAGAGTCTCACTGAGGGCCCTGGTCTCTGTGCTGGGAGCACGCTGTGTAGCGCGCTTCCAGCACAAAGGGAGATACGTAAATATGCGGCCCCATGGGAAAAATCCCAGTCTAGTTCTGTGAGGTTGACGTCAAGGGGTTTAAGCTGAGCTCCAGGTATGGCGGTTTTTACATAGTTACATTGGTTCAGCTTGGACCAATGTTAGTATGTGTGTTCCATACCTCTGGGATCCCCACAGAAGCTGGGAATCACTGCAGTAGGGACCACTGCCATGGTGATTGCTGGTAGATTCTGGATCCTGTGCTGAGGCTGTACTTCTCCTTATTGAACACAGGAGGTTACATGCTCGGCAAGGGTGCCTGACATTTAGCAAACCCTTTCTATTTTCTCCATAAATGCAAAGAGTTTTCTGATTGGTTGAGATGGATAGTGTGACATCAAAGCCCAACCTTTCCATCTCGTTTAATAAGAGAACGCTTTGCATTTGTTGAGGAAATGCAAAGTGATCCCTGAAATGGTGCTTGTGCTGAGTGAATGACCTCCTGTGTTCACAATGCAGCAAGGCAGCCCTTCTGCCCAGGGCCTGGATGCTAGTGGAGATCACTATAGCCGCAGTGTCTACCAGAGTGATATCCAGCTTTCACAGAGATCCTGCAGGTATGGCATATGCAACTTACAATGGTCCAAGATGGACCAATGTAACCAGGGCCGGCGCTACCACTAGGCGAAGTAGGCAGCCGCCTAGGGCGCACTACCACCTAGGGCGCAACCACGGCCTCTGTCCAGTGTTCTCTCGCCCCCCCCCCGGTGTGCCGCCGGCGCCACCAATCCCCCATGTTTCCCGCTGAGCGCTCACACGTGTTTATCTCACAGCGCCGGGACTCCTTTGCTCCAGCCTGTCCCTCTGGAGCGGCGCTGTGTGTCTGTGTGAGTGCAGCGGAGGGGCGGGGCTCGGCGGAGGTGGGAGCATTGAGACGTCGGTCAGCTGACCTCCTGCCCGGCGGGGACATCGTGGAGCAGGGTGGACGGCGCTGGCCTGGTCCCGGCGGAGATATGATGGAGGCGGAGCGGGTGCACGGAGCTATCGTGGCCCCGGCGGAGCGGGTGGACGGCGCTGGCGTGGACTCCTGAACAATTCTGCACACCCAGTGCAGAGGAGTCGGAGAGGCCCGGATGATGGTCCCTGAAGGCAGCATCAAAGAGCAGAGGTAAGGAGGAGCCGAGGAGGATGGATCATCCCCAATCTACATTGAGCTGTATGGAGGGGGTTTGTGTGTGAGCAATGCAGGAAGTAGGAGTCAGGTAGGTCAGTGTGATGTGTGTCAGTGTATGTGTGTCAGTGTATGTGTGTCAGTGTATGTGTCAGTGCCATTGTATGTGTCATGCCAGTGTATGTGTCATGCCAGTGTATGTGTCAGTGTGATGTGTCAGTGTCAGGGTATGTGTATGTGTCAGTGTGATGGTCAGTGTATGCGTCAGTGTGATGGTCAGTGTATGTGTCAGTGTATGTGTCAGTGTGATGGTCGGTGTGATGGTCGGTGTGATGGTCGGTGTGATGGTCAGTGTGATGGTCGGTGTGATGGTCAGTGTGATGGTCAGTGTATGTGTCAGTGTGATGGTCAGTGTATGTGTCAGTGTGATGGTCGGTGTGATGGTCGGTGTGATGGTCAGTGTATGTGTCAGTGTGATGGTCACTTTATGCGCCAGTGTATGCGTCAGTGTGTGCGTCATTGTGATGGTCAGTGTATGCGTCAGTGTGATGGTCAGTGTATGCGTCAGTGTGATGGTCAGTGTATGTGTCAGTGTGATGGTCGGTGTGATGGTCGGTGTGATGGTCGGTGTGATGGTCGGTGTGATGGTCAGTGTATGTGTCAGTGTGATGGTCAGTGTATGCGTCAGTGTGATGGTCACTTTATGCGCCAGTGTATGCGTCAGTGTATGTGTTAGTGTGATGGTCAGTGTAATGGTCAGTGTGATGGTCAGTGTGATGGTCAGTGTATGCGTCAGTGTAATGGTCAGTGTAATGGTCAGTGTGATGGTCAGTGTATGCGTCAGTGTATGTGTCAGTGTGATGGTCAGTGTATGCGTCAGTGTGATGGTCAGTGTATGTGTCAGTGTATGTGTCAGTGTGATGGTCAGTGTATGCGTCAGTGTGATGGTCAGTGTATGTGTCAGTGTGATGGTCAGTGTATGCGTCAGTATGATGGTCAGTGTATGTGTCAGTGTATGTGTCAGTGTGATGGTCAGTGTGATGGTCAGTGTGATGGTCAGTGTGATGTGTCAGTGTATGCGTCAGTGTATGCGTCAGTGTATGTGATGGTGATGGTCAGTGTGATGCTCAGTGTGATGGTCAGTGTATGCGTCAGTGTGATGGTCAGTGTGATGGTCAGTGTATGTGTCAGTGTATGTGTCAGTGTATGTGTCAGTGTGATGGTCAGTGTAATGGTCAGTGTATATGTCAGTGTGATGTGTCAGTGTAATGGTCAGTGTGATGTGTCAGTGTATGTGTCAGTGTGATGGTGATGGTCAGTGTGATGGTCAGTGTATGTGTCAGTGTGATGGTCAGTGTATGCGTCAGTGTGATGGTCAGTGTGATGGTCAGTGTGATGGTCAGTGTGATGGTCAGTGTGATGGTCAGTGTATGTGTCAGTGTGATGGTCGGTGTGATGGTCGGTGTGATGGTCGGTGTGATGGTCGGTGTGATGGTCAGTGTATGCGTCAGTGTGTTGGTCAGTGTATGCGTCAGTGTGATGGTCAGTGTATGTGTCAGTGCATGTGTCATGCCAGTGTATGTGTCAGTGTGATGTGTCAGTGTCAGGGTATGTGTATGTGTCAGTGTGATGGTCAGTGTGATGGTCAGTGTGATGGTCAGTGTATGCGTCAGTGTGATGGTCAGTGTATGCGTCAGTGTGATGGTCAGTGTATGTGTCAGTGTGATGGTCGGTGTGATGGTTGGTGTGATGGTCAGTGTATGTGTCAGTGTGATGGTCAGTGTATGCGTCAGTGTGATGGTCACTTTATGCGCCAGTGTATGCGTCAGTGTATGTGTTAGTGTGATGGTCAGTGTGATGGTCAGTGTATGCGTCAGTGTAATGGTCAGTGTGATGGTCAGTGTATGCGTCAGTGTATGTGTCAGTGTGATGGTCAGTGTATGCGTCAGTGTGATGGTCAGTGTATGCGTCAGTGTGATGGTCAGTGTATGCGTCAGTATGATGGTCAGTGTATGTGTCAGTGTGATGGTCAGTGTATGCGTCAGTGTGATGGTCAGTGTATGTGTCAGTGTGATGGTCAGTGTGATGGTCAGTGTATGTGTCAGTGTATGTGTCAGTGTATGTGTCAGTGTGATGGTCAGTGTGATGGTCAGTGTGATGGTCAGTGTGATGTGTCAGTGTATGCGTCAGTGTATGCGTCAGTGTATGTGTCAGTGTGATGGTGATGGTCAGTGTGATGGTCAGTGTGATGCTCAGTGTATGCGTCAGTGTGATGGTCAGTGTGATGGTCAGTGTGATGGTCAGTGTATGTGTCAGTGTATGTGTCAGTGTGATGGTCAGTGTAATGGTCAGTGTATGTGTCAGTGTGATGTGTCAGTGTGATGTGTCAGTGTGATGTGTCAGTGTATGTGTCAGTGTATGTGTCAGTGTGATGGTCAGTGTATGTGTCAGTGTGATGGTCAGTGTATGTGTCAGTGTGATGGTCAGTGTATGTGTCAGTGTGATGGTCAGTGTATGTGTCAGTGTGATGGTCAGTGTATGCGTCAGTGTATGCGTCAGTGTATGCGTCAGTGTATGCGTCAATGTGATGGTCAGTGTATGTGTCAGTGTGATGGTCAGTGTATGCGTCAGTGTGATGGTCAGTGTATGTGTCAGTGTGATGGTCAGTGTATGCGTCAGTGTGATGGTCAGTGTGATGGTCAGTGTATGCGTCAGTGTGATGGTCAGTGTGATGGTCAGTGTATGTGTCAGTGTATGTGTCAGTGTGATGGTCAGTGTATGCGTCAGTGTATGCGTCAGTGTATGCGTCAGTGTGATGGTCAGTGTGATGGTCAGTGTATGCGTCAGTGTATGTGTCAGTGTGATGGTCAGTGTGATGGTCAGTGTGATGGTCAGTGTGATGGTCAGTGTAATGGTCAGTGTATGTGTCAGTGTATGTGTCAGTGTATGTGTCAGTGTGATGGTCAGTGTATGTGTCAGTGTGATGGTCAGTGTAGGTGTCAGTATGATGGTCAGTGTATGTGTCAGTGCCAGTGTATGTGTCATGTCAGGGGATGTGTCAGTGTATGTCATGCCAGTGTACGTGTATGTGTCAGTGTCAGTGTGATGTGTCAGTGTATGTGTTTTCAGGGTGATGTGTCAGGGTGATGTGTCAGGGTGATGTGTCAGTGTATGTGTTTTCAGGGTATGTGTCAGGGTAGGTGTCAGGGTAGGTGTCAGGGTAGGTGTCAGGGTGATGGTCAGTGTAGGTGTCAGGGTGATGGTCAGTGTAGGTGTCAGTGTAGGTGTCAGCGTGATGGTCAGTGTAGGTGTCAGCGTGATGGTCAGTGTAGGTGTCAGTGTAGGTGTCAGCGTGATGGTCAGTGTAGGTGTCAGTGTAGGTGTCAGCGTGATGGTCAGTGTAGGTGTCAGTGTAGGTGTCAGCGTGATGGTCAGTTAAGGTGTCAGTGTAGGTGTCAGCGTGATGGTCAGTGTAGGTGTCAGCGTGATGGTCAGTGTAGGTGTCAGCGTGATGGTCAGTGTAGGTGTCGGCGTGATGGTCAGTGTAGGTGTCAGCGTGATGGTCAGTGTAGGTGTCAGTGTATGTGTCAGTGTATGTGTCAGTGTAGGTGTCAGTGTAGGTGTCAGTGTGATGGTCAGTGTAGGTGTCAGTGTGATGGTCAGTGTAGGTGGCAGTGTGATGGTCAGTGTAGGTGGCAGTGTAGGTGTCAGGTGGGTTAGTGTAGGTGCCAGGTGGGTTAGTGTAGGTGCCAGGTGGGTCAGTGTAGGTGCCAGGTGGGTCAGTGTAATTATCAGGTAGGTCAGTGTAGGGGTCAGCATGATGTGAGTAGTGCAGGAAGTAGGAGTCAGGTGGATTAGTTTGTGTTAAGGGGTCCGTGTAGGGGTCAGATAGGTCATGTGTAGCAAGGGCAGGGTAAGGTGGAGTCATGTGCGCAGCCGGGGGGGGGGGGGGGGGGGGGCGGCAAAATTAGGTTTCGCCTAGGGTGTCAACGATCCTTGCACCAGCCCTGAATGTAACTATGTAAAAATTGCCATACCTTGAATGCATCTAGCTATGAATATGTAGTTCTGACACTTTATTTGCATGTTTAACAAGCAGACTCTTTATCAAAACAAGTGGAAGAATTTTGGATCAAAAAGCACACTTTGAGGGGAATTTATGAAGACTGGAGCAGCCAGAATCTAGAGCAGCTTTACTAATTAAACAATCAGCTTATAGCCAAAACATGTTCAGTTAAACTTTGAAAATGAAAGCTAGAAGCTGATTGGTTACTTAGTACAGCTGCTTACGATTCTGGCTGCTCCAATCTTAGTAAATCCCCACTGTAAAGGCTAGTGTCAGGTTCTTCCATAATCTTAAAGAGATAGCATCTGCAAGAGGGTGTTGAGGGTGCTTTCGTTTATTCAGCCCAATGGTGGATGACCTTTCCATAGGGATGAACAAAGATTCTTTTGCACAAGAACAGAGACTGTTTGGTGTTTGGCTTCCAGTGGGCTACAAACTGAAGGTCTCAGAAGAGGGGACACCTTAACCTAACTTTTAAAATTGAACCCCTAACCTTTAACAATAACCCTAAACTTTATACATATTAGGGTTGATTTACTAAAACTTTGAGAGTGCAAAATCCGGAGAAGCTTTGCCTAGAATCAAATCAGCTTCCAGTTTTATTGTCAAAACTTAATTGAACAAGCTGAAGTTAGTAGCTGATTGGCTACCATGCACAGCTGCATCTAGATTTTGCACTCTCCAGTTTTGGTACATCAACCTCACAGTCATCATTTCTCTAGGCTAAGTCGGTATACCATATAAAATGATCAGTTGAGAACAGTGTGTGCTTCCACACTCTTTTGCCAGAGCCTCGTTGTTCAGAGTCAAATAGGGGACCATTTTCTATCTTCTATGGATCCCAACATAAAGGTATACTTCCCAAGATGATGGCCTTGCAATAAAATACTAACAACTTATTATCATTGGAAAGCATCACAGTAATAGATAAATGAATGGGCAGGTTGACAAGTGCTTTTGAAACAATCTAATGCTTTGTAGCACACCAACTAATTTCTTTGACACTATCCTGTGGGTCACCTAACAATCAGATTAATAGGAATTTGTTAAATTTTGTCAACTAAATTGGGCTTGTTATCTGTCACCCAGTGCCCATCACAGCTAGAAGGAACATTTTGTGTATAGCCAGATCTCTAGATGGTTTAGAATTTGTGTGGATAGAATATATACACATACATTTTAAGAGAATTAGGGGCCCCCTACACACACACACACTCAGAAAACATGAATGTTATGTGACATTGATATTTTGTTTTCCTTTTGTAATTCATGAAAGCTATTTATTAGTTTGAGTTCTGGAACTTAGTGTGAGCTGGATAACAAGCTGTTATTTATGAAGACTTTTTTCCCATGAGCAGTGAATGTGAAGAGCACAAGAAAATCATTCAAGCATCGAGTTAGTCACACACTTTTAAAGCCACCATTTAATGAATGGAGTGTATATTTCAACGTTCTGCTAAAGGGAATAAAAGACAATTTGAGAAGAAAAAAAAAAAGAAAGAAAGATAGAAATTGCATTTCAGGAGATTATTTGATGCACTTGTCATTCACAGCTGCTGACAGGTTGACTTAAACAAATACACATTTATTGTACTGTAGAAGCTCCCTATTAGACCTAAGACTATTGTATATTATTTATATACAGTGGTGTGAAATGATTAATGAACAAAGGAATGCAATTATACTAATGAGAAATTAACCATAGATCTATTCCATATCTGATATTTTTTGGGGGAAAATGTTAAATTGAAATGTCGTCTGATTAAAATGTTAGATGTGTTCTGATCTGTGGAAGGGCATGAGCATGTGAGCCCAAAATGGAAATCTTTTTGAACACTTTCTGAGATTTAACTTTTCAAATCTTTGAATGAATAAACAAAGTTTTTAAGTGCAGCAATCCTTTGGACTTTTTTGCATATATATATATACGCAGTAGGGGTTATTTACGAAAGGCAAATCCACTTGGCAGTGCAGTTGCTCTAAATCTAAGGGGTAGATCTAAAATGAGAGGAAGCTCTGCTGATTTTATCATCCAATCACGTGCAAGCTAAAGTGCTGTTTTTTATTTTCCTTGCACATCCCCCTCGGATCTACAGCAACTTTACTTTCAAGTGCATTTGCGGTGCAAAGTGGATTTTCCCTTAGTAACTAACCCCCAGTATCTCATCTGTGATTAAACTTCCTTTTAGCTATAGTAGAGAATGGTTAAAATCCCTGTTGGGTGGGGTTTGCTTTTTATGCCATCTGTGTCTCAATCGATAGGAATTTGGCTATAGATATACATTCATGCCCAACTAAACTTTCAGTTTAAATCAGCTAAATACATTCCAGGTACATCAAAACAAAAGGCGTGTAAAGTCTTAGCCCTTGTACACACGGTCGGAGATTCCGACAACCAAATCCGTCTGAGTTATTCCGACGGGTTAATTCCGGGCAAGGTCCGGAAGTGATGTTGCATACACACGGTCGGACCAAGTTGTCGGAATTTCCGGTTGCCAAGAACGCAGTGACGTAAGCTGCGTACGGCGGGACTAGAAAAGGGAAGTTCAGCACCACGTCCGGCACCCTTTGGGCTCCTTCTGCTGATCTTGTGTGTATCGCGTGTTAGTAGAAGTTTGGTGAGAGACGATTCGCGCTTTTCAGATTTGTGATTCAGTTCGCTACTGCTCTTCAGTTTCTGCTTTTCTTTGCGTATCTGATAATCAGTGCATGTAGTCAGTAAGTATTTGTTTCTCATTGTGGACTATATCTTGGTATAGTACACTTTGATTTGCATTGCTTATTGTCTGCTTGCTTCTGCTATTCAGTTCGTTCTTTCAGGCATTGCTGTTTATCAGTGTTTTCTGTTGTCCGTTCTGACCAGCCGACCGTTTTCAAACCATGTTTCGTCTATGTACTCGTCATAGAGTTTGTGCTGTGCAGGGGCTTCATGTTGGGGTTCTTACTTTGACACAAGCCTGGTCCATGAACAGGGAGGGGGGGCGTTTGTGGACCAAGAATTGGTTGCGCCAGCGTGACCAGTTCTCGCACATGCCTTTGCTCCATGAGATCCAGGAGAATAATCCTGATGATTTCAGGAATTATCTCCGGATGACGGACCCCGTTTTTCACCGTCTGCTGGCTTTGCTGACCCCTTATATCACCAGACAGGATAACTGCATGCGGCAAGCCATCACTCCGGAGCAGAGGCTCATCGCCACGTTGCGCTACTTGGCGGCAGGGAGAAGCCTTCAGGACCTCAAGTTCTCTACAGGCATCTCCCCCCAGGCTCTGGGGATCATTATTCCAGAGACCTGTTCTGCCATCATTCAGGTCCTGCAGAAGGACTATATGAAGGTAAGTTTTCTCCTGTAACATCACATTCTATGTATTTCATGATTGCTAATGTCTTGCATTTATTTCCTCATTCCCTAATTACCATCATTGCAATATGCTATAATTCATATACTCTGCCCCTTTGTCATCATGCATATTTGCCTCACTAACTTCCCCACCATGCTCTTCTTGGCCCATAAAACTATAGTCTAGTCACTTACCAATGTCTTTTGTCAGCTCCATAGTATTGCTTTCCCATAAACACCCCCTAAAATGTGTACAAATGTGATGTGTGTGCTTCAATTCATGCAGAGTGACATATTTTTTTTTTGGTTGTGCCAAACTCATTAGGAACCCCCCTCCCCCCAACTGCTAGCTCAGCTGCTAGCAATCCTCTATCTGCTGACTTTACCAAACCCAATACACACTCTACCTACCTTTTTGATGCTCACATTTATGGACGAATTCACCAAGGCATGTAGTGCAAGGGCCTGCCTCAATACTTTCAAATGCTATCATTTTTTAATTTTTTTCCCTTATTATTATCTTGATATATAATAGCAGAATGTCAAAATGTGCTTCGATTTTGTTTTCTTTTTGTTATTATGACACTTCTTACCTGTCCGGTGGGCTGCCAATAGTGTAAGTAAGGAGGGGCTTCCCAAAGTATCACACATTATTTAGGCATTCAGCTCTCAATTAAGTGGAGAGGGTTACCTGTCCAAAACATCCCCCCCCTCATTTTTTTTCAGATGGGGAGGGGGGGTGATGACTCTGATAAGGGGACCTTATACTTTAGGCTTTAAAGCGGAGGTCCACCCTAAAGTGGACCTTCCGCTCATCGGAACCCTCCCCCCCTCCGGCGCCACAATTGGCACCTTTCAGGGGGGAGGGGGGTACAGATACCTGTACAGTACAGGTATCTGCACCCACTTCCGGGATAGCTCTCTGCGGAAAGGGGCGTATATTACGCCCCTTTCCGCAAGTCCCGCCCCTTTCCGCAAGTGCCCCGCTGCCTGTTGGGAAAACACACAGATCCCAGAGGCAGCGGGGACCGTCCTTATTGCGCAGCGCGGCTCGCGCATGCGCAGTAGGGAACCGGGAAATGAAGCCGAAAGGCTCCATTTCCTGATTCCCATACCCAAGATGGCGGCGGCAGCACCCGAGAAACGATCTACAGATCGGCTTCGGGTGCCGACATCGCGGGCGCGCTGGACAGGTAAGTGTCACTATTTTAAAAGTCAGCAGCTGCAGTATTTGTAGCTGCTGGCTTTTAAAAAAAAAAATGTTATACTGATCTTGGTCAAAAATGTTTGTGTCTAATCTGCTTCCAATGTTGATTTGCAAACTTACAAATTTTTGGTCTTGTTTCACTTCACAGTGTCCTTCAATGCCACAGGAATGGCAGACTGTGGCCTCCCACTTTGCCAGTCGTTGGGACTTTCCCAATTGTGGAAATGCATTTGATGGGAAGCACGTCCGCATCGTCCCACCACCCAACTCGGGGTCGTACTATTTTAACTAAGGGGGGTTTAATAGTATCGTGATGTTGGCGGTGGTGTCTGTGACCTATGACTTCTTGTATGTGGACGTGGGGCAAAATGGACGGATGTCGGATGGTGGAGTGTTCGCACGGATGGGGTTCTACTGGCGTCTCCAGAGTGGCAGTCTGGGCTTGCCACCGCCAGAAGAGAATCAGGAAGGACTACCGTTCGTCTTCGTCGCGGATGAGGCGTTTGCCCTGGCAAACCATCTGATGCGGCCTTTCCCGATGAGGACCCTCACCCCGGACCAGAGGATTTTTAATTTCCGCCTGTCCAGAGCCCGAAGAGTGGTGAAGAACACCTTTGGAATACTGGCCAGCCAGTTCCTCCTTTTTTTAACGCCTATCCACAATAGCGGAATACAAAATCAATCACATTGTGCTGGTGTGCTGTGTTCTTCACAATTTCCTAAAAAGACATTCTGCAAACTATGCGGTCTCAGTTGGCCAAGAAGCAGACTTGCTGGAAAATGAGAACCTCACGGCCTTGAAGCTGCTCATCCTGGCTTGCCCCCCCCCCAAAGCGCCCGTGAGGTCAGAACCCAATACATGGACTACTTTGTGGGTAGGGGGGCCATTGATATGCCAGACAATGTCTGAGCGGCATTTTAGGAATACATTTTTCTTTGAAACTCCAATATTTGTTTACATTTACTGCTTGGCTTGGTTTTAGGTGTCTCCTAGGTAAATTTATGTTTTTTCTTGTTGTGCCTTTTTCACCAACAGTGCAAACCCAAGTTCTGAGTAAGATGAGGGGACAGTCTCTTCTTCAGATAATCTTATTATGTTGTGGGTCTACTAAACACACACCTTGTTTTTGGTAACTAATGTATGTAGTGCATTACTGACCAAAATGTTGCTCAGTTTCAGCACCATGGCAGGAAAATGGCATGATTGTGAAAATGAACACATCACTGTGGGTGTTATTTACTAAAGGCACATCCACTATGCACTACAAGTGCACTGCAAAAATGCACCTGAAACTGCACTTGGAGTGCAAAGTGGAGTTACCTTTAGTAAATAACACCCATTCTCACCGAAAACAACAATTTTACTCCAAATACATCTTTTGCGCAATGAAAAAGGAAGCCACACATTGTTAATAATTTAACTTTTTAATCAAAGCACATTCACATGTGCATTTAGAAAAGGGTTTTACAACAAACCAACAAATTGGGTGTATCAAAAACAGTCTTTCAGGTAATTTCTTTTTAACTTTGTGTTTTTGTGTAAACAGGCGTGTATCAAAGCGTCACATACAGAACACAGGAACTTACAAAGTTCAACTTTGAAAAGTGAAGACAATATCAGACATGAGTATGTACAAACTGGGCTAATATTGCCTTCATCACATGGGGTGTCACTCCTGGAAAATCCAAATTTGGAAGATGCACAGAGTGTGTCAACATGTGCTATCTCCCATCATGGGGGATCAATGTACATGTTTTGGGGCTGCAACCCCTTCATCTCAGCCACTTTCCACAAAACACATACATTGATCCCCCATGATGGGAGATAGCGCATGTTGACACACTCTGTGCATCTTCCAAATTTGGATTTTCAAAAAATACAAAAGTTGTGGTTTAAAAGCCAAAAAATAAAACCCTAGCTAGTTTGGGCTGTTTCACACTCTCCCCAAAACATCAATGATGTTCTTCATTTTATTTTTAACATCATTGATGTTTTTCTGTATATTTTCTAAATCCCGATTGCACCCCATTATCTCCCCAATCAGGATCTGGGCACTTTCACTGGTAAAATGGGATTCTTCTTCCACATCACCTACAAAACAAAGCAAAAAAACACACCATGTATTATAAATATGGTGACATACATTGATGAGCTTACCGGAAGCTGTGTTCTCCGACACTCACCTGTTGTGGTGACAATTTGTCCAACTTCAACGATCTCTCCTTCCTCCTCCTGCTCCTCTGCTTCTGGTTTTGGAATTTTGCCTTCTTTGGGAGGGGTGGTGTCCCTGGTGTCCTCATACTTGCAGAGTCTTCTCTCCCCTATGAGAATGTAAAAAAAGAATAATTAGCACACAGAGGGCAGAAATAGGAATATGAAACATTGCTTGGAAGTGTTGTACAATTGTGTTTTTTGGCCGAGTTCCAAGGTGAGAACATTATTGTGGACACTTTGTTAAGCTGGAATACTTACCTGCAGAACGATATTTCTTACGAACAAATGATACCATGAACTTGAAAGTGGCCATTTTAAAATGCACAACATGAAATCAAAGCACATGGAGCATGTATGCAAGCAAGAATAATCATATGAACACACGACAACTACTTACTTTTTTGAAGAACATGCTTGATCCTTATGTACTGCTCGTGCTCCCTCAGTTTCAGGTCTGACCAGTGGTTTCTCAGTTGATCCATGGATCGGCGTACCCCAAAATTCTTGTGAAGACTCTTCACAACTTTATTCATGATCTTGGCCTTTCTGATATTTGGGTTTGGGTAAGGTCCATACTTCCCATCATAGTCGGTCCTGTTCAATATGTCCACCATCTCCAACATCTCTCCAAATGACATATTTGAGGCCTTAAATCTTCTCTTCCTGGATCAGAACGTTTCAGGCTCCGGGCTTTCCTCACCCTCCTCCTCGTTAGTGGAACTCTGATTGTGTACCTGCGTTCTCTCCGCCATGTGCTCTCCCCACTGCGCCGAAAGCGAAGGGGCAGGGAATAGTCTAGAAAGAACGTCAGGGGCGGGCGGAGTTTCACGCATGCACACTGTATATAAAACGCAACACGCGTGTGTCGTCCGTACGATCTGAGAACAGAGGGAGAAGCTGATGCGACGATCGTGCAAACGAAGGTAAAATTTTGAACTTGGTACATCACTAGGCTATACTGCTTCTAGATTGAGGCCTGCATTAGTGGAGTTTAGCCTGACATTAGGGTTTGTCTTGTGTTGTGTCTTGCAGACATTATGGACGGGTTCAATAATCATAGCTTCCTCCCTCTGTTCATCGATAAATACAGGGAGATGCCCTGCCTGTGGCAAGCGACACACCCTCAGTACAGTAACAAACTAAAGAGGCAGGCAGCAAAGGAGAAACTGGTTGAGTTTGTGAAGCCGGTGGTCCCCAAGGCAGACGTCAACTATTTAAAAATGAAAATCGGTGGCCTGAGGAGTACATATCTGAAGGAGAGGAAGAAAGTGCTGCAGTCCATGTAATCTGGTGCTTCAGCAGATGACGTTTATGTCCCCAGGCTGTGGTATTATAACAGGATGCTGTTTCTGTCAGACCAGGCTGAGGCCAGAGAATCACTCTCTCAGGGCCGCTGATAGAAATCATGGGGCCCCATACAGCCTCACCCCTGATCCCTCCTTCAGCCCCACCCCTGGCCCCGCCCCTATACAGAGAGGTTAGGGTATACATAAAGGCTAAATTGTGGGCGTGGCTATTTAAAAAATATGCGCTGGAAAATGGACATGGTTTAAATTACGCTTAATTATTAGGTATGGTTAGTGTAAGATGACTGTGTGCAGGATGCAGATGATATTGTGCTGCGTTCATAACTGCACTGTCCAATTTGTCACAGTCAAACAGTTCTACATGAAAAAGAAGAAGATGCCATGTCACCCTTTTAAAAAAAAAATAATAATTCTAAACTTTTAATGAGAAGTAATAGGTCTAAGGGAGCAGTTCACACCATGGCTGCATCTGAATTGGGAATAAATGTGCTGTGGATTCCTGTAAAATTCAACCTGCATGCAAAATGCACTGCTTTTGTGATCTGCGCCAAGTGTCAATAAAAACCTCAAATGCAGGTTTCCAAACCTAGTGTGTTTGCCCTGCCCCTGCCAGCCCTGGATCATGTGATCTGGTTGCATTGAATTTTAAAAAGTAGTGCATATACTACACTACTTTTTGCACTACTTTTGGTGTATTACAATTTTAGCCCATTCAAAATGAATGAGCTTGAAATTGCACTGCACAGACCTGCATGTGAATTGCACATGAACACACAGTGCACTCCTATGTGATTCAGCTCCAGGCATGGTGTGATCCAGTGATTTAAATAGAAAAAAAGTGGGGTTTGCTGACATTGATGGCATCTCTTTTTTCATGCAGCACTTCTGTGAGAAATATGGCAGTGCAGTATAAAACCCAATTTCTCAGTCAGAACAGCTGTGCTACATGAAAAGCAGACATTACACCTTACATTGCAGTTAATGTGACTGGACTAACCTGCAGTCCCCTGAGAATCCAGATCCACTGCCACCATAATGCAGCTCATGTGTGCACATCAGAAGAAGCCAGGAACGATCATCCTCCAAGCCGGCCACACCTCCTTCCGCCCACTCAAACTACAAGATCTCACGGTCAGGCTCCACCTTTCTGCCTCTGAGATGTGTAGGCCCAGTGAGTGCTCATTGAGCGCAGTTTAACAGCTGCTGAGGGAGGAACGGAGGGAGGAGTTGGAGAAAGACTTTTTTTTCTTTCTTCTGCAATCTGTTCAGATTGCTCGGGCCCCCTGGTGGCCGGGCCCGGTATAACAGGGCCAGTTGTACTGGCTTATCAGCGGCCCTGCACTCTCTACTCTTCCTTCCACGCGTCCTATGCTACATTCCACACCCGCTGAGTCTTCCGACGCTCAACCTGGGCCTTCCACTCAGGAAGAACTGGGGGAGCCCAGCTTGAGCCAGGTATAGTATTGTTCTACATATTTTGGGAGTAAAAATGAATGATGTTAACTTGATATTTGCTCACTAATTGCTGATTCTAGAAAGTGTTTCACATATCAATAGACAGTAGTGGCCAAAACCTTGGGGACAAGAAAGAAAAATGCTGGGCTCAGAATGATAGTCTTTTCTATTGGTTAACAATTTGCAACAGTCTTGATGTGAAAATTGTGTGTGTTTGATGAACCAAAAACTAAAACTATGTCCCTTTTTCATACACAGGAAGACATCGGCCAGGAGGAGGGCGTGGAATGCAGCAGCCAGGAGGTGGCTGTGGAAAGTGGCAGACAGGAGGAGGCGGGGTAAGCGGCAGCCAGGCAGTGGGCGGGCAAAGGAGCATGACAGAATGCCAGGTCCCTCCCCTCCACGCAAAAGGGGGCGAGAAAGGGGGGGAATGTGGAGGAGTCGGCTCTGAGGCTGATTGGGGAGGCATCAGCGGCCCTCCAAGCCAAACCCACCTATCAAGAGGCCTTTGCCGCCTTGGCTGCGTGCAAACTGGAGAAAATGGAGGAGGGGTAACAGCTCTTGTGTGAGGAGGTAATTATACATACCCTCAACAAGGGTCTATTGGGCCAAATCACACAGGCAACACACTTGTGTGATTTGGCCCAGGTCCCTCCTCCTCCTTCTGCCATACCTCCAGCACCACAGCCACAGCCTGGAAGGAAGCGTGGACGGAAGACCAGAGAATGATGACCTGGGTTCAGTCTGGTCTGACAGAAGATGCAGCCTGTTGTAGTACCACAGCCTGGGAACATAGATGTCATCTGCTGCTGTTCCGGGTTTCTTGGACTTCAGGACTTCTCTCCCTCAGATATGTACTCCTCAGGCCACCAATTTTTGCATTTAAATAGTTGATGTGTGCCCTGGGGGCCAAAGGCTTCGCTAATCTCCCCAGTTTCTCCATCGCTGCCTCCCTCTTTATTTGTTACTGACACCTAAATAAACTTTTTTTTTTTGTTTGAAGAAATACTTGCGTATGTGTTTTACTTCAAAAAGGCCAGTTTATTTGTGAGCAGGCAGGTACATTTCAAAAAAACAAAGTGAAATGAATAACAAGGGGTACAAACACTAAACAACCTCCTGTAGATTAAAAAAGAAAAACAAAATATAAAAAATATAATAATGTTGTTGTGGTAAGTTTACACACAAAGCACACCCAAAAAATGGAAAGATGAGCAAACTGTCAAAAAAGGAGATGTTTATGAAAAAAACACAAAATTCACCCAAAAAACAATAAACAAAAAATAAAATTGTGTAGATGTGACGAATTCAAAAATTGTATTGCTGAAAGGAGTAAAAAAGAGTCAGGAAATACGTTTAAATAAGTGTGTGTGACTATGAGAATCAAAAGAAGTTCCTTCTTGCAGCATTGTAAAGAACAAGAGAATGCGCTTCATGAAAGAATTTTTAACATTGCAGCGTGACGAATGTGCTATATCGATTACGAGCAGTAGTTTTACCTGAGCGAGCGCTTCCGTGTCCGAATTGGATTGTGAGCATGCGTGGCACCTTGTCCGTCGGAGTAGGCTACACATGATCGGAGTATGTCCGATCGGAGCATTTTGTCGGAAAATTTTACCGGCACGTTGGAAAAGTTGGTCCGTCGGATATTCCGATGGAAACAGTCCGATGCAGACCACACACAGTCAGAATATCCGACAAAATGCTCCGATAGGAAACATTCCGACGGAATCTCCGACCGTGTGTACAAGGGCTTACAGATTGTTTTCTTCATAAAGCAGTCACAGCCCAAGTAACAAGAACTGTCTCCTGCCAGCATGCTGTAGAGAAGGAACCTTACTCTCTGTGGGGAACCAGTGGTCTCTCTGCAGAGGTCAGACATGAATAAGAGCTAGAGCTTTCCAATTAGCAGGAAGCTATATTTATTGGAAATCTATGTTTTTTTACTCAGCAGGGGCACTTCAGACTACTGCAGAGAGACCACTGGTGCTAAACAGAAAGCAGGGGTCCTTTTCTACAGTAAGTAGGCAAGGGAAATACATATCTGCTAAAGCTGTGGATGCTTTCTTTAAGTAATCGAATGTCTTGCTTTTTTACCTACAATAAATTTTTTTTTATACTTATCTGATCCCCAACTGGGTTACGTGAGTCTATAGGCACACACACAGTGCGGTTATTGTTTTTAACTCAGAAAGGTGAAGGATATTTATTTCATTTGGCTGAAACCTAAACAGTTGTTCAGAGCACTCGACAGCTACACTATTATTCCTCACATGGCGCTCTAAAAGAAGCGATTTTCACTTACATTTCTTTCTTTTATATAAAGGCTTTGAAAACTGCTACACATGGTGCCAAGACTTGTGTTAACATCCAATTTATTTGTCATCCAGTGTATCTGTGGAAGGTCACAGTCATTAGGCAGAAACTCATTATCTAATGGTATGAAGCTGATTTTATCCTCAACCTCCCTGCAGGTCATATCTAAACCTGGATCCATCTTGTAAAATTTTACAGATATGCCCGAGGCTCCTGTGAATCTGAACTTTCAGCTATAAAATCTTTCTCGTAGGACTGTAGAGTGCCATTTTATTTTTGCTTGGGGTTATGTCTCAGGATAACGTAATTCCATTTACCACCTTCACCCAAGACTCATCATGTAAAAAAAAAGTATTCGTTGTTACTGGCTGATACCATCTTGTTATAAGTTATCTTTTGTACTGCGGTGTTGGTTGCATTTCTGGAAATGTAGCTTCACTATTAATTTTCCTGGAAAATAATATATATTTTTTTTAATTATTACTATTAATACTACCATATAAAATCAGATTAGGCCACTCATCACTTTTTGCAGCAGATCCATAGGGATGTCTATCTCAGGAAAATATGTATATACTGATAGCTCACTGTGTTCATTCAGGAAAGAAGATAGGGGCTAATAACATTTATGCCCCCCCCCCGTTCTCCATCCTAAAACATCCATCTGTGGGCCTGCAGCTGCTGGTGGGAGAGGATGGAAGCCAGCAGCACTGCGAGGGGAAAGGGGCAGACAGCAAATGGAAGTGGTGCATGTACTAGAATCAATCCCCCTGCAGTGCAGCCAGAGGGAGGTAAAGGAGGAGAGACTGACCAGGTGTAGACAGAAGAGGATCGGTGTCTGCAATAAGACAGTACAGCCGGCCCACCTTCTCAACAGGTACCCAGGCCCCCCTTTTGAACTGATGGAGCCCAGGCCCAGTACTGGAGGGCTGATTGTACTGCTTTATCAGCGGCCCTGGTGGTCCATATGTAAGCAAATGATCTAAATCACTGGGCTCAATCCACTAAAGAATATCTCATACGATAATGGAATCATGTGACACATTTTTCCCAAATATCTAATGAGATAATGAAAATGTCAATTCAATTCTTATGAGGTATTTATCTCAAAAAGCAAAAAACGTTCGGTAAATACCTCATAAAATTCTGTTAAGTCAACCCACTAAAATAAAAAAATAAGTTAAATAAGTAGTGGACCAGAAATGCTGTATTTAATAAATTAAAAAATATAATAGGCAATTTTGAGTAGTCTAACTTTTTGGATCAGTTCTCTCAACAGTAATGCATAGAAACCTAAATATGGAAAAACACAGAATCGACGAGGTTGATTTACTTAAAGAGTAACTAAAGGTAAAACTGTCAGGTTTGTATTGCTGTCTGTGCGCCCGTTAGGGAGACTCACCCTCTCTATTTGGCCTGTTTACTGTTCTCATTGAAAGTGAAAGTAAAAGAAAATCACAAAATTTGGGCTGTCACCAGAAAAGTAATAGAGGGGAAATCTTCTAATGAGGACTAGTGGCCTGGGGTATTCGTTTAACCACTTGCCGACCGCCCCATGTACATATACTGCGGGGAGGCAGCTCTCCTGTGCGAAATCACGTACAGGTACGAGATTTCGCTCTTCTGAGTCTGGGTCAGCGGGAGCCAATCAGCGGGTTCGGCAGACCCGATGTACGTTGGGACCCCCCTAATGGTTCACGAGAGAGGCAGAATGGCGGTCTGCCCATGTAAACAAGGAAGATTGCCATTCTGCTAGTAGGAAAGACAGAGATGTTTTATTTCTTCTAAGCAGGAACACGGGTCTTCTTATGCCGCGTACACACGAGCAGACTGTATGGCGCACTTAGTCAGTCGAAACACATTTCAGCGGACAATCCGCTCGTGTGTGGGCTTCAGCGGACTTTTTCAGCGTGCAGTCCGGCGTACTAAGAATTTCGGATTTTTCGAAATTCTGTCCATCGTACTTTGGTTTCAGCGGACAATCCGCTCGTCAGTGTGCTAGTTCGACGGACTAAGAATGGCGCATGCCCAGAAAGGATTTACACGGCGGAAGGGTGCTTTGCTGTGTCTTGGACTTCCTATTTCTAGTCCCGTCGTACGTGCTGTACACGTCATCGCGCAAGCTTTTGACGGACTGTTTGTGCATCCGTGTGTGGTCAAGTCCGTTCAGTGGAAAGTACGACGGACTGTCCGTCGGATTGTATGACGAACTAAGTACGCCATACAGTCCGCTCGTGTGTACGCGGCATTACAGTTTGTTGGTATTTTTTTCTTTATAGCGCAAAAAATAAAAAACGCAGAGGTGATCAAAAAGAACCAAAAGAAAGATCTATTTGTGGGGAAAAAAAAGGACATTAATTTGTTTGGGTACAGTGTTGCACGACCGCCTAATGAAAGTAATGCAGTGCCGTTTCGAAAAAAAATGTCCTGGTCATGAAGGGGGATAAACCTTCCAGGGCTGAAGTGGTTCATTTGCAGGGATTTCCTCACTTCCTGTTTTGGCTATGGGACTGGAAGTAAAGGAAAATCTCCCCAACGACTATGTTGTCTTTTTTATTGGTGGAAGAATGGTATTTATATGTGTGTGATTTTTTTATACTATTTTCATTCAATATTTGACATTTATAAAGATATTTTGTATTTACTTAATTTAACCTAGTATTTTTTGATATACCACATGTGTACTGTGAAACCAGCTTTGCCTGGTAATATAGTCACCTTTTTTCTTTTGTAGTAATAAATATGCTGGAGGAACCGCACTGACTTAGTGAGTTTGGTTTTAAACCAGGGGTCTCCAAACTTTCTAAAGAAAGGGCCGGACTGTGCCCAATGCCAGATCTTTGGTATTAAACCCCTTTTACACTGGGGCCGCGGCCACGTTTCGCTGTAAAGTGCTCCTCGTTTTATCCGTGCTTTACCACTGTTCAATCAACGCTTTTTAAAAACTCCCATTTTGCAGCGCTTTGAAAGCACTGCCCATTAATTGCAAAGGGCAGGGGCGTTTTAGGAGCACTGTATATATAGCGCCCCAACCCACCCCAAAGATGCTGCTTGCAGGACTTTTTTTCCCATCCTGATAGCGCACCGCCCCAGTGTAAAAAGGCACCCTGAAATGAATGAGAAGCAGCTTTCAGGTACTAAAGCGCCTGAAAACCACCCCAGCGTGAAAGGGGTCTAAGGGGGAGAAATCGTCGGTGTAGATGGAAGAATTATGCACCATCGGTGTCAGTGGAAGGGATAGCGTCCCATTCTTGGTGTCAGTGGCAAAAATTATGCCCCATTCTTGGTGTCAGTGGCAAGAATTATGCCCCATTGTTGGTGACAGTGGCAAGAATTATGCCCCATTGTTGGTGACAGTGGCAGGAATAATGCCTCAAGGGCTGGATAAAGGCAAGCAAAGGGCTGCAGTTTGGAGACCACTGGTTTAAACCATTTTACCTCTTTATTAGCAATAAAAATTGACAGGGGTTCTAATCCTTCTCCACTGTATCCATCCCACTGAAAATCACATCAGGAGTTAAAATACTAAATGGTTTAATGAGAAAATTCCTCACATTTTGATGAAATACCTCATATTTTATTTTTGTAGTTTTTTTTTTGTGAATTGCAAATTCGTTTTTTTTAAAAACTATATGAGCTATTTTATCTTAGATTTTAACCGCTTCAGCCCGGGAAGAATTTACCCCCTTCCTGACCAGAGCTCTTTTTGCAATTCGGCACTGTTTTGCTTTAACTGGCAATTGTGAGGTCCTGCGACATTGTACCCAAACAAAATTGACATCCTTTTTTTCCCACAAATAGGGCTTTCTTTTCGTGGTATTTTGTGCACTATAAACAATTTTGAAAAAAACGCATTATTTTTTTACTTTTTGCTATAATAAATATCCCCCAAAAACATAAAAAAAAATTTCCCTCAGTTTAGGCCGATATGTATTCTTCTACATATTTTTGATAAAAAAAATCGCAATAAGCATATAATGATTAGTTTTCACAAAAATGATAGCGTCTAAAAAATAGGGGATAGATTTATAGCACTTGTATTATTATTATTTTTTTTTTTTACTAGTAATGGCAGTGATCTGCAATTTTTTATCGTGACTGCAACATTACGATGGACACATCGGACAATTTTGATTTGACATTTTTGGAACCATTGACATTAATACAGCTATCAGTGCGATCAAAAATGCATTGATTACTGTACAAATGTCACTGGCAGTGAAGGGGTTAACACTAGGGGGCGGTGAAGGGGTTAACTATGTTCCCTGGGAAGTGACTAACTGAATGGGGGAGGGGACTAACTACAGGAAGTGACAGATCGTGGTTCCTAGCTAATAGGAACACACGATCTGTAACTCCTGCCAGAACAGAACAGGAAAGTGTGTTTACACACACTCATCCCTGTTCTGTGTCTCCTGGTCACGATTGCTCGTGGCCAGCGGTCATCGCACCCGTCGGCCACGAGCATCGGCACCCCCGCTATGCAGCGGGCACACCCGCTATCTGGACCTTACGAGATCATGTACAGTAAAGTGATTTTGCGCAGGGGAGCAAGCCTGCCGCAGTAAAACTGCGGCGGCTGATCCGGAATCGGTTAAAGAGGAAAATAACTCTTTGTGAATTGAGCCCAGCGTCTCATAAAATCAGCGGATTCACAGCCTGTTTCCTACTGCGCATGCATGAGTCGCGCTGCGTTTTCTGAATGGTCTCACTGTCTTCTAGGACCTGTGTGTCTCCCAGAAAGCAGCAGGAGGAAGAAGGAGGGGCCGGACATTGCATAGATCGCCACACAAGATTGCGGCAAACTTACCTGGAAGTGGGAGCCGATACCTGGTTTTGACAGCTATTTGCTCCCCTCCGAAAGGTGCCGAGTATGGCAGCAGAGGGGGGAGGGTGTGAACAAGTGGAGCTTCCACTTTTGAGTGGAACTCCGATTAAAATTATGTGGAAAAGAAACTAGTAAACCATACCAAAATCATTTTTTTTTAAATCCTGCAATGTGTATGCTAAATTACCAATTTACATAGCTCCCAACTGTCCCTTATTTGGAGGAGCTGTCCCTCTTTAGGAACCAGTCTCTCTGTCTTTTTAATTTGTCTGATGTACATGCAGAAAGTAAACATAATAATTGATTGCTGTATGTGTTTTGCCTGCACGCAATCTGTCATCAAACCTTTAAAATATTTCAAACTCTGGAATAAAGGAGAAGTATTAGTGACAGTAAGCACGATCTGGTTATTAGCTCTTTAATTCAGGCATAGGTCAATATAAATGCAATTGGATACACCATGTATGAGATATTTCCAATGTATATGTACCTCTTCTATATGTAACAATAGATATAATGTATTATGATTTATTTTCTCATCGACACAATAAGGCCTGTTTTTCCTATATCTACTCCTTTGTGTGTCCTGAGGAAGCATACTAGCGAAACACGTTGATGCACAGGGGCTCACTTATATGAGATCATGTAACATGAATCATAGTTTTGAAGTACCCAGCCTGTGCTGGCCGATTGTGCACATGTGTGAATACATGTTTTTAAATTCAATTTTGGTTTCTTTGTATATGCAATATCCTTATATTTTCTATGCACAAATAAAATATGAATCTTTTTACATAAATATTGTGGTCCAATCTGTCTCCAAAGTTCGACCTAGTGGTTTTCATTTTGGTTTATAGCTCTTTAATTCTTCAAGATCTGCATGGTTGGAAGTGTAAAGGAGCTTGGCCTTTGACTTTTTTATTTTGTGGCAAATTACTTTTTATTTAAGAAAAATAAAGAACATTTCTGTATGTACAATAAATATTGTTAGCAGATAAAACAAAATGAGCATACAGATTTTTTTTTCATTTCATACTAAAAGGTGTCCCTCTTTCCCATCCCAAAAAGTTGGGTGGTACAGATTTCCCTGTGTAGGACAAAGCAACAGGCTCTAACTTTCCCTTTCTCCAGGAGCACATACTTTTCCTTTTCTCTTCTTCCATCTTCTCTTTGCTTGATTTCGAGAACAAATGTCCAAAACAACATTGTCACTATGCCAGGAAGTGAGGACAAATCTCCAGTGACGACACAGCAATAAAATATTGACAGGTGTTCAATTGTCCAATTATTAGCTACAAAATATGTTTTTATTGCTTTCTGTGCTCCTGTTACAGATTTCCCCTTGCTGCCCATCCTGGTGTTTTCTTTAAATTTAAAGCGGAGTTTCGACAAAAAAATTTGAAATAAATTAAAAGTCAGCAGCTACAAATACTGCAGCTGCTGAGTTTTAACCTCCTTGGCGGTATGATTCAGTCTGGATTTAGGTGCTGAAAGCGGTACAATTATTTTGCATGGAAATTTGGCGTCTTATATTGTAGTCCTGTAATTCTTAGGAATAACTCTCTTAAATATGTTCAAACCAGAGTCTAGCAGACATCCCGGGTATGATAAAGTTTATAATATAATAAAAAAAATAAAAAATTATTCAATAATGTAATCAAATCCTAAAACACTGAAAAAGGGACACTTTCTGGTTGCTATGGACAATCTCCAAATTCCAGGCAGAAAAAACAGTATTTATAATATAAAAGTGCATGCAGGGCATTGCACAGACCACTAGGGACAAAGGGGGTGTGTAATTTTGTAATACAGTACTGTAATCTGTAAGATTACAGTGCTGTGTGTGTTTTGTGTACTTTTACTTTTTTGAATTTGCCGCCGTTCTCCGCTCCCGTGCGCCGTAACGTCGCAGGGAACGGAGCTCGGCTGCATTCGGCGCTGTGAATCGAGAGGAGGACAGCTCGATCACACAGCGCCGAGGACATCGCTGGATCCAGGGGACAAGGTAAGTAACTCTCACTGTGTCCTCCCTGCATCCAGCGATACGATCCCGAGTCTGGCTCGCGGTTACCGCTCCTATCAGTAAAATCCTAACCCAAGCCAGACTCGAGATTACCGCTAGGGGGGTTAATAATTGGACACTTACCTGTCCCATGGTCCTGCGATGCGGGAGAACGAAGCCCGGCTCATCTCCCCCTCCTCTCTGTGGCACCGGAATTGTCACTGTGGGTGCCCATGCGTGAGCTGTGCTGCGCACTGTGACTGTCCGGGCGATCATCTGGGACCTGTCACGTGTCCCAGATGATTGGTGAGAGGGGGGGAGAGGTGATATTACTTTTAGCGCCGTGGTGCCCTGGAAGGAAGTGGGAACTGTAACCCTCTAAAGAGAAGGTTTCCGCTCCCCCCCAAATGTGGTATATCAGAGGGTCGCCTTCCCTTCAAGTGGAAGTTCAATTTTTGGGTGGAACTCCGCTTTAAAGTACAACTAAAGGCAAAACTTTTTTTTGTTTTGTTTTGGATAGAGTGGAGAGAGATTAGAATACCTGTGAGTCTTTATTGCTGTCTGTGTCCCCATTAGGGAGATTCACCCTCTATTTTTGTCCTGTTTACCATTATCACTGAAAGTGAAAGTAAAAAGAAAATCCCACATTTTGTGTTGCTCCAAAAAAGAAGTAGTAGAGGGGAAATCTTCCAATTGGGACCCTACTTCTATTGACCAATGGGTTCCCAAGAGATTCCCTTAATTTGCAGGGATTTTCTCTCACTTCCTGCTTGGCTATGGGACAGGAAGTGAAGGTAAATCTCCCTGATGGGACAAAGATGGCACAAATAAACCTTACAGGAGTTGTAACCCTCCCTTGCTCTATCCCAAATAAAAAAAAAAAAAAGTTATGGGTCAGTCTTATCACAACTTTTTATAACTTCCTATAGAATGTATGACATCTTCATGCATTGGATGTAATTATACAGTGTCCAGGAAACTGGTGCAATGGCTTTTGTCTGAGTTAGCAGAAGCCTCTGAAGTCTGTCCTGCTGATAGTGCTAGCCCCCAGCATGAATAATAAAACTTGCTTTAGATGTTATTTTGTACCATAAGCTTACTATATAATAAATGTAAAATAAAACGCATTGGTGCTCCACATTGAGAGTGAAAATAATTTATTATTCTAATGAGCACTGTATTTCTTAAAGCAGTCTAAAACCTAAAAGCAAACATGTATTAAGTTGCAGCTTACCAACGCTTATGCCCTGTACACACAACCGGTTTTCCTGTCGGAATAAACTCTGAAGGCTGTCTTGCATACACACGATCACACCAAAGTTCGACCGTCAAGAACGCGGTTAGATACAGCACGCACGACGGGACTAGAAAATGGAAGTTCAATAGCCAGTAGCCAATAACTTCTGTCTCGTACTTGCTTCAGAGCAAGCGTCTTTTTTGGTACATCAGAACATGCCGATAGGAATTGGTTCTGTTGGAAATATTTAGAACATGTTCTATTTTTAGGTCCGTCAGAATTTTCGATGTAAAAAGTCAGATGAGGCATACACACGGTCAGAATATACAATGAAAAGGTCCCGTCTGACTTTTTCTGTCAAACATTCCGCTCGTGTGTACGTGGCATTAGATGTGATGGCTGCAGTTGTTTCCCTTTTTAGGCTTTCTTTCTTCTATTGGTGATCCAGCCAGTTTATTCTGACAGGAAAACCAGTTGTGTGTACAGGGCATAAATGCTGGCAATACACATAATGTTTTTAGAGGCCCTAAAATGCCAGAACAGTTCAAATGACCCTTTTTTGGAAAGTAGACACCCCAAAGTATTTGCTGAGAGGCATGTTGAATTCATGGAAGATTTCTTTGCCTAAAGCTTTTGGAAATCCCAGAGTTTTTTTTTTTTTTCACACAAATTTGTAAATTTTATGAGATATTTCTCTTACATGCCATGAGTATGCATGGAATTACACCTCAAAACACATTCTGTTACTTCACTCAAGTATGAGAATACCACTTGTGTGAGATTTTTTGGCAATCTAGCCACATACAGGGGCCCAAAATCCAAAGCGCATCTTCAGGCTTTCCAGGAGCGTTAATACATTGGATTTTCGGACTACTGATCACATTTTTTAAGTCCCTAAAATGCCAGGACATTGTAGACACCCCCCAAATTACCTCTTTTTAAAAACGGACACCCCAAAGGTATTTGCTGATACATGTACATTTTTTTGCCCGTTTTTTGAAAATGAAAACTTTACTGAGATATTTCTCACATACTTCATGGGTATATATGGCATTATACCCCAGAATACATTTTGCTACTTCTCCCGTGTATGGGGATACCACATGTGTGAGACTTTTTGTGAGACTAGCTGCATATGTATTTTACAGACCTCATTTGTTGCCACAAGTTTTTGGAAAATAAAGAAAAGAAATCTTGCGACAAAAGTGAGATCTGCAAAATACTCACTATGCCTTTTATCAAATATCTTGAAGAGTCTACTTTCCAAAAAGGAGTCGTTTGGGGGGTGTTTGTTCTATCTGTAATATGTAAAGCTGTGATAAGAAACTGTGATAGGTAGTCAGGAATTTAAATATGCAAGCTAAGCTCTTTGAAACGCGTACACCCGTACACTGCTAGGCTTCCAAAAAGTCTCACACATGCGGTATTCTCATACTTCAAAAGTAGCAGAATGTGTTTTGGGGTGTAATGCCATGTACACCCATGATGTGTGTGAGAAATATTGCATTAAAGTGACAACTTTGTGTAAAAAAAACCCTTGTGGCCAAAAATGAAATCTTCCGAAGACTCAACATGCCTTTTAGCAAATACCTTGGGGGTATCTACTTTCCAAAAAAGGGTCATTTGGGAGGTGCTTGTACTGTCCTGGCATTTTAGCGCCTCAACAAATGTGATAGGCAGTCGGAAAGTCAGATCTGCTTAAAAGCTGCATAAATTCCAGTATATATACCATAGTTTGTAGACGTTATAACTCACACAAACCACTTATGGGATTTTTTTTTACCAAAATCCAGTGGTGATCAAATACCACCAAAAGAAAACGATATTTGTGTGAAAAATGATATAAATACAGTACAGTGTTGCATGACTGAACAATTGCAAGTTAAAGTAGCACAGTGCTGAATAGCAAAAAATGGTCTAGCCACAAAGGGGGTAAAACCTTCTGGTGGTCAAGTGGTTAATTACTATATACAGAGCAGAACTTTCTTCATTAGCTGGTTCTATGCTTGGTGTTAGTTTTTTGCTATGTTCAGCCAATCAGAACTAGGTATTGGCTCTTTCTTGTGAGAAGAAATCATTGTCAGAATTAAAAAAATGGTTAAAGGTGTGTTTTAAAACCATATACTTATTACGCATTAGTGCTGCGCAAGTGCCTAAAACATTTTCAGTTATACATTAAATCATCTCGTTCCAGCCAGATTAAATGTGCAAGCTGCAGTACTCCTGATAACTGTTCAGAATAATTTGTTGCTCTGTCTGCTTTTTCTAAAATCTGATTAGATGTTCATAGTTACTGCACTTTGCAAATACTTTCTTACTAGATTGCCTTGCTAAAGCTGCCTGACTTCAGTGCGTGAATTAAACACCGAAAATAAAAGCAATGTTGTTGTTCTGCTTTATAAATTAGATCCTAGTTTGGTTATTAACAGATGAGCAAAGACTAAATTGATCACCATGAATCACACGCTTATATACTACGTTCTGTATAGTTTTACATTGTCTCTGGAATGCAATTTATTGGGGAAAATTACAGTGCAATAATCTGGGTTGTGATTTTGTGGTTTGAGAGATGTCCAGAGCCTTAATGAATGACTAAATTGTCTTGGGTTTGCAAACAAGAAAGAGACACCATTAATGTATATGAAAAAAAGTTCTCACTGATGAGCTGGAATTGGAGGTGCCTGCAGCACACTACTCCATGGTCCATAGGCTAAATAACAACGTTATATACATTAGAGTTAAGCCCCATACACACCATCAGATTTTCTGCCTATTTTTTGTCTTCAGATTTACCAAAACCATGTAGTGCAAGGGCCTGCCTTATTGCATACAAATTGAAACTCCTAAGGTTTGACCTCATATTATATGGTTTTGGTAAATCTGGAGGAAAAACTCAGCAGAAAATCTGATAGTGTGTATGGGGCTTCAGAGTTTGATGGGCTAGATCAGCCTCTGGCTTATTATATGTCTTAGAATGTCTTGGAAAAATTCATCAAGCACAGGTATCTCATCAATACAGCTCCCCAAAAGATATAAAAATGATCAGGTAGTTTCATTCTCCAGCATCTACCAAAAAACTGTATTACCAGTTTTGAGTAGACTGACCCTTTAACTGTTGCTAAATTCTTTATTAATCTCCCTACCTACGGCCAATGGTCATGGTCATTCATATATCGTTACATAGTTAGGTTGAAAATAGGCATCTAGTTCAACCAAAAAATAAAAATAAATCATACAATCCCATTTACACAATCCTACTAGTGTTTGTTGGGTAATTTAGCATTATAAGGTTTAATAGGATAACATTTGATTGCTGCTCTTTTTAAAGACTTGTCTCTCAACCTGTTACTAAATAAATGTGTTTAAGTCCAGATACCAGGGAGGGGATTAATTGATTGTAATTATACATTTAATAAATCTTTTTTTTTTTTTTTTTATCAAAGTGTGGATAACTGTCAAATAGGTACAAAGGAAATTATTACATATCAAATGTTTATTTCAATTAATTTATCTTTACTGTACAGCAGACATGAATATTAATATATATTTTTTAAAAGAATACAACAGAATACAATGATCTACTAGTTATAGTATAAAAAGTACAAAGTAAGCTAAATCAGGTCTGCCTGCAATTGTTTTAAATACAAACAAGTCTACACTTGTATTTTTATGTATTGGGGATTTGTCAGTCATGTTAGCTAATAAGACGTCCAAAAGAATTAGTTGGGAATTTCCGTGCTTTAGCCTTGAATTAAAAAGCTCAGCAGTGCCACATTTCTACCACATGTCGAGCTTTGATTTAGCCATTCCAGAAATTAACAAGTATAGAGCACAATGAATGCCACTTCTCATCACAGTAGGTATCTGTCAGGTTCTCATTCTGCTCTATAATATCATCATTAACCTCTCTGGCTGTAGTGATGTCAGGCATGGATGGCAAAGTGGATGCTTGTGGATGCAATTTTGAGTCATGCTTCTTCTTTTTGCCTCCTGGTTTCTTTTGTGCACCAGCATTTTCGTTGGCTTCTGGATTAACAGGACTTCCATCAAGCTCCTTACTATTTTCTTTCACACGACCCTTCCCTTTGGGTTTTCCTTTTTCCAATTCTGCAGCAGCATCACTTTCGATTTTCCTCAGCTGGTATTGCACAGCTTCTGATTTTTTACACAAGCGCGTTTTTAAAGTTTTGTCTTCGCAGGTATTTTTCATTTTCCTAAATTTCCCCAGTATTTGTTTCCAGTACTGCTTGGCTTTTGTAGCATACAAAGGGCATCTCTGGGGCTCCCCTTCATACGTGCAGTTGTAGCTGTGGCTGGTTGGCTCATTACAAATTAATGACAGCCTTACAGTCCCGTCACCGACAATCTCCCAAGTGCACACGTGTTTGTGTTTGGTTGCAAACTGCCCTGTGCGTGCAAAGGCTTGAAGGTCTGCTTTCTTGCTGGCTGTTTTGTCAGTTTTGCCCATCAAGCTTTGTAAAGTACCCAGGCAGTGCAGCAAAAAAATAAAAGAAATTACACTGGAGTGCCTCATCTCATTAGCTCAGTGTTGCCGGATGGTTTGTAATTCAAGGGTGTCCAAGCATCAATAATCTTTACAAGCGCTGGAGCTGAAACTATTTGGCATTCCAAAATTCCTGAAAGACATGGCAGGAAAAATAAAGCGTGGGTGAGTGAAATGCAGGCAATTATTGAGGCATCGGCTGTGACCCCATAGTCTCAAAAGGAGAATAAAATTAATATTAGAACATCCTGCCAATGCTTGTGATTTTCAGCACTGTTCTGTATGGTAATTAAAAATATAGCCCAAAACGTGCAGAAACTTCATGAAAGAGTTTTGCAGAACAAAGGGGCCCTTTTTAAGATTTACAAGCACATGCAAAACACAAGCACAAGAAAAAAAAAACAGACCAAAGTATTCAAGTACAAGTAAAACTTTTGTGAGCGTTAAATGCATAGAATATTGTTAACCAGACACTTACTTAGAAAATCAAAAAGTGACTTTCTCTGATGCAGAAAATGAAAGATGAAGATATGCATGGACACAGCTCATGCAAAATTAATGCGTGCTACCTTTGTGTAGGGTATAATGAGTTCCCACTGAATTTGTTCAATTCAAATTGCCTGGATATGTTTATCACAACTACAGAAGACATTTCAAACTTGTAAGCTAGCTTTTGCCTTTTGTATTTAAATAGAGAATAACTTACTTTTAAATAAGCATAAAAATATTTTCAGAAGTATTGGATATTCTGCATTAGGTTAATGAAAAATACTGATATATAGTGCAGATGTATGAATCAGTAAGTTCACAAAGTTAATAGCACTGTTAAACTATTAAAGAAAGTCAGACAAACTTACCAGATGACAAGTTGGACAGCACCACTGGAGGAGTGTATTGGAGAGTGCATTAAGAGTGTGTGTTATCACTGGGACAGGAGGGACCTTGGTCTCTCATTGCCCCTCCCCATAATACTCTATGCACCAACACACTTTAGTAATAGGAGGGATCTACAAGCACCAAGCCAGCTGCAATGGGCTATGTGAAATGTTTACAAGAGTTTATTGTCTGAAAACAGAAGCTTGAATGTATGTCCCTGAGATGCACCTAAGTTCAAAAAATAAAAATGTAATGTCTAGGCAAAATAGGATAATATTGAGCTTTATCAGCAATATTTATCCCCTTATTTATTAGTATATTTGATCATGTTTGAAGTGTTTATTGTGTCAAATGTGTTCAGATTTTATTGTTTGTCAATAAATGCTTAATGTAATTTCTAAACATGACAACGAGTCAAGTGCAAACATTTCCCATCTTGTAGAAAAAAAATGAACATGCCTAGCTTGCTCTCTTTTGGTCTGTTAAATATACTATTGACAATGTTTTGTTGAATGAGTACAAGGGATTCTCTGATTGGATGAGGTGGAGATCGTGAAGTCACTGCTCCACATCTAAAGCTCATCTATTAAGAGGAATTGGGTGGACCAATCTAGCTATGCTAAAAAAAATAATTAAAAAAAAGATAATTCCTAAACTTCAGCTTTTAGCGCTGAAAGCTGGAAATTGGCCTGGGCAGGAAGGGGGTATAAGTGCCCAGAAAGCAATTGGTAGAATTCTTTGTAAAAACACATTTTCCAACATAATACAATATGTCAAAGAAAATTTTAATCTAACAAAATCTTACAATAAACAAGAACATCTCTGAAACAAAGTTTTTTCCCTAGCCACTAAACATAAAACCAATGTGAAAGATTTTCCTTCCTGCTGAGAAATAATCTTGGAGACAGATATCTGCCTAACGTCGGTGCCCTGCGGGAGACTACCTTAATGCCCTTAGACAATATCTGTGTGTGAATAGGATCATTATACAAAATGGGCAGATACCTTTCAACAATGTTTTTAATTTTATTAACCACTTCAGCTACGGAAGGTTTTAACCCCCTCCCCCCCCCTGCATGACCAGGCCATTTTGTGCGATACTGCACTGCGTTTTTTAACTGACAATTGAGCGGTCATGCGTCACTGTACCCAAATAAAATGTATGTCCTTTTTTTCCCCACAAATAGAGCTTTCTTTTGGTGGTATTTGATCACTTCTGCGGTTTTTATTTTTTGCACTATAAACAAAAAAAAACAAAAAACAAACAATAGTTTTCTTACCGCTATAAAACACATCCAATAAACAACTGTAAAAATAAAATCAAACTTCTTCATCAATTTAGGCCAATATGTATTCTGCTACATGTTTTTGGTGAAAAAAAAAATCCAAATAAGTGGATATTTATTGGTTTGCGCAAAAGTTATAGCGTCTACAAACTATAGGATAGATTTATGATTTTTTTTATTGTTTTTACTTGTAATGACAGTAATTTTTAGTGGAACTGCGACATTGTGGCAGACAAATCTGACGCTAAGTGACACTTTTTGGGGACCAGTCACACCAATACAGTGATCAGTGCTAAAAGAAATGCACTGGCACTGTATAAAGGACACTGGCAATCTATCTATCAGAGGTGATAAAAGGGTTAACTGTGTTCCCTGGGAGTGTTTTCTAACTGTGTGGGGGATGGCCTAACTGAAGAAAGACAGAGATCTGTGTTCCTGCTTAGCAGAAACACAAAATCTGTCTTTCTTACTAGCAGAACGACGATCTGCCTTGTTTACATAGGCAGACTGCCATTCTACCTCTCTATGAATGATCGTCGGTTTCCCGCTGATTAGCTCCTGCTGTGTCCCATCATAGCAGGAGCAGGTCGACCCGTGTGCACGCACCCCCAGACTCCGAAGAAGGAATCATGTACAGGTACATGTATGTGGGACGGTCCTTAAGAGGTTAAACTCAGTGCTGTAAGGAGTGGAAAACACAGGGATATTATTAGCTCTAGAAGCCTTTCTCTTTTTATCTTTCAACAGCTCCTCACAAGATGTTTTCTTAGTAATGCTCAATGTTCAATCCAGAACAGATTTGGAATGACCTCTACACACACTCTACAAAGCGATCCCACATCAATTTGGCTTCTTTATCAAAATTTGGTATCATCACTGCATACTCTGCGGAGTCTCAAAAATTGGCCGACAGGGATGCTTTTTATAGTGTGTAGAGGGTGTCCTGAATTGGCTCTGAGCACTGTACTGCCAGCTGTCGGCTTACTGCAAAGTCCAGCTATAACCCAATTCCCTTCACTGGACAATTTCACATCCTTCACATTGGCTTCAGCTCTAAGGCACTTTTGCATGTGGCATTAATGGATATCTCTGCTGTTCACACAGAGGGGAGACTGTGCATTCTACTAGTATTGACAGAAATGATGCCATTACTTCCTTCATTAACCCTTTCCGGACCGTCTTCTGCACATTTACTGCGGTAAGGCGGCCCGGCTGTGCAAAATGATGTACCTGTACGCTGGCCACCCACAATCATTCCCCAGAGAGGCAGAACGGTGATCTGCCTATGTAAACATTCTGACAGGGGAGAACATAGAGATTTTGTGTTCCTGCTGACCAGGAACACAGATCTCTGTGTTCTCCCAGTCAGAGCAATCCCCACACAGTTAGTAAGCACCCCCCTAGGGACACACTTGACCCTTTGATCGCTCTGATGTTAACCCCTTCCTTGCCAGTGTCATTAGTACAGTAACAGTGTATATTTTTTAGCACTGATCACAGCATTATGCCGCGTACACACGATCAAACAAGCGGGTGGAAAATGCCAGCAAACTCAAGCCACCCCAAAGCACCTTGTCCCCATGTTGATGAGGACAAGGGCCTCTTCCCGACGACCCTGGCCGTTGGTTGTCAGGGTCTGCGGGCGGGGGGCTTATCAGAATGTGAATGAGTATGGGGAACAATGTACCCCTACCCATTTACCTGTAAAATAAAGTACAAAAAAACACAACACACAAGGGTTAAAATAGTTTATTGCACAGCTCCGGGGGTCTTCCGTCTTCGGGGGTCTTCTCGCCTGACTCCTCCGCTATATTCTTCTAGCTCTTTTACTAGCGGAGGAGCCCGGCATTCTTCTTCATCGCCGCCACCTCTTCTTCCGACTTCGGGGGTCTTGTCCCCCTCTTCGGTTCTTCTGCCGGGCCACTGCGCCTTCTTATAGCTCTTTTACAGGCGGTGGCCCGGTCTTCTGTCGCCGCCGCCGCCGCCGCCTTCCGTTCTTCTTCTTCTTCTTCTTCTTCTTCTTCTCCTGGAGATGTTGACTCAACGTTCTCTCCGGCCGCAATGCCAGGGACGCGCTGCGCTGCGACTTATATAGGGACAAGGGGCGGTGTCACATGGGTTGATGTCACATGGGTTGGTGTCACATGGTGACCCCGCCCCCTTACGATGTCACAGTCCCGGAGGATGCTGGGACTGTCGCCATGTGACATCAACCCATGTGACCAACCCATGTGACATCAACCCATGTGACACCGCCCCTTGTCCCTATATAAGTCGCAGCACAGCGCGTCCCTGGCATTGCGGCCGGAGAGAACGTCGAGTCAACATCTCCAGGAGAAGAAGAAGAAGAAGAACGGAAGGCGGTGGCGGCGGCGACAGAAGACCGGGCCACCGCCTATAAAAGAGCTATAAGAAGGCGCGGTGGCCCGGCAGAAGAACCGAAGAGGGGGACAAGACCCCCGAAGTCGGAAGAAGAGGCCGCGGCGATGAAGAAGAATGCCGGGCTCCTCCGCCAGTAAAAGAGCTACAAGAAGATAGCGGAGGAGTCCGGCGAGAAGACCCCGAAGACGGAAGACCCCCGGAGCTGTGCAATAAATTATTTTATCTTGTGTGTTGTGTTTTTTTTGTACTTTATTTTACAGGTGAATGGGTAGGGGTACATTGTACCCCATACTCATTCACATAGGGTGGGGGGCCGGTATCCAGGGGCCCCCTTATTAAAGGGGGCTCCCGGATTCCGATAAGCCCCCCGTCCCCAGACCCCGACAACCAACGGCCAGGGTTGTCGGGAAGAGGCCCTTGTCCTCATCAACATGGGGACAAGGTGCTTTGGGGTGGGGGGGCCGCGCGGCCCCCCTTACCCAAGGCACCCCCCATGTTGAGGGCACGCGGCCTGGTACGGCTCAGGAGGGGGGGCGCTCGCTCGCCCCTCCTTTCCTGGCCAGCCGGGTAGTGTGCTCGGACAAGGGTCTGTTGTGGACTTTGGGGGGGCCCCCACGCCGATTTTTTCCGGCGTTGGGGTTCCCCTTTAAGTCCATACCAGGCGGCGGGGCCAGCGACGTCTCCTTCGCGGGCCCCGCCTACCTGGAGACGCGCTCGAAATGAGCGGACTTTCCTCCGCGTGTGTGGGCTAGTCCGTTCATTTCAAAAGTAGGGCGGATAGTACGGCGGACTTAGTACGCCGTATTAGTCCGCTGAAAAAGTGCCGTGTGTGGGCAAGTAGCCCGTTCGGAAGGTCCGACGGACAGTCTGGCGGGAAGTCCGCCAGACTAAGTACGTCGGACAGACGGCTACGTGTGTACGCGGCTTTAGTGTCACTGGTCCCCAAAAAAAGTGTGTCAAACGTGTCAGTTGGGTGTTCGATTTGTCCGCCATAATGTCGCAGTCCCTGCTAAAAATCGGTGATTGCCGCTATAAAGACATAAAGAAAAATGCCATAATAATATCCCATCATATGTAGAGGCTATACCTTTTGCTCAAACCAATTAATGTATACTTATTAGGATCTGTTTACCAAAAATATGTAGCAGAATACATATTGGCCTAAATTAATTAAGACATTTTATTTTTCCCCGTTTTTTATTCGATATGTTTTAGAGCAGAACATGGCTCTTCAAACTATGGCCCTCCAGTTTTTCAGGAACTACAATTCCCATCATGCCTAGTCATGTCTTTGAATGTCAGAGTTTTACAATTCCTCATGAGATGTAGTTTCGCAACAGCTGGAGGGCCATAGTTTGAGGATCCCTGGAGCAGAAAGTAAAAAAATATTGTTTTTTTTTCCAAAATTGTTGCTATTTTTTTTGTTTATAGAGGAAAAAAAAAAACCCCAGAGGTGATCAAATACTACCAAAAGAAAGCCCCATTCATGGGAAAAATGACATCAATTTTATTTGGCTGCAGCATTGCACGAACGCACAATTTTCAGTTAAACAATGAAGTGTAGCATCGGAAAAAATGGCCTGGTCATGAAGAGGGTAAAACCTTCCGGGTTGAAGTAGTTAATTGTAACACTAGGTATTTGATATATGCAATCAAGTGCAATATTTGCAAAATTCAGTATGTTGGCCGTACTACCCGCAGATTAAGGCTGCTTTCACACTGGGGCGGTATTCAGGCGTTACAGCGCTAAAAATAGCGCCTGTGTAGCGCCTGAAAAAAACCGGCCCCTTTCACTCCAGTGTGAAAGCCGGAGGGCTTTCACACTGGAGCGATGCACTGGCAGGACGGTGAAAAAAGTCCTGCTAGCCGCATCTTTGAAACGGTGAAGGAGCGGTGTATTCACCGCTGCTTCACCGCTCCTACCCATTGAAATCAATGGGACACCGCGGCAATACCGCCGGCAAAGCGCCGCTGCAGCGGCGCTTTGCGGGCGGGTTTAACCCTTTTTCGGCCGCTAGTGGGGGTTAAAACCACCCCGCTAGCGGCCGCAGACCGCCGCTAAAACGACGGTAAAGTGCCGCTAAAAATAGCGGCACTTTACCGCCGACGCCGCTCCCGCCCCAGTGTGAAAGCAGCCTTAGGGATTGCCTGCATGACCATCTTTATGATATTAACAAGAAACAATCAACCAATGTAGCTAACCACTTCAATAGTTGTCATGCAGATGACCCCTCAGCTATATCTATACAAGGGGTAGAAAATATTTTTAAAATTCTTTATTTTTTATTCTGTCTGTTCTTTATATGATTCATATGATGCTTTATATCTGTTAGAGTTTCTGTATTTGTATCCTTAAACAAGGGCGGTCATCTGCCAATTATTGGCAGCCTCAACCCAATAGTTTCAGACAGATTGTTCCAATCACAATTATTGTTGCATATATGTATATATAGTATTACAGTAGTATCACCAGAGCTAAAGTCCTCCTTGCATCAGATAAATACTAAAACAGCGCTAAAACTAAAATAAAAATAGAAATAAAAAATGTATAGTAATGAAACCATAGGGCAATGGCAAACACCATGGCCAACAGTCTTTATGTAGCAGATGGATATGTGGACAGTTCAGATAATTCACAGTCACTTTTATCTTAGCGTGCACCTTCCACCAGAGTAAGAATGCAATTATCCACCTCGTGAAGCACACACCCCTCTAGGGTACAAACTCACCAGCCGCCGCTAGAAAGAGAGCCTTGTATCAGTATACAAACAACGATCTGTGCTGACACCCCACTTATCCAGAAGGTCCACTGGTATAGGTACTCCGATTGTATCATAAAATACAAGGATAGATGTACATAGCGTAATCCTGTTTATTATAATGCAAAATACAGCAGAAACCCCCCTTAATCCTAGCTGCTTACATTTATAATGGAATCAACGAGCATAAAGAAATAAAATAGAGGGTGCTATCACCATCTCCACCTGTCTGCTGGAAGTGTGTTGTTCCTTGCAGACACTGTATTACACTTCCGGGTAGAAGGCAGAGCACGGTGGTGCGCACAACGTCACTTCCGGTTTCCGTGCTGGTCAGGCCCTGACCGGTTTCATCATTCGACTTCAACAGGGGGCAATAGTTCAATACATCTACCTGCTGCTGGCACTGTAGGATTGAGGTGGCGCTGAGTAGAGATGGACGAACTTCCGAAAGGGATGTTTCGCGAACACGAACCGCGAACGCGGCCGAAAGTTCACGAACTGCAAAGTTCGCGGCGGGCCCCATTGACTTCAATGGCAGACGAACTTTAGAAACCTACAGGTCATATTTCCAGCCACAAAATAATTACTAGCTGTGCACATAGTCCCACCACTTAGCCACTGACATAACACATATGAAGTGAATCTGGGATCGACAACTACAAGCATTCTTTATTTATTTATTTATTTATAAACAACCCTATATACTGTACACCTATACCAGTCCTTAAAAGGACCTTTGTGGACCTAATAGTAATAGCTAGTGATTAAACTGACTGACAAAAGACAGGCTGCTGCAATCACCAGCACAGCAGTGCACTCAACCCTTTATACTGTACTATGCCTATACCATACCAGTCCTTAAAAGGACTTTTGTGGACCTAATAGCTAGCGATTTGTGTCACTACAGTCTCTCCCTGCTCCACACAGCGTCCTGTTCCTACACTGAAATAAGACAGAATGTAAAATGGCCGCCAGATCAGGTCTATTTATAAGGTAGGGGGAAGGTCCAATTGTCCATGTGCTGAAATGTCTCGATTGGCTGTCCTGTACCCCATGATGGATGTGTCAAAGTTCTTTCACACTGTAAACACATATGTCCGCCGGGCGAACAGCGCCCAATAGTCCGCCGATCGGGCGAATCGCGAACACGCAAAATTTGCCGCGAAGCGACCGCCGGACGAACAGTTCGGTCATCCCTAGCGCTGAGTGGGTGACCCATAGGTCATAGTTATACCTCATTTATCTATATATGTATATATCTCTGTGAGCTATGACTAAGAACTAAAGGAGCATGAAACACATTAGTTGGTGATGCTGTTCCCCTCTATTTGTGTTTCTGTTGACTTGCTTAAATAAAGACCTGCGGCCAACCAGAATTATTTTTGCTCATTAGTCTGTGTGTTAGTGAAGGTGGAGATGGAAGACTGACCTAGAGCGGTGTTCACAAACATTTCTCCCAAGGAGTAGGACTACCTGAGCCTGAGGATCAAGTTCTCGTATCAATTGCCCTGTGCATTTCAAGTGTAGGTGATGAGCCACTGAGTCTGGTATGGGAATTCCTGATTTGTGATCAGGGATCTGATTGAATTCAATAAGAGTTGGTAAGGACAAGCAATAGACCCGACTAGGTTGCCAGATGCTCATCTGCCCGCCATTCCCACTATTCCTGCACAAGTTCTTAAGGATTAGAGAATGTTGGAACCTTTAATGCCAAATATGTCAAAGAAGGTTGAGCTGGCTAAAGACTTATTACCTTGATCATCAAGAAGTGGATAAAGTTTAATGGATTTTTTCTTTTGGCCTGCTGGATAAACTCTGACTAGACAGATTTTGGAGCAGGTCCTGCCACTTATGATTTCTTTGCAGACCTTTCTGCATTGTGGAGTGTTCTCTGGTATAGTTGTAGCAGTGTGTTCCTCCTCCCCACCATGCTCACTAATGCTCTTGGTGCATTGTAAAGTCCATGAAGCTGGCCCTGGGTGTAAAGCTGTGTTGTGATCTGAGCTGTCACATTCTGTGCATTTCACACTGACCTTACAGTGCTTGGCAAAGTGAGATGTCGATAAGCAGCACGTGCAGTAGACATTGTTCTCCGTCAGAAAGGCTTTGCAACCCTCTGTGGACTTCTCTCTGAAGGCTCTGCACTTTAGAATATGATTTGGCTTCTTGTGCAAAGGACACTGCTTACCAGGATCTTTGACCTTCATCTCTGAAATAGAGGAACTGGCAGACCTGTGAAAGGAATCTGGAGGAGTCACATTAGTTTTGTGTACTGCTAATAAAGGTTTGCAAGGGTTTAGTCCTGTAAGAGCAGCACATGACAATGTGAAATCAAAACTAGGATCATTTTTTGTTCTAGCTTGCTGGCAACAAAAACAGAGAAAGGGGGGAATGAAGCATTATACTGTCTTATATTTGGAGCCATGAGTGACCCACTGCTTTTGTAAGTTATAGGGTCGCTTTTGTACAATTGAGTTAACACCTCTGGCTGTGTCAAGGAAGGCAAGTCCTTGCAAGTCTCCTTTGGCTTTGGCTACCAGAAGTTCCATAAGTATGTCACTTAGTTCCCTGAGTTTCTGGTAAGCCATGTTAGGTATCTTAGAAAAGTTATCAAGTCTCTTGAATAGTGCATGTTATATTGCTTCTGCTGAGCCATAACATTCGTCAAGTCTATCCCAGATCTTTTTTCGGCCAGTATCTGGGTAATGTATATTTATAGTCCTGATTCACCTGGCATGTTCAGCTGACTCATTTCCAAGCCATTTGATAAGGAGGTCTATCTCTTCACTACATGAAGGTCTAAGCCTCTGATGGTGTTTTGAAAAGAAGATCACCAGGTTCCACTGTAGCTTTCAGGGTGGTCATTAAACTTTCAAGTCATTTTATGACTAACTCACGTCGTGCAAAGAACTTGGCAAAGTCTACCGTGGCTTGATTAGCTGGCTGTGTATTGCTATGGTGAAAAGATGGTGCGTGATCATAGAGTTTCTGGTTTAACCTAGTCCTTGGCATACCATTCTGAAGTGAAGGCTGGATCTGGAGGATAATTTGTTGATTCTGGTACCTTGCATGTAAGATGTCTGACATAAGAGGTTTTACTTTGCTTGGAGTCCTCTTGTATGCAGATTTGAGACTTGTCACTGACTTGTGGTGGTGCTATGTAGCATCCTCGGTTTGTCTCCTCAACATAGTCTTTGTTGCTGCTTGGCCTGGAGTGTTGATAGACGTAGTCTGAAGTGCATTGTAGAGTATCTTGAGGTTCAGCTTCTGGACCAGGCACACGACTGCCTCTGCTGTGTTCACTATCGGGATATATGGCTAATTCTAAGGCCTCTGCTTTGGCTATAGCGACTGCCACTTCTTTCTCTACAGCAAGCTCTCTAGGTTTTCTTCTAGTAGGGCCTTCTGCATTTCCAAGGACTCTTCGTATTGTACTCTCTCAACCTTTAAGCGTGCCTCTTGTTGCACCTTCTCAGCCTCTAATCGTGTCTGTTGCTGAACCTTTTCGGGCCTCTAATTGTGCTCTCTCTTTTTTTTATCTGCTCAGCGATTGCAGCATCAGCTTTTGCACAAGTGATAGCAAATGCATTACTTGTGGATGAGGATCCAGAGGAACCAAAGACTTGGGGCCTTGTTTTAATCCAACATGTGCTCTGATAGCTGGTTCCTCTCTAAGATAAGGTCCGAGTTCCCAGGATGCACCTGTTTCTCTTCCTCAGACTGAAGAATGATGGGGACTTTTGTTTCTAGTTTCAGAAAAACAGTAAATTTACCACTGGCTCCAGCTTGTGATCAAATCTGATTTTGCAGGCAAACAAATGAATGAATATCCTACTGGAGGCAGAACAACTATAGATCAACAAGCCCCTTCAAAACCTGCATTGTGCACTCATGGTAAACAGCGTGATGTGGACTTAAGATGCATGCGTAAATTGCAGACTGAGTTGCAATAGTTTAGCATTTAGCTACTTGCTTTATGGCACCCTCTTGTGTTTCACAATGGAAAGTGTTAATAAATAAACAAAAATATACAAATAAATAGTAATACTGGTAAGTAACTTGGTAAGCCTAGTACCATGTGTTATAAACCCTATCAGGAGTCACACACACACACACATATACATTATTATTATTGCGTTAGCTGTACCCCGGGTTCTGTGCATATCCATGCACTGTGTTTATGGCTGTTTGTCAGTTGCATTTTGTGAATACCCACTTTTATGCAAATATTTCTTCTTATTAAATGATCTCTGGTAATGCGATAGGTGTGCGTGCCTTCCATTTCTGTTTTTCTTGTAGTTCCTTTCGGATTACCCCATCTGAGGAAGGCAGAATCCACCTAGTTCTGGGATACCATACAGTGCCTTGCAAAAGTATTCACACCCTAGCCCTTGGTATTTTTTGTGTTTTGTTGCTTCGCAACCTGGAATTAACATGGATTGTTTGAGGATTTGCATCATTTAATTTACAGAAAATGTCCACAACTTTGAGGATGTTTTTTTTTTAAATTGTGAAGCAAACAAATAGGACAAAATAACAGAAAAAGTCAATGCGCATTACTATTCACCCCCCCTATACTTTGTAGAGCCACCTTTTGTGGCTATCACAGCTCCAAGTCGCTTTCGATAAGTCTCTATGAGCTTGCCCCATTTTAAGATTGGGATTTTTGCCCATTCCTCCTTGCAAAACTAATATTTTTGGTCATGATATAACTTAGAACCTTAATATTATATCTAGCATAGAGTCCTTTCCTTCCTCCATTCTCACCATTTTATTAACTCATTATAATTTATAATAATAAAATTACCACTAATAATTACGCACTGAGCGCGCCGCTGTCAATGGCGATATGCCACGAGTGGCAGCTCCCTTGCGCATGCGCGGGAGTGATGTCATCGCGGCTTTGTCGAATGACAGCGACAGAGCAGCAAGACCCACCGAGAAGATGGATGCTCCGGAACTACAGGGGACAGCGGTGACTTCGCTGTCTCCTGTGTCTGGTAAGTGATACATAATGGACTACTATGCAATGCATAGTAGTCCATTATGCTTTACCTTTGCAGGGAATCAAAGAGGAAGTAAACCGATCAGGGTTTACTTCCTCTTTAAATCTGTCTATTTGATTGACGGGCTGGCCAGCCCATCAGATATCTGTTTCTATTTCCTCTGTATTTAAGACTTGCCAGCCAATCATGGTCTGATGAAGAAGCTGTAGCTTTGAAATGCATTACCATTCCTTGCCTGTGAATAATCACATTTCCTGTTCCTGTGAAGTCACGACCAGCTGCTTCTTGTTTCCTGCCTCCTGGTTTCCAGCATTCTCTGGATCCCTGTAAGATCACACCATTTATGAGACTCCAGGACTGGCAATTTTCACCACATACTGAACTCATCTAATTTAACCTGTGAGTTACTACTTGTTTTTATTAAATATATGATTTATACTGCACTCAGTCTGGCGCCCCTCTGTTCCTACTCCTTGCAAAACTGCTTCAGCTCCTTCAAGTTGGATGATTTGCACTTGTGAACAGCAATCTTAAGGTCTGACCATAGATTTTCTATTGGATTGAGGTCTGGGCTTTGACTAGGCCATTCCAACACATTTACAGGTTTCCCCTTAAACCACTCAAGAGTTGTTTTAGCAGTGTGTTTGGGGTCATTGTCCTGCTGGAAGGTGAACCTCCGTCCTAGCCTCAAATCACACACAGAGTGGTACAGGTTTTGCTCAAGAATATCCTTGTATTTAGCACCATCCATCTTTCCCTTAACTCTGACCAGTTTCCCAGTCCCGACTGCTGAAAAACATCCCCACAGCATGATGCTGCCACCACCATGTTTTACTGTGGGGATGGTGTTCTTTGGGTGATGTGATGTGTTGGGTTTGCGGCAGACATAGCATTTTCTTTGATGGCCAAAAAGTTCAATTTTAGTCCCATCAGATCAGAGCACCTTCCTTCATACATTTTGGGAGACTCCCACATGCCTTTTCGCAAACTCAAAACGTGCCATTTTGTTTTTTGCTGAAAGTAATGGCTTTCTTCTGGCCACTCTGCCATAAAGCCTAACTCTATGGAGCGTATGGCTTATTGTCATACTCCAATCTCTGCTGTGGAACTCTGCAGCTCTTCCAGGGTTACCTTAGGTCTCTGTGCTGCCTGTGATTAATGCCCTCCTTGCCCGGTCCATGAGTTTTGGTATGCAGCCATCTCTTGGCAGGTTTGCTGTTGTGCCATGTTCTTTCAATTTGGTTATGATAGATTTGATGGTGCTCCTAGGGATCATCAAAGATTTTGAGAAATAGCCCTGGGACTTTAGATGAGGTGAGAGAGGTTTAGCTAATGTTCACAGCGAACACTAAGGCCGCGTACACACGCGGGGACTGTTCGCTCAACTTTGTCCGCTGAACAGTGTTTCGGCGGACAGTCCGCTCGTGTGTGGGCTTCAGCGGACAGTCTGACGAACAAAGTTTTTCAGAAATTCCGAAAAACTGTCCGCTGAAACTTGGTTTGAGCGGACAGTCCGCCCGTGTGTAGGCTTGTTCGTCAAACTAAGTCTTGTGCATGCTCAGAAAGAATTTACACGCCGAAGGTTGCATTGCAGTGTATAGGACGTCGTTTTCTAGTCCCGTCGTACGTGCCGTTCACGTCATCGCGCACGGTTTCAGCGGACTGTTCGTTCGTCGTGTGTGGGCAAGTCCGTCCATGCTAATTTTTAAGCGGACTGTCCGCTGAAACTGTTTGACGAACAAAGTTGAGCGAACAGTCCCCGCGTGTGTACGCGGCCTAAGACAAAATCAATATATTTGTTTCAAAATGTTATGTAACAGAGTGGCAACAACAATGATTGTGAGTTACCCGGCATAATAGCCAATGCACACAACACAAATGAAAGTAAATGCACATAGATTTATTACAAGTGTTATACAGTGGTGTGAAAAAGTGTTTGCCCCCTTCCTCATTTCCTGTTCCTTTGCATGTTTGTCACACTTAAGTGTTTCGGAACATCAAACCAATTTAAACAATAGTCAAGGACAACACAAGTAAACACAAAATGCAATTTGTAAATGAAGGTGTTTATTATTAAAGGTGAAAAAAAATCCAAACCATCATGGCCCTGTGTGAAAAAGTGATTGCCCCCTAAACCTAATAACTGGTTGGGCCACCCTTAGCAGCAACAACTGCAACTAAGCGTTTGCGATAACGTGCAATGAGGCTTTTACAGCGCCCTGGAGGAATTTTGGCCCACTCATCTTTGCAGAATTGTCCTAATTCAGTTACATTAGAGGGTTTTCAAGCATGAACGGCCTTTTTAAGGTCATACCACAACATCTCAATAGGATTCAGGTCAGGACTTTGGCTAGGCCACTCCAAAGTCTTCATTTTGTTTTTCTTCAGCCATTCAGTGGTGGACTTGCTGGTGTGTTTAGGATCATTGTCCTGCTGCAGAACCCAAGTTCGTTTCAGCTTGAGTACACGAACAGATGGTCGGACATTCTCCTTCAGGATCTCTTGGTAGACAGCAGAATTCATAGTTCCTTTTATCACGGCAAGTCTTCCAGGTCCTGAAGCAGCAAAACAGCCCCAGACCATCACACTACCACCACCATATTTTACTGTTGGTATAATGTTCTTTTTATAAAATGCAGTGTTCCTTCTACGCCAGATATACTTGGACACACACCTTCCAAAGAGTTCCACTTTTGTCTCATCGATCCACAGAATGTTGTCCCAAAAGTCTTGGGGATCATCAAGATGTGTTGTGGAGAAATTGAGACGAGCTTTGATGTTCTTTTTGCTCAGCAGTGGTTTTCTCCTTGGAACTCTGCCATGCAGGCCATTTTTGCCCAGTCTTTTCCTGATGGTGGAGGCATGAACGCTGACCTTAACTGAGGCAAGTGAGGCCTGCAGTTCCTTGGACGTTGTTGTGGGGTCTTTTGTGACCTCTTGGATGAGTCGTCGCTGCGCTCTTGGGGTAATTTTGGGCGGCCGGCCACTCCTGGGAAGGTTCACCACTGTTCCATGTCTTCGCCATTTGTGGATAATGGCTCTCACTGTGGTTCGCTGGATTCCCAAAGCTTTGGAAATGGCTTTATAACCCTTTCCAGACTGATAGATCTCAATTACTTTCTTTCTCAATTGTTCCTGAATTTCTTTGGGTCTCGGCATGATGTGTAGCTTTTAAGGATCTTCTGGTGGACCTTACTGTGTCAAGCAGCTCCTATTTAAGTGATGCCTTGATTGTGAACAGGTGTGGCAATAATCAGGCCTGGGTGTGGCTAGAGAAATTGAACTCAGGTGTGGACAACCACAGTTATAGTATGTTTTAACAAGGGGGGCAATCACTTTTTCACACAGGGCCATGATGGTTTGGATTTTTTTTCACCTTTAATAATAAACACCTTCATTTACAAATTGCATTTTGTGTTTACTTGTGTTGTCCTTGACTATTGTTTAAATTGGTTTGATGTTCCGAAACACTTAAGTGTGACAAACATGCAAAGGAACAGGAAATGAGGAAGGGGGCAAACACTTTTTCACACCACTGTACATCAATGAACAACAATAAAACTTGGAAGTTGCTAGTTCAGTAAATACACATACACAATAAGAAAATAAATAAAATGTACATACATATACAGTGCCTTGCGAAAGTATTCGGCCCCCTTGAACTTTTCAACCTTTTGCCACATTTCAGGCTTCAAACATAAAGATATAAAATTTTTATTTTTTTTGAAGAATCACCAACAAGTGGGACACAATTGTGAAGTGGAACGAAATCTATTGGATTTTTGAAACTTTTTTAACTAATAAAAAAATGAAAAGTGGGGCGTGCAAAATTATTCGGCCCCCTTGCGTTAATACTTTGTAGAGCCACCTTTTGCTGCGATTACAGCTGCAAGTCGCTTGGGGTATGTCTCTATCAGTTTTGCACATCGAGAGACTGAAATTCTTGCCCATTCTTCCTTGCAAAACAGCTCGAGCTCAGTGAGGTTGGATGGAGAGCGTTTGTGAACAGCAGTTTTCAGCTCTTTCCACAGATTCTCGATTGGATTCAGGTCTGGACTTTGACTTGGCCATTCTAACACCTGGATACGTTTATTTGTGAACCATTCCTTTGTAGATTTTGCTGTATGTTTGGGATCATTGTCTTGTTGGAAGATAAATCTCCGTCCCAGTTTCAGGTCTTTTGCAGACTCCAACAGGTTTTCATCCAGAATGGTCCTGTATTTGGCTGCATCCATCTTCCTCTCAATTTTAACCATCTTCCCTGTCCCTGCTGAAGAAAAGCAGGCCCAAACCATGATGCTGCCACCACCATGTTTGACAGTGGGGATGGTGTGTTGAGGGTGATGAGCTGTGTTGCTTTTACGCCAAACATATCGTTTTGCATTGTGGGCAAAAAGTTCGATTTTGGTTTCATCTGACCAGAGCACCTTCTTCCACATGTTTGGTGTGTCTCCCAGGTGGCTTGTGGCAAACTTTAGACAAGACTTTTTATGGATATCTTTGAGAAATGGCTTTCTTCTTGCCACTCTTCCATAAAGGCCAGATTTGTGCAGTGTACGACTGATTGTTGTCCTATGGACAGACTCTCCCACCTCAGCTGTATTTCTCTGCAGTTCATCCAGAGTGATCATGGGCCTCTTGGCTGCATCTCTGATCAGTCTTCTCCTTGTCTGAGCTGAAAGTTTAGAGGGACGGCCAGGTCTTGGTAGATTTGCAGTGGTCTGATACTCCTTCCATTTCAAAATGATCACTTGCACAGTGCTCTTTGGGATGCTTAAAGCTTGGGAAATCTTTTTGTATCCAAATCCGGCTTTAAACTTCTCCACAACAGTATTACAGACCTGCCTGGTGTGTTTCTTGGTCTTCATGATGCTCTCTGCGCTTTCAACAGAACCCTGAGACTATCACAGAGCAGGTGCATTTATACAGAGACTTGATTACACACAGGTGGATTCTATTTATCACCATCAGTCATTTAGGACAACATTGGATCATTCAGAGATCCTCGCTGAACTTCTGGAGTGAGTTTGCTGCACTGAAAGTAAAGGGGCCGAATAATTTTGCACGCAACCCTTTTCAGTTTTTTATTTGCTAAAAAAGTTTAAAATATCCAATAGATTTCTCTCCACTTCACAATTGTGTCCCACTTGTTGGTGATTCTTCACAAAAAATTAAAATGTTATATCTTTATGTTTGAAGCCTGAAATGTGGCAAAAGGTTGAAAAGTTCAAGGGGGGCGAATACTTTCGCAAGGCACTGTAAACAGGGAAGTATGTAAACATAATGCAGACATCAATAATACCCAGCATGTACCGGCATAAAACAAGCATCAATAAAGCCCTATGCATTTTGCGAGACCCTGCTCGCTTCTTAAGGGGCAGATGCAGGGTCTTGCGAAATGCATAGGGCTTTATTGATGCTTGTTTTATGGCGGTACATGCTGGGTATTATTGATGTCTGCATTATATTTACATACTTCCCTGTTTATATGTATGTACATTTTATTTATTTTCTAAGGCTGCTTTCACACTGGGGCGGGAGCGGCGTCGGCGGTAAAGTGCCGCTATTTTTAGCGGCGCTTTACCGTCGCTTTGGCGGCGGTCTGCGGGCGCTAGCGGGGTGGTTTTAACCCCCGCTAGCGGCCGAAAAAGGGTTACACCCGCCCGCAAAGCGCCGCTGCAGCGGCGCTTTGCCGGCAGTATTGCCGCGGTGTCCCATTGATTTCAATGGGTAGGAGCGGTTTAGGAGCGGTGAATACACCGCTCCTTCACTGCTCCAAAGATGCGGCTAGCAGGACTTTTTTCACCGTCCTGCCAGCGCATCGCTCCAGTGTGAAAGCCCTCCGGCTTTCACACTGGAGTGAAAGGGGCCGGTTTTTTTCAGGCGCTACACAGGCGCTATTTTTAGCGCTGTAACGACTGAATACCGCCCCAGTGTGAAAGCAGCCTTATTGTGCATGTGTATTTACTGACCTAGCAATTTCCAAGTTTTATTGTTGCTGATTGATGTATAACACACATACATTTTTGTACATTTACTTTCATCTGTATTGTGTGCATTGGCTATTATGCTGGGTAACTCACAATCATTGTTGTTGCCACTCTGTTACATAACATTTTGAAACAAATAGATTTTGTCTCAGTGTTCACTGTGAACATTGGCTAAACCTCTCTCACCTCATCTAAAGTCCCAGGGCTATTTTTCTTGTTTTTCTGTGCACTATTAGGGGTGGAGGTGTCAGAGGGGTCACACCAGACCTTAATTTTCTTTTTCTGGATATTTTTTTATAACCTAACCCTGACTTGTACTTCTCAACAACATTGTCCCTTACTTGTTTAGAGAAGTTCCTTGGTCTTCATGGCAGTGTTTAGTTAGTGGTGCCTCTTGCTTAGGTGTTGCAGCCTCTGGGGTCTTTCAAAAAAGGTGTGTATATGTATTGACAGATGTCATGTGACACTTAGATTGTACACAGGTGGACAGAATTTCACTAATTATGTGACTTCTGAAGGTAATTGGTTGTACCAGAGCTTTTTATGGGCTTCATAAAGGATGTGAATACATATGCACATGCCAATTATCAGTTTTTTTATTTCCGAATAGTTTTATGTATATATTTTTCTAATTTCACTTCATAAATTTAGACTATTGTGTTCTGACCCATCACATATAATTCAGATTAAAAAAAACATTGAACTAAAGGCTGCAATGTAACAAAATAGGTAAAAAGTCAAGGGGGGTGAATACTTTTGCAAGGCACTGTATATATCTTTCACACCCCCATTTTATCTGACATCTGTTACTCCTTACCTTGGAAGACCTATTAGTACTGGAAGTGACTGTGTTTTTTGCATCTCAGTCTTAGTCCGTACGGTTCAATATTGAGTTGGCCCACCCTTTGCAGCTATAACAGCTTCAACTCTTCTGGGAAGGCTGTAAACAAGGTTTAGGAGTGCATCTATGGGAATGTTTGACCATTCTTCCAGTAGCGCATTTGTGTGGTCAGACACTGATGTTGGATAAGAAGGCCAGGCTTGCAGTCTCCACTCTCATTCCTCCCAAAGTTGTTCTATCAGGTTGAGGTCAGGACTGTGCAGGCCAGTCAAGTTTCACTACTCCAAACTTGTTCATCCATATCTTTATGGACCTTGCTTTGTGCAATGGTGCGCAGTCATGTTGGAACAGGAAGGGGGTCATCCCCAAACTCTTCTCACAAGGTTGGAAGCATGAAATTGTCCACAATATCTTGGCATGCTGATGCCTTAAAAGTTCCCTTCACTGGAACTAAGGGGCCAAGCCCAGCCCCTGAAAAACAAGCATAAGCAATAATGTGCAGTGATAATAATGGGGGATTTTAACTACCCAGAAATTGACTGGGGTAATGGCACTGCTGGGACAGTTAAAGGGCAAAAATTTGTAAACCTATTACAGGACAATTTTTTTGAGGCCCCAACTAGGAATGATGCTCCGTTGGACCTGGTAATCTCAAACCATGCAGAACGTATTACTAATGTTCAGATAAAGGAACATCTGGGTAGCAGTGACCATAACATGATTTAATTTGATGTTAGCTGTAAGCAAAAATCACATACGGGAAAGATAAAAACACTTAATTTCAAGAGAGCAAATTTTCCAAGGATGAGGGCTGCTCTCCAGGACTTAGACTGGGAGAGAATATTGGCACCAATGGGCACAGAACAGAAATGGGAAATCTTCAAAAAGACTGTTTGTGATCTCACAGCAAAGTATATTCCCATGGGCAATAAGTTTAAAAGGTTAAAAATAAAACTGATGTGGCTCACGGCCAAAGTTAAAAAAGCTATAAACTATAAAAAAAGAGCTTTTAAAAAATATGAAAATGAAGGAACGCTAGTGTCATTTAAATGTTACAAGGAATATAACAGAATATGTAAAAAGGAATCAAGGATGCAAAAATTCAAAATGAAAGACAGATAGTAGACAAACCCCAAAAAATTCTTCAAATATATTAATAGTAAAAAGGTTAAGTCTGAGCATGTAGGCCCTTTGCAAAATAATCTGGAGTGGGTGACTGGGGACAAAGAGAAGGCTAACTTATTAAATACTTTCTTCAGCTCTGTGTATACAAAGGAGCATGGGGGAGCTCATGTCCATAATGGGGGTGGTACTGATGCAGCCCCAAATGCACAATGGCTCAAAAGTGATATGGTCCAGAAATATTTGGACAGAATAAAGGTGGATAAAGCACCTGGACCTGATGGCATCCACCCACGGATCCTAAAAGAATTGAGCTCTGTAATTTCAAAGCCATTGTATCTAATTTTTAGGGACTCATTAATGACAGGAATAGTACCACTGGACTGGCGCAGGGCCAATGTGGTCCCTATATTTAAAAAGGGAACAAAGTCTTTACCAAGTAATTATAGACCCGTTAGTTTAACTTCTATAGTTGGGAAGATACTGGAGGGATTAATAAAAGACCACATAGACGAGTTCTTGCAGGATAAAAATATTTTGGGCAACAGACAGCATGGATTCATGAAAGACAGAAGTTGTCAGACAAACCTGATTTCTTTTTATGAGGTAGTAAGTAAAACCTTGGACAGAGGGGTGGCGGTGGACGTGATATATTTGGATTTTGCAAAAGCGTTCGATACAGTTCCGCACACACGGCTCATGTTTAAGGTAAAGTCTACAGGTTTGGAAATATCAGTTTGTAAATGGATAGAAAACTGGCTAAAAGACAGAATTCAGAGAGTAGTGGTTAATGATTCTTACTCTGAATGGTCTAAGGTTATCAGTGGTGTACCCCAAGGTTCAGTGCTGGGACCCTTACTTTTTAATATCTTTATAAATGATATTGGGTCTGTGATCAAAAGTAACATTTCTGTGTTTGCAGATGACACCAAGCTATGCAGTGGAATAGCGTCCTTACAGGATGTCTCCAATTTACAAGCCGACCTCAGTGCTCTGTCTAATTGGGTGACTATGTGGCAGATGAGGTTTAATGTTGAGAAATGTAAAGTTATGCACTTGGGGGCTAAGAATATGCATGCATCATACATGCTAGGGGGAGTACAACTGGGGGAATCCATAGTGGAGAAGGATCTGGGGGTTTTGGTAGATCATAAGCTCAATAATAGCATGCAATGCCAAGCTGCGGTTTCCAAAGCGAGCAAAGTCCTTTCCTGTATTACGAGAGGTATGTACTCCAGAGAGAGAGATATCATTTTGCCCCTGTTCAAATCATTAGTAAGACCTCATCTGGAATATGCCGTTCAGTTTTGGGCACCAGTTCTCAAAAAGGATATCGGGGAACTGGAGAAAGTGCAGAGAAGGGCAACCAAACTGATAAGAGGCATGGAGGAACTCAGCTATGAGGAAAGATTAAAGGAACTGAATTTATTCACTCTTGATAAGAGGAGATTAAGGGGGATATGATCAACATGTACAAATATATAAGGGGTCCATATAGGGAACTTGGTGTTGAGTTATTCACTTTACAGTCAACAAAGAGGACAAGGGGGCACTCTTTACGTCTAGAGGAGAAGAGATTTAATCTCCAAATAAGGAAAGGTTTCTTCACAGTAAGAGCTGTGAAAATGTGGAATAGACTCCCTGCAGAGGTGGTTATGGCCAGCTCAGTGGATTGCTTTAAGAAAGGCCTGGATTATTTCCTAAGTGTACATAATATAACTGGGTATTAACATTTATAGGTAAAGTTGATCCGAGGAAAATCCGATTGCCTCTTAGGGGATCAGGAAGGAATTTTTTCCCCTGCTTTAGCAAATTGGATCATGCTCTGCTGGTTTTTTTCTGCCTTCCTCTGGATCAACTGTGGGTATAGAATTGGGTATATGGGCTGGTATGATATTTATTATATACCTTTTTTTTTTGGTTGAACTGGATGGACTTGTGTCTTTTTTCAACCTGACTAACTATGTAACTATGTAAATGATTTGAACCAGCGCACAAAGCAAGGTCCATAAAGACATGGATGAGTGAGTTTGGGGCAGAGAAACTTGACTGACCTCAACCCAATAGAACACCTTTGGGATGAATTAGAGCGGAGACTGCAAGCCAGGTCTTCTCGTCCACATTAGTGCCTGACCTCCCAAAAGCGTTTCTGGAAGAATGCTCAAACATTTCTATAGACACACTCCTAAACCTTGTGGAAAGCCTTCCCAGAAGATTTGAAGCAGTTATAGCTGCAAAGGGTGGGCAAACTCAATATTGAACCCTACAGACGAAGACTGTGGTTCCATTAAAGTTCATTTGTGTGTAAAGGCGGGTGTCCCAATACTTTTGGTAATGTAGTAATGTAATATATATTCTGTACCCAACTCATTTTTAAATGCAATTTTATAACCATGCCATTTCAATCTCCAGTCAGCTAAATCTGTCAAATAATATTTTACTGCAACCATTGCATCATTATTGCTTGCAGACAAGAGTTTGCAGAAAGTCATAAGTCTGCACAAAGCAGGATGTAAACTTGTACAAAATAACCATAGGTTAACATAGTAAGTGATTTAACTTCAGTGGGATATCTGGCAAAGGTACTGCATATCTGGAGGGAAGGTGGAGGAGTGCAATGCATCCTATTACAATACTGGGACTGATGAAATGATTAAACTAGGAAGATCACCCCATTTACATCAAAAATAGTGAAAGCACTCAATATGGGAAAAATGCATAGGAACAATCTTATTCTGCAATTGTCCAGCATGCTGGCTATGGCTTACCTTATAACCTTCAAATCACAGTCTACTTATGGATAGTTCCCAATAATGTAGGTAAACAAAAATAAAAACAAAAAAGTGCCTTACTATCAAAGACATCCAGTGCTTCTCATTACTATCATGAGAAATACAAGTTACGAAAATTGTTAAAAAAGATAATAAAATAGTATAATTATAGCGAGCATTATAAATGTATTTTGCAATTTCAAAAAAAGGTGTCAGAAACTGAACCCCTTCACACCTAAGGGTAAAACAAATCGAAAATGCCTATGCTCAATTTTTAACATGTGTTAGTAAAACCGTACATATCATCACAACTACATTATGCATGCAGGTGGATTATATCTTGTTTTTTTCCAGACAAATTGGGCTTTTGTTTGGTAGTAAATAGTTATAGATATCTTCTAAAAAAAAATTTTATATCAAAGGAAATCTGGCCAAAATAGCATAAAAAAAAGATATATTCTTTTAAAGTTAGCTTTATATTTCTTGTTACTAGCATAACCTGCCACCAATGAACAAACCAAAATAATCTCTTCTGCTCCTGACAATTGCAACAATCTTTTTGTTTCCCTAGTACAGCCTGGGACTCGGAGCAAAAATTAGGGTTTTGCTTTTTTTTCCTACCTAAAACACACCGACACTGACAATAACTGACACTGGTGCCAATTTGAAAAAAAAAGAAAAAAACAATTGTGTCCAAAATATACTGATCCTGACTGTTGCACTAACCCTGGCACTGACCTTTCTTTATTTGTCATTATTAATTAATTTTTTTTTTTTTTACAAACACTTTTCTTTTTTTTCCCTTTCTGCAAGGAATGAGAAACAATTTGCGGGTTATTTACTAAAGGAAAATCCACTTTGCACTGCAAGTATACTTGAAAGTGCACTTGGAAGTAAAGTCGCTGTAGATCCGAGGTGGGCATGCAAGGAAAATAAAAAAAACGCATTTTAGCTTGCACATGATTGGATGATAAAATCAGCAGAGCTTCCACTCATTTCAGATCTACCCCTCAGATTTAGAGTGACTGCACTTCCAAGTGCACTTTTAGTGCACTTTCAAATGCAATTGCAGTGCAAAGTGGATTTGCCTTTCGTAAATAACCCCCTTTGTATCCTTATTCTCACGGAAAGAAAAAAAAAAACACACAGGTTGGCTTCAAGGTAGCCAATTAGAGGCTACCACAGCGATAAGGTGACCCGAAGATCTCGGTGGAAATCATTAGTACGGGTTCCAGGGTTCTCAGTGAGATGCCGGTCTCTGTGTTGGGAGCATGGCGTGTGGCATGCTCCCACAACAAAAGGAGAAACACATATATGCGGCCCCATGTAAAAAAAACAAACAAAAAAACAGTGCAGTGAGGCCGCATATATGTGTTACGTGGGCGTAAAGGGGTTAAAGCTGAACTCCAGGCAGAAATGTAAAATCACTTTTGTAAAATAGTTATTTTGCCTTGCAATATTATGTAGTGCTTTTGTCAGTTGTTGCAGCCATTGAGTAATTATCTTGTCATTTTCTTCTTTCTAGGACTCTCTGGTTCTCTTTAATAAGACTAGTGGTCATCATGCCCTCTCCTTCCCTGGGGCCACCCTGGGGTGATGAAAATGCCTATGTTTCTGCTATGAGCACTGTAATTACATTGGGAGTACCCAGCTACACAGACTTCTCCTCTGCCCCACCTATCAGTGACTGCAAAGTTGATTGACAGATCAAGAGACTCTTGATCTGTCCCACCTATCCTTACCTGCCTGAATATTTAGACAAGCTATGAAAAATGCAGAAGGATGTGAAATTAGTGGCTGCCTGATCTCTCCTCCGGGGGGTGGACATCTCTGCATCTTTCAACTAGAGGTGGTGATGCCTAAGACCTTTCAATAGACAATTTCTCAGAATATAAGCAAGTGAAACAGTCTATATGGCAACCTCCGGCCCCTAGATCCCTTCTAGTACAAGCACGCCAAAAGTCCACAGCAATGTCTTTACTCGCAATGTCCTTTAAGCTGTCTGTCACCCAGGCTCTACAGGTAGATTCTCATTTAGGGAGATAAAAAGATCCATCTCTAGACCCAAGACTTCAGAACAGTGTTCTCCAGCAAATACTCCTTTATCAATTTTGCCTGGGCCCTCAGTCCAGCTCCAGACAGCAATACCCTGTTTCAAAAACTCTCTCATAAGGGCAGTAGCCCCCCAGGAGACTGGAGCTCTTCCTAAAGTGGAAATACACCTTCACAGAGCTTCCAAAACATTTATCACCTTCCCAGCCACGGGACGGATGACTTCTTCCAGGGGGTTGGCTGGGGCATGATAAAAATTCATACTGGACATCTGCATCTCCTTGTTCTATATTCTGGAAGCTTCTTCCAAAGACAGTTGGAAGAAAGCAAACACCAAGCTTAGGAAACCTTGAACAGACAAAAACATTCAATCACTGCTCCACCCGCTACAGCCATAAACTAAATTTACCTAGCGGCCTAACTAGGAGGACGCTACACTTCTAAACTGCATAGTGTTATGTACTGGTTGACCTTGCAGCTCTCACATGAATATCCCATTGTGTTTCTTAGAAGCCCACTTCTCAGAGTGCTCCTTCTGGGCTATTCTGGGCCATGCACAGTGTTCCTAGACATACATTGATGCCTTCTGCTGCCTGAAATCAGCTAGCATACCTGTGATGTTTCTCCACTCTTAACATTATTAATTCAGGTTACACCTAGCAATATCTTTTTGTAATTCTAGCTGCTAGTCAAAGTTCCATTTCTACCTATTGGTATCTATTCTATGTCGAGTCCACAGTATCAGACATTGCTGGTAACCCTTCATTATGCATTGTGCTTGTTGTTTCCAATTACTCCTGAAATCTCCAGTCTCCTTCCCAGGACCCCATTCTTATCAACCTATTGACTGTCGGTTGCTGCCTGTGAGCGCTGACAGGGTGCTTGTACATAGTTTAGCCCTGACTTCACTGCATTATTATTTATGCATATAGTGAGTTACAGGCTGTCAAGGATGAGAAGAGGTTAACTGGGTCTAGACTCTTTCCGGGGCTTCCTGAGTCCTACCCTCCTGCTGTAACCCACATAAATACCAGGGGAGGAATCAGAGCACTCTCTCTTCTACATGGGATTAACAGAGGAAGGAACTGCTGCAACATGTATTCTATTGGAGCACGTGGCCCCCTTCTGGGTCACCCTGTTGCAATTTTCCCAGGTCTAGGTACCTACCATTACTGGACTTTTGCTGAATGGAGTTTGCTTCTCTTGAAGTTATGAGCCTGGGCAGTCTGCATTAGTTGGGGCTGGACTCTGTTTCAATGTGCTGTGCAGTTGATCTGTGTCGCTGAATGCTCAATAAAGTTGCACTAACTGTACTGAACCTGGTCTGAAGGTATTTAAAGGGGTGCGTGTTGGTTCTGGTGTATCTAAAGAATTTTGGTCAGTAAAGCACATACAGAGTATGAAGTAAAACCACTGCAAATGGTCTACTCAGCAAGACAAGCAAGAGGAGTGATGTAGTCGCTATAGGTAACCAAGAACCAGTTTAGTACATTGCAGCCAGTTGTAAAGTGTGGTACCTGTTCTAGGTAACGGGTCCTCTGGTAGTGAGGGAGATGGTAATTTTTCTCCCTCCCAGTGGTCAGTCTCCCGTAACAACCAGAAGCGAATCCACGTTACAGAGGCCCTTAGCTTGGCAATATGGTATGGAACGGAAGGAGTTAACAAGTGCTATGTGCACGATGGGACCCCATTCTGTCACGACTGGGAGTGAGTTGACAGAGGTACACTGGACTGGTGGAGAGGGCACAGGCTTCCTAAATCGCATAATACAAAAGGAAAGTGTCTGTAGTGGCACAGGACAACCCTTTCAGAGGAACTGCACAGTGACTCGGCTTATCTCTAAATTGGGGAATTCCCCCAATGTCAGTCTCCTCCTGGTCCCGTGCAGGTCGAATGGCAACTCCCACATGCTGACGGGACAGTCCTGAGTCCTGGAAAATGTCATACAGCCAAGATCCAGTCCCCTGTGCTTGAGTCAGTGGTTAAGACCTGGATCTCTTTATCTTAGCTCCTGGGTAAGTGTTAAGAGCTTTGTCTACTGCTGGGGACACAGAGGATCCACCATTGTCCCTTGACATAAAGGCAAAAAATCATTACCTTCAAAATAAGACATCACATAATAAGGAGAAGGCAAGTCAAACTTAAATACCCCTGTCCAGGACTGTCAAGCGATTCCTTTAAATACATATAGCTAACACAGGGTCTGCTGCTTACTGAAATCAGGTTATGAGCTGACAGAATCAGCAACATAACCTACAGTATATGACTGATTAAAATGATGGCCTGGCAACTCTGTCCACCCACACACAGCTTATGAGTTTAGTGTTTTACCATTACCGAACATCAGTTAAGGTAAAGTCTACAGGTTTGGAAATATCAGTTTGTAAATGGATAGAAAACTGGCTAAAAGACAGAATTCAGAGAGTAGTGGTTAATGATTCTTACTCTGAATGGTCTAAGGTTATCAGTGGTGTACCCCAAGGTTCAGTGCTGGGACCCTTACTTTTTAATATCTTTATAAATGATATTGGGTCTGTGATCAAAAGTAACATTTCTGTGTTTGCAGATGACACCAAGCTATGCAGTGGAATAGCGTCCTTACAGGATGTCTCCAATTTACAAGCCGACCTCAGTGCTCTGTCTAATTGGGTGACTATGTGGCAGATGAGGTTTAATGTTGAGAAATGTAAAGTTATGCACTTGGGGGCTAAGAATATGCATGCATCATACATGCTAGGGGGAGTACAACTGGGGGAATCCATAGTGGAGAAGGATCTGGGGGTTTTGGTAGATCATAAGCTCAATAATAGCATGCAATGCCAAGCTGCGGTTTCCAAAGCGAGCAAAGTCCTTTCCTGTATTACGAGAGGTATGTACTCCAGAGAGAGAGATATCATTTTGCCCCTGTTCAAATCATTAGTAAGACCTCATCTGGAATATGCCGTTCAGTTTTGGGCACCAGTTCTCAAAAAGGATATCGGGGAACTGGAGAAAGTGCAGAGAAGGGCAACCAAACTGATAAGAGGCATGGAGGAACTCAGCTATGAGGAAAGATTAAAGGAACTGAATTTATTCACTCTTGATAAGAGGAGATTAAGGGGGATATGATCAACATGTACAAATATATAAGGGGTCCATATAGGGAACTTGGTGTTGAGTTATTCACTTTACAGTCAACAAAGAGGACAAGGGGGCACTCTTTACGTCTAGAGGAGAAGAGATTTAATCTCCAAATAAGGAAAGGTTTCTTCACAGTAAGAGCTGTGAAAATGTGGAATAGACTCCCTGCAGAGGTGGTTATGGCCAGCTCAGTGGATTGCTTTAAGAAAGGCCTGGATTATTTCCTAAGTGTACATAATATAACTGGGTATTAACATTTATAGGTAAAGTTGATCCGAGGAAAATCCGATTGCCTCTTAGGGGATCAGGAAGGAATTTTTTCCCCTGCTTTAGCAAATTGGATCATGCTCTGCTGGTTTTTTTCTGCCTTCCTCTGGATCAACTGTGGGTATAGAATTGGGTATATGGGCTGGTATGATATTTATTATATACCTTTTTTTTTTGGTTGAACTGGATGGACTTGTGTCTTTTTTCAACCTGACTAACTATGTAACTATGTAAATGATTTGAACCAGCGCACAAAGCAAGGTCCATAAAGACATGGATGAGTGAGTTTGGGGCAGAGAAACTTGACTGACCTCAACCCAATAGAACACCTTTGGGATGAATTAGAGCGGAGACTGCAAGCCAGGTCTTCTCGTCCACATTAGTGCCTGACCTCCCAAAAGCGTTTCTGGAAGAATGCTCAAACATTTCTATAGACACACTCCTAAACCTTGTGGAAAGCCTTCCCAGAAGATTTGAAGCAGTTATAGCTGCAAAGGGTGGGCAAACTCAATATTGAACCCTACAGACGAAGACTGTGGTTCCATTAAAGTTCATTTGTGTGTAAAGGCGGGTGTCCCAATACTTTTGGTAATGTAGTAATGTAATATATATTCTGTACCCAACTCATTTTTAAATGCAATTTTATAACCATGCCATTTCAATCTCCAGTCAGCTAAATCTGTCAAATAATATTTTACTGCAACCATTGCATCATTATTGCTTGCAGACAAGAGTTTGCAGAAAGTCATAAGTCTGCACAAAGCAGGATGTAAACTTGTACAAAATAACCATAGGTTAACATAGTAAGTGATTTAACTTCAGTGGGATATCTGGCAAAGGTACTGCATATCTGGAGGGAAGGTGGAGGAGTGCAATGCATCCTATTACAATACTGGGACTGATGAAATGATTAAACTAGGAAGATCACCCCATTTACATCAAAAATAGTGAAAGCACTCAATATGGGAAAAATGCATAGGAACAATCTTATTCTGCAATTGTCCAGCATGCTGGCTATGGCTTACCTTATAACCTTCAAATCACAGTCTACTTATGGATAGTTCCCAATAATGTAGGTAAACAAAAATAAAAACAAAAAAGTGCCTTACTATCAAAGACATCCAGTGCTTCTCATTACTATCATGAGAAATACAAGTTACGAAATTGTTAAAAAAGATAATAAAATAGTATAATTATAGCGAGCATTATAAATGTATTTTGCAATTTCAAAAAAAGGTGTCAGAAACTGAACCCCTTCACACCTAAGGGTAAAACAAATCGAAAATGCCTATGCTCAATTTTTAACATGTGTTAGTAAAACCGTACATATCATCACAACTACATTATGCATGCAGGTGGATTATATCTTGTTTTTTTCCAGACAAATTGGGCTTTTGTTTGGTAGTAAATAGTTATAGATATCTTCTAAAAAAAAATTTTATATCAAAGGAAATCTGGCCAAAATAGCATAAAAAAAAGATATATTCTTTTAAAGTTAGCTTTATATTTCTTGTTACTAGCATAACCTGCCACCAATGAACAAACCAAAATAATCTCTTCTGCTCCTGACAATTGCAACAATCTTTTTGTTTCCCTAGTACAGCCTGGGACTCGGAGCAAAAATTAGGGTTTTGCTTTTTTTTCCTACCTAAAACACACCGACACTGACAATAACTGACACTGGTGCCAATTTGAAAAAAAAAGAAAAAAACAATTGTGTCCAAAATATACTGATCCTGACTGTTGCACTAACCCTGGCACTGACCTTTCTTTATTTGTCATTATTAATTAATTTTTTTTTTTTTTTACAAACACTTTTCTTTTTTTTCCCTTTCTGCAAGGAATGAGAAACAATTTGCGGGTTATTTACTAAAGGAAAATCCACTTTGCACTGCAAGTATACTTGAAAGTGCACTTGGAAGTAAAGTCGCTGTAGATCCGAGGTGGGCATGCAAGGAAAATAAAAAAAACGCATTTTAGCTTGCACATGATTGGATGATAAAATCAGCAGAGCTTCCACTCATTTCAGATCTACCCCTCAGATTTAGAGTGACTGCACTTCCAAGTGCACTTTTAGTGCACTTTCAAATGCAATTGCAGTGCAAAGTGGATTTGCCTTTCGTAAATAACCCCCTTTGTATCCTTATTCTCACGGAAAGAAAAAAAAAACACACAGGTTGGCTTCAAGGTAGCCAATTAGAGGCTACCACAGCGATAAGGTGACCCGAAGATCTCGGTGGAAATCATTAGTACGGGTTCCAGGGTTCTCAGTGAGATGCCGGTCTCTGTGTTGGGAGCATGGCGTGTGGCATGCTCCCACAACAAAAGGAGAAACACATATATGCGGCCCCATGTAAAAAAAACAAACAAAAAAACAGTGCAGTGAGGCCGCATATATGTGTTACGTGGGCGTAAAGGGGTTAAAGCTGAACTCCAGGCAGAAATGTAAAATCACTTTTGTAAAATAGTTATTTTGCCTTGCAATATTATGTAGTGCTTTTGTCAGTTGTTGCAGCCATTGAGTAATTATCTTGTCATTTTCTTCTTTCTAGGACTCTCTGGTTCTCTTTAATAAGACTAGTGGTCATCATGCCCTCTCCTTCCCTGGGGCCACCCTGGGGTGATGAAAATGCCTATGTTTCTGCTATGAGCACTGTAATTACATTGGGAGTACCCAGCTACACAGACTTCTCCTCTGCCCCACCTATCAGTGACTGCAAAGTTGATTGACAGATCAAGAGACTCTTGATCTGTCCCACCTATCCTTACCTGCCTGAATATTTAGACAAGCTATGAAAAATGCAGAAGGATGTGAAATTAGTGGCTGCCTGATCTCTCCTCCGGGGGGTGGACATCTCTGCATCTTTCAACTAGAGGTGGTGATGCCTAAGACCTTTCAATAGACAATTTCTCAGAATATAAGCAAGTGAAACAGTCTATATGGCAACCTCCGGCCCCTAGATCCCTTCTAGTACAAGCACGCCAAAAGTCCACAGCAATGTCTTTACTCGCAATGTCCTTTAAGCTGTCTGTCACCCAGGCTCTACAGGTAGATTCTCATTTAGGGAGATAAAAAGATCCATCTCTAGACCCAAGACTTCAGAACAGTGTTCTCCAGCAAATACTCCTTTATCAATTTTGCCTGGGCCCTCAGTCCAGCTCCAGACAGCAATACCCTGTTTCAAAAACTCTCTCATAAGGGCAGTAGCCCCCCAGGAGACTGGAGCTCTTCCTAAAGTGGAAATACACCTTCACAGAGCTTCCAAAACATTTATCACCTTCCCAGCCACGGGACGGATGACTTCTTCCAGGGGGTTGGCTGGGGCATGATAAAAATTCATACTGGACATCTGCATCTCCTTGTTCTATATTCTGGAAGCTTCTTCCAAAGACAGTTGGAAGAAAGCAAACACCAAGCTTAGGAAACCTTGAACAGACAAAAACATTCAATCACTGCTCCACCCGCTACAGCCATAAACTAAATTTACCTAGCGGCCTAACTAGGAGGACGCTACACTTCTAAACTGCATAGTGTTATGTACTGGTTGACCTTGCAGCTCTCACATGAATATCCCATTGTGTTTCTTAGAAGCCCACTTCTCAGAGTGCTCCTTCTGGGCTATTCTGGGCCATGCACAGTGTTCCTAGACATACATTGATGCCTTCTGCTGCCTGAAATCAGCTAGCATACCTGTGATGTTTCTCCACTCTTAACATTATTAATTCAGGTTACACCTAGCAATATCTTTTTGTAATTCTAGCTGCTAGTCAAAGTTCCATTTCTACCTATTGGTATCTATTCTATGTCGAGTCCACAGTATCAGACATTGCTGGTAACCCTTCATTATGCATTGTGCTTGTTGTTTCCAATTACTCCTGAAATCTCCAGTCTCCTTCCCAGGACCCCATTCTTATCAACCTATTGACTGTCGGTTGCTGCCTGTGAGCGCTGACAGGGTGCTTGTACATAGTTTAGCCCTGACTTCACTGCATTATTATTTATGCATATAGTGAGTTACAGGCTGTCAAGGATGAGAAGAGGTTAACTGGGTCTAGACTCTTTCCGGGGCTTCCTGAGTCCTACCCTCCTGCTGTAACCCACATAAATACCAGGGGAGGAATCAGAGCACTCTCTCTTCTACATGGGATTAACAGAGGAAGGAACTGCTGCAACATGTATTCTATTGGAGCACGTGGCCCCCTTCTGGGTCACCCTGTTGCAATTTTCCCAGGTCTAGGTACCTACCATTACTGGACTTTTGCTGAATGGAGTTTGCTTCTCTTGAAGTTATGAGCCTGGGCAGTCTGCATTAGTTGGGGCTGGACTCTGTTTCAATGTGCTGTGCAGTTGATCTGTGTCGCTGAATGCTCAATAAAGTTGCACTAACTGTACTGAACCTGGTCTGAAGGTATTTAAAGGGGTGCGTGTTGGTTCTGGTGTATCTAAAGAATTTTGGTCAGTAAAGCACATACAGAGTATGAAGTAAAACCACTGCAAATGGTCTACTCAGCAAGACAAGCAAGAGGAGTGATGTAGTCGCTATAGGTAACCAAGAACCAGTTTAGTACATTGCAGCCAGTTGTAAAGTGTGGTACCTGTTCTAGGTAACGGGTCCTCTGGTAGTGAGGGAGATGGTAATTTTTCTCCCTCCCAGTGGTCAGTCTCCCGTAACAACCAGAAGCGAATCCACGTTACAGAGGCCCTTAGCTTGGCAATATGGTATGGAACGGAAGGAGTTAACAAGTGCTATGTGCACGATGGGACCCCATTCTGTCACGACTGGGAGTGAGTTGACAGAGGTACACTGGACTGGTGGAGAGGGCACAGGCTTCCTAAATCGCATAATACAAAAGGAAAGTGTCTGTAGTGGCACAGGACAACCCTTTCAGAGGAACTGCACAGTGACTCGGCTTATCTCTAAATTGGGGAATTCCCCCAATGTCAGTCTCCTCCTGGTCCCGTGCAGGTCGAATGGCAACTCCCACATGCTGACGGGACAGTCCTGAGTCCTGGAAAATGTCATACAGCCAAGATCCAGTCCCCTGTGCTTGAGTCAGTGGTTAAGACCTGGATCTCTTTATCTTAGCTCCTGGGTAAGTGTTAAGAGCTTTGTCTACTGCTGGGGACACAGAGGATCCACCATTGTCCCTTGACATAAAGGCAAAAAATCATTACCTTCAAAATAAGACATCACATAATAAGGAGAAGGCAAGTCAAACTTAAATACCCCTGTCCAGGACTGTCAAGCGATTCCTTTAAATACATATAGCTAACACAGGGTCTGCTGCTTACTGAAATCAGGTTATGAGCTGACAGAATCAGCAACATAACCTACAGTATATGACTGATTAAAATGATGGCCTGGCAACTCTGTCCACCCACACACAGCTTATGAGTTTAGTGTTTTACCATTACCGAACATCAGTTTTGATTCAACTTTAAAATTGTAATAAAGAACAATTTTTGTGCAAGAAAACCACTAAAGCATAAAACAATGTATACTGAAAAGTTTTATCAATATCATGTCTTTGCAGCATATTTATTTTGAACAGTCTCTAGTTCCTTTGTTTTCTAATAGCACCTTGTTTAGAAATAGATGAATGGGAAATCTATTTCACATCTTTTGATTTGAAAACAGAAAATATGGCATCAAAAGGTTTTTAGAAAATGCTGAATGAATTTATAACAGCACTATTTTTCTTTGGCAGTCAACAAAGGACAACTTCTTTGGAAAAAGTGCGGTAGGCAGAATAAAAGTAAAAAATGCCTGTAAGGAGCACGTATTTTGTGTAAATTGGATGTGGGTTTCCCTGCACCCAAGTCGCATGACAGGAGATTGTGAACGGCTCTCTATGGAGCTGGTTCACATATCTCCATTGCAGCCGCGGAGTGGTTTGCACAGCAATGCTGTGCGTTTTTGGCTCAATTTCAGGGATGAATTCAGACAAAAATTTGGCCCTGATCCATCCCTGAAATGGAGATCAGGGACACACTAGACCCCTGCTGTGAGTCGCATTGGTATTAGGTGTGAACCCAGCCTTAAGTAGAAGTCTTTGGCTCAATTTCAGGGATGAATTCAGACAAAAATTTGGCCCTGATTCATCCCTGAAATGGAGATCAGGGACACACTAGACCCCTGCTGTGAGTCGCATCGGTATTAGGTGTGAACCCAGCCTTAAGTAGAAGTCCAACCTAACACTAGAATCTAAATCTACAGGCATGCACGATCTAAGACTAACCCATCTAGCCCTGTAAAGAAGAAATTGCTATACATACCTTTTCTGAAGCTGCTCTGGTTCAGTCCCATGCTGAGCTGTCAGTGGCGGCTTCGCTGTGGAGGCGGGTGCCGAGGAGGCAGCCAACAACGGAAGCCCCTTAGTAATGCTATGGGTGATGTAACTTCCCATTAATTTCCCAGCCGTTGTCGGCTGTCTCCTCTGCAGAGCTTCCACCATTGAAGATCGGCCCAGAGCAGCTTAAAGAAAAATATGTACAGCAATTTCTTCTTTACAAGGCTAGATAAGTTGGTATTCGATCGTGGATGCCTGTAGATTTTGAGATTTTATTGTTAGGGTGGACTTCTACTTTAACAATAATCTGCTCTAATTTGCCTTCTAATTTGCAACTACTGTAAATACATGAATTGGCCTTAAAATCAATCTCATGTAAAACTAGGACTGGGAGAGGGAGGGTCAGCACTAGGAGCTAATTAGACTGTTGCAGTACACATGTGTAGGCTGAGATCATGCTGATGAGAGAGAACAAAAAACGAAAGGGTTAATGACTCATCACTGAGCTGTGGGGCCTCCTTTGTCCTGTGGCTTGGAGTGTGTCATTGAACAAGCTGTATTTCTATTGCAGTGTGGCGATTGTGGATCTTGCTGCACTGCCTGGCAAGGTATGCGGATCATAAGACTTGTTTGTGCAGAATTACGAATCACTTTGCATTTAAAACAGTTTCCAGATATGTTTACCAACTGCTTGCGTCAAGGTTAGCAAGAAAATCCCAACACCAACCAGGAGCGTTGCTATGTCTGCAAAAGATCTGGGGCTAGAGCCCGCCCATAGCAGTAGTCACCAACCTTTTTGCAGGTCGGGGGGGGGGGGGGGGCAGGGCACAGCGGGGGTAAGCAATTTTTTGCGTGCAAAGGCTGGTGTTGGCGTTTCAATCATCATGGCACCATGGTTGATAAGGTGTTAGGGTGATCAGAGAGCATTGTTTCTATTGTTACATTCATGAAGTGGTTCAACTCACCATAATGTAGAATCAGTGGGAGGCCTGGGCGTGTCACTTGCCACATCTCCTGCCACCAGATGCAGCTTGTCACTTGCCACCGTCACCTGTCACCAGATGCAGATTTTTAACTTGCCACCATCACCTGCCACTAGATGGGGATTGTTACTTGCCACATCACCTGCCACCATTTGCAGATTGCCACTTGCCACGTCACCTGCCACTATTTGCATATTGTCACATCACCTGCTACCATTTGCAGACTGCCATGTCAACTGCAACCATTTGCAGATTGTCACTTGCCACGTCACCTGCCACCTGTTGCAGATTGTCACTTGCCACATCACCTGCCACCATTAGCAGATTGTCACTTGCCACATCACCTGCCACTAGATGTGGGTTTTTACTTGCCAACTCATGTAGATTGTCACTTGCCATGCCAGTCAGTGTCACCAAATGTGCATTGTTGTTGCATTGGTGGCAGGCTGGCAGCACTGGTCCATTTAGTGAGCTCAGGAGAGCAGAGATGCAGGGCGGGCAGTGAGAGATGATGTGATATCTCTGCTCCTCGCTGCCCCTCTGACATTGAAGAGGCCTGCGATGTGAGGGCAGAAGAGCGCTGATGTGTGATGGGCAACGAGAGATGATGTCATCTCTCTGCTCCAGCCGCACATCGCTCCCACATTGAAGTACCCCGGCTGTGAGGGCGGAAGAGTTCTGACATGGAGATGATGTCATCTCTGCTCGTCTGCCTGCTTGTTTCTCTCCTCTCATCCACCTCTAATGCAGCCCGCCCACCACAGCCACGACCTGGTTAGGCAGGGAACCTGCGCCAAGAGTCTCAGGGCTATGGCCTCAATAGCCACCCCCTGGCGACACCTATAACACAAACCAAGCTTTAGGTTTTGGAGATTTCCCCTTGCTTGAAATAGGTTTTACCCTGACAGAAGTTTTAACTCATCACCATTCTACCTAAATCTAAAAAAAAAGTTTTGCCTCTAATTATATTATACTTGGATATCAGTAGAAAAGCTAAATTTTATAATTTTTAGTAACAAAATCTTTAAACAATAATTAGTTATGATATGAGGATTGTATCTTGCAATCATTCATCATTTTCAGACTTGCTGCAATGCTTAAATGAGGCCACTAAGGCATTGTTAGAGCTTACATCTAAATAGAATTATTACTGGCAGGGAGAAAAAGTATTACTCTCAACATCAATTACATTTGCAGTTATGGGATGTCATCTGGCCATTTAAAATGAGTAAGCTAGAAATTAATGCATGCATCTATTCTGTACAATATCCACTTGCTGACCGCATAAAGTGGCTCTCCTGTGCAGGATCATGTATCACCTAGTATGTGATCCTGCACTCCTGTGCAGGGGGCGTGCGAAGGTTGTGCTGTTGGTGAAGAGAAAGACAGAACAGAGCTCTGTCCTGTCAGTGGAGGTTGCAAAGCAGGGAAACAAAATCCAGCACATCCCTTACTAAAAGCACCACATAGTAAACACAAAAGCACTGGTCAGGCACACATTTAACCCTTCGATCGTCCTAGATGTTTAAGCCCTTGCCAGCCAGTGTCATTAGTACAGTGACAGTGCATATTTTTAGCCACGATCACTGTATTAATGTCACTGGTTCCAGGAAAGTGTCAAAAGTGTCAGTTAGTGTCCGATTGTTCACTGCAGTATCACAGTCCCGCTATAAGTCGCTGATTGCCTACATTACTAGTTTAAAAAAAAAATCCATAAGTATATCCCATAGTTTGTAGACGCTGTAACATTTGCTTCAACCAATCAATATACACTTATTTGGATTTATTTTATCAAAAATATGTAGCAGAACACATAATGGCCTAAAATTATAAAGACATTTGATTTTTTACATTTTTTTTATTGAATGTGTTTTATATCAGAAAGTAAAAAAAATAGGGTTTTTTTTTCAAAATTATTGGTCCTTTTTTGTTTGTAGCACAAAAAATAAAAAATGCAGTGGTGATCAATAAGGATGAGCCTAACACCCCCGGTTCGGTTTGCACCAGAACTTTCAAACGGACCGAAAATTTGTGCGAACTTTAGAACCCCATTGAAGTCTATTGGACTCGAACGTTTGAAATAAAAAGTACTAATTTTAATGGCTAATATGCAAGATATTGTCCTAAAAAAGGGTTTGGGGACCTGGCACCTGCCCCAGGGGACATGGGTCAATGCAAAATTGTTTTTAAAAACTGCAGTTTTTTCGGGAGCACTGATTTTAGTGAAATATTTCTTTAAATATCGTGCCTGGGGGGTGTCTATAGTATGCCTGTGAAGTGCCACGTGTTTCCCGTGTTTAGAACAGTCCCTGCACAAAATTACATTTAACGGAAAAAAAGTCATTTAAAACTGCTTGCGGTTTTAAAGTGGTTGTAAACCCTTACAGACCACTGTGACCTACAGGTAAGCCTAGATTAAGGCTTACCTGTAGGTCCAAGAAATATCTCCTAAACCTACACGGTTTAGGAGATATTTGCCGAAAGACAGGCACCGCTGTCTACGGCAATATGCCACAAGTGGCGGCTCCCGTGCGCATGCGCAGGAGTGACGTCATAACGGCTTCGCCGAATGACAGCGGTGGAGCAGCGAGACCCACCAAGAAGATGGACACTCCGGACTACACAGTACCGTGCACCCATAGTGCAGTTGCTACTACTTTTCTGATAGTGTACACAATACATACAGTGCACCCATAGTTGTTATTACACTTCTGTTGGTGTACACAGTACCGTGCACCCCTAGTGCAGTTGCTACCATTTTTCTGGTGGTGTACACAATACAAAATACATACAGTGCACCCATAGTTGTTATTACACTTCTGATGGTGTACACAGTACCGTGCACCTCTAGTGCAGTTGCTACTACTTTTCTGGTGGTATACACAGTACACAATACATACAGTGCACCCATAGTTGCTATTAGACTTCTGGTGGTGTACACAATACCGTGCACCCATAGTGCAGTTGCTACTACTTTTCTGGTGGTGTACACAGTACACAATACAGTGCACCCATAGTTGTTATTGCACTTCTGTTGGTGTACACAATACCGTGCACCCCTAGTGCAGTTGCTACTACTTTTCTGGTGGTGTACACAGTACACAATACAGTGTAGTGTGGTTTTGCTAAACAAAATTTACAGCATGTCTGGAAGGCCACCAAGGAGAGGCAGACCCTCAAAGGCCACTAAAAGACGGCAAGTAGGCTCTGTGTCTACAGTCAACAGTTCTGGTCGTAGACATGGTGCATCCTCAGCATGTGGCTGCGGGGCACGCTTGTCTGTTTTCTACAGCTGGCCGTGTTATTGAGCCACAACATGCAGAAGAGTTGGTGGAATGGATAACAAAGCCGTCCTCATCCTCCGTCACTCAGGCTCAGGACTAGTTTGCCTACCAATGCAGCTGCCAAAGTGGCCTATTTCATCGGCTCCATGTCAACAGTCACTTCTTTCCTAGCCCCACCATCATGCACAGAGGAGATTCCCGAACTTTTCGACCACAGTGTCGGGTACATGCTGCAAGAGAATACGCAATGATTTGAAGGCTCCGATGATGGTACCCAGGTTGAGAAAGGGAGTAACGTGAGCCTAGAGAGAGGGGGTGTCCAAGAAGGACAAGAAACTGGCAGTCATGTTCCCCCAGCTGCAGAATACTGCCTAGTTTGCTCCAGTGATGAGGAGGGGGGGATGATGAGGCCATTGACTCTACTTGGGTGCCTGATAGAAGAGAGGAGGAGGAGGAGGAGGAGGCACATCTCCAATGAGGCAGGATGCCCTCCAGGGGGCAGCTTAAGGGCAGCCACCCTATTGCATCACACCGCAGAGCTAAGCAGGTGCATGGTGCTGCTGTGGGCCTTTTTGACACGTGTGCAGCAGATTGCACCATTGCTGTTTGCAACTTATGTCTGAAGTGTATCAAGAGTGGCCAAAACAGCAGCCGCTTGGGCACCACATGCTTGACCAGACATATGATGATCTCCCATGCAGTCCATTGGCAACAGCACTTAAAAGACCCACATCAAAGAACAAGGCGGACCTCTCCTTGCTCCTCATCAGCTGGGATCTCCAACGCCACTATACCTCCAGTCCTCTCATAAACCTGCACTGAGAAGAATGAAGGTATAGAAATAGGTGTCCCAAGTACTTGCGGCCAATCTGCTAGCGGTACACCAACATCCGATTTTAGCAGACAAATTTCCCTGCCCCAGTTGCCAAACCATCAAAAGAAATTCGGTCCCAGACATCCACATGCTCAACATCTGAAAGCTAGCTTGACCAAATTGGTAGCACTGCAACTGCTGCCTTTTCAGCTGGTAGACTCTGCCCCCTCTTGTGAATTTGTGGAATGTGTTTGGTTTGTTTTGGTGACAGGAGCCATACTGGGGCAGAGATTCTGTCAGCTTTGCAGGGGCAGGCTCAGAGGTGGTTGACGCCATGCCAGCTTCAGCCAGGAATGGTTGTATGTGACAATGGCACCAACCTCCACTCCGCCCCCCCACTGACAGGGACACTTGACCCATGTTCCCTGTTTGGCTCACGTCCTGAATTTGGTGGTGCAGCGGTTCTTGAACAGGTACCCAGGCTTACAGGATCTCCTGAGGCAGGCCAGGAAAGTCTGTGGTCATATAATGCCAGTGCTCGGCTGGCTGTCCTTCAAAGGGAATGCAACCTGCCCAAGAACCGCCTCATTTGTGACATGCCCACCAGGTGGAACTCAACATTGGCAATGCTGCAGCGGCTGCACACACAGCAGAGGGCCATCAATGAGTACCTGTGTGAGTATGGCAACAGGAGAGGGTCAGGGAAGCTTGGCTTTTTTTCGCCACACCAGTGGTTATTGATCAAGGATGCATGCACTGTCCTGTCACCATTTGAGGAGGCCACAAGGATGGTGAGCAGTGACAGTGCATGCATCAGGGATACTGTCCCTCTTGTCTTCCTGTTGGAGCACATGCTTCGTGGAATAATGGACAGGGCGCTTGAGGCAGAACAGCAGGAGGAAGAGGAGGACTTCCTTACTTTCTCAAGGCCCCTTTTATCCAGATTGTGATCGGTGGGCCCACAGGAATATTCAGGAAGAAGAAGAAGAGGAGGAGGAAGAGGAGGAAGAGAAGGAGGATTGTGTCAGCATGGAGGCTGAGGATAACACTCAGCATCAGCAGCAGTCTTCAAGGGATCGTTTTCAGTCCCCAGAAACCCATGGAGTTGTATGTGGCTGGCAGAAGGTGGTTGAGGATCATGTGATCCTTAGTGACCCAGAGGACTCAGGATTGAATGCCTCTGCAAACTTACGCTGCATGGCCTCCCTGATCCTGCAAAGCCTGAGAAAGGACTCTAGGATTCGTGGTATCAAGGAGGGGGATCATTACTGGCTGGCAACCCTTCTTGGTCCATGTTACAAGGGTAAGATTGAAGAACTTATCCAGCCATCGCAGAGAGAGCAGTGGATGAAACATCTTTGGGAGGCCTTGCAGAAAGGTATGTGTAATGTGTTTCCAGAGCCTAGAATGTTACAACTTCCTGGTGCTGTACAACATGTTGCTGAGGCTTCGTTCAGTCACAGAAAGAGCAGTGGAGAAGGTGGCTGGTTGACCGATGCCTTCAGACAATTCTTCAGACCTCAGCGCTAAGGTCTGATCGGTTCCAACCATCACCAGTGTCTGAATTACATGGTGCAGGAATATCTAGGGGCAAGATCAGACTTGGAGACCTTTCCAACAGAACATCCACTGGGTTGCTGGGTCTTGAGGATGGACCACTGGCCAGAGCTTGCTCAATATACAATTGAACTACTGGCCTGTCCTGCATCCAGCTTTCTTTCTGAACGCACATTCCATGCTGCTGGAGGCTTTGTAACTGATCACAGAGAGTGCCTGTCCACAGACTCTGTTGATTGGCTCTCATTCATAAAAATGAATCAGTCTTGGATCACCAGCTACCAAGCACCTGATGCTGATGTAACCAATTGATCTTTCTATCCCTTGAAGACTACATATGCTGAGTGACTACCCTATTATGCTGAGTGACTATCCTATTCCTCCTCAATCTTCAGGATTGAATGCCTCTGCAAACTTACGCTGCATGGCCTCCCTGATCCTGCAAAGCCTGAGAAAGGACTCTAGGATTCGTGGTATCAAGGAGGGGGATCATTACTGGCTGGCAACCCTTCTTGGTCCATGTTACAAGGGTAAGATTGAAGAACTTATCCAGCCATCGCAGAGAGAGCAGAGGATGAAACATCTTTGGGAGGCCTTGCAGATAGCTTCTAAGAATATTTTTGGTTCAGGGCACCACCACCACTGCCTAAGGCCAATTTTTCTGCCCCTGTTTAACAGGGACGTGTAATTAAAATTTTTGACCTAATATGTTTCACAGCAGGGCCCGTTCCTGCGCTCAACAAGAGTATCTGTGAGGCTTTAAAGTGTTGTGCCACCACCACCACCACTGCCTAAGGCCCAATTTTTCTTCCCCTGTTTAACAGGTGAATGTAATTACAATTCTTGATATAATATTTCACAGCACCGTTCCAGCACCCACCTAGAGTAACTGTGAGGGGCTTACAGTGTTCTGGTACCACCAACACCTAAGGCCCAATTTTCCACAGAGTGTACAGGGCAGGCCGTATATTAACCACTTGCTTACTGGGCACTTAAACACCCTTCCTGCCAAGACCAATTTTCAGCTTTCGGTGCTCTCACACTTTGAATGACAATTACTCAGTCATGCAACACTGTACCCAAATGAATTTTTTGTCCTTTTTTTCCCACAAATAGAGCTTTCTTTTGGTGGTATTTGATCACCTCTGGGGTTTTTATTTTTTGCGCTATAAATGAAAAAAGACCGAAAATTTGGAAAAAAAACGCATATTTCTTTGTTTCTGTGACAGAATTATGCAAATTATTAATTTTTCTTCATAAATTTTGGCCACAATTTATACTGCTACATATCTTTGGTAAAAATAACCCAAATTAGTGGATATTATTTGGTCTTTGTGAAAGTTAGAGAGTCTACAAACTGTGGTGCGAATCGCACAAAATTTATCACATCTGATGTACTGGTGGCCTATCTCGCTTCTTGTGACCCAAACAAGTCAGGAAAGTACAAATACCCCCCAAATGACCCCTTTTTGGAAAGTAGACATTCCAAGCTATTTAGTAAGAGGCATGGTGAGCTTTTTGATGTTGTCATTTTTTTCCCACAATTCTTTGCAAAATTAAGATTTTTCTTTTTTTTTTCTCCACAAAATTGTCATTGTAATAGGTTATTTCTCTCACATGGCATGTGTATACCACAAATGACACCCCCCAAAAAATTCTGCTACTCCTCCTGAGTATTACAATACCACATGTGAGGGACTTTTTCACAGCCTGGCCACATAGAGAGGCCCAATATGCAGGTAGCGCCATCATGTGTTCTAGGAACATAAATTACACATCTAACTTGTTGACTATTTATTACACTTTTGAAGCACCAGGACAATGACACGTGACACTGATGACAGATGGCACTGATACGTGGCAATGATGACACTTATACGTGGCACTGATGACAGATGGCACTAATATGTGGCACTGATGACACGTGGCACTTATACGTGGCACTGATGACACGTGGCACTAATACGTGGCACTGATGACAGATGGCATTAATACGTGGCACTAATACATGCCACCGATGACAGATGGCACTAATACATGGCACCGATGACGCGTGACACTGATGACAGATGGCACTGATAAGTGGCATTGATGACACGTGACACTGACAACAGATGGCACGTGACACTGACAGGTGGCACTGATGACAAATGGCACTGATACGTGGCACTGATGACAGATGGCACTAATACGTGGCACTGATGACAGATGGCACTATGTGGCACTGATGACACGTGGCACTGATGACAGATGGCACTTATACGTGGCACTGATGACAGATGGCAATGGGGACAAATGGCACTGGGGGCAGGTGGCACTGGGGTGGATGGCACTGGGGCAGGTAGCACTGGCGTGGATGGCACTGGGGGCAGGTAGCACTGGGGTGGATGGCACTGGGGTGGATGGCACTGGAGTGGATGGCACTGGGGTGGGTGGCACTGGGGCAGATGGCACTGCTGGGGGAGGATGGCACTGCTGGGGGAGGATGGCACTGCTGGGGGAGGATGGCACTTTTTTTTTTTTTTTTTAACTCAAAGCAACTCATCTCTCCCCTCTCACACTCTGTCTGTGTGAGGAGGGAGAGCGGCGCTGAGAGATGATCTCATATGTTTACATATGAGATCATCTCCCATTGGACATGCCGATCGCGCTGTAAACGGCCGCTGTGATTGGCCGTTTACAGCGATCTGTGTTTGCCTGTCCCCGGGGGACACGGCGAACACAGAACTTCCGCGATGCGCGCCCGCGGCGGTGCGCATTGCGGAAGTAAACATTAGGACGTCCAGGGACGGCCTCCCGGACTAAAGCGCCCGCTCTACGGCCATCATTCGGCTATAGGGCGGGCGTGAGGTGGTTATATACAGGTGGTCCCCTATTTTCAAACATCTGACTTACAAATGACTCCTACTTACAAACTGAGGGAGACGACTGGAAGTGAGAGGAAATCTACCCCTAGGAAGGGAAATTCTCTTCTGTAAGAGTTAATATGGGAAAAAAAGGTGTCTCCACTGATGCTTTATCACCAATCCTTGTTTCTCTAATAATCCAAAATTTTCAAAATCCAATTGTCATTGAGACAGAAAGTGAAGTGAAATCTTCTTAACAGGGGCACAGACAGCAAAACAAATGTTACAGGGGTGATAATCCTTCCCTATGTTATCCAAAAAGCTTAAAAATGTATTTTTTGGGTGGAGCTACACTTACACAATGTACCTGTTCCAAATTACAAACAGATTCAACTTAAGAACAAACCTACAGTCCCTATCTTGTTTGTAACCCGGGGACCACCTGTATACTGCCGTTCAGAGTATATAGGGCCTGGGGGCCCCACGCCTTTTTTTAAAAATTTGAGTGCGTTGTTCCTCTTAATATCTGGTAATGGGCTGGAGAACCATGCCGTTTTTTCCTCAATGATTTTCAACTATATTGCCGGAACCCAACATTACATTACAGCTGCAAATGCGCCACTTTACAGGCATACTATAGTCACCCCTCAGGCATGATATTTAAAAGGAATATTTCACTTTTATTGTTTCACTTTAAGCATTATTAACCACTTCAGGACCGCCGTATTGCCATTGTACGTCAGCACAATGGCACAGGCAGGCACAATCACGTACATCTACGTGATTGCCTTCCAGCAGGTGGGGGGTCCGATCGGACCCCCTCCCGCTGTTTACGGCGGTCCGATTCGGTCCAGGAGCGCTCCGTGATGAGGGGATGGCCGTTGGTTTTCGGCCACCCCCTCTGGATCGCTCCTGGCCAATGAGAAGCTTCCTCCCCTGTGTATTGTTTACACAGGAAGGAGGAAGTGATGTCATTCTCCTCGGGGCGGTCTTTTTGACCGGACTACGAGGAGAAGACTAAAAGTAAGTGTGCACCAACACTACACTGACATGTAGGTACACACAGGCACACAAACCCCCCCCGATCCCCCCCCGATCGCCCCCCGATCCCCCCCCGCCCCCCCTCCCCCCCCAGTCACAGTGTCACTGATTGCATTGATCATTTCTTTACTGATCAATGCATTCAGTGTCAGTTGTGACAGTAAAAACTGTCAGGACAGTTAGTGTTAGGTCCAGGGTAGCCCCCTATCACCCCCCAATAAAGATTTAACCCCCTGATTGCCCCTAGAGTTAACCCTTTCACCCCCTTTTGCCAGTGTCACTAAGCGATCATTTTTCTGATCGCTGCATGTGTCGCTAGGTAGCTAGTTATTTTTTTAGGTTCACCGCCAGGTTTTTATATCGCTAGGTACCCCGATATACTACCCAATAATGTTTTTAACCCCCTGATTGCCGCTAGTTAACCCTTTCACCCCCTTTTGCCAGTGTCACTAAGCGATCGTTTTTCTGATCGCTGCATTAGTGTCGCTACAGTCGCTAGGTAGCTAGTTATTTTTTTAGGTTCACCGCCAGGTTTTTATAGCGCTAGGTACCCCGATATACTACCCAATAATGGTTTTAACCCCCTGATTGCCGCTAGTTAACCCTTTCACCCCCTTTTGCCAGTGTCACTAAGCGATCATTTTTCTGATCGCTGCATGTGTCGCTAGGTAGCTAGTTATTTTTTTAGGTTCACCGCCAGGTTTTTATATCGCTAGGTACCCCGATATACTACCCAATAATGGTTTTAACCCCCTGATTGCCGCTAGTTAACCCTTTCACCCCCTTTTGCCAGTGTCACTAAGCGATCGTTTTTCTGATCGCTGCATTAGTGTCGCTACAGTCGCTAGGTAGCTAGTTATTTTTTTAGGTTCACCGCCAGGTTTTTATAGCGCTAGGTACCCCGATATACTACCCAATAATGGTTTTAACCCCCTGATTTCCGCTAGTTAACCCTTTCACCCCCTTTTGCCAGTGTCACTAAGCGATAATTTTTCTGAGCGCTGCATCAGTGTCGCTAGTGTCGCTAGGTAGCTAGTTATTTTTTTAGGTTCACCGCCAGGTTTTTATAGCGCTAGGTACCCCGATATACTACCCAATAATGGTTTTAACCCCCTGATTGCTGCTAGTTAACCCTTTCACCCCCTTTCACCAGCGATCACAGTATAAGTGTCACTGGTGACACTGGTTAGCCAGTTAGTTATTTAGGTTCCCCGTCAGGTTTTTATATAGCGCCAGGGACCCCCATATACTACCTAATAAAAATTTGAACCCCCTGATTGCCCCTAGTTAACCCTTTCACCACTGATCACCGTATAAGTGTTACGGGTGACTCTGGTTAGTTTGTTTTTTATAGCATTTTATATTCAAATCCGGAAGGCAGTGCTTGGTTTTCGGGGTCCCGTACGTGGCTAGGCTCCCAAAAAGTCCCCCACATGTGGTATCCCCGTACTCGGGAGAAGCAGCAGAATTTATTTTGGGGTGTAATTTGACTTCTGCCCATAGCATGTGTGAGCAATATATCATTTAGTGACAACTTTGTGCAAAAAAAAAAAAAGTTTGTAATATTCCCGCAACTTTTGGCAAAATATAAAATATTCCATGGACTCAACATGCCTCTCAGTAAATAGCTTGGGGTGTCTACTTTCCAAAATGGGGTAATTTGGGGGGGTTTTGTGCTATTTTGGCATTTTATGGCCTTCGAAACTGTGATAGGTAGTGAGGAGTTAAATCAAAAATTTGCACCCTTAGAAATCCTGAAGGTGGTGATTGGTTTTCGGGGTGCCGTGCGCGACTAGACTCCCAAAAAGTCCCACACATGTGGTATCCCCGTACTCGGGAGAAGCAGCAGAATGTATTTTGGGGTGTCATTTCACATATGCCCATAGCATGTGTGAGCAATATATCATTTAGTGACAACTTGGTGCAAAAAAAAAATAGTTTGTAATATTCCCGCAACTTGTGGCAAAATATAAAATATTCCATGGACTCAACATGCCTCTCAGTAAATAGCTTGGGGTGTCTACTTTCCAAAATGGGGTCATTTTGGGGGGTTTTGTGCTATTTTGGCATTTTATGGCCTTCGAAACTGTGATAGGTAGTGAGGAGTTAAATCAAAAATTTGCACCCTTAGAAATCCTGAAGGTGGTGATTGGTTTTCGGGGTGCCGTGCGCGACTAGACTCCCAAAAAGTCACAGACATGTGGTATCCCCATACTCGGGAGAAGTAGCGGAATATATTTTGGGGTGCAATTCCACATATAACCATGGCATGTGTGAGCAATATATCATTTAGTGACAACTTTTTGTAAAAAAAATTTATTTTTATTTTTTTGTCATTATTCAATCCCTTAGGACAAAAAAAATAAATATTCAATGGGCTCAACATACCCATCAGCAATTTCCTTGGGGTGTCTACTTTCCAAAATGGGGTCATTTGGGGGGGATTTGTACTGCCCTGCCATTTTAGCACCTCAAGAAATGAGATCGGCAGTCATAAATTAAAAGCTGTGTAAATTCCAGAAAATGTACTCTAGTTTGTAGACGCTATAACTTTTGCGCAAACCAAAAAATATACGCTTATTGACATTTTTTTTACTAAAGACATGTGGCTGAATAAATTTTGCCCTCAATGTATGACTAAAATTTAGTTTATTCGATTTTTCTTATAACAAAAAGAAGAAAATATCTTTTTTTTTCAAAATTTTCGCTCTTTTTCCATTTATATCGCAAAAAAAAAAAATCGCAGAGGCAATCAAATACCATCAAAAGAAAGCTCTATTTGTGGGAAGAAAAGGACGCAAATTTCGTTTGGGTGCAATATTGCATGACCGCGCAATTACCAGTTAAAGCAGCGCAGTGCGAAATTGCAAAAAGACCTCTGGTCCTTAAGGTGTTTATTGGTTCGGAGCTGAAGTGGTTAAAATGACTGCTCCTGAAAAAACAGTCGTTTTTCAAACTTTCTTTTGCATTGATACATGTCCCCTGGGGCAGGGCCTGGGTCCCCAAAACACTTTTATGACAACAATAACTTGCATAGTAGCCTTTAAAATTAGCATTTTTGATTTTCCACGTTTGTGTCCCATAGACTTTAACGGTGTTCGCATACATTTTTTGCCTGTTTGCATGTTCTGCAGCGAACCGAACTGGCTCATCCCTACGACTAATGTTTGTTTCTATATATGGTCTGTAATATGTGATTGACAATTTTATTTATTGCTGTATCATGTCACTTTGCCATGTTCCTTATTTCACCAATAAAAACATGTTTTTGATATCTACTCATCTTCTAGCCATGTGTACTCACATCATTTAAAGTCCCAACCCCCCCCCCCCCCCTTTTTCTTTTCGCAGATTTAGGGATGGAGACATGTGACCTGTATGTCTCATTTAAAGTCCCAAACGCCCCCTTTTTAGTTTGAACTGTAAAACTTACTATTATCTCTGGAGCAGAAAGTGAAGGAAAGGAATTTCCCCAATGACGCAAAGACCACAACAAAAACACCTGCCATGGATTCCAACCCTTCTCTACTATATCCAAAACAAAAAAAGGTTCTGGCTATATGTACACTTTAAGCCAACAGCAACCTTCTGGCCTCCAATAAAAAGTAAACAAATTTTCTGCATCATTAAAAATTATCCTTAGTGCTAAAAAACTTAAACAGCATGTAGAGAACAGGTGTACTGATTCCAGAGGAGGGAGCACATGCTGAGACGCAATGAGTCATGCACAGAATCAATGAGAAAGTTCAATTCTTTATTCAACTGTCCCTTACAAAGTTTAACTGCATTAACTGGAGTGTGTGTATAGCGCGCATGGCTTGTGCTGACCTACTTTCCCGTCTGTTACAAGGTTTGCTTTTTTCTTTAAATGCCTGGTTTGAAGTTGGCACACAGGAAGCCTCTAATGAAGGAAGCATCTTCAGAAGGCATCAGACTTTCATTATCATCATTTGGAATGTTAGTGGGAAGTTAGCCAATTAGTAAGCTGTATATTTATTTTTAGTGTAAAATACTCTAGTGAAAACCACAATTTAAACTGCACTAGTCAAATCGTGGAATTCAAATGTGTTTAAAGTGTATGTATGTAAAAATGAAATAAATCATAAGGCCCACTGTACACAGTTTTCTAAAAGTTTATTTAAATATAAATATATAAATATAGCCACAATATATATATATATATATATATATATATATAAAAAGTTTAATTAAACCCACAAACTAAAATTTAATGTATTTTACCAGTTTTGAATGCCTGTTGAAGCTGACAGCCTTGGGCGCAGAGTACTATCAAAAATGTTAAATGCATCACTTAGGCAGCCATCTTCTCCACCGTTCCTCCTTTGACCAACAGGAGCTGTAAAAATACCTGGATGGCTGGATGAGGTCTGAGACTTTCCCCTTGTTGCGGTGGTCAAGGAGGGTTGCCAACCAATAATGATCCTTCTCCTTGATACCAAGAATTCTCTGGTCCTTTTGCAGGCTTTGAAGAATTAGGGAGCCTATGCACCACAAGTTTGCCGAGGCATGAGAAGTAGAGCCCTTGGAGTTACTGAGAATTACACTATCTGGAATTGTCTCCTTCCAGCCACGTACTACTCCCAAGGTTTCTGGGGACTGAAAACCATCTTAAGGTTTTGACATGGGTCTTCCTCTGCTTCGATGCCTCCAAAACTGCCAGAATCATCCTCTTCCTCCTCCTCCTCCATCTCCTTTTGTGTGTTCTGTGGCATCGCAAAAATGGTGTCTGCATGAAGCAGGCTTTGAGAGGAAAGGAAGTTCTCCGCTTCCTCCCACTGTTCTGCCTCAAATGCCCTGTCCATAATGCCACACAGAGTATGCTCCAGCAGGAACACAAGAGGGATAGTGTCATTAATGCATGCATTATCATGGCTCACCTTCCTTGTCGCCTCCTCAAATGGTGACAGTACAGTGCATGCATCCTTTATTAGCAGCTATTGGCGTGGGGAAAAAAGCTGAGCTACCCTGAGCCTGTCCTTGTGCCATACTCACATAGGTACTCGTTGACAGCACTCTGCTGCATGTGCAGCTGCTGCATTGCCAAATTAAGTTCCAGCTGGTGGGCATGTCACAGAATCAGACTGTTTATGGGCAGGTGGAATTCCCGCTGAATTTCAGCCAACCGAACACTGGCTGAAATGGCTACAGACTCTTCTGGCCTGCCTTAGCAGATCTTGCAAACCTGGGTACCAGTTTAAGAAACGCTGCACCACCAAATTGAGTACATGTGCCAGGCATGACACGTGTCAACTTTCTCTGTCAAAGGGCAAAGGGCAGACAGAAGGTTGGTGCAATTATCGCACACCACAATTTCTGGCTCAAGCTTCTGTGGGCCTGCCCCTGCAGACCTGAAAGAATCTCTGCTCTGGTGTGGCTCCTGTCCCATAGACAGACCAACTGAAGCCACCTTTTAGCCTGACTCATTGAATATCCCCTTGAACACTTAGGGGGTACTGGTGTTTCATAGGACACTTCAGCAGAGGAGGGTATGGAGGAGGAGGAGGAAGGAGTGGAGACATGGAGACATGGAATACATTTGAGATATGCATATTAGAAGGAAGGTCTAAAGCATAAGCCTGGGTTAATCCTGCAGAGAATACGGAAAGGCCCAATAAACCGAGGTGCCAACCTCAGTGAGGGAACACGGAGTCAGAGGTTGTGAGATGACAGCCAGACCTTGTCCCCAACCTAGTAGGGAGGCGCAGGCAGGCGTCTGCGGTCAGCATGGAGTCTGTACCTATCATTGGCATGTCGCAAAGCCTCCTGGACTTGTGCCCAAAGACCACGGAAATGCTCCTCTAATGCAGCGATGCTGTGCGGAACAAATGAGTCAGGCAAAATGGAAGGTTGGAAAGCATAGTTTGGCATAAACGGGGATAATCGGAAAGCAGAATTCAAGGCACTATTGTGAGCAAACTCCGCCCAAGGTAAGAGGTCTGACCAGCTGTTATAATGGTCAGAAATGTAGCAATGTAGAAACTGTTTCAAGGACTGGTTGGCTTGTCCTGCTGCCCCATTAAAATGCGGGTGATACGCAGAGGAGAAAGAAAGCTGAATTCCCAACTGTGCACAAAAGGCTCGCCAGAACCGAGACACAAACTGACTGGCCGAGAAGTTCACCTTGGGTAGCCCATGTAAGCGAAAGATCTCTCGAGCAAAAATGAAATCCAGTTCCTTAAATGTGGGCAACTTAAGTGGAATACAAGGAGACATCTTCGAGAACAATCAACCACCATAAGGATAACTGTGTTGCCCTGAGAGTTGGGTAACTCCACAAGGAAATCCATGGACAGGTGGGTCCAAGGCCTCTCTCCATTGGGTATGGGTTGTAGGAGGCCTACTGGAAGGTGTCATGGTGTCTTACTCTGAACACACACGGCTCAACAGCTATGAAGTCAGTTACATCAGCACGTAGACTCGGCCACCAGAATTTTGGGAAATGGCCCAAAAGAGTTGATTCTTCCTAGGGTGGCCAGCAGCCTTGGAAGAATGGTAAGTTTGGAGTACGGCAGTACAGAGACTTTCAGGGACAAAGCAGCGGTCACAAGGTTTCTCAGGAGAAGCATGGACCCAAATGGCAAGAATTTTGCCACCCAGAATACGATCAGGAGGAATCACAGGAACAGGAACCGATTGCATCTTAAAAGTAGAGGAAAATTGTTGCTACAAAGCATCAGCCCTTACATTTTTAGTACCAGGTAAGAATGAGACAATGTAACTTGACAAGAAAAGAGCCCATCGTACCCTTTTGGGAGAGAGGCGTTTAGCCTTAGACAAGAATGTGAGATTATTATGGTCAGTAAGAATGAGACCCAGCACAGTGGTACTGTCATGAAAATCGCATGAAGAGACTGACCTCCAGGTCTTCTGGTTTACGATCGTCGCGGGTACGCACGATCGTACAAACGCGCATGCGTTTGTACGCATGTGCACGTGCGCGGGCACGTGCGCGGTTCGCGTACGTGCGTCCGTGTTGGCGCCAAGCGGCCTATTTAAACTAGCCTCTTGCTAATGGTCTCTGCTGTCTGCTCTACAGCTTTGTACCTGTGAGACCTAAACCATAGTATTCATTCCTGTTTGACCCGGCCTGCCTGTGACCCATCTGCTATCTGCCTGCACCCGACCCCGGCTTGTTGTGACGATTCTCCTGCCTGTTCCCTTGTACTTCGCTTCCAGTCTGATATCTGACCCGGCTTGCTTTGACCATCCATCTGCTAAAGGTGAACCTGCTTATATTGAACTGTGTCATCTGCTGCATGTAACCTGCTTGTATTGAACTGTTCACCTGCTGCAAGTACCTGCTTATATTGAGCTGTTCATCTGCTGCAAGTACCTGTTTATATTGCGCTGTTCATCTGCTTCAAGTCACTTGTCTTATTGAACTGTTCACCTGCTGCAAGTGCCTGCTCATATTGAACTGTTCATCTGCTGCAAGTACCTGTGTATATTGCACTGTTCATCTGCTACAAGTTGCCTTCTTCCCTGCACTGCTTTTCATCAAGTTACCTGTTCCATTGAACCGTGTTATCTGCTATAAATTACCTGCTGATCCATTCGCTGTGATTACCTGCTCCACTGAACTTCACCTACCCATCCTACTCATCTGTTGATCCTGCCAGGCACCTGTACCCCTCCTTACTCCTGTGTTCCCTGTTATATTGCCAGGAAACCGGTAGTGGGAGTTGTAAGGGAGGCCTCTTTCCGCAATCCGGGCTCGCTACTAGAAAGTACGTGACAGGTACCTTCGAGGAGAGGCCTCCATTCTTTAAGGGCTAAAATGATCGCTAACAACTCTCTGTCGCCAATATCGTAATTGCTTTCCGCAGATGACAATTTCTTGGAAAAGTAGCCACGCGGATGCATAGCACTCTCAGAGGTAGGACATTGAGACAGAAGGGTGCCCGCTCCAGTCTCAGAAGCATCAACCTCAAGTATAAAAGGCTAACGTGGGATCAGGATGTGCCAAAATAGGAGCAGAAACAAAGGCAGCCTTGAGACTCTCAAAGACCTTAATGGACTCCGGAGACCAACTCTGTGGGTAACAGTCCTTTCTGGTCATATCAGTCAGGGGCTTGACCAGAGATGAGAAGTTACGAATAAACTTTTGATAATAATTGCCAAAACCCAGAAAACATTGCAGAGGACGTATACCCATGGGTCGGGGCCACTGTAGGACTGCTGAAAGTTTCTCTGGGTCCATCGAAAAACCAGCAGTGGAAATTACACAACCCAGGAAGTTAACCTGTTCACAATGGAACTCTCACTTCTCCAATTTACAATAGAGATTGTTCTCTCTCAGCTTCTGAAGCACACAACAGACATCTGGGTGGTAGCTCTCTAGGGACTTGGAAAAAATTAGGTTATCGTCAAGATAAACCACCACACATAGCTGCAGCAAATCACGGAGGATATCCTGGAAATTCATGGAAAACTGCCAGAGCATTGCAAAGGTCAAATGGCATTACAAGGTACTCATAATGGCCTGTTCTGTTATTAAACGCAGTTTTTCATTCGTCGCCCTCCTTGATCCTCACGAGATTGAATGCTCCTCTCAAATCCAGCGTGAAAATCGTTGCTCACTTGAGGCAGCCAAATAACTCCGTAATCAATGGAATTGGATAAGCATTTTTAATCGTAAAACTATTGATACCCCTATAATCAATAGATGGTCTCAGTTCACCACTCCTCTTCTTCACAAAGAAGAAACTAGCACCAACAGGAGACGAGGACTTGCGTATGAATCCTCGTCCCCTCCATGGTCTTATCCTCAGAGACTGACAAAGGGTAAACTCAGCCACAAGGGGGCATGAGACCAGGTTGAAGGTCAATTGTGTAATAATATGACCGATGAGGAGGCAAACTACTGGCTTGACCTCTGTTAAAGAAATCTTTAAAATCCCTGTACTCCTCCGGTAGGGAGGAGAGTGAAGAGGTGCATACAACCTCAGCCACATTCTGGAAACATGTCTTGCTGCATTGTGGATACGGGAAGGGGTGCTAATTAATTTTTCTATCATTTAAATAATATGTTTGGTGTGCTTGAGATAGGCAGCTGTTTTTACAACTAAGGCTAGAGAAAGAAGTCAATATACTATCCTAAACTAGCAGTAATGGAATCTATCCCATTCACACACTGACAAGCTATACTGACACACTAACACTACAGTATACTCACACTGCACTGACACTACACTAGCATACTATACTCTAGCACTTAACAATCAGAGTCACAATAACACACTAACTCGCTAGTATCAAACGGAGCCCTGCATGTACACTCCAACAAGACTCTGCAAAAGGTTCCTGTGGGAAGGAACCTTTTATAGTGTGGAGTGGAACTAGGAACACTGATCCATGTTTGGGCAAAATCATCAGGACTTTGTCCAGTCATGGCTCTGATTGTGCTCTTTGCCCTGATTGGCAAAGCCTTGCATCTGACCAGTGGTCAGTTGAATTGCATCATCCAATTAGGGCCCTAGAATGCACTGTGCAACACGCAGTGCATTGTGGGGAGCTCGGTGGGTAAACTTCCCGCCAAAGGCTCAGCAAATTTGGGTGTTCACCAAACGGGCGAACATGCAATGTTTGGGTGAACTTTTGCTTAGCTCGAACTGTTCACCCAACTCTAGTAGCAGATGATGTCACAGTCTTCACCTCAGCCAATCAGAGAAAGAGTTTCCGCATTGGCTATTGGAACTTCCTCAATAGTGGTAGACAGAAGCAATCAACACATTGAGCTTATGAGAACATCAGAACCCAGAAAATAATAAATAAAGCTAGCTGCAAAAAGCAAATTTTAAATAGGAACACTCCAGCAGTGGCTACATTTTGTTAGCCTGCAACAGGAAGTGCTGTCGGTGACAGGAGGTACCTAAAAAGGATTTGCTTTTAGAAGGTTTGGCATGATGCCAAACTTACTAAAATAGATTAAATGTTTTCCCTATTTACCCTAGTTACTGATGCCAATAGCGCCATTTTGTATAAAACAAGTATTATTTAATGTTTGTTCATTTTGCACACACATTTTTTTGAAAGTGTATGCACTAAGATTAAATAGAAGTTTTTTTTTTTTTTTTTTTTAGTAGAAGTCTTTAAACAATATCACGCTATGTGCATTGTGTTTCCTTTTTAATTATAATGGTCCATGCGAGAAGAGGTGTAGCATCTTTTTCAATATTTATTGTAGGTATATAATAACAAACATGACATGAGAGACAATGACAATGTAGAACAATGAGCCGGTGTCTTCGTACATGTTAACCAGTTGATAACATTACAACATAAATAGAGGAAGCGTAGAGGAGAATAAACTCTCATCTGACGCACGTGACACAGGCAGTTATAGTACAAATATTTACGATGGCGAGTAATGATTGTGTGGGAGGGCCTCAAAGGAGTACCCCAGGAGGCCCTGGCCACATATCTTCAGCTAACATCAAAGGTGGGAGATGAAAGACTTCTAGGAAGAAAAGATAAAAAGAAAGAAAAAGAGAAAGAGGAGTGCAATGCCCCATACACACGATCGGACTATCTGGCGGACTTGATCCGGCAGACCAGAGTCCGCCGGACAATCCGCCCATGTGTAGGCTCCGGCTGACTTTTTTTCCCCCAAAAGTCCAGCGGACTTAGAAAGAAGTTTTGACTCAAAATTGTCCGCCGGACTGCGAGTCCCGTGGACAATCCGGCCGTCTGTTTGCTAGTCCACCAGACTTTTGAAATGAACGGACTTGCCCGCACACGGAGAAAAGTCCGTTCATTTTGAAAGCAGCTCCAGGTAGATGGGACTAGTGAAGGAAGTCAATGTCACCATCTTCGGTGGTGAGATTGACACCTCGCTAGCCCCGTCACCTGGTATGGACTTAAAGGGGAAGCCCTACGGCCAAAAAAATGGCGTGGCGGGTCCCCCCCAAGGTCCATATCAGACCCTTATCCGAGCACGCAGCCCGGCCGGTCAGGAAAGGGGGTGGGAACGAGCGAGCGCCCCCCCTTCTGAGCCTTACTAGGCTGCGTGCCCTCAACATGGGGGGGTGCTTTGGGGAAGGGGGGCCTGCGCCCCCCACCCCAAAGCACCTTGTCCCCATTTTGATGAGGACAAGGGCCTCTTCCCGACAACCCTGGCCTTTGGTTGTCAGGGTCTGCGGGCGGGGGGCTTATCGGAATCCGGGAGCCCCCTTTAATAAGGAGGCCCCCAGATACCGGCCCCCCACCCTGCGTGAATGAGTATGGGGTACAATGTACCCCTACCCATTCACATGGTGAAAAAAATGTAAATAAAACACAACACAAGGTTTTAAAATAATTCATTGCACAGCTCCGGGGGTCTTCTTCCATCTTGGGGGGTCTTCTCGCCGGACTCCTCCACTATCTTCTACTAACTCTTTTACTAGCGGAGGAGCCCAGCTTTCTTCTTCATCGCCGCCACCCAGGTGTCTTCTTCCGACTTCGGGGGTCTTGTCCCCCTCTTCGGTTCTTCTTGCCGGGCCTCCACTTTCTTCTCCCAGCTCTTTTACTAGCGGTGGCCCTTCTGTTGTTGCAACTGCCTTCTCTTCTTCTCCTTCTCTTCTTCCTTGAGATGTTGACTTGACGCTGTCTCTGGCAGCAATGACAGGGACACGTTGTGTGGCCACTTATATAGGGACAATGTACGGGGTCACCGGGTGATGTCACATGGTGACCCCGCCCCCTATGATGTCACAGTCCCGGAGGATGCTGAGGGGGGCTGCTCGCTCGTCCCCACCCCCTTTCCTGAACGGCTGGGCTGCGTGCTCGGATAAGGGTCTGATAAGGACCTTGGGGGGGGGGGCCATGCTGTTTTTTCAAGGTAGGGCTTCCTCTTTAAGTCCATACCAGGTGACGGGGCTAGCGAGGTGTCAATCTCACTGCCGAAGGTGGCAACATTGACTTCCTGTTAGTCCTGTCTACCTGGAGCCGTGTCCAAAATGAACAGATTTTCTTCAGTGTGTGGGCAAGTCCGTTCATTTCAAAAGTCCGTCCATATTCCGGCGGTTTGTCTGCCGCACCTAGTGCCCCAGAAAAGTATGGTCGTGTGTGGGCAGGTCCGCTCGTTCGGAAGTCCTGCGGACCTCCGCTTCAAAGTCCAGAGGTTTGTCTGCCGGACTAAGTCCACCAGATAGTCTGATTCTGTGTACGCGGCATCAGAGAAACAGCAAAGAGGGAGGAGGGAAGGGGCAGTCTGTTCCATAACAGGGTAAGGGATTAACTAAATTAGGAGATTGGGCTTGTCACCTTAAGGTTCCAGAAGCTTGGGGGTTGAATCATGGGGGGGAGGAAATGATCAACCCATGGTTGCCATATTTTCCGAGGTAATGGGATCTTGTCTAGGATGGTCGCCTCAATCTTACTATGGATCATAGCTTGGGTGACCCTATTTTTAGTCTCTACTGAGCAGAGAGATGAGGATATCCAGGCCCTCGCGATAGTCTGTTTAGAAGCTGTAACGATGTATACTGCTAGTTTCGATTGGGCCTTTGTAAGATCAGGTGGATAGTGGTTCAGCAGGGCAAAAGCTAGGTCGGGGGTATCCGGCCTCCTTAGTAGAGTGGACAACATTCTAAAAAATTTCGGTACAAAATTGCTGCACGATCGGACATGTCCACCAGGTATGCACATATGTACCCCTTCTCCGCAATCTCGAAAACATGTGAGAGGGTATGTCAAAAGGTATTTAGCAATTCTTGTCGGGACCAGGTACCAGCGCAAGAGCACTTTGTAATTGGTCTCAACAGCGAGCATGTTTTGGGACGAGGAATTGGTCATAGTCCAAATGTCATCCCAATCTTCCTGTTCTAGGGAGATGTTCAGATCATTAGTCCAACGGGAAGTATAGGGGGGAGGCGGGGAAGATGTAGTCGTTAGATAGGTGTACAATTTAGAAATGATACCCAGAGCGTGGGGATCAGAGTTGCAGATGTCTTTGTACAGTGTCATATTAGCCGGTGAGAAGGCACGCCGGTAAGAAGCAAGAAAGTGGGATATTTGTAGATAATGGAAGATTTCCTTGTTTGAAATTTGGATTTGTTCCTGCAGGCTCGAAATGGTTTTCAGGGAAGAGGAAGTGACCAGAGTGATTAGCCTAATTAACTCGAGACGTTTCCAAATTGTAAAAGCATCAGGGACCCTTGAGTCTATCCCATAGCTGCAGGGAGTATGCTGTCACCAGGTTATGTAAGGACTTACATTCTGGGGGTTGTAACCAAAGCATATTATCTACCAAAAGAGGGTTTGAGGTCTATAGCTTCGAGGCTCACCCACAGCGAGAGAGGTGTAGCATCTTGAGTGGCTAAATACCTGTTGCCCCATGGTCCTGTGGTGTTGGATGTATGCTCTGGAAACCATCAACCATCCATGTGTGTCCTGTGAGTTGTCCATGAGATCCTGGGAAAAACATTTGAGTGGGTCTGGAGCAAGTAGGAGTGTGAATGGTGGTATAACAAGTTATTTTTGACATCCTTGTGATACAGGGGTCATATTACAGGGTAAGGAGCTTGGCTATCTTTTCTGGTGGTCGTGGTTGGATTGGTTTACTTGCATCTTGGCACAAGAGAATTTGGATCTTTTGTTTTGGAGGACTTTTAATCACTTTATTATTTTGAGCATAAAAAGCACTTTTTTTCAGGACTTTAATTCAAACATAAATTGCATGTTATGTATTGTAGTTTGATGTTTATGAACACTGAGGATAGCGCTTTACATATGGTTATAGAAAAGTTTACATTTACCTTAAAAAAAAAATGTGTCCCTTCTCTACAAAGCCATAGCTGGCATCTCCCGATGCTGTTGTATCCATATCACACATATTTTTGTAGCTAATGTGCTTGGGAACCTTCATCCCTAAACTTTGAAGAAGATACATTTAGAATACAGAGCAAGATGGTAAATGAAAAAAATTAACAGCTATCCTGAAGGTCACTCACAATAAAATGTATACATTTGACTGTAAACATGATCTTAATTTCAATAAAACCTTTGATTGTGAAAAAAAAAAAAAATGTATACATTTGTTTCCATATGGCAGCCATGGCTTGAGTATTTCCCTTCTTCCCCTCACACCCCTCATCTAGTGCAACTTTGATGCATGGGTAGGACCTCCCATCCTAATTTTTATGCTTATCTCAAGAGTCCCTCAAGAGGTCTTCATGGTCCCCTCATCCCTTTTGTTTTCTTCTCTAAAAGTCACCATTAGCTTTCCATTTAGCAAACTACACTCGATACATGTGGGTTCCCTCGAAATGCCCACAGGGTAGTTATGTGCCCCTGTATATTCTACTTCTTGTATTTTTAGAGACACACAAGTGCTTCTAGACACTTTTGCATGCTTACAGTACATGGTTTATTACTATAAGCTTTTCATTTCTTTCTGTTAAACGTATATTTGAGATCTAATTAAATATTTATGAAACAGTCAATGCTGAGGTGCTTGATGATCAGTTTATCCCCTCTGAATACTTGTGTTTGTTTTATTTTTCAGCAGCTCCTGCACAGGCGTGGATTTAGGCCTCTTTCACACGGGGCGGATCAGTAAAGATCCGCCCCGTGATGATCCGCTCGCTCAGCGGGGATCGCTCCGTTGTCCCCGCTGAGCCGGCGGCGGACAGGGCGGTCTCCGCACACTGTGCAGGGACCGTCCTGTCAGCTCTCCACTCTCCTCTATGGGGATCGGACGAGCACGGACCGTCTGTCCGTGTTCATCCGATCCGCTCTGCAGACGGACAGAAAAATAGGATTTTCCTCCGTCTGCAGAATCGGACAGTTGCGGAGGCGGACAATAGCGGGTGTCTGCGGATGCTTATCCGCAGACACCCGCTATCCCATATGGATGAATGTATGGCCCGTATTTCATCCGCAAACGGATGGATGAAATACGGACATACCATCCGTGTGAAAGGGGCCTTACTGTTTATTTGCATGCTCAATCACTTTGTGTATTAATTTATTTTATTGCATCTGCCAATAAAACATTTTGGTACCCGGGAAAAATATTTTTTTCTGTAAGTAGTAAAAAAAATAATCAAACAAACGATGGGGGCATATTCGTAAAACAGACAAGGATTTGCTCTGATTATACAGTATGCCATAGCTACAAAACACATTCCCTGCCTGCATGCCAGATTTTATAATGTTTGCTATACATATTAATTTCTTATTTTCCTAATGTGAAATCCAGGTCTTGGTAACATGCACTGCATTTATAATATAGTGAATATTACAGTGAACAGTCACTGGTCCTCATCACTGCTAAGAAAGCGCAAATGATTGATTTAATTACCAATTTGCCCATTACTTCCTATGGAGGACTGATTGTTCTTGCTCCCACAGCAAATTTGAAGACGTCCTTGGGTGCAATTGAAAATGAGGATTTCAAACCTAAAAATCTTACAGTATCTCACAAAAGTGAGTACACCCCTCACATTTTGGTAAATATTTTATTATATCTTTTCATGTGACAACACTGAAGAAATTACACTTTGCTACAATGTAAAGTAGTGAGTGTACAGCTTGTATAACAGTGTAAATTTTCTGACCCCTCAAAATAACTCACACAGCCATTAATGTCTAAACCGCTGGCAACAAAAGTTAGTACATTCCTGAGTGAAAATGTCCAAATTGGGCCCAATTAGACATTTTCCCTCCCAGGTGTCATGTGCCTCGTTAGTGTTACAAGGTCTCAGGTGTGAATGGGGAGCAGGTGTGTTAAATTTGGTGTTATCGCTCTCACTCTCTCTCATACTGGTGATTGGAAGTTCAAAATGGCACCTCGTGGCAAAGAGCTCTGAGGATCTGAAAAAAAATAATTGTTGCTCTACATAAAGATGGCTTAGGCTATAAGAAGATTGCCAAGACCCTGAAACTGAGCTGCAGTATGGTGGCCTAGACCATACAGCGTTTTAACAAGATAGGTTCCAGTCAGCACAGGCCTTTCCATGGTCAACCAAAGAAGTTGAGCGCATGTGCTCTGCGTCATATCCAGAGGTTGTTTTGGGAAATAGACATATGAGGGGTGCCAACATTGCTGCAGAGCTTGAAGGGGTGGGGGGTAGCCTGTTAGTGCTCAGACAAAACGCTGCACGCTGCATCAAATTGGTCTGCATGGCTGTCGTCCCAGAAGGAAGCCTCTTCTAAAAGATGACACACAAGAAAGACCCCAGTTTGCTAAAGACAAGTAGACTAAGGACATGGATTACTGGAACCATGTCCTGTAGTCTGATGAGACCAAGATAAACTTATTTGGTTCAGATGGTGTCAAGCGTGTGTGGCGGCAACAAGGTGAGGAGTGTGTCTTGCCTACAGTCAAGCATGGTAGTGGGAGTATCATGGTCTGGGGCTGTATGAGTGCTGCCGGCACTGAGGAGCTACAGTTCATTGAGGGAATCATGAAATCAAACATATACTGTGACATACTGAAGCAGAGCATGATCCCCTCCCTTCAGAGACTGTGAGGCAGGGCAATATGCCAACATAATAACGACCCCAAACACACCTTCAAGAAGACCACTGCCTTGCTAAAGAAGCTAAGGGTAAAGGTAAAGGACTGGCCAAGCATGTCTCCTGACCTAAACACTATTGAGCATCTGTGGGGAATCCTCAAGTGGAAGGTGGAGGAGCGCAAGGTCTCTGAAATAGACCAGCTCCGTGATGTCCTCATGGATGAGTGGAAGAGGACTCCAGTGGCAACCCATGAAGCTCTGGGGAACTTCATGCCTAAGAGGGTTAAGGCAGTGCTGGAAAATAATGGAGACCATACAAAATATTGACATTTTGGGCCCATTTTTGACATTTTCACTTAGGGGTGTACTCTACTTTTGTTACCAGTGATTTAGACAATAATAGCTGTGTGTTGCGTTATTTTGAGGGGACAGCAAATTTACACTGTTATACAAGCTGTACACTCACTACTTTACATTGTAGCAAACTGTAATTTCTTCAGTGTTGTCACATGAAAAGGTATAATAAAATATTTACAAAAAATGTGAGGGGTGTACTCACTTTGGTGTGATACTGTATGTGCATTTGTCTCTTGCAACTGTCTCTGCAAAGATTCATATCTTCCTATAATGTGAAGGGAAACTGGTTTGTAAATGCAAACAACTGCAGACAAATCCAAATGGGTGAATATGCATAGATTGAAAGATAGAAGCTGATTGGAACAGACTTTCCCAATTCACATATTTGTTCTTGGTTAGGGATTAAGAAAGTATTGATAGCAGAAGGTCAGCAATGGTAGCTCCATCTATCTTTTAGGAAAGGCTCACTTTACCAGCAGTTTAATATAACAAGGCAGAACTTGTGGAGCATTATCCTGCCTGAGAGATTAGAATCAAAGAATAATACAATTCTAGTTTAATAAGTGAATCTCATTCTGTTGTGCATTCAAATTCTTCCCTTTGCACACATCATTTCATTGACTTCTATAAGAATGTTGGTTGTGATAACCCAATGTCCTCTTCTGTCAGAATGGCTATTGGAATAAAGTGGTTACAGGTTAAAAAAGGCAGACTCATTATATTCGTTCTAGTTTAGTAGCTGAAAATAGAGCTCTCAAGTGAATGAGAAAGAAGCAAATTTGAGTCTACATATGGAGATTGTGTTGGCTTCATGTCTCAAGGTAGCCTGCACTCGTGGTCATTAAGCATGATTGTAGGACACTTCAAAAGCTAAAATAAAGGAATTATATTCTTGTGATTGCAAAGAATTTTTTTTTTGCTGTATGAGTCATTCCCTGTTTCCATTCTTATCAGCATTTATAAATGTAATCCAATGATACTGGCACAGTACTCATGTCTTTATCTCTATGCTGGGTCAAATTTCCATTGGGAGGTTTAATCACTTTCAAATGTCTTTATACATCCACCTCCTACTTATTTGGCCTTTTCTTACCAAGGAGAAAATGACATTCATTTATGGTTCAAATGTATGCAAACATCACAATATCACGTATATCTGAAAGGTGGACTGCAGTTCAGCACTAAATCACATCTACTTAGTAAGTCAATTTCCTATTTCTGATCAGGCTGATATGTGGAACATTTAGAGTAGAAGTGCATAATGATGGATATGCCTTCACTGCTGCATATGTCTCTGATTCTATTTAGTCTTAAAGTGAAACTGCTGAGGTTTTGCTGAGAAAAAGAAGAATCCCTTTAAATGTGCAGTATATTCTTAGAAAGTATTTTTATGTTTTCTAATATCAGGGAATGCCTCTTTATCAGTTATAGCTGTGAGCAGGATTCTGGGAAAAAAAAGCAATGCGTCCATCACACTAAGTGAGTGAATAAGTTTGCCTGATTGCAACAGTGACAGTAATGTTTTTTTTCCTAATGTTAGAAAATCATTGCAATTGCAGATTGAAACCTTATGTTCTTTTCAGGGTTTTACAGCTTCTCCTTAACTTTGGTTGTATGAAGCGTTTACAGGGGTCAGTAGCTGAAGCTTAAATTTTCACACACAGTTTAATAAATCCTTCCTCTTCCTTTGGCTCTGTCCACAATTGTCTGTTGGTTATGGCATATAGATTCAGCCATAGCCCCGGTATAAACATTTGATGCCAATTGCGTACATATACATGATTATGTGGCAAGTGGATACTCACCTTTCCCAGTGCCCACATTTCTAAACACTAATTGTTCATTCATTGCAAGTGTTCATTCTCGTTGGTCTTTTGATGCCCATGCAGCTCTTAATGGTTCCTCCCTTTTACCTCACATTACTCTAGGTAGACATTTTTCTTCTTTACTATAATGGCAACTATACTTTTGAGACTGGAAATATCCTGTAAAACTACCAAAGCTGAAGGTTGTGTAAGGAAAATATGTGAAAAAATATTACGCTACTTCATACAAAAGAAAACAAGCAGCTACACTAAAATGTGACAAACATTCAGATAAACAGTGAATAGAGAATGTAGCGCTATAGAAATAATAACAAATTAAATTAATTATGTGACAATGTGAACAATGAAATGAACAAGTCCCAAAATAAATTGAAAAGCAATGGATGGGTTCCAAAGAGGTCAGTTCAACTGAGTGGGGGTTCTGCCCAAACTGGAGATTTGATGACAACTGAAACACTTAAACATCAGTTGACTGATAATATCCGAAAGTAGTAGAAATGATTATCGTGTTGCTAGGAGCAGCACATAAACCAGGGAGGCTGAAGCGGGGCAGCCAAACAGACAAAAATGGATATGTATATGCAAAAAAGAAGAAAAAAAGCACTTCCAATAGTGCAGGTAAAAAACAATAGGTTTTTTTATTTCCATAAAAACCAGAAACAAATGATAAAATATGATCACAGTTAAAAAAAAAGGCAATATGAGAAGCAGCAAAAACCACGCCCTACACGTTTCGTCCTAGAGGAACTTCAACTTCGACATCTGAAGGTTGTGTGGCTGTCGCAAAATAGGGAAGTGAATCTGAGGTGAGACTGATTATTTTGCACATTGTAAAGGCTCAATTAGAGACAGAGACTGCAAAGAAACACCATTGCTGTCCTTTTTCTTTAGAAAACCCATGGTCCCCTGCAAATTCTGTTATGTGTTCAATGATTATGTGTAAGAAATAAGATTGTCTATTTGTATTGTATACATTGCGACTTTTCCTCTTTATCAATGCATTTTTTGCTGCAGCTTAAAGTGGTTGTAAACCCCCCTGCCTAACTTTACGTCATGTAAAGTAATTTGCAATCACTTACTTGTAGGTGGCTTTAAAAATGTCACAAACTGCTCTGTTTTGGAGATATCGCTAATATACGTTTTAGTGACATCACTCTCTCAATCGCATTTTGTCCCTCATTTATGGCACTCTCAGCAAGATGTCAGTCTATTCATCTATATGCCTATATGCATCACAATCCCAAGAGATCTCAGTGTTCTTGAAACTCCCCATGTGACCAGCTACATCACAGGGGGTGTGAACAAGGCCATTCATTCTTTCACTAGGATGAAATTTGCATGTGTGCTCTTATTGGTTTGCCAGACCGTTGCTATGGTAACATTATACTAAAATGAGGCTTGATTAATCTTTACTGAGCATGCCCGAGATTCTGGCTTGTTCAGAGAGAAATGGGTGGAAGTACAGATGAGGCTGGAATCAGAAGGCAACTGCATACATGGCGCTGACATAGGCAGGAAAAGAAAAGGGACCAAGCTGCAGAAACACCTAGAAAGATCCTAGAATGCTAATTCTTATCCTGGTGAGTTTATAAACTCATACAGTGGTCATATGATTACTGGGAATATTTCTTCTGAGTTTACTTCCTCTTTAAGGCTCGGGTTATATCTCTGTGGGTGGGGAACATGTGCAAAATTGTGCTTGTTCCTGACATGCAAAGAAACACGTTGCACTTCAGCAGACACATGGGGCTGCTAATTATTAAGGGCACTCCAATGCATCATTAATCACTGAGTTGTTTTTTTGTGCATGCTAAACTGCATGGTGCTGCAGCGCCATGCTATTAAGTGTGGCACAATTTCAAGAAAGGGTCCAAGATTTTTTTCCCCTGCATTTCTTGCAGGTAGGGCAGCCTATTGAAATGAATGGGCTGCTCTACCCAATCCATGCACACGCAAAACACGCATGCAGAGATGAACATAGTCTAACTGAAAATGAAATGAATAGCAACATTGCTGGCACCAAGTTATGCGTGAGTAGACAGCATCTTTGGGTGATCTGCTCTGCTGGAAAATGTGGAATGTATTAAAAAAATATGTTCCTAATTTTTTGAGTATAAACAAACTCATATTATTTTAAGAAAAGCAAATACACAATCATAGAACATTTTCAATATTAACCAAACTCTATGAGGCCATAGATAACCACTATTGGCCTGAATAATAATCTATATATTACTCAAGTGCAGCGGAGGCCTGACCATTAGGGGTGCCCGGGCGCTACCCCCTCTCTCCTCGCCACTCCCCTTTATGCAGTGAATAGATTTATACATAGCATGAATCTATCCATGGCCGCCGCGGCTCAAGTGCCATTGTTAAAAACAGCTAGTTTCAGAGTGCTACATTGCTGGTGCAAGGATCTTTTTCTAATTTATAGGCTGACAACAGATTATTGAACAGAGAAGAAAAGATTTTTATAAGAGCTGAAATACTTAAACTAAATTATAGCGCCACATCCCTTTATATGTATAGAATATATTTGGAAAGTTTCAATGGGACTTTTTAACCGCAAAAACAAATGCAAATATGGAAAAAATATAAATTTTAAAACATATGAATACATAGAATAGATATTTCAAAGAATGCATCACAAAGTGCATGAAGATATTTTCAATGCTGATTAGTCTCTACATGTTTCGCCATACAAAATAGGGCTTCTTTAGGAGAACTGTTTATATCAGCCTTTATGCATATAATCACTAGAATGAAAGAGAACAAAAATCAAACTCAAAAAGACAAACACAGTATATATATTACAATTTACAGCCATGCAGAATACCGTATAGACCAAAATTGGCCTTAGGAGCTGACCTGTGTATTCAATGAAAAAATTATGATCCAAGAGTGAGTGGATAAAAATGGATCAATTTTGATGATACCATAAAGAGGGGAAAGTTAGTATGGAGTACAATATCCACTGGGGTCCATCTATGAAATTAAAAGCAATAATAGATAACTAATCAAATAACTCAATAGCAAAGCTAAATCAACAATACAGTAAAACATGCCTACCTCAATTTTTCAAATAAAGAGAGGAGCTAGCAGCTTTCCAAATGGAGAAGTAGTATGAAGAAAAAATTTAAAATACTTCAAGATATAAATATTATCAGGAACCCCTTAAAGATAAAGTAGGAACCATTTAGCCACAACAAGCAAAGAGTCAAATTACCATCAAAAAAGTCCTATATAGGACAAGACTGATGATTGATTACCTGAATATACAACATCCGGGAATTCAAAGATAATCCAAAGGAGGGGAACCTCAGGATATATAAATACCAAAGTTCCTTTCTGGAATTAAGACGAAAAATACATTTAAATAAAATAAAATCCCTCGCCACCTCGTTTGGCGCCAAAAATGAGGAGAGGACGCAATGAGTGTCATACAAAAGGCACCTTCGCACTGGAAGTGACGTTGGCGCACAGGAAGTGAAGCTGGCGCTAAACAGAGAACCGGTAGTGACTTTGCGGCATCCATAGGACGCCGGAAATTAATGTCAGGAGAAAGTTGATCACAATAATGGCCAGAGACTCACAAACAAAATTTCAAAGATAGAAACAAGTAGCAAGAATGGCTAACGGAAAGCGCCATTTTAGAACAGCTAACGGAAAGCGCCATGCTAATCACTGATGATAGATGGAAAAAAACAATGTTGTATGAGAAACAATATTTAATCAGCCCCATCTGAGTCAGAGCTGTCTCTCAAGTGTCACGCTATAGTATTCTCATTCGTTTCTCCCCCAGAAGCTAAAAGGTTTAGTAAAGAAATGAGGGAAGGGTCAGAGGAGCTTGGCCAGCACAGAGTAATTAGACAGTCTCAAAGGAGGACAGGCCTGTGATGTGTAAGCCCAGAGGGGGCTGTGCTAGGGCATTGAATAACCCGAAGAAGTCACATTTGCTAGCAATGTCAAAATTACATTGCAGATGAATACAATATAATTTATGGTAAAGAAAAAAGTGGCACAATTAAACAATTATTTGTTTTCTTTTGGATGGGGAGCGTCAGTGCACAGCCATTTTCAGATCTCTCCAGAGAAGTTTAATGGGGTTCAAGTTTGGGTTCTGGCTGGCCACGCAATGACTTTCACAGAGTTGTCCCATAGTTAGCCACTCCTTTGTTATCTTGGCTGTGTGTTTAAGGTCATTGTCCTGTTGGAAGATGAACCTTCGCCCCAGTCTGAGGTCTAGAGTGCTCTGTAGCAGGTTTTCATCAAGGATGTCTCTGTACAGTACTGCATTCATTTTTCCCTAAATCCTGACTAGTCTCCCAGTTCCTGCCACTGAAAAACATCCCCACACCATGCTTCAATGTAGGGATGGTATTGGCCAGGTGATGAGCGTTGCCTGGTTTCCTCCTGCCATTCAGGTCAAAGAGTTCAATCTTTGTTTCATCAAACCATAGAATTTTGTTTCTCATCATCTGAGAGTTCTCCAGGTGCAAACTCCAGATGGGCTGTCATGTGCATTTTACTGAGGAGTGGCTTCCGTCTAGCCACTCTACCATTCATACCTGATTACTGGAGTGCTGCATAGATGGTTGGTCTTCTGGACAGTTCTCCTCTCTTCACAGAGAAAATCTGGAGCTTTGTCAGAGTGTCCATTGGGATCTTGGTCACCTCCCTTACTAAGGCCCTTCTCCCCCCATTGCTCAGTTTGGCCGAGCGGCCCATTCTAGGAAGAGTCTTGGTGGTTTCAAACTTCTTCCATTTACGGATGATTTAAGCCACTGTGCTCATTGGTACCTTCAATGCTGCAGATATTTCTCTGTACCCTTCCCCAGATCTGTGCTTCAATACAATCCTGTCTCTGGGGTCTGGGACTTCATGGCCTGGTTTGGGCTCTGACATGCACTGTTAACTGTGGGACCTTATATAGACAGGTGTGTGCCTTTGCAAATCATGTCCAATCAACTGAATATACCACAGGTGGACTCCAATCAAGTAGAAACCTCAAAGATGATCAGTGGAAATAGGATGCACCTGTGCTCAATTTTGAGTGTCATGGCAAAGGCTGTAAATACTTGTGTGTATGTAATTTTTTTTTTTATATAAATTTGCAAAGATTTCAAACAAACTTTTTTTAACGTTGCCGTTATGGGGTATTGTTTGTAGAATTTTGAGGAAAATAATGAATTTAATCAATTTTGGAATAAAGCTGTAACATAACAAAATGTGGAAAAGGTAAAGTGCTCTGAATGCTTTCCGGATGCACTGTAATGTGGTCTGACCACGCCCCAATCAGCATTGAAATTGGCAACTCCCATAAACATACTTTTCCCTGTCTGTGGAGGTTAAACTCCAATCTTGTTATGGACCCCAAACACTATAGCAAGATAGAGGAAGCCCAACACTTCTATAACAACCCTTTACCTTACACCCTTTAAAAACGATCCCTTTACCCATATATACCTTACACTCTAGGATACCAAATCTCAATCTCCTTCCATGGAAACGCTCTGTAATGCATTCTCTACTAGATTTTCACATACACTGCAAACTGGCACCCTTCCAATATCTACAAAACACATATGCACTTAGTTACCATGAAATTTTCACCTATATGAGTGTGCCACTGCCTTAGCTCAGCCAATATTCCCCTTGAAACAAACCTCTAATTACCTGTATTTCACTATACCAACAGCCAATCTTACTGGGTAAGGGTATATCCTTGTTTTACTTCTACTTACTTAACACTGAGCTGACTCCCAGACCACTTTCCCTGTCCAAATAAGAATCTGACTTAAAGGTGAGCATCACAAACCAAGACTGGGAAAAAACATTTTATCACACGTACAAATCCTCACATTGTTCCTATCATTGGGAACTATATATAAAATTCACCCACTGTTCTTACCCGACACCCCCGTGGGGCCATCTACAGTTTACCCCAACTGCTCCCAACCTTGCTGGAAACATGTGGTAAAAATGGCTCCTTATACTATAACATATGGTTGTGCAAGTCCATTCAATATTTTTGGAATTATATTTTCACCTTGATATCGGAGCTTGCAGGTTACCAGGTCAGCCCTAGCCAAGCTCTAGCCATACATCGATGGTATAGATAAATTCTCCTCCAAATCTAGGGCGATCATATTTTCACCTACTGCATGTGGCAACACTCTGGAAAACTCTATCACAACCCTCCACCTCCCTTAGTGATGTTAACTATCAATGCGAAATGGAGAAGCTTTTAGCTTTTCCTAACTTATCCTATGCCAAATATTATGCTACTTGGTCTATATTGCTTACACAATCCTAACTGCCTAGTCACTCTCTGACATTTGAATTTGCCCTGGAGCATGTATTTCTTTTACAACTGGACTTTTTTTTGTGTAGGCTTATTTTCATCTTTGTTATCCCGATGCCCCTGTTCTTACCTCTCCTATGCCTGCCCCTCCCTCCTCACCCCTTCCCCCCCCTTACCTTACCTTTTCGGGTTCACTTTAATTGATATGTACCGTGACAGATTGGATGTTTATGCGGCTGATGTACAAAGATATTTTTTTTTCCTCAGAGTCTAAAACAGTCTTAACTTTTGTTCTTTACCGCTAATATACCAGTGAACCTGAATGTTATACTCTCTGTGTATGTTATTGAAAAACAAAATTCAATAAAAATTAATTAGAAGTAGACATACTACATCTTCCATTACAAAAATTAGATTAAAGCTTGTGAAACACTTTCAGTACATCCTAATATTCTGCAATGTGTGAATTACACTTTAAAGTCATAATTGTACTGTACTTGAAGCCTGGAACATTCATCCCCTGTTTGTACATGCAGCATTAAAATGCTGTCCAAATAGGATGGGCCACTTGGGTAAACTATGAAAGTAACTATGTCTGCGGCATTTACCATTTATCCAGCTTGACCTAGACACAGCAGGCAACAGTCTGAAGAATCCTTCAGTGAATGTTTCTCTAAGCACTGGTGTGTTTTTGTTACTTTTCTAGACCTGGCAGTTGGGTAAGCTTGGTGGACCTCACCCAAGAATGTACACTGAACCGTCTTTGATGCTTGTGTACGTAGGGCCTTATTGTCCAATTTGGCCTATATGGCGAGTAATATGCACAGATCTCAATAGGTCTGTTTAGCTTTTTTTTTTTTTTTTTTTTTTTTAACCTTTTCTAACTTTTTCTACACTGGAGAGACCCTTTAAATAATTTACAGGTCTCAGGGAAATAATGTGCAAAATTATACCAATTTGCGCAAATAGCTTAATCAAACATTTTCTCACATCCTATGCTCTGTATCTCAATTATGATATTAATTTCAGTGTACTTTAAGGAATATAAATAACGGCAAAAAAGAAGCAAACATAGGTACAATTGTAGTGTTAATGTACACTGGTTCAGAAGTGCATTTTAAAACTGGTAGTAAGTTTACTTCTCTCTTTCATTGGTGGTCACTGGTCAGTGAAGAAGGGCCTGCTTACATTGATGGTCAGTGGATAAGTAAGCCCTTACATTGTCAATAAAGAAGTGTTCCCTTATTTTTGTGGTCTGTGAAATAGTGCCCCTACATTGTAAATGTGGTTCCCTTTTACGGTGGTGGCCAGGGAAGAAGGGTCTTTTTACAGTGGTGGTTAATGAAGAAGAGGCGCCTTACATTGTTAGTCAGATGATCAGTAAAAAAGTGTCCACTTATGTAGCCAGGTGCTGGGCTACAGCAATATAGAGAAGGAGACATTGCTTTTTATTCTTCTCTTCCTCTACTGAGATACTGATGTTATGCTGCACCATACTTCTCCAGCTAGCAGAGGGAGAGCTAAAGCCAAGCAAGGCTGGCCTTCTAGGCAGACTACTGGGAATACTGGGAATTCTAGTTTGAAATGGCAGCCATATAAGGGAACTAATAGACTGCAGATCCCAATAGGCACTCTGCAGTGGGAGGTGAGATGATTTTTATTACACTGCCTGGGAAAGTTTTTATGCTTGGCACTGAGAGAGAAGAGAGAGAGCACCTCTGTCTGGATATTTGCTTTCAGGGAGAGACACAGGGCCCTACCTTCTACAGCGAGAGATCACCACAGCATCACAGGGACTGCCAAGAGAGCTATTCACTCATTGCTGATACTTGTAGCAGGGAGTGAGTGATTGAAAGCAAGACACCAAGTGTAACCAGTCCATACTACACCTATACTGTACTCATTCCAAACCTAGACTGCACCTATACCGCATTATACCAAACCTTTACCGCATCTGAACCACACCTACCTTGCACCTGTACCAAGACTATAACATACCTATATTGTAGTTATACTGCATGCAGGTAAACTGCGACAGTCGTTAAGTGCACTGGCACTCTTAAAGGGTCCAAATTGCTGCCCACTGCTCCACAATTCAGTCAGATGCCATGATGTCGAGAAGAAACTGGAGCAGAAAGTCAGCTGAGTGGAATGGAGGAGGATGAGCTCTCCACTCTGTGAGGAGCCCCCATATCAGCAGAGGCATCATTGGAGGCACATCAAGGGAGCAGACAGGCAGAGACACACTGACAAAGGAGGAGGGGGGATCAACTGCCACTGAGAGCAGGTAAGTGCCAGTGTCACTGATCCCATTCCCCATCACTACCACCGCTGTCTCTGACTGATCCCACCCCCTCCCATAAGGCAGTGGTGATAGGGGATAGGGTTGACATCAGTGGCAGTGGACTGATGTCATCCCTATCTTTCCATCATAACTGCCACTGATGTCCTCCCTATCCCCACCACCTCCAATGTTGTCATCCCTATCCCACCACCACCACTGATGTCATCCCTATCCTCTACACCACCACTGCCACTGATGGTATCCCCATCTCCACCACCACCAATATCATACCTATCCTCACCACCACCAGCGCCACTGATGTCATCCCTATCCCCACCACTGCCACTGATGCCATCCCTATCCCACCACGCCACTGATGTCATCCCTATCCTCACCACCACCACCAATGTCATCTCTATCCTCACTGCCACTGATGTCATCTCTATCCTCACCAACACCACTGCCACTGATGTCATATATTTAGGTCCCCCTAAAATCCATACTAGGCCCTTCGGGTCTGATATGGAAATTAAAGGAAACCCTGCACCAAATAAAAAAAATGGCATAGGGGGTCCCCCCAAAATCCATACCAAGGGTCTGGTATGGATTTTAAAGGGAAACCTGTGCCAAAAAAAATGGCGTAGGGGTCTCCCCCAAAATCCATACCAGACCCTTATCTGAGCATGCAACCTGGCAGGCCGCAGGAAAAGAGGGGGGTGAGAGAGCGGCCCCTCCCCCTCCTGAACCGTACCAGGTCACATGCCCTCAACATGGGGAGGGTGCTTTGGGGTAGCCCCCCAAAGCACCTTGTCCCCATGTTGATGGGGACAAGGGCCTCATTCCCACAACCCTTGCCCAGTGGTTGTGTGGGTCTGTGGATGGGGGCTTATCGGAATCTGGAAGCCCCCTTTAACAGAGGGACCCCCAGATCCTGGCCTACCCCTACCATTTCACCAAAAAAAGTGTCAAAATTATAAAAAAGACAAAAGACAGCTTGGGACAAGTCCTTTATTAAAAAAATAAAAAAATAAAAATGTCCCACGAAGTAAGTTCATGCTGCCCGATGGACCAAAGAAGAAAAAAAAGAAAAAAAACAGCAACTGCCCCGGCTTCATGGGAGGCTCCCACCATCTGATGCGTCTTCGCTGTGATAGCGCTTATATAACTGAGGACGGGGCCACCCGGTGATGTAACCGGGTGACCCCTCCTTGGACACATGGGGGCTTCCATACCAGACATGAAGGGTTTGGTATGGATTTTGGGGGAGGGGGGACTCCTACATTTTTTTTTTTAAATAGTGCAGGGTTCCCCTTAATTTCCATATCAGACCGGAAGGGCCTGGTATGGATTTAGTGGGACCCTTACCCAATTATTATTTTTTTATTCGGGGTTTCCCTTATTATTCATATCAGACCCAGGGCCTGGTAATGGATGAAGGGGAGGGAGAATCCTATGCTCTTTTTTTTTTTTCAATTATCTGTATCTATATTGCTGAGACCTGATAATTCATTACAGCCGCGATCAGTTTTAAATGACAATTTTTCCTTTAGAAATGTAATTTTGCTGTGGTACTGTTCTAAACACGAGAAATATGTGCCACTTTACAGGGCATACTATAGACACCCCCAGGCACGATATTTAAAGGAATATTTCATTTTTATTGTTTCACTTTAAGCATTAAAAAACAAAAAATCACTGTTCCTTTTTTTGCATTGATACATGTCCCCTGGGACAGGACCCAGGTCCCCAAACACTTTATGACAATAACTTGCATATAAGCCTTTAAAATTAGCACTTTTGATCTTTAATGTTAGTGTCCCATAGACTTTAATGGTGTTCCGGCAGCTTTCAAATTCGCCAAGAACACTGCATATTGTTCCCTGTTCTGCGAACAGGTGAACATCGGGCTCATCCTTACCCCTCACCAGCACCGCTGCCACTGATCCATGGGGGAGGCCTTCATGGTTTTTGCACCAAGGCCCTGAAGGTTCTAGTTACGCCTCTGCCCTCCAGTAAGGATTATTCATCAAGCCTCCTTTTCTCCCCTGCCCCCTACACTTCCTTTTTCTTTTGGACAGAAAATACTCAGTCGGACTAGGACTAACCTATTCAACATAAATGCGTTCTTGCAGTCTAATTCCAGCTCTTGGTAGATTAAACTATTCTGTTGTTCACTGTTGCAATTTCAATTTTTGTTATGTAGCAAGGTCCTAGGCCTCCATTGATCTGAAGAGAACCTCCAGGGCCAGCTGAAATCCTTCTTCGACACTTCTTGGATGCAAAAGAAGTTTCTTTTGCATTTCTCTTAACAAACCTTTTGGGGGGGAGAGAGGGTTAGGGCCAGGACACCCTTAGATAGTTGCAAGATTAATTGGCAGACTCCTAGACTTCAATAGGAGGACAGCCATGCAAGGAAAGGCATCCAGCAAGATACCCCATCTGCAAGTGTAGGAATTCTGTCTCCTACGGCAACAGTCTTCAATAGTTACAAACACAAGGCTTATTGGTTACTTCACTTTCACTACAATCACTCCTTGTAGTTCTTCCACAAACTGAGCTCCTAGTCTCTCACTAGACCCACTAATTCACTGCCACTGATTCCCTTGAGCGCCTTCAATCTTCAGAGTGGTATCTTCCTCAAGTGCCCCCCCCACCCCCGCTTCTCTGTTGGGTCCCTAGCTTTGCAATCTAGATACCTCTCAAGCTTTACCCACACTGGCCTGCTCGGTCCCTAGGTTGACACACAAGGCTGCTCCCTGGCTGGATAGTCCCTTACTGGCGACAGCTTCCACTCTACCTCCAAACGCAACAGGTTCTCCGGCCAACAGAACCGTTACTTTTGGTTGGGCTGCAGGTCGCAGTCCCAACCCTGTGCTGCTCTCTTGCTTCTGGATAGGCCCTCAGACAGCCTAGCAGCCAGATGTGCCCAGCATAGGCCCCATCTCTGGTCTAGCAACCCGGGGCAATACAACACACTTCCACCCAGACAGCCATCTAGGCGGCACAGAACACAGATCACTTGACCTCACCCCGAATATATAGGCTTCCCCAGCAGGACAAGGGATTCAAGAAAATCCATGCCCATTGGCTGAGATACCCAATATACCCATAACTTGACCTTGTGTTGCCCTTCTTGTATCTAGTACCACTAAGTACCCGGCCACCTAGTGGTAGAAGGGAAAAGTGCAAAAAAGGCCAAAATTAGGGAGACATCAATGGATCTCTAATGCCCCGTACACACGATCAGACTTTTCAACATCAAAAGTCTGACGGAATGATTCCGGCAGACTATTCGAACGTGTGTGGGCTGCAGCGGACTTTTGATTTGCAAAAGTCTGACAGACTTTAGAAATGTAACATGTTTCAAATTTTTCCGACAGAACTCTGTCGGACCCAGTTCCTACCGAGAAATCCGCTCGTGTGTGTGCTAGTCTGACGGACTAAAACCGACGCTAGGGCAGCTATTGGCTACTGGCTATGAACTTCCTTATTTTAGTCCAGTCATACGTCATCACGTTCGAATCCGTCGGACTTTGGTGTGATTGTGTGTGGCCAAGTCCGTTCATTTGGAAAGTCCGTCAGAACTCTGTCAGAACTCCGTCAGAACTCCGTCGAAAGTCTGTCAGACTTAGTCCCTCGAAAAGTCTGGTCGTGTGTACGCTGCATAACAATCAACCAGGATAACTACTCTATGTGAGGAGCAACCCTGCCTAAATGCCAGGGTGCTACAGTTACATTACACTACAAGGCAAAAAGACTGCAGAGATCTTCTGGAGTGTAGAATCCACCTGTCTGAAAACAGGATCATTTACACCAGCATCCATACCTTAAGATAACAATACCACCTGAAAATACATGCAAAAATAATCGAATAAGACCATTATTGAACCAACTAATAGTACCAGAACAGGTGGGATTCATGCCTGGCAGCAGGGACGGGCTGGGCTGGGGGGCAGGGATGCAATTTCCCCCTGGGCTGCTCTGATATGCTGTGGCAAAGGCTGCTGTGCCGTCAGATCAAGAGCACACATGCGCAGATCTTGAGCTGGCCGAGTCCAGTACTGTGATCCAGCGATGTCTTCATTTCAGGGCTGACAGTCTGTGTTACACAGCACAGCCCCGCCCAGCCCTTCCTTACTCTGCACCATTGGCTGGCAGAGGCTGGACCTGCTTCTTTCCCCGCCCACACTCCGGAGCAGCCAGTGTGCTGTCTGTGAAGAGGATGTGTGGGGCGGGAAAGTTCAATCTGAGCAGTCGGCTGGAATCCAGTGAGGCTCCTGGGAGGCGGGGACCATCCAAGTAAGTGAGCTCCTCCCTCCCCCTCTCTGCAGCCAAAGAGTTTTTTTTCTTCTAGCAGCCTGAGCAGTACCTTCTAGGTGGTATGATGTGGGCTCACACTGGCATGCTGCCGTTTGGCTGCAGTGCTGGTGTCCTGGCAGTCTTCCTGCATGTTACCCCTGGTCCCATATAGGTTGCACATTTTTACTGCATGATGTTCTGAAAGTTCACAAAACGTCCTGCATGCTGCTTCTTTGGTGCAATTCCAGAAAATGCTGCAAAAATGTGCAACCTAAAAGAAGTCTGGGGGACTGTGAAAGCCTCCAGTACATTCGCACTGCAGCACACTAAAGGCTTGTATTCACTTGCAGCAGCCACTCCTCTAAAAAGTGATCCATGCTCAGGTCACTTTTCAGAGGCATTTGACAGGCAGTGAGGAGTTGATATTACATTTCATCACTGCCTGTTTTAACCCTCTAAATGCTAATCCCTGCAGGTAATGATACGGTTCACCTTAAATTCCACCTCCATTACTCTCTGTAGGCATTAGATGTGCTCTCATCTTATTGTTTACACATCTAATATCCAAGGGTACTTTGACACTGGGGCGGTGTGGGCAGTAGTGGTAAAGCATTGCTCGTTTTAGCAGCGCTAGCAGGGCACTTTTAACCCCCGCTAGCAGCTCAAGAAAGGGTTAAAACGGCCTGTGTTGCTCATTTCAGTGGGCAGGGCACCTCTCCCAAACCGCCCCAATAATGCTGCTTGCAGGACTTTTTAGAATGTCCTGCAAGTGCCCCACCCGAGTGTGAGAGCACTCGGGGGCTTTCACCCTGGGTGGCATAAGAGGCAGTTTACAGGCGCTATTTTTAGCACTAAAACGCCTGTAAAGTGCCTTCAGTGTGAAAGGACCCTAAAAAGAGTTCTGGAAATAAGGTGGAGTTCAAAGTGAATTAAGATTTGAGGATATTATTAAACAGAGACTGGTGGACTTAGACCACCATAGACAGATTGAAATTCTGCTTGTTCAGCAGAAATTTCAATCAATCTATGTGCAGACTGGTTGCACAGAATTCGATCTATCAACTGACAATACAACCAGTGTGTCTTTATTTTTTTGTGATCACTGCTGGCTGCTAAGCTGCTGGCAGCGATCACTGTATTCTGATGGCTTGAAAACTTTCATCTCAGAGCGCACACCCACACACGGCTCTTATGGATGCTTAGTAAATCAAGTGCGGGGCTTCCCTAGCATTACACCTGTGTGACTGCGACCAAGTCTAGGCACAAGCTAGCACAGGCTCCTGGAAACATGGGAGGATGGCCAGTAAGAGAGCTAGGAAATGATATTACTTGCCTCATATTCCTGCCACTCCTAAACCTGCTCCACTGTAGCACCAGGCCCATGATGCCCTTAATCTGGCTGGTGCTCCGGTGTGCACCTGCATGTTCTTTTCTCACTACCTGCAATTGACACAGGAGGAGCCTGCACCCTGGTGAATCTGGTGGTCATGCCAGGGAGAAAGCAGGACTTGTGTGTTTAGCTTGCTGAACTCGCTGTGACTCTTGGCTACTCTGCTGGCTTGGCTTGCCCAGTGGTGTGGTGCTCACTCACCAGAGAAGCTCCAGACTCCACAGGTAGCACTTAGTGTGGCAGCAGTGACAACACAGTCTTTAGTCTTCATCTTCCTGCAGTCTTATTGGTCTTTGTACTGGGAGTGGGAAAGGGGCAATCTCTTTTTCTCAGTCTCTCTGGGGGCAATCATGCAGTCTCTCTCTGAGAGACTGCTCCAAAATGATTGCCCCCACAGGGAGTGACCACTTCACACTGCCTGCACAGAGAGAATGACTGCTTCTTACTGCCTGCACAGAGAGTGACCACTTCACAGTGCCTGCACAGAGAGAGTGACTGCTTCACACTGCCTGCACAGAAAGAGTGACCGCTTCACACTGTCTGCACAGAGAGGGACCGCTTTACACTGTCTGCACAGAGAGGGACCGCTTCACACTGCCTGCACAGAGAGGGACCGCTTCACACTGCCTGCACAGAGAGGGACCGCTTCACACTGCCTGCACAGAGAGGGACCGCTTCACACTGCCTGCACAGAGAGAGTGACCGCTTCACACTGCCTGCACAGAGAGAGTGACCGCTTCACACTGCCTGCACAGAGAGAGTGACAGCTTCACACTGCCTGCACAGAGAGAGTGACAGCTTCACACTGCCTGCACAGAGAGAGTGACAGCTTCACACTGCCTGCACAGAGAGAGTGACAGCTTCACACTGCCTGCACAGAGTGAGTGACAGCTTCGCACTGCCTGCACAGAGAGAGTGACAGCTTCGCACTGCCTGCACAGAGAGAGTGACTGCTTCACACTGCCTGCACAGAGAGAGTGACCGCTTCACACTGCCTGCACAGAGAGGGACCGCTTTACACTGCCGGCACAGAGAGGGACCGTTTTACACTGCCTGCACAGAGAGGGACCGCTTTACACTGCCTGCACAGAGAGAGTGACCACTTCACACTGCCTGCACAGAGAGGGGCCACTTTACACTGCCTGCATAGAGAGGGACCGCTTCACACTGCCTGCACAGAGAGGGACCTCTTCACACTGCCTGCACAGAGAGGGGCCGCTTCACACTGCCTGCACAGAGAGAGTGACCGCTTTACACTGCCTGCACAGAGAGAGTGACCGCTTCATACTGCCTGCACAGAGAGCAGGGTCAAGCAGTCTCTCTCTCTCTGGGGCAATGTGGAGCAGTCTCCCTCCCTCTCTGTATGGGGAATGTGGTGTAGATGGATGGTGAGCTGATTCGGGGGTTCAATGGGCCACTTGACTGGACTTGCCCCCCAGGCCTAAGGCTGCCAGCCCTCCCCTGCCTGGCAGAGAAGCCAAAGATAATATAACAAAAGCCATGAATCTCATACATAAAACACATGTAGATAAAAATGAAGGCATGTTACTATCAACCGATGTGGAGAAGTCCCATGACACTCGGTCGAAGGCTTTCTTATTTGCCACATGCTCCCATATCGGACTAAAAACACACATGCTAACTTGGATAAAGACCTTGTACTACAACCCGACAGCATAAATTAAAATAAATGGAACATTATCTGACAAAGTAAAGATTCAAAATGGAACAAGACAGGGATGTCCACTATCAACCCTACTATTCATTCTCACCGAGCCTCTAATTCACACTGTAAATAAAATATCTGACATTCATGGATTCAATGTCAAAAACAAAATATACAAATGCACAGCATACGCTGACGATTTATTATTCTTCATATCGCAACCACACATCACCATGCCCAATTTATGTAACATATTTTACCAATATAGCTATATATCAAATTTTAAAATGAATTACCAAAAATCTGAAACACTGAATCTGACACTTCCGGAAACACTAAACACAAAAAACAACTGCAAATTCAAATGGGAAACAACGTCCCTCACATACTTGGGAGTACAATTAACTCAAAAACTAGATTCAATGTATAAAGCTAACTTTCAACCACTTTTACAAAATATTAACACATATTAAGACCTTGAGAAATGGACACTGAAATATTTCTCATGGTTCGGTGGGGCAGTCATAATTAAAATGTCAATTCTACCCAGAATACTGTACTTTTTCCAAACAATACCCATACTACTACCCTCAAGTTTCTTTAAATCACTACATACTCTGTTAAGAAAATTCCTTTGGGCCTCCAAAAAACCCAGAATCAGTCTAAACCTACTTACTATGAATAAACAAAATGGAGGCATGAGTTTTCATAATTTAAAAAATTATTATTTACCCACACAACTAACTGGAATCATTGATTGGACTTGCCACAAAGAGAATAAAGATTGGGTGGGACTGGAAAACATAGGACCTATCCCGACATCACACACCCCATGGATACCTTGGAAACTGTGCCCAAAACAATTAAAACATCCCCTCATAACGGCAACATTAAAAACCTACAAACAATCACTCAAAGACACCCCTCACTTCCTCATTAGGGCCACTAACCCCACTGACATCAAATCCAGATTTTCCTTTGGGAATGGATGGCTCTATACAATCTCTTTGCAACAGAAGCACGCCTCTTCTGGTCACACACTGTTTAAAGAATAACAAAATTAAGTCTTAATCAGATTTACAAAAAGAGTTAGGACAAACACCCCTACACAACAGGGAATACCAAAAAATACATGACTTTATCACAAACACTCAGAGACAAAAGCATTTTACTAGACCCTTAACATCCTTCGAAACTATATGTTTCATGGCTACCACGACCACTAAGAACATTTCATTAAAATATACCTGGTTGCAGACCTATGATTTACAGGTGGGAATGTGACTTGATTAAACCCTTTTGGATTCAAGTAATCAAGATTATAAAACACATTACAAAAACGAAAATCCATTTAGATGCTGCTTGCTGTCTTATAAATATTACCAATTGCACATTGAGCAAATACAAAAACTCCTTGACCAGATTCTTAATCACAGCAGCAAAAACAGTGATACCGAGGCACTGGAGAGATGCCACCGCACTCACAATCAAAGAGTGGCTTGAAGAGATGCATCTCCTCAAAGGCATGGAGGAGATCAGGGCAACATACAAGGGAATACAGAAAAATTCAATACATTATGGCAGCCATGGATCATCTTTAAATACTCTGATTCTTATGCCACTTTCACACAGAGATACACCTTTAAAGTATAAAGAATCGTGATCAATATTCTTCTCCCACTTTTATTTATTCTTCTCTCCTTCTCTTTTATTTAATTTCTGTTCTATACTTTTAAGGGCATTTCTCAGAGGCCCACAATTTCATTCGTCTTTTCAAACGAAATAATAGGACTTTGCATGTGCAGTTGCACTCTGGATGGAGGGGGGCGGAGCTGCTGGGGGAGATGGCTGTTCCGTAGAGCGAACCCGTTGCTGCTGCTGCTACTGTTTAAGCCTGGTGTTTATGGCTGGATGATGAGGACATTATCCTAATAGGCTTTGATGAGAGAAAGAGACACTTAAATATTAGAATACCTGTGGACCTGCTACGGCTGTCTGTGCTTTCCTTTGGGGGGTCGTGCGGACTCTGGAGGAGTGAGCCGAGAGGACCTGAGCCTGCTTGTAAGACTCGTGGAGCCAGCGGGTGGAGCATCGCCAGCGTGCAGAGCGCCGCGGAACGGCGTGTAGCCGAGCTGAGCCGAGTCGAGCCGAGTTGAGCCGAAGAGGTGGAGGAGGTCCGGCGAGGGCATCGGTGCGCGGGTGGAAGCCGGCGTCCAATGCCAATAGCCGTTTGACCGTCCACACGGCGGAGAGGCCCCGGAGGAACCAGTGGGGACCAGGAGGGACCCCAGGGGGAGCAGCGGAGGTGCCCATGGTGGAGGGGAGAGAGCAGAGACCGCAGAACCTCAAAGGAGCCTCGGATGAGTGATTAAAGCTCCAGAGCGATTCGAAGACACAGCGTGGACACAGCAAGACACAGTAAAAAAAAAACCCCTTTTTTTTTTTTTTCTCTATCTACCTTTCCTACTGTTTTGGCTTTGAAGATAAGATAAAGATAAATAAAATGAACTGTATGAATATTAGATGAAAATAGAAAGTAAAAGAAGAGAAAAGACCCTGGGAAAATAAAAAAAAAAAAAAAGGAAAAGGGAGGAGGTTACTTAAACATAAAAGTGTTTAAAATCTTAGATGGAGGTTTTCTGTCGGGTCTAATGCTCTAGTTATGGGAGTTCAATCATAAGCCAACTAAACCAGAAAAAAAAAAGCCTAATATACAGAATATACAAAATAAAAGGACTTGGTTTAATTTAGATATGACCCATAACGGATTGGTTAACCAGATATACATACAAGAGGATTATATCTAAAGTACTATTGTGATATGCTGGATGGTATACTGGACGGTCGATAATTTACTTAAGGCTACTGCTGATAAACGTTGCAGAGAAAGGGAGGGGAGAGGGGTGAGAAAAAGGAAAAAAAAAAAAAAAAACGGTGTCTAGAAAAAGGTCGAAACCCCCACAGAAAAACCCCATAGAAATACTGAAGGATAAAATATGGCACCAAAAAGGGGTAGTAAAACACCACAAAGCCAAAAAAATAAAAAGGATAAAAAAGAAGGAATTAAAGGAACCACAGAGGCCCAAGCCACTCAAACTACTGATATTAAGGAGTTTTTTCAGCAGATGCATTCACAGAAAGAGATACAGGGTCAACTTCAATCTCAATCTCAATCACCTCAACAAACATCACATATAGGACATATGTTACAAATATCACAGGAAGTACTAGAAATGACAGAAACAGAAACATCAGCGTCTCTGGGGACACTAGGAGAAGAAACAACAAATCACCCCAGGAACAGCTCACCGATAGAGATAACGGGATTATTAACAGAACAAAGGGAAGGAGATAATGAAAGTTGGGATATAAGGACATATATTCGCTCCCTCCCTACTAGGGTGGATATGGATCAATATGTACACAGACTGGAGGATACCTATAGAGCTGAAATACAAGAGGTTAAAACATCCATCCAAAAAACGCAGGAATCAATGGGCAGACTGGATGTAAGAATGACAAAAATGGAGCAAGAGATGTTTCAACTAAAAGGGAGATTACAGGAACAAAATAAAGAACTATTACAAGCTAGAACTGCTTTAGATAAATATGAAAATAGAAGCAGAAGAAATAATATAAGAATCAGAGGTCTGGATGAAAAGGTGAACTCAAGGGACCTGACTTCGGTTTTACAGGGGATCTTCCAAGGGTTGGACGGGGATTTGTCCATAGATGATCTGTTGATCGATCGGATGCATAGAATAGCTGGAGTAAGAAGGGAAAAATCTGGTGAAACTAGAGACGTTATTTGTAAATTGCATTACGCACGAACAAAGGATAAAATAATGACTGCAATAAGACATAAAGAGAATATAGAATATGATGGGAAACATTTGACATTTTTTCAGGATTTATCTAAATATACTTTGGACAAAAGAAGAGCGTTAAAACCGCTGCTGGAACAACTTAGAAAAAGGAACTTACAGTATAGATGGAAATTTCCATTTCAATTACAAGTTCAGTATGAAGGTTTGACAGTAGTCTACAGGAATTTAGAAGATCTACCGGAATTTGTAAAGACTCTTGGTCTCTCACTAGTAGACTTACCAGAATGGCCAAAACCTTACAGAAAATGAGTAAAAGACGTATAGGGATCTGAGGAATTGGGTGGGGGGAGGGGGAGGGGGAGATTAAGAAAGGGTGGCTTGATTTGCGATTTATGGTTTATTTATTTATTTATTTATTTTTTTTGTACTATAAATAAGGGGTTAAAAAAGGGATATAAGTTTCAATATGTTGAATATGTGGAACAATTGTAAGCATTTTTTTTTTCTTTTTCTTAGGGGTTAAAAAGATATGCAGGTTTTAATATGTTGAATTAAGATTAAGAATTTTTTCACAACTAGGGGTCAATTGGGGGAATAGGTTTTTGATTTATTGAAGTATTGTTAATTTAAAGATGAGAAAGAAGAGAAAGGGGATTTTTGGTTTCACCATAAATAAAGGGATAAAGGAGTGTATAGGTATAGATTTTAATATGTTGAAGTATTATAAATTACTTGCGGGTTTTTTTTTTTTTTTTATTACTATCCACTATAAATAAGGGTAAAAATGGGTGAATAGGTTTTTAATATGTTAATCATCATCAATTTATTTCTGTATTTATTGATTTGATGGGTTTTTTTTTTTTTGATTTTTTTTTTCTTTTTTTTCACAATTAGAAAAAAAAAGAAAAAAAAAGGAAAGGGATGAGGAGGCTTTTGATATACTGAAGTATCACAAAAAAAAAAAGAAGGGGGGAAAAATTTTCTCTCTTTTTTTTTTCTCTCACAGTTAATTGATTTAATAAAGAGAGATGGGGGTGTTCTATAGAGTAATAAGGTTGATATAAAACACGTGGTTTTTTTTTTTCCTCTCTTTCACAGGTAAAAGATTAATTAATAGGGAGATGGGCATGATCTAAAGAGAAATTGAAGATGAAACAAAAACACGATTATTGAAAATAATATATATATATGGGTGTACACACACAGATATAGAATTTAAAGAAGGGGAAGGGAAGGAAAGGGGAGAAAAGGGAAAAAAGAAGGAAAAAATTTATTTAATTTTTTTTTTTTGTTGTTGTCTTTCTCACCCCCCCCTTCTTTCCCTCCCCCTCGCCTCATACCTGTACCATATGCTCTCAGAATATAATTGGGAGATCAAGGGCGAGAGGTGAGAGAGAGGAGAGGCCTAGGGATATAAAATAAGTGATAAGTTGATTAGCAATAGAAGCCATAAGTACAGAAATAGATGAGAATAGATAGGTAGCATAAGTGGTATGGGAAAAACTGACGGACAGCTAACCTAAACCAGTGGTTCCGATATTCCCCCTTCTAATAGGGACCTTACTTATTAAGTAAGCTAGACTTATTGAAGTCATTAGTTATAGGGTAATGAATGAGGAGTGAGTGGGGTGGGGAGCGAATGGAATAGAGATTTAGGGGGTGGGGAAAAAATTAGGGATAAAGTGTATCAGGTTTAAGTGTGTAGAATAAACATATACATTTTTTTTTTTTTTCTCTTTCTTCTCTCTTTAATACTAGAGAGGATCCCCTTGGGGAATAGTACATCTCCTCCTTGAAGTATAAAATGGAAGGGTTAAAAATATGTTCTTTCAATGCAAGAGGCCTTAACTCTCCCTCAAAAAGAAATCAAATCTTAAACTTCTTCCATAAACAAAAGGTAAAAATAATCCTACTACAGGAAACGCATTTTCGCTCTGACCACATTCCCGAAATTAACTAATAAGAACTATGTTAATTGGATTCACGACACATTCCCATACTCCAAATCAAGAGGGGTATCAATTGCATATCACAGAGATATGTTACATCAAATAGTTCAGAAATATAAAGGGAAGGATGGTAGGTCTTTAGTGGTAAAGGTTAAATTATTTGAGAGGATGGTTACAATTATCAATCTTTACTTACCAAACTATGAACAAATTAAGACAGGGATAAAAATCCTGAGAGAGGTACTGGACAGTGCAGAAGGAACAATAATAATCGGGGGAGACCTGAATTTTATAATGGATATGAAAAGGGACACCACTAATACTAATTCCCAAAGAAAAAATAAACAACTAAAAGAATTTAAAGAACTATTAGATAAACATCAACTGATTGATATATGGAGGGTACAACATCAAAAGGATAAGAACTACACATACTACTCAAATATTCATGACTCTTATCATAGGATAGACTATTTTTTTTTAAATCAAACTGGGCTATTGATGAATCCAACAACAAGCATAGGAGGATTTTTATGGTCCGATCATGCACCGATATATCTAGAATTAGAAATAACGGAATATAAAAAAACAAGAGGAAGATGGAGTCTGAATGATAATTTGCTTAAAGAAAAAAAATGTGTGGAGGATATTCAACAAGCGATAAAGGAATTTCAGCTAATCCATGATAAAGATGATACCTCACTCCCCATGCAATGGGAAACTTTAAAATGTGTGTTAAGGGGACTGTTCATCAAGCACGGTTGTAGGTTAAAAAGGGAAAAAGAACAAAGGAAAATTCAACTATTGCTGGAAATCGGGAGATTGGAAAGCAAACACAAACAGAATTTGAAGTTAGAGGATAATATACTCTTAAAAGATAAAAGAATTGAGCTAAAAACCGTGCTTGATGAGGAGTCTCTGCGTACAAGGGACAGGAATAGAACACAATGGTACCAACAAGGAAATAAAACGGGAAAACTATTAGCAAAAACACTGAGGGAACAACAGCCCACAACATCTATAGTAAAGATTTTAAAAACAAACGGGGAATTAACATACGACCCAACTGAAATTATAAAAACATTTCAAAACTATTATGATAAATTATATAATATAGAAACTCAACAGGAAAATAAAAAAAGAGGAAAGGGCGGAAAAGATTGAAAAATATATGTTAACGAAACAGCTTTGCCTAGATTCCCTAGAGAAGTAATGGAGGAAATGGAAGAAGAAATTTCAGGGGAGGAGATACAACGGGCAATAGCTGAAATGGCCCTGGGAAAGAGCCCAGGACCAGACGGCTACACAGCAAGATTTTATAAACAATTTCAAGATTTAATTATACCCTTACTCAAAAAAACATATAATTCTATAACTAAAACGCAAACTTTTGTACCACAAAGTACGGAAGCACATATTATACTTATCCCAAAACCAGAAAAAGATCATACATTAAGTAAAAACTTTCGTCCTATCTCATTAACAAACATTGATATTAGACTATACTCAAAAATTATCTCTAATAGACTAACTTTAAGAATGCCAGAATATATAAAACTAGATCAAACAGGGTTTATAAAGGGGCGAGAAACCAGGGACAACATAATAAAGACATGCACACTGATGGAGCATGTTCAGAGGGCCGCCATCCCAGCCTGTTTACTAACTATAGATGCTAAGAAAGCTTTCGATAGGGTGGGATGGCGGTTCTTAGAGGAGGCATTATTACAGATAGGACTAGGTCCTAAAATGTTAGGCAGGATTATGGCATTATATGCCAATTCAAGGGCCAAAGCTAGAATAAACGGGATGTTTTCAGAGTATATAAAAGTGTCAAACGGGACCCGTCAAGGATGCCCCCTATCCCCGTTATTATACATAATAGCAATGGAACATCTAATTAATGCAATAAGGAATAATAAAGATATACAAGGGATCAAAATTAAGGATAAAGAATATAAACTGGCAGTATATGCAGATGATCTATTGCTATATATAACAAACCCTATTATAACAATCCCTAATATAATAAAAGAACTGGATAGATTTGAGGAACTAAGCAATTTTAGGGTAAATTACGATAAATCAGAAATGATGAATATTACTTTAAAAGAAGAAATGCAATTACTTTTACAAAAAGATTTCCCGTTCAAATGGCAGAAAGAGGCGATCAAATACCTGGGTACTATGATCCCGAGGGATTTGAAACGGATACAGGAATTAAATCATAATGTGCTTATACGTAAAGTAATAAAACAACTGCAAAAATACGAAAAAATAACATATTCATGGCTAGGGAGAATAAATATAATAAAAATGGAGCTATTACCAAAAATTTTATATGTCTTCCAAACACTACCCATTGTTCCACTTAAGAGGATAATGATAGATCTAAAGAAGGCCATAAATAGTTTTATATGGGCAAAAAAAAACTCCCGAATAAAAAGGGAAACACTAATTAGAACAAAAGAAAATGGAGGTTTATCATTATCTGATTTTTTTAAAATATATGCAGGCGGCTTCATTGGTTAGAATAATAAACTGGCAACACGATGGGAAAAGTAAACAATGGGTAGCTTTGGAAGAAGATATTGCGGGGACACAGCTGAAATTTTTGCCGTGGATAAAACCTGAATTAAGGGAAAAAAAAAAGGATTTGCCAATATTTGTAAGAGCCACTTTAAAAATATGGGATGCAGTGTTAAAAAAAGGCAAGCTATCCTCCAGGACTGGACCCCTGTCTCCATTGATGTCCAACCCAGAATTTAAGCCAGCATTGGAAAGTGTCAGATATTTGAAATGGAACAAGATGGAGAATATAAGATTGGTCCAGATACTGGTGGATGGAAATATGCCTAATCTAAATGACCTTGGATTAGAAGTAAAAAAACACTGGTTACAATATCATCAATTAGAAACATTTGTTGAAACAAATAAAAACTTAATAAATAGACCACTAACTAAATTCGAGCAGATAATATTAAAAGAGCAGAACCATAAGAATAAACTATCTAAAGTATATGTATCGTTGTTACCTACAGGAGATATTAGAGATTTAATAGGAATAAGAAAATGGGAAGAAGAACTAGGAGAAATAATTACAGAAGAAGAATGGAAAAAAATCTTAGGAATAATACATAAAACCTCAACGGCGGTAAAGCATCAAGAACGAAATTATAAAGTGGCAATGAGGTGGTATTGGAGTCCAGTGGCATTAAAAAAAATTAACAAAGGAAATACAGAGAAATGTTGGAGGTGTGGGATAGAAAAAGGGACAATGGAACATATTTGGTTCAGCTGTAAAAAAATAAAAAACTTTTGGTTAAATGTTTTTGAAATATACCAAAAAGTGACTGGAAAAAAACTGGCTCCAGACGTGAAGGTAGCATTATTCTCTCTTACATCAGATACCGTGGATAGTATGAAAAATGGGATAATACAACATATGACAACAGCAGCCAGAACAATAATAGCACGTAAATGGAAAGAAACAGTGAGTCCAACAATGTGGGAATGGGTTTGTGAATTGAACGAAATATGTTACATGGAAAAACAAATAAGAGAAGAAGGATATATAAATAATCAGTTACCAATTGTATGGAAGCAATGGGAAGAGTTCAGGCTCTCAAATGGATTGAGGGAATATTTATAATGTAAAAAGGGAGGGAGAGGCAAGAGGAGAGAGAAGGGTAAGGTGGAATGTTTTTTTTTTTTGTTTTTTTTTGAGTGTTTGGGGGTATGTTGATGATAGTAAAGGTGAATATATTGAATGGGGTTTATGTATAATGTTGTAAATGTACTAGAATGTATTATGGTTGATTTTTTTTTTTCTAAAATAATAATAAAAAAAAGATTTGAAACAAACTAAATAATAGATTTTTCTACACAAACTCAGAGAATTTCTAAATAGACCATTGATGTAATGATCGGCTGATCACAAAGCAATTTTGTTGGTTTTACTAGTAATATACTCTACCACTGAACTCAATTATACTTTGTTATATTTTAATATGATACTCCTGTACAAATGTTAGTATTATTGTACAATTGTTATATCTAAGATCCAATAAAAGCTTATTGTTTAAAAAGATACCAGAAAGATAATCCTACAATCCCAGCACTATCTTTCCAGTTTCCACAACAGTTAAATTTGCGGTCCATGAGGAACAAACTTTTTTATTAGTGGTCTGTAGAAAAAAAGCCTCTTTACATTGATAGCTGGTAGAAAAAGTAACATTGGCAATTGAAGTATGCAGGCACTATTCCATGGGGGATCAACTACTCTGAGTGGGTCACTCCAGTTAATTGCTGTTGTGGGGCCACTAGCAACCTTTTGCGGTAAGCTTTGGTTCCATGAAACCCCATTGAAAATACTTGTAAATATGGTATTACATTAGTTTGTTGAAATATTATATCTACAGTCGATCTGTAAAGACATGGGCCTCTAGGTTGACAAGGGCCTCGGCTATGGAATACTCTACCAATCAACATCCGCCTGGAAGAAAATCACCTGGCTTTTAGGAAAAAACTCAAGACCTTCCTCTTTTAGCAGATGATCAAAGCCCACCACAGCGCCTAGAGGTGATTCAGTTCGCATTGTGCGCTATACAAGTATTTCATTCATTCATTCATTCATAACTAGCAGGAGAAGCTCCTGTGTGCTTCTGCTGACGATTTGCTTGTTACTGCTACTGTCGATGCTAGATTTGCTTAAACTTTGGTCTTTTGTATTTCAGGATGGTGGGTTCAAATTAAGTAGGACAATAAGTATATTCATTGGTAGAGGTTTGAGGTGACATTGCTAATCCCGCACCTCAGTGATGATTTCAGCCCTTTATAGCAAACATGCAAGACGCAACTGTTAAAATGACGATGAATAACAGTAGGGGAGGACAGAGAACAATGCACCTGTAAACACACACTACAACAATCTGCCAAGTATGGTGAGCTTTAAGTTTACTTGCTTTCAGAGTTATAAAATATATCATTATTACACACAGGGCTGAGTATTAGGCAGCTAAGCATTCAAATTCTCACTACAAAAGCGAAATAGGAATGTATTCTACACCCTGGGCCTAACTTGTGGCAGCTTTTGAGAATGGAACATCTTTTCAGGTCCACACTGCATCCCTGCTCCACCATTTCTGCAGCAAGAAACTCTTCCAGCACTGGTGCAATTACCTATGCCTGGATCAACAGCAGCATCGGCAACCACTACAGATTATGCACCATGATGGTTTTTATAGCCCCCTCACAATGTTTTGGTATCCTATCAAAATCATAACCAACATCTGGAATATATGGTATGACATGTTTGAAGTTGAACTGTCTGTCATCCAAAATAAGCCAAGCCATGATTTACCAACTGGAGCATTGGCATAACTTGCCATCCAGACGCGTGCCTAACTCTCAGCTAGGAGAGAAGGGTACAGATCCACCAGCAGTTGGTACCTTCCAACCTAGCTGCCATGCTGCCTACTCTTGGTTATATTTATGATATATTTTTATCTGCACACCTTTATAGATGTGTATTAGGGTAAAAATAGTAGTATAATTTCTAGGTAGAGAATAAGAAGCTAATTTAAAGAGAAAAAATATATATACAAAGCCTATAGAAGGAAAGTTTGTAAATTGTGGTGGATTATGATTCTGTGAAGTAGACTGCAATGGAGAATCAGGTGAGTTTTAGTCTGATTATCTGTAGTGGCTTGGTAAAGGGTACTACAAGAGGCTGAAAAATATGGCAACTGGACAGGGATGGATGGTGTACCTTGAGGTACTAACACTTAGGGCCAGATGAATGGACAGAAATGGGAAAAGAGAATGCCACTCCAGGTGAGTGATGGAACCAGGTAGTCTGGGGAATGAACTCCTTCCGGGAGTGCTAGCCTTGGCTCACCAGTCGTACAATTTGGATAAAAGGAATGAATGGCTGCACATCGAGGTAGTAATGAATCTCTTTTCTGTAAAATCCATAACATGAATAACACCACAGGACAGGCAAACAGGTACAGGTAGACGCATTTCACACAGCAACGCTGCACTTATTCATTACTCTGAAATGTTCCATTTTGACATCCCTTAAATAGGGCTCCCCCCTCTGACGGTGAGGACAACATCAGCAGAACTTCTAAATCACTCTCTGCTGTGTACCTTGTTTGAACAATGGAATCACATGAAGTCAATTAGAACTTTGGCTACTACATGCTGAGAGCAACAATGACATAGACATACACAGACATCATAGCCAGTCAAAAGAAGGAAAAGGGAATGTGGGAGGGACCAAAAGAAAACAATCTATGTCTAAATAAACATCCCATCTATAAACACTCTATATGAATTACAGAAATAAGGACACATATGATAAAGCCAAACAATTGCTGAATAAAATGCTAAATGCATAGAATTTAATTATATTGTTGAAAACCACAAACAAAATGTGTCAACCTAAAATTGTTATAAAAGAAAAAAGGAAAAAGATTTGTGGACAAAGAAACCAAAATTTAAAAAAAATGAAAAAACACACACACAGTGTCTCACAATTACTAAATTATCATAATTATCATCATCATAAATTAATTTGTAACCTATGTGTGTATTGAAATAAACCTTGTCTGAATGGACAAGTGTACATATCAAAATATGAAAATAAATGTTGATTTAATATAATTAAAATTAAATTTGATTTGAGAACTGAATAGAAATAGAGCTTCCATGAAACATCCAAGAACATGCATAAGATTAGGAATATGGACCAATCTATACAAAAAATGTGTGAAAATGCATAGGGAGTGCATAAAGCTGCATCGGAAATGCATGAAAAAAATGCAGAAAAACTGCATAAGGAAAAAAAAAAATAAAGAAAAGAAGATTGCATAAAAAAAGTGATATGATGAAAAAGGTAAATGTCCACAGAAAGTATAATGAACAAGTCAAGATGTGTCCACTGCATTTATTAGGTAGGCGATGTGTACCCCAGTCAGATGAAAGAGGCATAGCGGACAATCAATTATCTATTCATAAAAGTGACTTACATCCCACTCATACCTTTGGGGAAACGAGTCTGCTGATGGAAGATCCAATGTACCTCTCTACGACACAATTACCGATAAACATCCCCCCCCCCTTTACTGGGTGCCCTTGAAATGGATAAGATCTACAAACTAGTTCAAGGTTATCTGCTGCTATTTCTAATTAAAAAGTATAAATGTGCATGCACATTAGAAGTAAACACTCTGAGACACGTTCAGCTTGGTTACTTCTAACTTCTGATTTATTCGTGGGCGGTGTTGATATTTTATACAGAAAGATACGTCATTGCTATGTCAGTCTAATTGGTACATCTTATTGGTTAAAATACAAGAGAAATGGAGAAACTTGATGCTTGAAGTTTGGTTGAAGCTGATTCTGTTATCTCAAATGCATTCTTCTAACGCGTGGGATGTAGGGTACAAGCGCCATCTTAAACTCCGAACAGAGAGCCAATCTGTATACTACAAAATAAGTAAGGAGCATAGGAACATGTATACACATAAGCAAATAGACATTTTCTGATTATCATTATGTATATTAGATTCCTTCACACCCTGATCTGATCTATAATTTGGACTTTTAAACTTGACTTGTTACCTCCATGGAAAAGATTGAAGTGCTTCCCAACATTTGTGGCTTTGTTCTTATCAGTGCTGTACACATGCTCATACAATCTGTCTCATAAACGTCTTGTGGTCCTCCCCACATATTGTACATGGCAAGAACTGCATGTGATAAGGTACACCACATAACTGGTATTGCAATTGTAAAAGGAGTCTATAATACACTCCTTTCCAGTTACCTCAGAGTGGAATGCATTGCCTCCAAGAACATATGGACAGCAAGGGCATTCAGTGGCACCGCACTTATAATTGTTAAAAAAAAGTTGGGGACAAATATCTGCCCAGACTGGGTGCCCGACAAGAAACATGTTGACCCCTGTTTTTAAAATGTCAGCACAAGCATCATCCACATACAGAATCTGTAAATATTAATATTTTTTTTAATGGAATCAAATTCTGTACTGTATGGGGTAGTGATAGTTAATTTGTTGTCCCGTGCAGCTTTCTTAAAGGATATATGAGGACTACTGGTGTTGGCAAACAGATCATTTCTCTGTTTTATTCCTAGCAATATTCCAAGCCCATTCAAGCATCCATCCAGTTTAGCCCCTATCCAAGAAATGTCTATATAGGAACAATGCCTCCTACTCAAAGGTTATATTGCTACTACACAGTGGCGTAACTAGAACCTTCAGGGCCCCGATGCAAGAAACCATGAAGGGCCCCCCTGACAGGGCCCTTTCCTCCGAGCTCGGTGGCGGAACAACAGGGCAAGTGGGTGGCTGTGTGTAAAGGAACCAATTTCTCCATTTCCCTCCGCTTCTCCACCTCTCCCTCCCACAGGTGTTCAGCGGCTGCAGGAGGAAAATGGAGAGATGGGTTCCTCTATGTCGGTGTTTCACAATCTTTTTCCAGTCAGGACATCCTTTAAGTACATCCCTAGGTGCATGGGGCTGCACTGCAACCACCCTGCAACTGTGTGCATTGCATGCAGTTGCAGCATAGTGATGATGCATTTAAAGGGGTTGTAAACCCTTGTGTTTTTTCACCTTAATGCATCCTATGCATTAAGGTGAAAAAACACCTGGCAGTCACCGGAACCCCAGCCCCCCATTTTACTTACCTGAGCCTTGGAACTTCACCAGGTGGAGATGCGCTCTTCCTTTGCTCGGGGTTCTCGGCTCCTGATTGGATAGATTGATAGCAACTCAGCCATTGGCTCCCGCTGCTGTTAATCAAATCCAATGACGCGGGCGTCGGGGGCGCCTGCAAGGTAACCCTCCGGGAGAGCGCTTCTCCTAGGGGGTTATCTGATAAGAGGAGGAGCCACGAGAGCAGCTGAGGGACCCCAGAAGACGAAGTTCAGGGCCACTCTGTGAAAAACGAGCTGCACAGTGAAGGTAAGTATAACATGATTGTTATTAAAAAAAATAAAAAAATAAACGCAAACCTTTACAACCACATTAAGGGGTTAAAACAGGTGGTCAGGAGGCAACATATTGCCTCTTTACAGGCTGTCAAATGCCCACAGATCGCTTTTCAGAGGAACAGCATTTTTTTTGCTGGTACTTTGAACAAGCAAGAAAAAAAAAAACAGTTCTGATTATACACATATGGGGTAGGGCTGGGGAAAAAATAGATTTGAATCTTGAATAGAGTTGAGAGGTCAAATTGATTAAAATTTTCAGCAAATCGTTTTTTTTAGATTTATTTTTTCACCAGGATCGGTGCTGACACCGCACTGGCCTTGAGGAGCTGCAGGCAGGAGTTTTTAGGTGAGGCCGCGGCTTCGGCCTAGTCTGCGAGGCTGCACCCACGGACTGGGACGAAGCCGCAGCCTCGCCTAAAAACTCCTGCCCACAGTTCCTCAGGACTGGTGCGTTGTCCATCAAAAAAAAAAAAAAAAACTTGATTCGAATTGTGAATAAAGTTTTTTTTTTTTTTAAATGACAAATTTTTTTATTTTTTTATTTTTTTTGAAAATTGCCCAGCTGTAATATGGGGAGGAGAGCAGGATTAAATGCGCATACATACATATAAACAGTGGTGGCTGGTGCTCAAAATTTTTGGGGGGGGCGCAAAAAATTTTGAAAAAAAAAATCATCAAATGCAGCCACTGTGCCGTCAAATGCTCCCACTGTACCCAAACGCTGCTACTGTGCCCAAAAAATGCTGCCACTGTGCCATGAAACGCTGCCACTGTGCCCATTTAACGCTGCCACTGTGCCCTCAAATGCTACAAGTTCTACAACTGTGCCATCAATTGCAGCCACCGTGCCATCAAACGCAGCTACTGTGCCAAGCACTGCCACTGTGCCATCAATTGCAGCCATTGTGCCATTAAACGCTGCTAGTGTTCCTTTGAATGCCCCCAGTGTGCCCCTCGCCTGCTCGCCATCTACACACATGCACATACACATACATACATACACACACACACAAAGTCTTTTAAAAACGGCAGTGCTGCTTTCTCTATTTTACCTCTTTCTGTCGGGTACTGCACTGTAGGAGGAGACAAAGAGCACACACAGCTTTCACTTTAGTTATAAGCAGTGTGATGATTCTGAGCTCCCCGCACCGTGCCGATGACACTTGGGCTGAAGATCGGTCGCTCGGTCTCAGCCGCCCTCCTTGAGATATAAAGGGGGGCCCTCAAGGGCCCCCTGCAGCATGGGGCCCGGTCGCCTTGGAGATCTCAGCGACCCCTATAATTCCGCCACTGCTACTACATATTCTCCTGACTTATAGGAATTGACCCGGGATTGCTTTGATGGTGTGCCGTGGATGTCCAGACTGAGCAAGGGGCAGTGTATTACCTGACAGGGTTTCCTATATAGAGGGGTTGCGACCCTGGAATCTGTCTGAGTCAATCTGACATCCAGATAACAAATGCTGTAATGATAGGCCTGGCCTGTAAATGATAAATTCCTATTGTTTGAATTAAAGAAATCAAGAAACCATGCAAGACTAGTGGCTTCATCTATCATGATTAGTAGCAGATTGTGTATATACCTCAGGTACAGCCTAATCTGTGGTCGGAAGGTTTTTTCTGTTCCAAAGATGCGGGACCTCTCCCACCAACCCATATATAGGTTGGCGAGGGAAGGTGAAAACTTGTCTCCCATCGTGGCCCGCATCTTTGGAGGTAGAAAACCCCATCAAAAATGAAAACATTGTGTGACAAAAGGTATTCACTAAAATATCCAGAATGCATCACGGATGCTCAGTGGATAGATCCGCCATACACTCAAGATAAAAAGGAGACTGCCACAATAGCTAAATGCTGAGGTATTGAGGAGTAAAGGCTGGAGAACATCACTTGTCAGCCAGGACACATTTGCCTCCCAATCCAAGTCCTCAACTAAATGCAATAAATGGTTGGTGTCTTTAAGACCACCAGTGGCTGAAGCCATTTGTCCAGTCACTGCCCTAGTCTCTCGTTAAGGGATCCAATGCCCGATATAATCGGCCTGCCATGTAAGGGTTCTAATCCTGTATGCGTTTTGGGTAGGTGGTAAAAAGTGAATAGGATGGGATACTCAGGGATAGAGCCTCTGCTTCCTTTTGATTAAACAATCCTAGCCGTTTCCCTTTAGCCACTAATTTATATAGGAGAATCTTGAAAGTTTTGGATCACCCTTAAGCACAGTATATGTGCGGGTATCAGAAAGTTGGCAATTAGCCTCTGTCATATAATTATGAATGTTCATGACCAGGCCCCCCTTATCTGAATTACGGATGACGATAGACTGATCCTCTTCAAGACTTTTCAAGGACAGTCTCTCGCCTCTGGTTAAGTTGTTCTGCCACACTGTTGATCCCCCCAATAATGACACAGCTAGGGCTGTCAAGTCCTGCTCCTCTGATTTCTGAAACTGATTAATTCAAGGGTGCAGGAGTTGACTGGATAAAAGTCTGATCGAATTTTGTATTTAACAGATTTAACTTTATCATCTTCAGCTACCGATACACTAGTCACGGATCCCTCATGTGAGAGATTGTCAAGAGTTCCCTGAAAGTGTATTCCAAACAATCAGACCAAACATCCAGAGCTTCAGAGACATTGTCCCCAAAATTATCTATGTTATCTACAGTATGGTAATGTTTTCTAAGGGTAAGATGATGCAATTTTTATGCAATTTTTCATGCATTTCCCATGCAGTGTTTTCACGTAATTTGTGAATATATCGGTCCATATTCCTACAATTATTCATGCCTCTTTGTGGATATCATGTTTCATGGTAGCTCTGTTTCTTTTCGGTTCTCAAATCAAATTTAATTTGAATTAAATTAAATTATATTAAAATCAACATTTTGTTTTCATATTTTGATATGTACACTTGTCCATTCAGACAAGGTTTGTTTCAATACACATTTTCGTTTCTTTGTCCACAATTTTTTTTTCTTTTTCCTTTTATGACAATTTTATGTTGACACATTTTGTTTGTGGTGTTTAACAATATAATTTAATTCTATGCATTTAGCATTTTATTCAACAATTGTTTGCCTTTATCATATGTGTCCTTATTTCTGTAATTCATATAGAATGTTTATAGGGCCAGACAGGGACATTAGATGGGATGTTTATTTAGACATAGATTGTTTTATTTGGGCCCCTCTAACGTTCCCTTTTCCTTCTTTTGACTGGATATGTCTGTGTATGTCTATCTCGTTGTTGCTCTCAGCATATAGTAGCCAAAGTTCTGATTGACTTCATGTAAATCCATTGTTCAAACAAGGTGCACAGCTGAGAGTGATTTTAGATGTTCCGCTGATGTCTTCCTCACCTGTGTTTTACACAAAGGGGGAGCCTCATTTAAGGGATGTCAGTGGAACATTTCAGGGTAATGAATAAGCGCAGCATCGCTGTGTGAAACACTTCTACCTGTACCTGTTTGCCTGTCCTGTGGTGTTATTTATGTTACGGATTTTACAATAAACAGATTCATCACTACCACGGTGTGCAGCCATCTATTACATTTATTCATGAATGCCCAGAACACAAGAAGTCTGCATTATGGATCTTCATTTTTGGGCGCATACAGCCATAAGCATTACTATCACTTGGTACAACATCCCGCCACATTTATTAGCCTCTCATAGACTTTTACTTGATAGTGGCATGAGGGCTGGAGGGTGTACCCGTGGCTACCACCCACATAAGAACACCAGTATCTGAGGCACAGGGAACACCCAGTATAAATGAGGCCTAGTTGTAATAACTTACTTTGTTACCTTGTTGTGATCATCTCTGGACTTTTGTGGTTATATTCAACAAGATTAGGGATGAGCTTCGTGTTCGAGTCGAACATACGTTCGACTCGAACATCGGCTGTTCGTCCGTTCGGCGAAGTCCGAACATTTTGGTCCGTTCGCGCCAAATTCGTGCGATGGCGCAGTGCATTGCTGGCTCATGATTGGTCAAGCATGCACTGTGACCCTGCATGCTTTTCAGAGGAACAGCATTTTTTTTGCTGGTACTTTGAACAAGCAAGAAAAAAAAAACAGTTCTGATTATACACATATGGGGTAGGGCTGGGGAAAAAATAGATTTGAATCTTGAATAGAGTTGAGAGGTCAAATTGATTCAAATTTTCAGCAAATCGTTTTTTTTAGATTTATTTTTTCACCAGGATCGGTGCTGACACCGCACTGGCCTTGAGGAGCTGCGGGCAGGAGTTTTTAGGTGAGGCCGCGGCTTCGGCCTAGTCTGCGAGGCTGCACCCACGGACTGGGACGAAGCCGCAGCCTCGCCTAAAAACTCCTGCCCACAGTTCCTCAGGACTGGTGCGTTGTCCATCAAAAAAAAAAAAACTTGATTCGAATTGTGAATAAAGTTATTTTTTTTTAAATGACAGATTTTTTTATTTTTTTAGAAAATTGCCCAGCTGTAATATGGGGAGGGGGGCAGGATTAAACGCGCATACATAAAATGTGCATACATACATATAAACAGTGGTGGCTGGTGCTCAAAATTTTTGGGGGGGGCGCAAAAAATTTAGAAAAAAAAATCATCAAATGCAGCCACTGTGCCGTCAAATGCTCCCACTGTACCCAAACGCTGCTACTGTGCCCAAAAAATGCTGCCACTGTGCCATGAAACGCTGCCACTGTGCCCTCAAATGCTACAAGTTCTACAACTGTGCCATCAATTGCAGCCACCGTGCCATCAAACGCAGCTACTGTGCCAAGCACTGCCACTGTACCATCAATTGCAGCCATTGTGCCATTAAACGCTGCTAGTGTTCCTTTGAATGCCCCCAGTGTGCCCCTCGCCTGCTCGCCATCTACACACATGCACATACACATACATACATACACACACACACACACACACACACACACACACACAAAGTCTTTTCAAAAACGGCAGTGCTGCTTTCTCTATTTTACCTCTTTCTGCCGGGTACTGCACTGTAGGAGGAGACAAAGAGCACACACAGCTTTCACTTTAGTTATAAGCAGTGTGATGATTCTGAGCTCCCCGCACCGTGCCGATGACACTTCGGCTGAAGATCGGTCGCTCGGTCTCAGCCGCCCTCCTTGAGATATAAAGGGGGGCCCTCAAGGGCCCCCTGCAGCATGGGGCCCGGTCGCCTTGGAGATCTCAGCGACCCCTATAATTCCGCCACTGCTACTACATATTCTCCTGACTTATAGGAATTGACCCGGGATTGCTTTGATAGTGTGCCGTGGATGTCCAGACTGAGCAAGGGGCAGTGTATTACCTGACAGGGTTTCCTATATAGAGGGGTTGCGACCCTGGAATCTGTCTGATTCAATCTGACATCCAGATAACAAATGCTGTAATGATAGGCCTGGCCTGTAAATGATAAATTCCTATTGTTTGAATTAAAGAAATCAAGAAACCATGCAAGACTAGTGGCTTCATCTATCATGATTAGTAGCAGATTTTTTTTTCCTTCTTTTGACTGGATATGTCTGTGTATGTTTATCTCGTTGTTGCTCTCAGCATATAGTAGCCAAAGTTCTGATTGACTTCATGTAAATCCATTGTTCAAACAAGGTGCACAGCTGAGAGCGATTTTAGATGTTCCGCTGATGTCTTCCTCACCTGTGTTTTACACAAAGGGGAGCCTCATTTAAGGGATGTCATTGGAACATTTCAGGGTAATGAATAAGTGCAGCATCGCTGTGTGAAACACTTCTACCTGTACCTGTTTGCCTGTCCTGTGGTGTTATTTATGTTACGGATTTTACAATAAACAGATTCATCACTACCATGGTGTGCAGCCATCTATTACATTTATTCATGAATGCCCAGAACACAAGAAGTCTGCATTATGGGTCTTCATTTTTGGGCGCATACAGCCATAAGCATTACTATCACTTGGTACAACATCCCGCCACATTTATTAGCCTCTCATAGACTTTTACTTGATAGTGGCATGAGGGCTGGAGGGTGTACCCGTGGCTACCACCCACATAAGAACACCAGTATCTGAGGCACAGGGAACACCCAGTATAAATGAGGCCTAGTTGTAATAACTTACTTTGTTACCTTGTTGTGATCATCTCTGGACTTTTGTGGTTATATTCAACAAGATTAGGGATGAGCTTCGTGTTCGAGTCGAACATACGTTCGACTCGAACATCGGCTGTTTGTCCGTTCGGCAAAGTCCGAACATTTTGGTCCGTTCGCGCCAAATTCGTGTGGCGCTCACGGCCCACAATGCACTGCGATGGCGCAGTGCATTGCTGGCTCATGATTGGTCAAGCATGCACTGTGACCCCGCATGCTTTTCAGAGGAACAGCATTTTTTTTGCTGGTACTTTGAACAAGCAAGAAAAAAAAAAACAGTTCTGATTATACACATATGGGGTAGGGCTGGGGAAAAAATAGATTTGAATCTTGAATAGAGTTGAGAGGTCAAATTGATTCAAATTTTCAGCAAATCGTTTTTTTTAGATGTATTTTTTCACCAGGATCGGTGCTGACACCGCACTGGCCTTGAGGAGCTGCGGGCAGGAGTTTTTAGGTGAGGCCGCGGCTTCGGCCTAGTCTGCGAGGCTGCACCCACGGACTGGGACGAAGCCGCAGCCTCGCCTAAAAACTCCTGCCCACAGTTCCTCAGGACTGGTGCGTTGTCCATCAAAAAAAAAAAAAAAACTTGATTCGAATTGTGAATAAAGTTTTTTTTTTTTTTAAATGACAGATTTTTTTTTTTTTTGTAGAAAATTGCCCAGCTGTAATATGGGGAGGGGGGCAGGATTAAACGCGCATACATAAATTGGCCAATACATGGCCAATACATGATTGGCCAAGCATGCACTGTGACCCCGCATGCTTGGCCAATCGCAGCGCCAGCAGCGAGGAGAGCCATGATTGGCCACAGGCAGGATGCCTGTGGCCAATCATAGCTCAGGCTGTGTAGTGCACGCCCCACACTATATAAGGCCGCCAGCGCGGCGGCCTTGTGTAGTGTGTTGGCGTCTGAAGCAGTGGGTGTTCTGTGTACCTTCAACACAGTACACACCGATCGTTTTCGGCCGATTTTCGATCTTGCTGTTGTGTAGTGGTTGTTGTCTGCGTGCCCTGACTGCAGGATACACCACTATATTCACCTCACCTATATAGCTAGTGATCTATCTTTTATAATAGAGCTTGCAGTCAGTAGTGTTAGGAGCTTGTGCGTGCTGTCTGCGTGCTCTGTACCCAGTACATACCGCTATATCCCCCTACATAGCTCTTCTCTATTTGAGACCACTTGCCATCTGCAGGAGTTATTGGAAGTTGTGTGTGCCTCCAGCACAGCACAGTATACATCTGTATATACCCCTTTATCTCTGGTGTTCTATAATAAAGGCATCTGCAGGAGTTAGTGGGTGTTGTGTGCCTCTAGCACAATATACACTACCCAACTGCTTTTTTACCCAACTCCCTTCAGGCCATTACCATGTCTGGAAGGCCAGCAAGGAGAGGCAGACAGGCGCGAGCCGATAAAAGAGGGCAAGCAGGCTCTGTGTCTAGAGACAACAGTGCTGGTCGTGGACGCGCAGCATTGTCATCAGCACGTGGCCATGGGACACGCTTGTCCTTTTCGGCAGCTGGACATGTTGAGCCGCAACATGCCAACGACTTGGTAGAGTGGATGACCAAGCCCTCTTCATCCTCCTCATCCTCTCTCACCCAGTCTCAGGGTACTAGCAAAGCAGCTGCCAACGCATCGTCTTCCCTCCTCTCAATGTCATCATCAGTGACTCCTTCCCTAGACCCACCACGTCCTCCTGAGGAGTCTCCTGAACTCTTTGAGCACAGTGTTGGGTACATGCTCCAGGAGGATGCCCAGTGTTTTGTGGGCTCTGATGATGACACTCAGCTAGAGGAAGGCAGTAGCGTGAGCGCAGAGAGAGGGGATGCTCAAGAAGGACAGCAATCTGGCAGTCATGTTCCACAAGCTGCAGCATACTGCCAGGTTTGCTACAGCGATGAAGAGGGAGGGGATGATGAAGGCACTGACTCCACGTGGGTGCCTGGAAGGAGAGAGGAGGAGGAGGAGGCACATGTCCAACGAGGCAGGATGCCCTCCGGGGGCCAGCTTAGGGGCAGCACACCGACTGAATCACATCGCAGAGCTCCGCCTGTGCAGGGCGCTGCCTCTGCGCGTTATTCTAAAAGTTCTTTGGTGTGGCCCTTTTTTGAGACGAGTGCATCAGATCGCACCGCTGCTATTTGCAACATATGTCTCAAGCGTATCTCGCGTGGCCAAAACATCAGCCGCTTGGGCACCACATGCTTGATCAGACATATGTTGAACTGCCATGCAGCTCGTTGGCAAGCGTACCTCAAAGACCCACACCAAAGAACAAAGCGGACCTCTCCTTGCTCCTCATCAGCTGGCATCTCCAACCCCACTAGACCTTCAGTCCTCTCTGAAACCTGCTCTGAGAGGAATGAAGGTGTAGAATTAGGTGTGTCACAGCCAAGTGCTTCCGGGAACTCTGCTAGCGGTACACCCACGTCCGATTATAGCAGGCAAATGTCCCTGCCCCAGCTGCTGGACCGGCAAAAGAAGTTCACTCCCAGCCATCCACATGCCCAGTGGTTGAATGCTAGCTTGGCTAAATTGCTAGCACTTCAACTGCTGCCTTTTCAGTTGGTAGACTCGGCCCCCTTCCGTGAGTTTGTACAATGTGCGGTTCCTCAGTGGCAGGTCCCCAAACGCCACTTTTTCTCACAGAAGGCGATTCCGGCTCTCTACCGGCATGTGCCTCGCTGGACAGGGCAGTCAACGGTAAGGTGCATATTACCGCTGACTCATGGTCCAGCAGGCATGGACAGGGACGTTACCTGTCTTTCACGGCCCATTGGGTCACTCTTCTGGCAGCTGGGAAGGATGCAGGACAAGGTGCAGTAGTGTTGGAGGTTTTTCCGCCACCACGCCTCCAAAATGCTACTATTGGTTGTGACACACCTCTCCCCTCCACCCCCTCCTCTTCTTCCTCCATGGCCTCTTCCAGTGCTCTGTCCTCAGAACCAGCGGTGCTTCGTAGGCGTTCCAGGGGCTACGCAAGTACGCAGGCAAAACGATGCCGTGCCGCGCTTGCGGTGGTTTGTTTGGGGGACAGGAGCCACACTGGGGCGGATGTTTTGTCAGCTCTGCAGGGGCAGGCCGAGAGGTGGTTGACGCCACGCCAGCTTAAGCTAGGAATGGTGGTTTGTGACAATGGCACCAACCTCCTCTCCGCCCTCCGACAGGGACAACTGACCCATGTGCCCTGTGTAGCTCACGTCCTTAACCTGGTGGTGCAGCGGTTCTTGGGCAGGTACCCCGGCTTACAGGATGTCCTGAAGCAGGCCAGGAAAGTCTGTGTGCAATTCCACCGATCATTTAATGCCTGTGCTCGGCTGGCTGAGCTCCAAAAGGAGTTGAACCTGCCCAAGAACCGCCTTATATGTGACATGCCCACCAGATGGAACTCAACGTTGGCCATGCTGCAGCGGCTGCACACGCATCAGAGGGCCATCAATGAGTACCTGTGCGACTACGGCACCAGGACAGGGTCAGGGGAGCTTGGTTTTTTCTCACCACGCCAGTGGGGCATGATCAAGGATGCATGCACTGTCCTGTCACCGTTTGAGGAGGCCACAAGGATGGTGAGCAGTGACAGTGCATGCATCAGTGACACTGTACCTCTTGTCCACCTCTTGGAGCATATGCTGTGTGGAATAATGGACAGGGCACTTGAGGCAGAACAGAGGCAGGAAGAGGAGGACTTCCTTGCCTCTCAAGGCCCCCTTTATCCAGACAGTGTTCCTGCTGTGCCACCCATCACACAGGAAGAGGATGAGGAGGAGGAAGAGGAGGAGGAGGATGATTGTGTCAGCATGGAGGTGGAGGCTGGCACTCAGCATCAGCAGCAGCAGTCTTGTAGGGATGATTTACAGTCCCAAGAAACACGTGGACTTGTACGTGGCTGGGAGGAGGTAGCTGCGGATCATGTTGTCCTTAGTGACCCAGAGGACTCCGGACCGAATACCTCAGCTAACCTACGCTGCATGGCCTCCCTGATCCTGCAAAGCCTGCGGAAGGATCCTCGTATTCTTCGGATCAAGGAGAGGGACCATTACTGGCTGGCCACTCTCCTTGATCCACGGTACAAGGGTAAGGTTGCCGACCTTATCTTGCCATCGCAGAGGGAGCAGAGGATGAGACATCTCCGGGAGGCCTTGCAGAAAGGTCTGTGCAACGCGTTCCCAGAGACTGGGAGGTTACAAACTCCTGGTCCTGGACAACGTGTTGCTGAGGCATCGGTCAGAAGGAGCGGTGGAGAAGGTGGCCATCTGACTGATGCTTTCAGACATTTTTTTAGTCCGCAGCCCCAAGGTATGATCGGTTCCAGCACCCATCGCCAGCGTCTGATTTACATGGTGCAGGAATACCTAGGGGCAAGGTCAGACTTGGACACCTTTCCCACCGAAACTCCTCTGGCTTACTGGGTCTTGAGGATGGATCACTGGCCAGAGCTTGCACAGTATGCAATTCAGCTACTGGCCTGTCCTGCATCCAGCGTTCTTTCGGAACGCACCTTCAGTGCTGCTGGTGGCTTTGTTACCGATCACAGGGTGCGCCTGTCCACCGAATCAGTTGATCGACTGACCTTCATCAAGATGAATCAGTCTTGGATCACCCACAGCTACCAAGCACCTGAAGCTGATGTAACAGAATAATTTTTTTTGAAATCTCACATCCCTTCAAGACTGCCTATGCCAGTGATGGCGAACCTTGGCACCCCAGATGTTTTGGAACTACATTTCCCATGATGCTCATGCACTCTGCAGTATAGCTGAGCATCATGGGAAATGTAGTTTTAAAACATCTGGAGTGCCAAGGTTCGCCATCACTGGCCTATGCTGATGCTGAGTGACTGTCCTGTTATGTTGATTGTCTATCCTCTTCCTCCTCCGCTGATATGTTGGAAGAACATTTCTGGTTCTGGGTGATGCCATCAGCCCAATTTTTCTGCCCCTGTTTAACAGGGGTGTTTAAGTACAATTTTTGATGCAATGCTTTGCAGCAGGGCTAATTCCTGCAATAAAACTAGAGTATATGGGAGAGGTTGCAGTGTGGTGGCACCAGCACCAGTGCCTAAGGCCCAATTTTTCTGCCCCTGTTTAACAAGGGCGTTTAATTACAATTTTTGATGCAATGCTTTGCAGCAGGGCTAATTCCTGCAATAAAACTAGAGTATATGGCAGAGGTTGCAGTGTGGTGGCACCAGCACCAGTGCCTAAGGCCCAATTTTTCTGCCCCTGTTTAACAAGGACATGTAATTACAATTCTTGATATAATATTTCACAGGAGGGCCCCTTCCTGTGCCCACCCAGAGTAACGGTGAGGACTTATAGTGTTGTGGCACCAGCACCACAACCACCAAAGGTCAATTTTTCTACCACTGTTCAACAATGGCATGTAATTACAATTCTTGATATAATCGTTCACAGCAGGGCGCTCCAGCGCCCACCAAGAGTCACTTTGAGGGCTTACAATGTTGTGGCAAAACCAACACCTTGTTCCGCCATTTCTGCAGAGCATATAGGGCAGGCCCCTACTTTCAAACATCCAATTTACAAACATCTCCTACTTGCAAATGGAAGGAGACAACAGCAAGTGAGATGAAAAAAGATGGACGACAAAACAAATTATACAGGGGTGATAACCCTTCCCTATGTTTTCCAAAAAGCTTAAAAATTGTTTTTTTGACTGGAGCTACACTTTAAAAATGTACCAGTTGAAAATTACAAACAGATTCAACTTAACACAACAAACCTACACAGTCCCTGTCTTGTTTGCACCGCCTGTATACTGCTGTTCTGAGTATATAGGGCCTGGGGGCCACACGCATTTCCTTTTTTTAATATGGGTACAGGGTTCCCCTTAATATGCGTACAAGACCCAAATAGGCTGGTAATGGGCAGGGAGGGCTACCCATGCCATTTTTCTCAATAATTTTCAACCATATTGCAGGAACCAGATATAACATTAAAACCGCAAGCAGTTTTAAATGGTGTTATTTCCGTTTAATGTCATTTTGTGCAGGGACTGTTCTAAACACGGGAAACACGTGGCACTTCACAGGCATACTACAGACACCCCCCAGGCACCATATTTAAAGGAATATTTCACTTTTTTTTTTTCACTTTAATCGTCATTAAAATCAGTGCTCCCGCCAAAACGGCCATTTTTAAAAACATTTTAGGCATTGACCCATGTCCCCTGGGGCAGGAGCCAGGTCCCCAAACCCTTTTTAGGACAGTATCTTGCATATTAGCCGTTAAAATTAGCACTTTTAATTTCGAACGTTCGAGTCCCATAGACTTCAATGGGGTTCTAAAGTTCGTTCGAATTTGGGGTCCGTTCGAAAGTTCTGGTGCGAACCGAACCTGGGGGTGTTCGACTCATCCCTAAACGAGATAATGTGTGAGATGCTGAGTGGAGTTAAAATTCTCTTACTAGTTCTCGTTGTTCTGGAAATGCTAAATATTTTCTCATGCTTTGTGGTCTGTACCATTGAAACATAATTGTACATATAAGACTCACAGAATGCTTCCTCCAACAATAGATTTAAGATTATTTTTTATGAAACCAAATCATGATTTAAGATATGAAGTATGTACAAAAGGGTGTCATCTGAGCGTGTACAATATTTAGGAATGCAACTCATGGGTGTTTTAATGTTTATCCATGCAACTGTGTTATTCTTATGCATGACAATGTGGTAGAAATCATACTATTACAGTGCATTAATAAGGCCTCATGTACACTGGGCATCGAAAACACAACTTTTAAGGCCTATTGTCTTTTTTTTTCTGACTGTAAATGCATCTCTATGTTAGCCTATTTGTCCATGCACACATAGGTGTTTACAGGCATTTAGAGGCAGAAAAATCCAGAGCAAGCTCATTCAAGAGAGGTGCATTTTGCTGCTAAAAAACACCCAACACATCTAAAGGCACATAGACATGTAATTGATATGTAATATGTGTATAACATGTTTTATGTATGATCTGTGAACTGTAAATACATTTTGCTACTTTTTTTACGTGCCTGTAAAGTCCATTTCTGTTTCCAAAATACATTTTTCAAGTGTAGACATGCGTTAACACTAGGCTCACCAAGCTCTTGTGCAATGATTTATTTCAATGGCCAGAATTCTGGCCAATGGAATAAATTGAATGCCCAAGTGATTGACATGCCTAAACGCATTTGCAAAAACTTTAGGTGTGTTTTTGATGCTGCTTTGTAGAAGGCAAACACCCAGTGTGTTTCAAGCCTAAATTATACATCTTTTCTAAAGTCTATTCAAAGTAGTAATCGAAAATCTGTGCAGTTCATTGTTCTGCCAACATCTGTGCACTGAAATGGCTTGCCCAATCTTCACATTGATTAAGTTCATTTTGCAAATAATAATTTTCTCAGGATTAACTTCTAGCTTTGTTTTCCTTGTGGGGAAATAGCATTCAGTTTAATCATCCTTAACAGAGCAAGGGTGGGAGTTAATCCCATTTCAGTATGGGGAAACTAGACAACACAGTGAAGGTAGATGTAGGCTAAGATTATACATAATCATACAGTGATTATACAGAAATTTCTGCTACAAAGCAATATGGATATATTGATACATAAAAACAGATGAATTGCAGAGTTTTGTTACTTCTCTGGGTTACAGCTACTTAAATTCCAAGGGGAATGTTTTCTTGCTATGTTCATTATGACCAGAGGCAAATTTCTTCATAGCAATTTAGGCTGTCACCTAGGGCAAAAGAGCTGCCAGGGGCACATCATGACTGTGTGTATTGGCCACTTTCACATGAACGGACCGTCTATTCTTTTTTTCTTCCATCCGTTAACCTCCACTTCCGATTTTATCAGTTTTTTTCTTTTAACGTACAACGCTAAGTCGAGATCCGTGAAAATGGATATTAACTGATGTTAACGGACAATGTGTGTCAATGTCCGATCAGTTAAGATCCATTTTGAAGAAATTATTATTTTTTTGTTTATCTGTGAACTCAACCTATGACCCAGGCAGTAGTTGTACAATTGGATGTACATCCCCAAGGAGAACCATGGCCAGAGATGTCTCAAGAGCAACTAATAAACCTGGTGCATGAAAGGCCAGGCTTGTGGGACTCAACCTGTCGGGACCACAGTGACAGAGTAAGAACACAGCAACTATGGGATAAAATCTCTAAGCTTGTGACACCAAATTGGTTCACCATGACTCCAAAAACAGCATGATCAACGTGGTAAGTGTTGTCCAACTGCAACATGCTCTCTTGTCACTGTTTTTATGGAATCATGAGATTATGGAAACATGTGAGTTATGTACTGTTCAGTCTCTCGCTGCAGCAGAGCCAAACCATGTGGCAAACTGGTTTGTATGTATTGTTATTTACCATTTGTAGTAATGCCCTTGATCAAGTCCACTCTATTCCACCTCTGCCCTTGTGGAATAGGGTGGACTCCAGGGGCGCCTTATTAGTCTGTGATCGGTCTATAGTATGTACCTTTCCTAGTTTTTGTTGATGCTTTTTTTCTTTCCTTCATTGCCATATTCCATGCTATTTCACTCTCACCTGTTCCTCAAGTATTGTTATCCACCCCGGTGAAAGATTGGAGCTGTTTTTGCTGATACTCCCAACCTGTTTCTACTTCAGCTGGGTGATTACTTCACCCTGATGTAGGAATTTGTCATATAAATTTCCTTTTTTTTTCCTTCCCATAGGTGTTATAGGGATTGTGCCCTCATGGCATGCTACCAGACTTTTCAATATTTCACTTCATTCTCTCTTTTCTTTTTCTAGTTTACTAATATCTTATTGCGATTCATTTATCATTCGCTGTGGGTACCACTGATGGGAGATTTTCTGGCGCCCATCTTTACCTTGTTTTAAATTTATATGCTGTGAGTATTGAGGCTATGTTAGCCCACTCTGCGGGACTCTATATTCAATTAATGTTCCAGTGTACTATAGTTATACAATTTTTAATTGTTTTCTTTATGTGCTAGGTCTCTATTAGCCCTCTGCAGCCTTATATGGTGCAGCTATTGGTAGCTGACTGTCACATACCTTTAAGCAGAGCCCGGAGTGCAGGGAGTGGCCTCTCGTAGACCTCTGACTCGAGAGACCCTGGTAGTGGTGACAGGGGCTCAGGAGCACAGAGGGGCACAAGTGCCTGACCGGATAGCAGGTGGTAGAGGCAGAAGACTGTTGAAGGAGGAGGTGTATTGTAGTCCGGTGTCTGAATGCAGGCAAAGGTGAGATAAGTTCCAGCAGACAGCAGAAGGGTTCCTGTAGTCCAGCAACGGTATACAAGTGATTGCAGGAAGTGACAAACAACGGAGGGGTATTGTAGTCCAACAATGGATGCAGGTGCAATGGATATGCGGAAGCGGAAGAGTCCAGTAGTCTGCGGCCAGAGATAGAAGGCTACAAACGCAGAAGGAGTACAGCCAGATATTGCGGAGGACTGGGAGGTGTCCTGTAGTACAACAGCAAGCAACTTACAGTTGACGGATGGTGTAACAATCCAGGTCAGGCACAGGCGGGCAGATCAGGTACAGAAACGGAATCCAGAAGAGTAGTCGGGTACAAGCCAAAGTCGGGGGGCAGGCAGCAAACAGCAGAGTCGGGAACAAGCCGGGTTCGATACGGATCAGGGTACAGGTACAGATACAGGTACAGGTTCAGGTTCAGATTCAGATACGGATCACCAGGACGCACAGGAACGCTGTTGATCAGGCAGCAAGGCAGTGAGGCATGGATCCAGTTTAAATAGCGCTATTGGCGCCAATTTGCGTCAAACGGCCGCGCGCGCACCCGCGTGCGCGCGCACGCGCGCACCGCCGATCGCGGTAACGCTCCTGGAACTGGGAAAGAGATCTTCTGCGACTTTCGCCGCTCGGACGTCCGTGAGGAGGATCTTCCTGACATTGCCCCCCCCCCCAATGGGCAGCCTCCGGATGCCCAACTGGGACATCTTACCTGGGTGAGATCTTTTAAATGCCAGAACCAACCTCTTGGCGTGGATGCCAGTCTCTGGTTCCCAGGAGTTCTCTTCTGGACCATACCCCTTCCACTTCACCAGATACTGTACCTGGTTGCGTCTCTTTCTGCAATCCAAAATTGCTTCTACTTCAAACTCCTCTTCACCATTAATAAGCACAGGTTCAGGAGGGCCCACGTTCCAATCGGTGAAGGGATCCTGGATTGAAGGTCTTAAGAGGGACACATGAAACACTGGGTGAATACGCAGCGATTCTGGTAATTTCAGCTCATAAGCCACATTGTTAATTTTCCTGGAAATTGGGAAAGGACCCACAAATTTTGGGCCCAGTTTTCTAGATGGGCATGTTAATTTTAGATTCAGAGTAGATAACCAAACCAAATCTCCGGGTTTTAGGTCGAGCTCCCCTCTCCTCTTTCTGTCAAAAACTGCTTTGTTGCGTTCTTGAGTTCTTGCCATCGTTTCTTGAAGCAACTTGTTATTGGTGCAGAAAAAGTCCAAAGTTTCTTGAACTGCTGGAACCGTGCATTCTGGGATATTGGCTGATAGGAACTGAGGGTGAAAACCATAGTTCGCAAAGAAGGGAGTTTGATTAGTTGCAGAATGAACAGAGTTATTGTAGGAAAACTCGGCAAGTGGTAAAAGGGATACCCAATCGTCTTGCGAAAAAGAAGAATAACACCGCAAATATTGCTCAAGGGTCTGGTTTGTTCGTTCGGTCTGGCCGTTGGTCTGGGGATGATAGGCAGACGAAAATGAAAGATCAATTTTCAAGGACTTACATAAAGCTCTCCAAAATTTTGATGTAAATTGTACCCCTCGGTCGGAAACAATGTTCGCAGGTATACCGTGGAGTCTTACAATCTCCTTAATGAAGATCCTTGCGGTCTCAGGGGCAGAAGGTGTACCCTTCATGGGCAGAAAATGAGCCATTTTGGATAATCTGTCGACCACCACAAAGATAGTGGTGAAGCCTTCTGATGGAGGTAATTCAACAATAAAGTCTATGGAAATCATTTTCCAAGGCCTTTCCGGGATGGGGAGTGGTTTCAGCAACCCCCAGGCTTTGGTCTTGCTACTCTTGTTCTGGGTACAGGTAATGCAAGATTCAACATAAAGTTTACAGTCTCTTAGCAGCTGAGGCCACCAGAAGGTGCGTTGGAGAAGTTCGGCGGTCTTGTGTACCCCAAAATGACCGGCCAATTTGTGGTCGTGGCAAGACTTGAGAACAGCAACCCGTAGTTGTTGGGGCACGTAGATCTTGTTTTCATGCCATAACAAGTTATTGCTAGAGAGTAAAGTGGTGTTTGAGGGATGTGGAGCTGACGATGAAGCCTGCTTAAGTTGGGATAGAAGATCTTCCTGGAGCATAAGGAAATTTCCGGGCGCAAGGATGGTGTCTGTGGGTTGAAGAACTTCGGGTTCACTGAACATCCGGGATAGCGCGTCGGGTTTGGTGTTCTTTGATCCGGGCCTATAGGTTATGTGGAAGGAAAATCTTGTAAAGAACAGTGCCCATCTGGCCTGACGCGGCTTCAGCCTCTTAGCAGTTTTTAAATACTCTAAGTTCTTGTGGTCAGTGTATACCAGAATGGGATGGGCTGCTCCCTCCAGGAGATAGCGCCATTCCTCAAGTGCGGCTTTGATAGCGAGTAACTCCCTGTCCCCGACATCATAATTCTTTTCCGCTTCAGACAATTTACGTGAGAAAAACGCCACTGGGTGTAATAAAGCCTTTGGGCCCTGTCTCTGAGAAAGGACTGCTCCCACTGCAACTTCGGATGCATCCACCTCAAGAATGTAGGGTAGCGCAGAATTAGGATGCTTCAGGACAGATGCTGACACAAATTGTTCTTTAAGGGAAGAAAATGCGGCTTGTGCCTCCGGAGTCCACTGGAACTTGATACCTTGTCTCGTTAATCTGGTGATTGGAGCGATGATTGTAGAAAATCCCTTGATGAATTTTCGATAAAAATTCGCAAACCCCACAAAGCGTTGAATTCCTCTTTTATCAGTAGGGGCTGGCCAGTCCAGGATGGCCGAAACTTTTTGCGGATCCATCTTGATTCCATCTACCGAAATAATCAGCCCCAAAAACTGAATGCTGCGACGTTCAAATTCGCACTTCTCAGGTTTTGCGTACAAGCCGTGTTGGCGAAGCCGAGTGAGAACCCTCTTAATGTGTTCCCTGTGAGCTGGCAGAGAGGGGGAGAAAATTAAGATGTCGTCCAGATATACTAAAACAAACAGGTCGAGAAAATCTCTAAAGATATCATTCACAAAATGCTGGAAAGTCGCAGGAGCGTTGCATAGCCCAAAGGGCATTACGAGATATTCAAAATGTCCGAAGCGGGTGCGGAAGGCAGTCTTCCATTCGTCCCCGCTTCGGATACGGACCAAATTATAGGCTCCGCGAAGATCCAATTTTGTGAAGATACGAGCTGATCCAAGGCGCTGGAATAATTCGGGTACCAAAGGCAGTGGGTACCGGTTCTTGACTGTAACTTTATTTAAGTCCCGGTAGTCAACACAAGGGCGGAGAGAATGGTCCTTCTTTTCTACAAAAAAGATTCCTGCCCCAGCTGGGGACGTAGAAGGACGTATGAACCCCTTTTTTAGATTGTCATCAATGTAAGTCCTGAGAGTCTCCAATTCCACTTCTGTTAAGGGAAATATTCTCCCGAAAGGGATTTCGGCTCCGGGAAGGATCTCAATTGGGCAATCGTAGGGTCTATGAGGGGGAAGTGTTTCTGCCCCTTTCTTGCTGAACACGTCCAGGAAGTCATGGTAGGTCTCAGGAACGTGCTGGCGAGTCTCAACATCGGTCTCCATACACATTAAATGGGGTGAAACCTTAGTTGATTCTTGAAAGCAGTGTTGACGACAGTAGGGGGAGAAAAAGAAAATGTTTCCGGTGGACCAGTCTATTTGCGGGTTGTGTGCCCGAAGCCAGGGCATACCCAGTATGATAGGGAAAAGGGGAGATTCAATAATGTCCAGGCAGAGTTGTTCCTGATGGTTACCGGAAATAGTAGCAGTCAAAGGACATGTCTCTTGTGTCACTGGTCCTGATTTGATAGCTGACCCGTCGGCAAGGTGTACAGACAACCCTTTCACCCTGGGCCGTAAGGGCACTTGGAACTTTTGGGCAAACGATAAGTCCATAAATCCACTGCACGCTCCAGAATCAACTATTGCGGGGACTTAAATGTTCCCTCCGGGTAGCTGAAGAGAGACGGGAACAGCCAGGTGAGTAGCATTACTAGGCACAGCAGGTAAAACAGGAGAAGATACATAAGAGTGCTTACGGAATTTGGCAGGACAGGATCTCACGTAATGTCCGGGTTCTCCACAGTAAAGACACAGATTGTTGAGCTGCCGGCGTTGTCGTTCCTCGGTGGTGAGCGTTGGTCTAAGTAAGCCCAGTTGCATGGGTTCAGGCGTGTCAGCAGCAGGATGTGCAGGGGGATTAGGTACACGGGGTAACATCCAGACTGGTCGGGACGGCCCGGCAGTGCGTTCTGTTCTCCGTTCTCTCAAGCGTCTGTCTATCTGGATGGAGAGGTTGATAAGGGCTTCAAGAGTTGCTGGAACACCTACCCGGGCCAATTCATCTTTTAGAGGTTCAGAGAGTCCCATGCGAAACTGGTAGCACAGAGCAGCATCGTTCCAGGTAGTATCGGAACTCCAGCGCCGAAATTCAGACGCGTAGTCCTCTGCCGCTCTGCGGCCTTGCTGAAGAGAATATAAAGCTGCTTCCGCTGTGGCCGCCTGTTGAGGATCCTCATAGAGCAAACCCATGGCTTGAAAAAATGTATCCAGGTTATTAAGGCAGGCTTCCTTTTGCTCCAAAAGGCGGTGGGCCCAAGCCTGGGGCTCACCCAGTAGAAGGGAGATAACAAAACCCACCTTAGTGGATTCTAGAGAGAAAGTTCTGGGTTGAAGTGCAAAAAACAATTCACAGGCATTGCGAAAAGCTCTATACTGCTGCGATTTCCCGAAAACCTCTCCGGAGTTGGGACCTTGGGTTCTGGGGGCAACATAACCACTGATGGCGCAGAAGAAGTTCCCGACACGGTAGGGCCTGTGGTAGATAAGACCTGGACACGCTCTTCCAATCGAGAATAGCCTTCTTGTAGAGATTTAACAGCCTGGGTAAGTCCAGCAAGATGACGGCATAAATCATCCATGGCCGAATCTCCCTGCGTGGGCTCAGACATGGCTGCCTGATACTGTCACGTACCTTTAAGCAGAGCCCGGAGTGCAGGGAGTGGCCTCTCGTAGACCTCTGACTCGAGAGACCCTGGTAGTGGTGACAGGGGCTCAGGAGCACAGAGGGGCACAAGTGCCTGACCGGATAGCAGGTGGTAGAGGCAGAAGACTGTTGAAGGAGGAGGTGTATTGTAGTCCGGTGTCTGAATGCAGGCAAAGGTGAGATAAGTTCCAGCAGACAGCAGAAGGGTTCCTGTAGTCCAGCAACGGTATACAAGTGATTGCAGGAAGTGACAAACAACGGAGGGGTATTGTAGTCCAACAATGGATGCAGGTGCAATGGATATGCGGAAGCGGAAGAGTCCAGTAGTCTGCGGCCAGAGATAGAAGGCTACAAACGCAGAAGGAGTACAGCCAGATATTGCGGAGGACTGGGAGGTGTCCTGTAGTACAACAGCAAGCAACTTACAGTTGACGGATGGTGTAACAGTCCAGGTCAGGCACAGGCGGGCAGATCAGGTACAGAAACGGAATCCAGAAGAGTAGTCGGGTACAAGCCAAAGTCGGGGGGCAGGCAGCAAACAGCAGAGTCGGGAACAAGCCGGGTTCGATACGGATCAGGGTACAGGTACAGATACAGGTACAGGTTCAGGTTCAGATTCAGATACGGATCACCAGGACGCACAGGAACGCTGTTGATCAGGCAGCAAGGCAGTGAGGCATGGATCCAGTTTAAATAGCGCTATTGGCGCCAATTTGCGTCAAACGGCCGCGCGAATTCTATGTTTTTCATAGAATTCATGTACAGGTTTCCAATATCATTCCCCTGAAGAAGCCAATATTTTGGCAAAACATGTAGGGAGTAATCACCTCTTCTAATTTAGTGTCCCTTTAACATCAGCGGCCTCCTTTGTATGTACTAACTGTTTTACGATTGTTCACACACCCGTGTATGTATTTTATGTTTTGATTTTTGTAACAATAAAATTCTTTATATTTTTACCTATTAGTACATTATTAGTACTAATATCACTGAAAAGTATTAAAAATATTCCTCACTGATCCCAGCGCTCAAAGAAAGATGTCAAATTCTAATCCAATTATAAGCTGCTATCATAAATTAAATCATAAACCATATAAATATATAGTATAAATCGTTCCTTAATCCTTCATCCTATGAGATATACTATATTGACAGCGCTAGATACATCATTAATTTCCATAAACTAGAAAAGATGACAGTTCACAATCTTCAAGGAATCCACCACAATTTAAAGTCCCAGAACGTGGCTATGAACTAATCACTTAAGTGTTCAAAAAGTGAGGGAAAAGCAGTCCATCTCCAAGCCATCCACCAGAAACACCAGTGCGAATCAGCTTCACGATCGGTGACACCCCTTATGGTAATACACTTACCAGAATTCAAAGGGTTACAGACACATCTAAAAATTACTGGCTCCTCAGATTCCTCACAACGATGCTTCCAGTTAAACCAATACCCACAGGTTTGCCAGCACATCTAATAGTTAATGGCTCCTTGAGTTCCTTAAAACTATGTTTCCGGTTTAACAGTACTCCACTCAGCACAGATTCACATGTAGGAAAGATAAGAGACATATTCCATAGTGCAAACCATTTTTAATTAATAGACTTCTCGTGCGCTCTTTAAAAAACATACGTACACAGTTTAAAATATATTGGCTCCTTGAGTTTCAAATATATATGGCTCCTTGAGTTCCTTAAAACTATGTTTCCGGTTTAACAGTACTCCACTCAGCACAGATTCACATGTAGGAAAGATAAGAGACATAGTCCATAGTGCAAACCATTTTTAATTAATAGACTTCTCGTGCGCTCTTTAAAAAACATACGTACACAGTTTCAAATATATTGTATCACTTATCATATCACTCGCAGTAGGTTCAGGTTTGTCTCACCGCAGTCCTGAGAACAAAGATCGTACACGGTCTCAGCAAAAGCGGCGGGTCCCGGCAAAACACTCAAACCCTCTCCTCTGTGGTGACGTACAGCTGCTTGGTCACGCCCATACGCGTTTCGTCACTACGTCCTCATCTGTTGCCGTGGCCAGGCAGCACAGCTCGTACTATTATATACAGAGCGGGAGGCGAGCGGACACAGGAACACTCCTCCGACCTGCCCCCTCATCCCTCGTAAGATTCTGGAATTGGAAGCATCAGGATATGCTCAAAAGTGTTGACACTATACCAGCACGCCAAATAGCGCAGCAATTGGAGGGCAAAATTACGTCAGACTACCCAGTCATCAGTCCACAGCTGAGCCGCCCAGCGCCATCAGCACATAGGATCAGCCTTCATCCCAGTGTCAGACGCACAAATGTCCATCCAAGCACTTTTTAAAATAGAAATAGCAGACCGCCTCCGCTCCCAGATCTTCTGGCAATGCTTCACATGCCGACAAACGGCAGCAATTCAGAAATTGCATAACACTATTATTATGTTCTGGTAATAAGCTGAAACAACATCACCACTCTGCATACATATTATGACTTATGAAAAGACATTAAAAAGAAAGAAGAATTTCTCTCAAAACTATTATATATGCCATTTACAATAAACAAGATCAATACAGCAATTAAAATTATCAATAAAAATACAAAGTAAAAAATTATGCAAGAATAAACAATGATATAAAAAGTAGGTTAGTACTCCCCAGCAAATCTATACCACCTTTATACATCACTAAATGTTAATGATAGCAGCATTCTCCCCAAATATTATTATGTGTTTTTTTATAGATAACATGAAAAAAATAGAACTGAATATCATTCCAACCTCAATTATTAATAAACAAAAGTTTGCTCTAAAATAGAGCTAGTGCAATCCCATCTTTTTCCACTATTAGTATATTGATACCATTTATGTGATTCTTATTCTATCCCAGATTCAAGGTAGACATTATAGCTTACACATAGCATGTTCCAAAATACATCTAAATATGCTTCTGGAGCGCTAACGCGTGTCAACGCCTACTACAAAAAGATTATATTAGAACAAAAATACATAAAAAATAAATAAAATGACCTAAAATCACCAAGATAAAAGAACAAATATTCAACCTTGAATATCCAAGAATTATACAGTACTGACTTCCGCTAGCACCCACTCTATATGGGCAGCTGAACAGAGTTCTTCCAAAAACTACCTTATCATCAAGTGAGTGCAAAACCCTAATGCCCCTCATATTCCCTGGTGACCACAAAGATAAATGAATAAATGAAAAAAGTATCCCCTAGCCACATAAAAAACATGCCACACCATGGCCGTGCATTCGTAAAAGGCAGGCATTCTCACTGGCAAAAAAATCAAGACTGAAAACAACTGGGAAGAGACTGAACCACACCATCAGTAATCACTGATGAAGCAATTCACGCCCACCTCTATGTTCAAGCCATGGGGACTCAACGTGTTGGCATGAAAAATCCATTCAGTTTCTCGTTTCGATATTTCCCGGACGAGATTACTCCCCCTCCAAGAGGGAAAGATCCTGTCTATGCCCCAAAACTTTAAGCCAGTAGGATCCCTGTTATGCTTAAGTCTGAAATGCAAAGAGACACTTTGGTCTATATAACCGATAGAAATATTATAAATATGTTCTGCCACTAGTTTACATAACTTTCTTTTGGTTCGACCAATATACATAAACCCGCATGGGCACTGAAGAGCATACACCACATGTGTCCGTTATACATGTGATGAACTGCTCTATCTTAAAAGTGTGTCCATTTCCAGTGGAGGTAAATTGATCAATACCCCTCAGGTGGTTATGTACTGATTTACAGGCCTTACACCTGCAACAGGCAAAAAAACCTACCCTGTCCCAAAACATACGTGGTCTGGAAGGGGGGGGTCTAAAACTTTTTAAATAATTTTATCACCAAAGAAAGGATTTCGCCTATATACTGTATAAATCTTGGTTTCTCTGGAATAGCCTCCTTAAGGGTGTGATGCAATTTTAGAATGTCCCAATGTTTCTGGACAATCTCTTCCACTCCTTATATTGTCCACGTAGAGTACTGATAAAACCCCATTCATGGTTCATTCCAGTAACTCTCTCTTTGGGTTGGAGGCAGTTCTCTTGAGATGTCTGCATAACCCGGTATAACTCCCGATCCAGGGCTTCAGATGAATATCCTTTCTCAAGAAATGTATCCCTTACTAAAGCTGCCTGCGAAAGGTAGTCATCATCCGAGGTGCAGTTTCTGTGGATACGGAGGAACTGTCCCTTAGGAATACCTCGTAGCCAAAGAGAATGATGGCCACTCTGAATTGGAATATAGCTATTCCTGTCTGTTGGTTTAAAGAAAACTTTCATAGATAGGTTAGTACGCTCCCTCATTACGGTTACATCCAAAAAATGAATTACCTCCTTACTCCAATTAAAATCTAATTTAATGTTATTATTATTTATATTCAGGCTATCAGAAAACGATTTTAGTGTTTCTTCTGTGCCTTGCCAAATAAAAAATAAATCGTCTATATACCTCTGGTAAAAAAGTAATTCTCGTAGATCCCTAATGATCCATGGTATATTTTGTTCCATTGTACGGGGAAGCCAACAGGCCCTTATAAAAGGTTGATTACGCCCCACCTCCTTAATGCTGCAAAAACCCTCATTCCGCAATTCTGGAAACTGAGGAAGATCCCAACACTCCGACGTTGGTTAATTAAAGTAGATGACACTTATTACATGGAGGACTTGACCCTCTCCCTCCGTGGTAAATCCGATCTAGCAAAAAAAATTTGGGCCTGTTTTGTTGCCTTCAAATACTCTACCAACTATGCAGATATAATGTCTCAACCATTATAATCCTAATACTTAAGGTTCTTACTGAGATTTTGGAGATGGTACCAGAGGCGGACCTGAATCCCCTTCCCACCCCCCCACACCCATTCCTCGCCCTCTTCTATGTTCTTTATCTCCTGCCTCCTTTCCATTTCTATCCACTGTGCTTTCTTTCTTAAAATTTGGAAGGAGGGATGTACTTTTCATTGACACACAGATCTGAGAGTCCCAGCTGGGACAATTTGTAGTACTCACTTTGGCTGTGTGATTTTGGAGTCTTACCGATGGTTCATGTCACTAACCCACCTCTGCTGTTTTGTCCTTTATGTGTTGGACCTTGTCTAGAACCATGGTTGCTGATAGCACATTATTGATGTCCCATGAGCTGGTTCACATGTTTTATTTTATGTTATTGTACATGCTTCTTTTCTTCAATAAACATTAATTAAATAAAAAAAAGTAATTCTCGTCTTAGAGACGAAAAAATGCGTATATCCTCCCATTGGCTCATAAACAAGTTCGCAAGACTCGGCGCGAACTTTGCGCCCATCGCTACCCCTTTCTTCTGGTTGTAAAATTTACCATCATACCAGAAGTAGTTGTGTGAGAGGCAGAACTCTAGAACAAAACAGCAGAGGTGGGTTAGTGACATGAACCATCGGTAAGACATTTAGTGATGTATAAAGGTGGTATAGATTTGCTGGGGAGTACTAACCCACTTTTTATCTCATTGTTTATTCTTGCATAATTTTTTACTTTGTATTTTTATTGATAATTTTAATTGCTGTATTGATCTTGTTTATTGTAAATGGCGTATATATAATAGTTTTGAGAGAAATTCTTCTTTCTATTTAATGTCTTTTGATAAGTCATAATATGTACCGTATATACTCGAGTATAGGCCGACCCGAATATAAGCCGAGGCCCCCAATTTACCCCCAAAAAACTGGAAAACTTATTGACTCGTGTATAAGCCGAGGGTGAGACATGGCTGTCCATCCCTGTGTGTCCGTCCATCCCTGTGTGTGTGTCCGTCCATCCATCCCTGTGTGTGTGTCCATCCATCCATCCATCCCTGTGTGTGTGTCCGTCCATCCATCCCTGTGTGTGTATCCATCCATCCATCCATCCCTGTGTGTGTGTGTGTGTGTGTGTGTGTGTGTATTCATCCATCCATCCATCCCTGTGTGTGTGTGTGTGTATCCATCCATCCATCCATCCATCCCTGTGTGTGTGTGTGTGTGTGTGTGTGTGTGTGTGTGTGTATCCATCCATCCATCCATCCATCCCTGTGTGTGTGTGTGTGTGTGTGTGTGTGTGTGTGTGTGTGTGTGTGTCCGTGCAGCCTTGTGTGTGTGTCCAGCCTACCTGTGTCCCAAGCCTCCGTCCCGAGCCTCCTCTGTCCCGTGCCTCCTCTGTCCCGTGCCTCCTCTGTCCCGTGCCTCCTCTGTCCCGTGCCTCCTCCGTCCCGTGCCTCCTCCGTCCCGTGTCGTGCCGATGGATCGCCGCTCCAGGATCGCCGCTCTTCTCGGCGGCCATTCTACAATTCAAAAGCCGCGCCTCCTTCTCCGCCTCCGCCTGTGATAGGCGGAACACTCAATTTCCCAGCAGCCTGTGTTCCGCCTATCACGGACATCCTCTCATACTCGTCCGTAGTATGAGAATGAACGGATGTCCGTGATAGGCGGAACACTGACTGCTGGGAAATTCAGTGTTCCGCCTATCACAGGCGGAGGCGGAGAAGGAGGCGCGGCTTTTGAATTTTAATGTCCGCCGTCTGTCTGCTCGATACGCTGATCGAGCAGTCAGACAGCGGTGACTCGAGTATAAGCCGAGGGGGCACTTTCAGCCTCAAAAAAGAGGCTGAAAATCTCGGCTTATACTCGAGTATATACGGTATGTTGTTTCTGGTTATTACCAGAACATAATAATAGTGTTATGCAATTTCTGAATTGCTGCCATTTGTCGGCATGTGAAGCATTGCCAGAAGATCTGGGAGCGGAGGCGGTCTGCTATTTGTGCTCGGATGGACATTTGTGCGTCTGACACTGGGATGAAGGCTGATCCTATGTGCTGATGGCGCTGGGCGGCTCAGCTGTGGACTGATGACTGGGTAGTCTGACATAATTTTGCCCTCCAATTGCTGCACTATTTGGCATGCTGGTATAGTGTCAACACTTTTGAGCATATCCTGACGCTTCCAATTCCAGAATCTTACGAGGGATGACGGGTCGGAGGAGTGTTCCTGTGTCCGCTCGCCTCCCGCTCTGTATATAATAGTACGAGCTGCGCTGCCTGGCCACGGCCACAGATGAAGACGTAGTGACGAAACGCGTATGGGCGTGACAAAGCAGCTGTACGTCACCACAGAGGAGAGGGTTTGAGTGTTTTCCCGGGACCCGCCGCTTTTGCTGAGACCGTGTACGATCTTTGTTCTCAGGACTGCGGTGAGACAAACCTGAACCTACTGCAAGTGACATGATAAGTGATACAATATATTTGAAACTGTGTACGTATGTTTTTTAAAGAGCGCACGAGAAGTCTATTAATTAAAAATGGTTTGCACTATGGAATATGTCTCTTATCTTTCCTACATGTGAAACTGTGCTGAGTGGAGTACTGTTAAACCAGAAACATAGTTTTAAGGAACTCAAGGAGCCATTAACTATTAGATGTGCTGGCAAACCTGTGGGTATTGGTTTAACTGGAAGCATCGTTGTGAGGAATCTGAGGAGCCAGTAATTTTTAGATGTGTCTGTAACCCTTTGAATTCTGGTAAGTGTATTACCATAAGGGGTGTCACCGATCGTGAAGCTGATTCGCACTGGTGTTTCTGGTGGATGGCTTGGAGATGGACTGCTTTTCCCTCACTTTTTCAACACTTAAGTGATTAGTTCATAGCCACATTCTGGGACTTTAAATTGTGGTGGATTCCTTGAAGATTGTGAACTGTCATCTTTTCTAGTTTATGGAAATTAATGATGTATCTAGCGCTGTCAATATAGTATATCTCATAGGATGAAGGATTAAGGAACGATTTATACTATTTATATGGTTTATTAGTACATTATATATGTTCTTAGGCACCACTACAATCCCTGTTCTCTATCCCTCTTTACTTTGTTAAATGGATACAATATTTATTATCTATACATACTGTATATATACACACACACAGCGGACAGCGGAGAGGATGATTTGGGTGATATTTGGAGACCAGATTTGCGATGTAGCTCGGGGCAGAGTTGTGAATGGCTTTGTATGCTTTGGTTAGTATTTTGAATTTAATTTGTTGGGTTATTGGGAGCCAGTGTAGGGATTGGAGGAGAGGGTTGGCAGACACTGAGCGGTTGGTAAGGTGTATAAGTATGGCAGCAGCATTCGTGATAGACTGAAGAAGGAATAGCCTATGGAGAGGCAGGCCAATGAGAAGGGAGTTGCAGCTGGTCCAGTAAGTAGTCGAATGTGGCTATGGCCATCCTGGTAAAGTTGAAAAACTTTGTGGGATACTGCTGGAGATGAGCATAGTGCAGAGCCACAAAACCTTCAGAAGGCCGCTTCAGTAGCATGGGATGGGTCCAAAATCGACGTCTCCTTGCACAATCTGCTTTTTCTTGCTCTCCTTTCTCCACATAAAGGAGAGAAAAAAAAAAATAATTAAAGTGTACAAGGATGTCAGTGGAGAAAAGTCAAATGCTACAATACTGGTACTGATTCTCTATATATAATAATGGATTATAATAATGATAAAAATGTCATATCAGATACTTATTTTGAAAGAATTCACCAAGTATGTCAGACTATCTTGATAACTAATGCCGCGTACACACGACTGGACTTTCCGGCAGACTAGGTCCGAAGGCATTAGTCCATCGGACAATCTGATCGTGTGTTGGCTAGTCCGATCGTTTTTCGAAAAATAAATCCACGGAGCTAGAAATAGAACATGTTTCAAATCTATCCGACAGACTCAATTCCGATGGACTAAAATCGGGAAAACCGTTCGCCTGTGTGCTGGTCTGGTCTGATGGACCAAATATGACGAAAGGTAAGCTATTGGCTTCTGGCTATTGAACTTCCTTGTTTAGTCCCGTTTACATCATCACATTCAAAACGAACTGTCTTTCGAACTGACTTAGTCTGTTCGTGTGTGGCCAAGTCCGTTCGTTTGGAAAGACTGTCGTACCTAGTCTGCTGGAAAGTCCGGTCCTGTGTACAGGGCATAAGAAACAGAATCAGAATCACGTAAAGAACTACAATAATGCTCAAATCATGACATGACAAAGTTAGCTTGAGGGTCTTTTTTCTCAACAAAACTTGTATCCTACTTTAAATGAAGAAAGTGGCATCTTTCCTAAGCTGCTACCTCTCCTCCTTTTACCCCCCCTTCCCTTTCTTTCCATTCCTTCCCCCTTTCCCCTCTCACTCCTCCCCTTTCCCCCCACTCCCCCCCCTTCATTTGGCCTCACAGTGGCACTGGTTTGGTCCCTCCATCACTTTACCACAACACATTTTGTAGACATCTTCTTTATATTCAAATTTTTATTATTACCCTCCAATTAGAGATTTTCATTTACAATCCCCCTTGTCTGCCGCGGTGGGAAATTGTCGGGTCCTGTCGCCATTTGGTTTCGTCTAAACGGGTGAGCGGGTCTTCCTACCTTAACATTGACTGTAATATATTGTTAAAATGTATGCTTTACAAATATGCTTTGTTTAAATGTATTATCTATTCCACAGACAACTCCTCCTGAAGAAGCAGTTTATGCCACGAAACCGGTAAAGAGGAAACAACTTATACTCCACTTCAACATAAACTTTACGGGGGAACCCATTAGTAGCTAGTTATCTGTGGTGTATTTAATACTTTTGTATGTTTTATATGTATTAAAATTAGATTTTTTTATCACAATTAATTTGTCATTGTATCAGTACCGAGATAGTCCATTAATTACTATAGGTAGTCATGTGTATTGGTCAGTATCAGCAACTGCCCCCAAATTTCCACCTTTCCAATCTTTCATATATCAATTTGGACGATGGTACTTTCATATTATATATTATTTATTAATATTAGAGGCTATACTCAAAAATTTGTCATTCCCTAAGCTGAAGTGAATATCTCATGAAGCAAAACAATTGTGTGAGAACTTTTAAAATGAAAGTTATCACACCCCAACTCCTGGGTTATGTTTTGTTCCATAGCACTAAAGGTGAACCTGTTTGTATTTTTCAATGGCATTGCAGTGCCTGGACTGGTATGCAACATGAATAGCACCTTGCAGCCGAAGCTTTTCAAAAACATATTTTTCTTTTTGGCTGAATCCTGTGTAGCCAGGTGCTTGGCCAAGTAGAGAGCGAGTTAGAACACTGACCTGCACAGGGAGCAGACAAGCGAAAGGAGCTCAATAGACTATTATACTGGACATATCAAATTGTGAGAGTGGATGTCCTGAATGGGAGCCATGCTGTGGAATCCTATGGACCATTGAACCACATTATACAGTACCCCCCACAAAGATACAGTGTGGGGGAGGAGGAATAGGTTATTACTCATTAGTGTAGCCAGGTGTGGCTGGAATAAGGATCCCATCCGTTTTTTTTGAGGACAAACTTTTTTCCCCAAAGTTACTAAAATGGTTCAACAATTTTCAGCAAGTCTGGGAGCCATACCTCATTGACTTTCATTGCTCACTCCAGCTTAGCCAGTCTCAGGTTAATTGAGGCGGAGTTTTTTGACCAAGGATTGTGACAGATGAAGTTTCATAAGGACAAGCAGCATTACCCCCTGTGGAGAGTAAGCTACAATTTCCATGGAGCTAGGTACTCTGAGCAGAAGGAATGTAGAAAATTCTGCAGCCTGCTTGGGGTGGATCGAGGTCTTTTGGCGCCAGACTGGGAAAGAAGCAGATGTTCAGGGGAGAATGCTGAGCCACAGGGCACTAACCCGCCAATGTTGACCCATCACTACTTCTACAGCCTTGTCAAATGGACAGCCTGTCAGCATCAGAATTTGCAGCATTGATGAGTGGGTTCGCTGGAGGTCTTCACAGCCTTATGGAGCAGGTTCTCCGGTTAACTTCTGTGGCTGAAGCTATCCGGAGCAGGTTCACCAGAGCACACACCACCACACTAGGGGCCCCTCCATAGTTGAAACCCGCTACTGAAGCACAGGTCTGGTGAAAGGGTTTTTAAAGGCCAAGTTCAGATTTGTTTTATAAATTCCAGCTCCAGAGCTAAATAAGATTGTACAATTGAATTGTACAGTCTGGTGAGCTTTATTGACTTCTCTTGTTTTTCAATACTACAGCCTGCATGTGAGTACAGGGGTGGGTGTGAACAATTTCCTCGAGGAGGAGAACAGGTGCGAGTGTGTGCCAATGAGGTGAGCTGGTAAATTACTTTTCATATCCCAAATCTATATACCAGGGAGTCATGACCTTTTCTATAGAGTAAGCTAGAGCTGAATAGGTAAGGCTGTCCTAAAATACTAAGAAAGTTTTATCATTTCTGCACCTGAAACAAAAAAGGTGAACTTAACTTTTAACCTGCTAAACATTGCATATCACAAAACATATTGAAACTCCAGTTAGTTTGCCACTAGGCTGCTTAACCACTTCAGCCCTGGAAGGATTTGCCCCCTTTCTGACCAGAGCACTTTTTGCGATTCGGCACTGCGTCGCTTTAACTGGCAAATGCGCAGTCGTGCGACGTTGTACCCAAACAAAATTAACGTCCTTTTTTTCCTACAAATAGAGATTTCTTTTGGTGGTATTTGATCACATCTGCGGTTTTTATTTTTTTCGCTATAAACAAAAAAAGAGCGTCAATTTTGAAAAAAAAAGCAATATTTTTTACTTTTTGCTATAATAAATATCCCCCAAAAATATAATTTTTTTTTATCCTCAGTTTAGGCCAATATGTATTCTTCTACATTTTTTTTTTAAAAAAAATATCGCAATAAGCATACATTGATTGGTTTGCGCAAAATTTATAGCGTCTACAAAATAGGGGACAGTTTTATGTTTTTTTTTATTATTAGTAATGGCGGTGATCTGCAATTTTTATCATGACTGCAACATTATGGTGGACACATCGGACACTTTTGACACTGATTACTGTGTAAATGACACTGGCAGTGAAGGGGTTAACCGCTAGGGGGCGATTAAGGGGTTAAGTGTGTCCTAGGAGTGATTCTAACTGTGGGGTGGTGGGCTTCAACACATATGACAGCTATCACTGCTCCCGACGATAGGGAGAAGTGATCTCTGTCATGACACAAGGCAGAACGGAGAAATTCCTTGTTTACAAAGGCATCTCCCCATTCTACCGCTCTGAGATACGATTAAGGGCACCTCGCAGGCATCGAGTCCTTTTGCGCCTTTTTGCCCACCCATGCCATTCTGCCAACGTATATCATCGTGCAGCGGTTAAGAACCTTTTTATCTATACTACACATAGTTGACAGGTGCTGCACCACCTACTCTGGATTACATCATTAACTGGGCTCTATCCTGCCCCATCTTATTTATGTTACTGTTAAATCTCACTCAAGTACTTCCTACCAGAAATCTTCAAATAACCTCTGCTACCTTTAACTTGGGGCATATGGCCACTTAGTCACGTCCCTAGTGCACCACCATGTGGGCCCCAACCACACCAGCAGGAAGCTAATATTTTTGTTCTTTTCCTCCTTTTTTTATGCTGGTTGTAATTCCTCCCTACTTGTAGTGTTTCATAGACTTAATCAGTCACATTCTCATTTATTTAAGCCTTGCAAGCAGGTTTGGACCAGGCAGAGTCGAACCCAGGGGCTAAGGCAGCATAGTTTCTGAGAGTTTATATCATCTGTTGCTGGCTGTCCTTATGCTGCCCTGAGGTTGCCTTGTTACAGCCCAAACTGGTTGATAAGAAAATCTGTGGTTTAGAGGTACTCTGTATAGGAAATGGTGTTCTTTTAATTTGGTTATAGCTTGTTTTATTCTGCCTTATTTAACAAAATGTTTGCAAATGCAAACAGTGTTTACTCCATCCCGTGCAGTTTAGTTAATCATAGGGGTGTGCCAGAGGGGTATTGAGGGAGGCCTGCTCTGCAGAATACTAAGTTTCAGAGATCCATCAAACCAGTGGCTCCTTAGGGGTGCAATACATGTGAGAAACTCATCCAGGATGGGGAGGGAAAAGGAGAGAGGCGCCAAGCAGCCACTAGTGCAGTAATTAGTTTAATGAATGAGTGTAAAAAAAAAAAAAAGGCATATCTCAGAATAGCGATGGTCGTATTCCTCTAGTGGTTATTGCATAGCCTCATACATTTGAATGGGTGCATATCCTTATTTATGTGGACAGTCAGGGTACAGCTCAACTGCCTGCTTTTACCATCCCTGCCTGCACGTCTGGATCAGCACTAAAGATTCACCTTGGACTGTATGCTACTCTGTTTCCACCCTTTTAAATCACCATGTATTTACCTGGACTGAGCAAAGGCATATACCTGACTTGTTACTGCATGTTTTAAAGATTGCTTTTGCAGTGTTTGTACATAAAATTCTGCGGCTAAGTTTCCACTATTGCCTCGATTTTTGCTGTGCATTTGATGCGACTTGAAGCAATGCCTGTGTATTCCTGAGGTCTATGGATCTCAAGCTACATCAAAGTGTGACCAAAGTAGTGCAGGGACTACTTTGAAGTCGCTGCAACTTGAAGTTGCACAGATATGAACGGTACGACTTGTCATGAGACTTGGAAGTTCCAAGTCACATAACAAGTCCCACTAGTGGAAACCAAGCCTTACATGCATAAATCAGAAGTAAGGCCCCTTTCACACGGAACAGATCAGTAATGATCCACCCCGTGATGATCCGCTTGCTCAGCAGGGATCGCTCTGTTGTCCCCGATGTGCAGGGACCGCCCTGTCAGCTCTCTGCTCTCCTCTATGGGGATCGGAATAACACGGAACGTCTGTCCGTGTTCATCCGATCCGCTCTGCAGACGGATAGAAAAATAGGATTTTCCTCCGTCTGCAGAATCGGACAATAGCGGAGGCGGACGATAGCAGGTGTCTGCGGATGTTCATCCGCAGACACCCGCTGTCCCATAGGAATGCATGTATGTCTGTATTTCACACGCAAATGGATGGATGAAATACGGACATAATGTCCGCATGTGTGAAAGGGGCCTAACATTCACAGTTCTGATCTACATACTGTAAACAAGTGAAAAGTAGATAAGTAGCTAGCTGCTGGATACTTTTCATATTCTAGTCTTAGGCTACTTTCACACTGAGGCGCTTAACAGGCGCTATAACACTAAAAATAGTGTTCTAGCACCTAGAATAGCACCTAGAAAGAGCCTCTCCTCTCACTTCAATGTGAAAGCCTGAGGGCTTTCACACTGGAGCAGTGTGCTGGCAGGACGGTAAAAAAAAAAAAAATTCTGCAAGCCGCATCTTTGCAGCGCTGTAGGAGTCCTAAAGCACCCCTTCATATTGAAATCAACTGAATCTCTGGAAATGCGCCGCTGCGGCGGCGGTTTGTGGGTGGCTTTAACCACTTCAGCCCCGGACCAATTAACAGCCTAAGGACCAGAGGTCTTTTTACAATTTCGCACTGCACTGATTTAACTGGTAATTGTGCGGTCATGCAATGTTGTATCCAAACGAAATTTGCGTCCTTTTCTTCCCACAAATAGAGCTTTCTTTTGATGGTATTTGATTGCCTCTGCCATTTTTACTTTTTGCGATATAAATGGAAAAAGACCGAAAATTTTGAGAAAAAAATATATTTTCTACTTTTTGTTATAAGAAAAATCGAATAAACTCAATTTTAGTCATACATTTAGGGCAAAATTATTCAGCCACATGTCTTTAGTAAAAAAAATGTCAAGAAGCGTATATTTATTGGTTTTTGCGCAAAAGTTATAGCGTCTACAAACTAGAGTACATTTTCTGGAATTTACACAGCTTTTAATTTATGACTGCCTATCTCATTTCTTGAGGTGCTAAAATGTCAGGGCAGTACCAACCCCCCCCCCCCAAATGACCCCATTTTGGAAAGTAGACACCCCAAGGAAATTGCTGAGGGGCATGTTGAGCCCATTGAATATTTTTTTTTGTCCCAAGTGATTGAATAATGACACAAAAAAAAAAAAAGTTTACAAAAAGTTGTCACTAAATGATATATTGCTCACACATGCCATAGTTATATGTGGAATTGCACCCCAAAATATATTCTGCTGCTTCTCCTGAGTACGGGGATACCACATATGTGGGACTTTTTGGGAGTCTAGCCGTGTACGGCACCCCGAAAACCAATCACTGCCTTCAGGATTTCTAAGGGTGCAAATTTTTGATTTCACTCTTCACTACCTATACACAGTTTCGAATGCCATAAAATGCCAAAATAGCACAAAACCCCCCCAAATGACCCCATTTTGGAAAGTAGACACCCCAAGCTATTTACTGAGAGGCATGTTGAGTCCATGAAATATTTTATATTTTGCCACAAGTTGCAGGAATATTAAAAAACATTTTTTTTTGCACAAAGTTGTCACTAAATGATATATTGCTCACACATGCTAAGGGCATAAGAGAAATTACACCCCAAAATAAATTCTGCTGCTTCTCCCGAGTACGGGGATACCACATGTGGGGGACTTTTTGGGAGTCTAGCCACATACGGGACCCCGAAACCCAAGCACTGCCTTCCGGATTTAAATATAGAACGCTACAAAAAAACTGTTAGCTATCGCAGGGATCAGGCCTGACTCTGCGAACGCTGCAGTTATGTGTTTAGTGTTTTGTAAGTGACAGTGATCGATCGATACTGCACTTGGGTGGGCTGGGCGGAGAGGCAAAACGCAGGTGCCAGCAGGTATCTGGGCTGATCCCGCTAACAATGCGTTTTTTGGAACCCTAAACTGCTGGGGACGCTAGTATAGATCTGATCAGATCAGATATTGATCTGTTCAGATTCTATACCACTACGGGAGGTGTATGCTTTGCGCGTGGGTGTTAGCGGTATTGGCATTAACCTAGCGCTGCCTGGGATGACGCAGACCCTGACCCTAAAACCTAATTGATATCACCCGCCGGGTGATCAGGGGGTTAAACCTTTATTGGGTAATAAATGGTGGGTGCCCTGATGCTATAAAAAGCAAACTAACCAGAGTCACCCGTAACACTTACACGGTGATCACTGGTGAAAGGGTTAACTAGGGGCAATCAGGGGGTTAAAATCTTTATTAGGTAGTGAATGGGGGTCCCTGGCGCTATATAAAAACCTGACGGGGAACCTAAATATCTAACTGGCTAACCAGCGTCACCAGTGGCACTTATACGGTGATCGCTGGTGAAAGGGTTAACTAGGGGCAATCGGGGAGTTAAAACCATTATTGGGTAGTATATGGGGGTACCTAGCGCTATAAAAACCTGGCGGTGAACCTAAAAAAAAACTAGCTACTTAGCGGCACCAGTGACACTAATGCAGCGATCAGAAAAATGATCGCTTAGTGACACTGGCAAAAGGGGGTGAAAGGGTTAACTAGGGGTAATCAGGGGGTTAAAACCGTTATTGGGTAGTATATCGGGGTACCTAGCGCTATAAAAACCTGGCGGTGAACCTAAAAAAATAACTAGCTACTTAGCGGCACCAGTGACACTAATGCAGCGATCAGAAAAACGATCTCTTAGTGATACTGGCAAAAGGGGGTGAACGGGTTAACTAGGGGCAATCAGGGGGTTAAAACCATTATTGGGTAGTATATCGGGGTACCTAGCGCTATAAATACCTGGTGGTGAACCTAGAAAAATGATTAGCTACCTAGCGACACCAGTGACACTAATGCAGCGATCAGAAAAACGATCGCTTAGTGACACTGGCAAAAGGGGGTGAAAGGGTTAACTCTAGGGGCAATCAGGGGGTTAAACCTTTATTGGGGGGTGGTAGGGGGCTACCCTGGACCTAACACTAACTGCCCTGACAGTTTTTACTTTTACAACTGACACTGAATGCAGTGATCAGAAAATAAATGATCACTGCAATCAGTGACACTGTAACTGGGAGGGGGAGGGGGGGCGGGGGACGATCGGGGGGTGATCGGGGGGGGGGGGGGTTGTGTGCCTATGTGTGCCTACATGTTAGTGTAGTGTTGGTGCACACTTACTTTCACTCTTCTCCTCGTAGTCCGGTCAAAAAGACCGCCCCGAGGAGAATGACATCACTTCCTCCCTGCCTGTGTTTACTATACACAGCAGGGGAAGCTTCTCATTCGCCAGGAGCGATCGAGAGGGGATGGCCAGAAACCAATGGCCATCCCCTCATCCCGGATCGCTCCTGAAGCGAAACGGACCACCGCATCCAGCGGGAGGAGGTCCGATCGGACCCCCCACCCGCTGGAAGGCAAGCACGTACATGTACAGCTTGTGCCTGTACATGCCATTCTGATGACGTACATTGGCATGCGGCGGTCCTTAAGTGGTTAAAATCGTCCGCTAGTGGGTGTTTAAAAAAAAAACTACGGTAAAGTGCCGCTAAAAATAGCGGCGCTTTACCGCCAATGCCCCAGTGTGAAAGTAGCCTTAGTCAATCAGGAGCTGATGTAAAGTAAATCTGTTGCCTGTGCAATCTACTTTAACTTCAGAGTCTAGCCAGAAGCTTGAATATATTAAAAATGTATGAAAGATATAAGCCCTGGGCAGGATCCTGTGTAAAGATGTCCTCTGTGCTGATGCTGCTTCGTTATTATGCAGACTGATACCTTTGCAAGGTTGGGGCATGCAACTCAGGCACACTGATTTGCACACATCTCCTATCTTATGACTAATCTATTAATAAGCAGAGTTATGGCCTATTCTGGGCAGGGAATAGTAGCTGACTAGACAGAACACCTGCTGACCTGCTTGGAAGGAACCAAAAAACCTCACTGAATGTCAAAGCTATGGAAATATTTCAGTAAAAACAGGAACAAAAAATATTATTGAAGGGATTTAATTACATTATTGGATTTATAGACAAGTGCCTAGTCCAATGTATCATAGTTTGAAGTGGTTTATAAATATGGATAAGTAAAAGAAAAGCAATAAGCACATACAGTAAAGCTTGCTATATTACTGCAGGGGTATACACCGCAAATGTAAGATTATAAAAATCTTACATCTTTACTTTTATACTGAGTCTATTGCTCAATACATTTCCTCATATGCCTATGCCTTGCACCAATGTCATACTCTCTACAAGAGAATTACTTATGAATCGCTTATTAGACATAGGATATAAAAGGAAAGTGCAATCATTTATGTAGATGTCATTCATTATGCTGATCTCCGCAGTTCAATCCCTGTCACATTAAATCTTCCTCTAATTTCCCAATATGGGCCATTTCTTCCCTGTTTGTTCTTACATTGATTCGGACAAAAAGTGATTGATAGCAAAATAAAGGGATATTTTGGGGATCTATCAATTTTGCAAATCTGAACTACCACCTGACGATTTCAGATTAGAATGTGAAGAGAAAGAGGAGCAATAATGAAGCTTAAGCCGCGTACACACGGGCGGACTGTATGGCCAACTTAGTCCGTCAGACAATCCGACGGACAGTCCGTCCTACTTTCGAATGAACGGACTTGACCACACACGGATGCAAAACAGTCCGTCGAAAGTTTGCGCGATGACGTGTACAGCACGTACGACGGGACTAGAAATAGGAAGTCCAATACACAGCAATGCAACCTTTCGCCGTGTAAATCCTTTCTGAGCATGCGCCATACTTAGTCCGTCGAACTAGCCTACTCACGAGCGGATTGTCCGCTGAAACCAAAGTCTGACGGACAATATTACGGAAATTCCGAAATACTTAGTCCGCCAGACTGTACGCTGAAAAAGTCCGCTGAAGCCCACACACGAGCGGACTGTCCGCTGAAATGTGTTTCGACGGACTAAGTTGGCCAGACAGTCCGCCCGTGTGTACGCAGCTTAAGATTTTCCTGCCACAATTAAAAAGTGCAGAAAGCTTCCCTAATACTGTGCTGATCAAAGCCATGTTAACACAATTTTAGGCTCAACAAGCAATACTACCCGCTTATCCACACAAGTATGGAGGAATGCCAAATCAGTTGTCGCAAGAACGGGAAGTGAGGGTAAATCTTTCAATAGGGAATTTGACCTGGTGACAGCTTTCTAACGACCCTTTCATACCAGTGGAGGTAAATTGTGCTTTGTATAATGTATGGCAAAAAGAAAAAACTGCACTGGACAATGTACTAAATTAAACTAAATAGCTGTAACACAAGGTGAGAGACACATAAAATACAATAAAAAACAAATTGGTTGCACTCTAATAACCTCTATAAAATAAATAATATTCTGATAGCTAAACAACAAATGCGATTTATATTGAAGTGTATTATCAGTGATCAATAATATGGAAATGTCCAAAAAAGGGTGCAACCTAAAAGTAAACAGAAAAGTCTCCAAAGCTGTGCAGTAAAAAGTAACAGTCCAACATGTGATGAAATCCACAATCTAAGTGACTTTAGTTTGAGGAATTCCACCACCAGAGGAATTGTGCGCTTACCAGCTGCCAGATAGTTATTGCATATAACCAGCACCCAGCCAAGGCCTCTTCTTCAACTTGGAAGCAATCTGGTCGTCCCATCTATGGGGGGTCTCCTGATTGGAAATATGGCCACACAAATCTTCCACCAATGCTCAATTGTGTTGCAAATGTCAAACCTGTGATGAAACGCGCCGAGCGGAGCGACGTACTGACATCACCGTGCGCTACGTCCAGTTGTTTGTAGCACGGGCGTGTTTACTGTAGCCAGCTGCAATTTTAACTATTGGAGTTTTTTTATTTGTTTGTACGCCGATGGCGTTTGTTTTTACAATAAATATTTTAGAAGGTTTTACCTATTGCCATTTTGTTTGGTTTCTTTTGAGCCATTTTTGCACCAGCAAACTTTTGCAACACAATTGGGCATTGGTGGAAGATTCGTGTGGCCATAGTTCCGATCAGGAGACCCCCCCCCCCCCCATAGATGGGACGACCAGATTGCTTTCCCGAGTTGAAGAAGAGCACTTGGCTGGGTGCTGGTTATATGCAATAACTATCTGGCAGCTGGTAAGCGCACAATTCTTCTGGTGGTGGGATTCCTCAAACTAAAGTCACTTCGATTGTGGATTTCATCACATGTTGGACTGTTACTTTTACTGCACAGTTTTGTATAATGTATGCCTGTTAGAGTGTGTGTGTGTGTGTGTGTGTTAGGCTCCATGTACATGGGACGCTGAGGTAAAGTCCTCTGAAAACTTTTTTGAAAGCTTGAAACCAGCGTTTAAAAACGCCTGTTTTACCACGTTTCGCCACTTTCGTGTCTAGAAGCATTTAGCAAGGATAATATCATAAGACCCTCCCCAAGCTCAAAAAAAGGTTTTCTTTAACTATTTCAGCCATTTTGACCAGAGCGAGTAGCAGCAGCAGTGTCCTTGTATTTTCCCCCATTTCTGTGCTTTTTTTTTTACAATGGATCCCATAATGAGCATATGTGAGCAAATGCTCCTGATGATCCTAGAATGACGCTGGAAATTGCGCCATTAGTCAGAATTCGTTGCTACTGGACCCATCCATTGATCGTGCAGCGCATGTCAGTAGGATATTTTACCAACATGTATGTATAGCTGCGTACCTACCCCGATACATTTTTAAATTTTACACATGTCCATTGCCTCATTTGACATTCTACTAGAAAAAGTTTGGCCCAGTCTGACACGCTAGGACACGAACATGAGGAAGAGTGGGCCACCAGAGGAACATCTGTTGGTGACAATCACATTTCATGAAACTATGTTTGATCATGTCGGTAGTCAGGCTGAATGGTGGGGTCATCTTTTTCATATCTAACATATGGGTCACATTACAATTATACTTTGTAAAACATTGCTAGTGGTGTATTGGATTAAGGGCTATATATGGTCTATGAATCATTGCAAGTAATTACCAGTTTTTAAACTTTTTTTTTTAATGTTTTCTCATCGTTGTCCATCATTTTTTAGCGTTTTAATGTCCAAAAAAAATTGGGTACCTTTAAAAGTGCTTATAAACTAAAAACACAGCTGAACGCCGGTACCGCATTTACCTGCGTTTGGCGTCTGAAGCATGGAAAACTTCGGCGCCTGAACTTATTTTTTTGCCTTCAAAGAAAAGCTGTTAAACGCAACTGCCTAAAAACGACTGTAAACGAAACTGTACATGGTCACATAAGCTGACATTGAATGAGTTCAAGGGCAGTTTAAAAAAAGCATCCAACTGCCTCTGAATGTGCGTTTAGCAGCAACAGTGTACATGGGGCCTTAGTGTGCATTCTGTGTGATACATTGTTAAAAATGCATTGCGTGTTAATTTTTTTTTTACTTTATTGAAATGTCACAAAATTACATTTTATTCAAATCTATGCTCTACAGCGGGTTGAGGTACATTATAGCACATCACACCGCACTGTGCTGCTTAAAAATTCAACTTATTCTACTTTTTTTTAAAAGGGCATTGGGTAAATTGCCTGGTCTCTATGCTGAGACTGTACTGGACAACGTAGCCCAATGGGGCTAAAGTGAACAAACCCCAAAAAGTTATTTCCCCTCACTATTGAGATATTTCTACTTACAAAGCTGTTGTGTTTCTGGGAACAGGAAGTGAAAGGAAATCCCCCTGATGGGAAACCACAGCAAAAAACAAAAAAAACCTGACAGGGGTAATAACTATATGCCTCTGTTTCTAGTATTTTCTAAGCAGCACGGTAGAAAGATACCCAGAACACTTTCCAGCCAGGATGATGGCAAGATTGGAACAACCACTACTGTCACCCACTCCTCATCCCTGAATTTACACTGCTGTCTTAACACCTCCTCACTCCTGATGTGACACTGTGGTCCCTGGCTGCTTCTCACCCCCAATCTAACAATATTGCCCTATGCTCCCCACCTTGAATTGGACAATGCTGTCCTCCATGGCTCATCTTACCCCTGATGTTACACTGCTATTCCCAAGTATCTCACCCCCTATCCATCACTGTTATCTCCCACCCCTCATCCCCCAATCAGGCCTTCCTGTCCCTAGCTGTTCAGCCTCAATCCCACACTGGTGTCCCATTGCAGGCTCTAAGTCCAAAAACTTTTCAGGTTGACCACCAGCTACTTTCCAAAATGGGTCATTTGGGAAGATTTGTACTGCCCTTCCATGATAGCACCTCAAGCAGAGCCAGATTAAGAACATCATGGGCCTGGTGCTGAGGATTTTGGTGGGGCCTTTTATAAACAATAAATAACTAAAAATCCAAACTATTTTTTGTTATAACAAATTAAATTAAAGAGAGAGAGGGAGGATGAGAGAGAGAGAGAGAGAGAGAAAGAGAGAGAGAGAGAGAAAGGGGATGAAAGAGGTGAGGGGTAAGGGAGGGAGGATGAGAGAGAAGGGGGGGGTGAGAGAGAGAGGATGCACATGAGGATGTGTGGGAATGACATCAACGCAGCCCGGCCAAGGCAAGTGACCAAAGGCACAGAACCCAGAAGGGAGACCGGGTGAAGATGGAAGTGCCTGGGCCCCACCGGATTGATCACAGCACAGCACTGGAGGGCTCAGTCTGACAATTTAAGTGTGCCCTAATGTGCTAATATGCTGGGCATACTTGTACATTATGGCATAAGCTACCCAAGGGCCTCTAAAAAGTAGTAATGTTAGAAAAGTTTACTACCGCTTTAATATCACAGGAGCCTCTCTCTACTGACCCTGTGGCCCTTGGGCAGTGCCTAAGTGCATAGTTGTCAACGTTTCAAAAAATTTTTTAGGGACGCTTTTTTTACAAGTGCTATATTTAGAGTAGCTGACATTCCCTATGTTCCTCTATACATCACAATAGTAATTACAAAATTAAATAAGTACTAATAATGGGGCAGAACAAATATGAGGACTGTGAGATTACCTTTAGTTGAACTAACAAAAGTGTGCCCATTCTAGAGCTGGTAACATTGAGGATATTCAGTATCATTTTAAAGAACAGTTTTTGTGGGTAAGAGGCATAGGGGAGGAGTATGGATGGTATAAAAGTGGGAAGTATGTGCAGGTGAGGGAGAGGAATGTTGAGGGTCTAACAGTGGGCACTATGTACATGAGAGGAGTGCAGAGGGTATGGCAGAAGGCACTATGTACAGGAGAGGAGTGTTAAGGGTATGACAGTGGGCAGTATGCACAGCAGAGGAGTGTAGAGGGTATGACATTGGGCACTATGTATAAGAGAAGAGTGTGGAGGGTATGACAGTGAGCAATATGTACAGGAGTGTGGAGGGTATGACAGTGGGCACTATGTACAGGAGATAAGTGTGGAGAGTAGGACAGTAAGCAGTAATTACAGGAGAGGAGTGTGGAGGGAGGGTATGACGGTGGGCACTATGTATAGGAGAGGAGTGTGGAGGTTATGACAGTGGGCACTATGTATAGGAGAGAAGTGTGGAGGGTATGACAGTGGGCACTATGTATAGGAGAGAAGTGTGGAGGGTATGACAATGGGCACTATGTATAGGAGAGGAGTATGGACAGTATGACAGTGAGTAGTATGTACAGGAGAGGAGTGTGGAGGGTATGACAGTGGGCACTATGTATAGAAGAGAAGTGTTGGAGGTATGACAGTGGGCACTATGTATAGGAGAGGAGTGTGGAGGGTATGACGGTGGGCACTATGTATAGGAGAGGAGTGTGGAGGGTACGACAGGGGCACTATGTACAGGAGAGAAGTGTGTAGGATATGACAGCGGCGTTATGTATAGGAAAGAAGTGTGGAGGGTATGACAGTGAGCAGTATGTACAGGAGAGAAGTGTGGGGAGTATGACAGTGGGCACTATGTATAGGAGAGGAGGATGAAGTAATCTGGGAAGGAAAAATGTAAAGGTTTGTGGAAGGAGGTTTAGGGACTGCGTAGTGGTTAAGCGGGCCAGACATGGATTGAAATTACATAAATTAAGCAGAGACCAGCCATAGTCGATCTATGTATGGGCTAGCTGGTTTTACACAAGTCAACCTATTAACCGACTTGAGTACAACCAGCCTGTCAGGTTTTCCCCAACACAATAACACTGCAGGAGTGATTGCCCCATTCACAGGTCAGCAGGTAAGGGGGTGTGGGGACAGGCTGGGGAGAGATACTAGTCAGTCCCTGGGTAGGCACTGGTTAGTATCAGAGCCAGATACACACAGGTTACATATGCCACGATCGTTAGAGTGAGAGCAATAATTCTAGCACTAGACCTCCTCTGTAACTCTAAACATGTAACCTGTAAAAAAATGTAAAGCATCGCTTAGTACACAACAAAAAATCGCCCTAACTTTAGTGTTTTTTTTATGAATGAAACAGTTTCTTTCCAAAAAGAAAACGTTTGAAAAATTGCTGCGCAAAGTGTAACATAAAAAGTTGCAAAGACCACCATTTTATTCCATAGGGTGTCTGCTAAAACAATATATAATGCTTGATTTTTACATGTAGGAGAGAAGTCTCAGAATGGGCCTGGGGGCAAGGGGTTAAGTATCATAAGTAATATACAAATAATTATTATAAGCACTGTGAGTTCATCCTCTCAGTCTGCTGCAGAGTGTTCCAGCTTGTATTTATACTGGCCGCTCTGTATGTAGCTTCTGACAGGCTGTGCAAGCAGCCCTGTATCTCCAGAACCATAGATGATAGCAGCCCCATATTTTAACCAGTGCTGGAGTGGGTCTTTAGCTACCTACCCGCCAAATGTGGGGTCTCTGTGACTCCTGATCGTCGAGCTACAATTCTCGAAGTCAATCTTTTTTTCTTCTTTCTTTTTTTTTTTTTTTTTGGGCAAATGGGCCTATCTTGAGAAAGGGGCCTGGAGCTGCAGCTCCAATAGCCCCTATGTTAATCCGGCCCTGACCTCAAGAAATGAGATAGGCAATCAAACTAAAAGCTGCGTAAATTCCAGAAAATGTACCCTAGTTTGTAGACACTATAACTTTTGCGCAAACCAATATACGCTTGTTTAATTCTTTTTTCCCCAAGACATGTGGCTGAATGCATTTTGGCCTAAAAATATCACTAAAATTTTGTTTATTATATTTTTTTATAACAAAAAGTAGAAAATATAATTTGCAAACTTTTTTTTAGTTTATATTGCAAAAAATAAAAACCGCAGACGTGATCAAATACCATCAAAAGAAAGCTCTATTTGTGGGGAAAAAAAGACAAATTTTGGGTAAAGCATTGCATGACCATGCAATGCCAAATTGTAAAAAGAAAACTCTGGTCATTAAAGTGGTGTTACACAAAAAAAAATCATTAAAATTCCTAAACAAAAAAACATTTGGATTTTTTTTTTTAACTCACCTCTAAATGCCTGTTGCTAGGGGGTCCCTCATAGTCTGCCTCCTTCAGTGCCTGGGCTGGTGACATCACTTCCCCTCGGTGCAGGAAGGGCTCAGCTCTGCCCACTCCCTCCTGTCAGTCATCTGGGACACGTGACAGGTCCCAGATGACTGCACGGCCAATCGCGCGGAGGGGGGGGGACAAGCGGGGCTTCGATCCCCCGCATCACTGAACCCTGGAACAGGTAAGTGTCCGATTATTAAAAGTCAACAGCTGCAGTATTTAATCCTTCCTGGGCTGAAGTGGTTAAGGGGGGTAAATCCTTCTGGGGCTGAAGTGGTTAATACAACAATTTAATATATGCAATTACTGCCAAGGCCCTTAGCTAGTTTTGTGCCTATTTCATAGATAAAGGTTTGATAAAAGACAGTGTCAAGAAAATGTATGTGAATCCCTTGGAATGAACTGGTTTCACAGTACCATTTAAACCATTCAATGCCAAATGCAGAATAATGCATTATAACTATGAAAGGATAGAACTGTTCTGGACTCTGGCAGAAGGAAATAGATCATCTGATTGTTGAATGCAATCTCAAGTTGTACTGATTACTGCTAATGGGGGGAATCTTAAGTTCTCACTCCTGACTAATATTCATGAGGTGTAATCAGCACACATTACCATATACAGCAGCAAGAAATATTAAATGAACCCCTTGAAATTAACTGTTTTTCTGCAGTAACTTGACATAAAATATGATCTTATCCTCATCTGAGCCACAATAGACAAAACACATTGTGCTTAAGCTGATAACACACACAATTCAAATGTTGCTTGTCTTTGTTGAATATACCCATTAAACATTTACAGTGCTGAAAGAAAATTTTATGAATCCTGGATTTAATTACTGGTCAAACCTCATTTTAAGCAGTGACTTCAAGCAAGCACTTTTGGTACCTCTAGATTTGACCTGCTCAACATTCATCATTCCCCTTTACAAAACTGCTTCAGCTCAGAATGGCTTTCTTGAGGTCATTCCACAGCATCTCTAAGGGGTTAAGGTCTGGGCTTTGACTGGGCCATTCCAAAAGGTGCATTTTTTTTCTGAAGCCAGTCTGTGGCAGATATACTTTGATGCTTAGGGTTATTGCTCTGCTGCATCGCCCAACTTATACTAAGCTTCAGTTGGTGGACAGCCACCCTTACATTATCCTGTAGTATATTTTGGCAATGTAGCCAGGTGCTGTGCCTATGTACATGCTAATTAATATTCATCTTATATTACTTATTTTAGTTAAATTGATGTTATGTGCACTATGTGCTTGAAGAGCATTGTCCCATCTTTGGCAGACCAACGAGTTTAAGTGGGAAGAGTATGTAACCAGGTGCTGAACTACAGCAATATGGAGAAGGAGACATTCTTTTATTCTTTTTCTCCACAGGGATACTGATGTTATGATGCATCATCCTTCTCAGCATCCAGCCGGGGGGGGGCTAAAGCCAAGCAAGCCCATAGACTTCTAGGCAGAATGCTGAGAATCCTGCAAATGGTAGTTTGAGACGACAGCCATATACTAGGATGAATGAACTGCTTACAATACAAATCCCTATAGGCACTGTGCAGTAGAAGGAGTGGAGGGGTGATTTTTATTAAACTGCTCTTCCTCTTTGGCACCAAGTGAGTTACAGAGAGAGCACCTCTGTCTGGATATTTGCCTGCCAGCGGGAGACCATACCAGCGGAGAGCCTGAGACTGGGATCCCCAGGAAACTGGACTGACCACTCACCCACCGCTGATCACCTTAGGCATTCAGGGAGAGTCAGGATCTTAACAACATCTACCTTGCACCTGTGCCAAGCCTAGATGCTACTTATACTGTACCTATACTGCATGCAAGTTAACTGGGACTGTCGTTAAGTGGAAAGAGGCTGGGTCTCAATAATAGCCAGCAGAACATTTTAATGGATTGACCCTCCCATGATAAGCCCCCGTAGTTCTCCTGCCTTTTCTACTACCATCCTCCTTTTCTTTTGAACAGTACTTACCTAGTCGGTCTAGGACTAGAATTAACCATCCTATCCAACGGCATCTACAGGGATAACACTACATGTAAGGGCTTGTCTGAGGACTCCAGTGTTCTGAGTGCCAGTAACCGAGATAATGAACCAGAAGAATTTGATATGGATCCTACTGCAGCTGTCAAATGGTGCCAAGAGCAAAATGGTCAACCAGAGTCATGTGTGGTGATTGACATGCCGGAGAATAAATGTATCGAAGAACAGATCAGACAGGCCCTAATGGCCCTATTTCTCAGTCTGTGGGTGTTAACCATCAGCTACCCAATGAAGTTAGAGCCCTTCTGATTTAGCTTAGAATGTCAGAAAGTCCAGAAAGTTCCGCAGGGGCCATGCCAGAACCCAGAGTGGCTGCCTCAGCATCTATGACACTACCAGAGGTTCCTTCTATCTGTTTGCACAGGTATTGAAAAGTTGATAGAAAGCCTTAAGAATTGCTATGTGCTGGTCAACTACAGGTACAGGAAGCTGTGGTTCTTTTTTGAGACGACCCCCCCCCCCCCAATACACCTTTTCAGGAGAGGCGACTTACACCTGGATTGATTTAGCTGTAGAAATAAAGAGTGGAAAGTAGCCAATGTGATAAAGAGACTGAGAATAATTGAGAGCCTGTGGGCACTGGCTTCAGATGTCATCCTAAACTTGAAACATGACAATCCAGGATGCACGGTCACCAAAAGCTTAGAGATCTATTGTAGAGTGGGGTTAATCTACCTATTCAATCATAGATATCAAGGGGAGGATGAAAAATTGTCAGAGTATGTTCTGACAAGGTCTTTTGTAAAAGTTCTTTGTCTACTATGGCGTGCCTCAGCATACCCATCCTGATCAGGGAAGAAACTTTGAGAGCAAGCTCATCAAAAGATTGTTGGATCTGCTAGGTATTGAGAAATCTAGAACACCGCCCTATCACCCTCAAGTGAACCTCCAGCCAGAAGTATTCAGCCGCACCTTTCTAGATATGCTTGGAACTCTCTCTGCCAAAAAGAAATAGCATTGGAGTAGGCACATTACAGCTGTAGTACATGCTTATGACAGCACTGAAAATGATGCTACAGGTTTTCACCAAGTCTTCTGATGCTCAGGAGGGAAGCTCGACTCCCTGTTGATCTGCCCTTTGGTACTTCCCTAAATCAGACGTCAATACCATCTCTGAGACATGTTGATCACTTTGACCTTAGACCTTAAAGAATACAAGACTTGCAGCCCGAAGACAGTATTGCTGAGAAATCTGAGTGTCCCAGGGAAAAAAATGAATTGACTGCTGGAAATCTCACTCATTTATGGTCTGCAAACAGCTGACTGGTCTGCTGGCATATCAAATCCATCCAGAAGGGAAGATGGGCCCATTAAAGATATGGCACCGGAATCATATTGCCCATAGTGGAAGCAGTTTGGATGTCCTCATAGACTGATGCTAGTCCCATTTGGACAGTTTCTTGCAGTCCCTGCCCGCTAAGGTTCTAAACACAGATGACGAGGACAGTAAGGAAGAAGAGATGGGCTTAGACTAGTCGTGTTCTTCCCCACCTGAAGAGACTGCTTTAACCAAAGAAACAAACCCAGTGGTCCCCAGATCTGAGACACCAGAGCTCATGCCTCAAAGTCAACCCTTAGAGGCTCCACAGGACCTAATGTCACCAGCAGAATATGTAGATCAAGAACACAGATTTAACAGAAATAGAAGAGGCTACTGGATTCCAGAAACCACTAACCTAGTGAGCAATTCGGGCCTCAAAGGGAATGACATATGACACCTTGAGAGAAAGTTTAGAAGTAGTAGTTTACATGAGCCAATGGAACATTGATAGGCCGACCCTCCTTACCAAAAAACTTGGTAGGGGGCTACCTGTACTCAGCCCCTGACACACCCAGGTGGCCCATTCCCATATAGATGTCCAATAAACAAGATAACCTTGCCTCCTCTGACAATTGGGGGGAGGTTCCTTTGTTGATCTCAGGTGTCACTGAGAATTTTTCAGGTCTATGCCCTTACTAATCAATATTCATCTATTGTTAATTGTTACAGTTAAATTGATGTTATGTACGCTATATGCTTGAAGAACTTTGTCCCATCTTTGGGGACCTAAAGAGTTTTAGTGGGGAGAGTATGTAACCAGGTCCTGTGCTACAGCAATATGGAGAACAAGACATTGCCTTTTATTCTTCTCTCCCTCATGTGATATGCACATCCCTAAGAAATCAATTGAAACAAGAGGTGAGAGGGCACCACTCTCCCATAAGGCGAGTGGACAGTCATGGATAACACATACAGTGAATAATAACATAAATTTATTACAAAATATACAGAACATAAAAATTCTTTGACAGTAATATTAGGCCATATAAAGCATTGACCAAGAATGATAATCCATAAAAACCTGAAAGATGCTTGTGTGTGCAGTAAGCTGACGAAATCCTTATCTGCTTCTTCTGGGCAGCTCAACATGCATCTAGATCATTATTCAAATTGCAAAAACCTCATAAAGATAACACTAGTACCATTTACAATTTATCATATACATATGGAACTTAGTAACATTAATATAAGTGCTCAGCAAATTCTGTGAAATTGACTCTGCAAACTGTAACATCAAAAGAAGAACGTACGGGGGGGCGTGGCCGACTAGCGGAGCAGATGGACGCTTAGGAGAGAAGCTCCGCCACACTCTGAGCTGCAAAGGCGAATTACAGCGGTGTCAGCCCTCGTTTTCAGCCGCAAGTTATACCAGCACCTGCGCGCAACCTCCCTGATGCCGTCTAGGAAGAGAAAAGGGCTCACAAAACCGGGCAAAATGCTGGATTTTTTTGCCCAGCAGCGCCAGCTCCCTGTCCAAGATGGCGGCCGCGCACGAGGCCAACAGTCACAGCGGGAGTGGACGGTCCGACACACAGACAATGGCAACCCGCAGGCAGCGGTGCCATCCTCGCACTCTGTATCTACTTCTGCATCTACAAGCCCAGCGAAAAGCAGGCAAAGAACGGAGGCACACATGACTGACACAGAGGAGGTGAGTGCTTTTAATTCCTCCATGGATGATACCAGAGAGTTGCAGGACTCTATTACTGACTTTCTCACACTAAATCAGCCAGTAATGGACACCACCTTAAAGGACATGTTAGTGTCTCTGCGATCAACCCTGCATGCAGACATAATGGCTATTACTCAGCAATTTAAGTCAGAAGTGCATGCGGTAACTAGCAGGGTGTCCCATGTTGAAGTAAAAATGGGGGAATTTGCCCAAACATTTAATGAGCTGGTAGACGCCCACAACGACAGGGAAGAGGACATGGCGGCCATTAAAGCAAAATTAGCGGACCTTGAGGACCGTTCAAGGCGCAACAACGTCAGAATCCGTGGGATACCAGAGTCAATTCAACCGCAGGAGCTGAGAGGATACTTTATCAACTTAATGAAAGTAGCACTTCCAGACATATCTGTGGAGGAGTTGGTGGTGGATCGTATCCATAGACTGCCTAGACCTAAGAGTGTTCCGGCACACCTGCCCAGGGATACGATAGTCAGGGTCCATTTCTACCATGTAAAAGAGAGGTTTGTTAGAGCAACAAGAAGGAGGGAGGAACTACCTACCGAGCTTAAAGATTTATCCTTTTTTGCTGACCTCTCGGCCTACACCATGCAGCAGCATAGGCAACTGGTAACTATAATGAAACCCCTGAACAACCACCGAATCCCCTACAGGTGGCTGTACCCAGCCAAGTTGCTCATCACATACGATGGGAAGTCGCATATAGTGGCCAAAGTCACAGAGGGTATCCGCCTTCTTGAAGAGTGGCAACTTCTGCTACCACCAAGTACAGACCCGACCAGGACGGGATCACCCCTCTCCACGCGTACAAGCTCGGATGCTAAAACGGGCTGGGTTTATTTCATGACGATAGTACTAAATTCGCCTTCACGCCCAGATAACAGGCCTACAGGTTTATCTTTTTGTTTGGTTTTTGAACGTGTTAATTTTTCTTACTAACTGTTGGTTCTACCTAAACCTGCTTTTACCCCCCCCAGGATTTAGCGGTATATTACCAGCACAGATTCCTCAGTGAATCGCTACCTTTTTATTTCTTTTTCTGTTTTTGATGTAGTCGCTTATCTAGCAGCTACTCTATCACCGGACCCTACTGCGGTTCTCCCCTATATAGCCTATCGAGGGTACAGATTTGGACTTATCTGGCTATCACTGCTAGTCTGTTTGAAGTTCCATTGGCTGCTCCTCTCCACAGGAGCGACCCGTCAGACCCGAAAAGTATTGGAATTTGAGACTTACACAACACAATATGGCTTTTACAATCTCGTTGCTCAATGTCAAGGGTCTTAATAGTCCCTATAAACGTCAAATGGCGTGGAAAGAAGCGGCTAGATTGCACTGTGATATAGTATGTTTTCAGGAATCCCACCTCATGGCGGGGAATCACCCTTCATTTACTAATTGCAAATTTCCACAGGTGTTTATGGCCAACGGTCCCAAGAAGAAAGCAGGAGTGGTTATCGCAGTTAAGAATACCATCCCTTTTTGTCTTATAGATTCGCACTTGGACCAATCGGGACGGTACATTATTCTTATTTGTGAGATTGCCCAGGTGACATACACTCTAGTAAATGTGTACCTCCCAAACTCCAACCAACATGGCTTCTTTCAAAAAATTTTGAAAAAAGTGTCAACCATGAAACGGGGCCATGTTGTATTATGTGGGGATTTTAATGCTATTATGCATAGTGATTTAGATGTTTCTAACCCGCAAAAACGCAAGTCCCGCAGGCCAAATTTAACAAAACTTTTTTCTACTGCTGACCTTTTTGATGTTTGGCGGTGTCAGCACGCGTCAGAAAGGGACTATACCTTTTTCTCAAATGTACATCATTCATATTCACGTATTGATAGGTTCCATGTTGACAAATTTTTGTTACAGAAGATTGTCAAATCTGAGATTCATGCCATAACTTGGTCAGACCATGCGCCTATTTCAGTAAGGGTGGGGGAACAATGCGCTGTCACGAGAGCAAACAGGTGGCAAAATGATGTGTCCATCATTTCCCAGCCTGAGAATACAAAATATTTAAAGTCAGCTATGTCAGAGTTTTTCGAGATCAATGCTCCGTCGGTGTCGGATCCCTTCACCCTCTGGAATACACACAAGGTGTATATGAGGGGTTTATTAATCCAGTTAAGTGCTAAGGTTAAGAGGCAATGGACGGAACGGCTTAACGGTCTATTAGAGAAGATAGAGAATTTGGAATCTACAAACAAACAACACACTACACAAAAACTTAGGGAAGCTCTGTTTGCTACTCGACAAGAATTGCGTACTTTGTTGGTCTCCCAGCAGGAGAACCGCCTTTGTTTCCTTAAAGCTCATAGCTATAGATACAGCAACAAGGCGGGGAAACTGCTGGCAGGCCAGCTACGGGAAAGGATTGCACAACAAAAGGTCGGATGCATGATTAATCCCATTACGAAGCGTAAAGTACACAACCCTAAAGAGATTGCGGACGCTTTCAGCGACTATTATGAGACCCTTTATAATCTTAAAGATGACCCAGAAACGTTCCAACCATCCGAACGATCGATTTCCGATTTTTTAAATTCGCTTAATCTACCCAAAATATCTCAAGGTGACCTGGAGGCTTTAAACTCACCTTGCACAATTTCCGAAATCCAAAAAATTATTAACAGTATGCCCCATAATAAAGCGCCGGGTCCGGACGGCTATTCGTCAGAGTATTATCAATTGTTCCAAACTGAACTATCACCATATATGAAACGGATCTTTGGAGCCGCGATGTCCAGTGCCTCTTTTCCGAGTGAGATGCTTACTGCATCCATCATTACTTTACCAAAAGCGGGTAAGGACCCCACACTTCCACAGAGTTACAGACCAATATCTTTATTGAATGTCGACATTAAAGTGTATGCGAAAATGGTTGCTAGTAGACTGGCGGGATTGCTACCGGGGCTTATCAACCATGACCAAGTGGGCTTTGTACTAGGCTGATAGGCCAATGATGCAACCAGGAGACTGATAAACTTAATTTGAAAAATCCTGAAGGCCTTCTCTGCTCCTTCCGTTGGACGCAGAGAAGGCCTTCGATAGAATTCACTGGGGATATCTGACCAGGGTTCTACAAAAGTTTGGGTTAGCGGGACAAATCCACCAAGCCATACTAGCTCTATACTCCTCCCCGTCTGCCTAGGTGTATGCCGAGGGAATGTTCTCCAAAAAATTCCATATAACAAACGGCACCAGACAAGGCTGCCCGCTATCTCCCATTATTTTTGCTTTAGTAATGGAGCCCTTTGCCGAAACCATTATGCAACAGCTAGATGTGCAGGGCATCCACTCCCAGCAAAATCAGCACAAGCTCTCACTATTTGCGGACAATGTCATTTTGACACTCTCCGATCCCTTTAAGTCCGTTACAGCAGCGCATGAAATTATTGTGAAGTTTGGGAATGCTTCTTATTATAAAATTAATGAAAATAAGTCCTGCATTCTAGGAATCGGTATAGATGATTGCCTTAAAGCACGAATTCGAGGAGCCCTTCCATATCCGTGGTCTACAGACTCCATAAAGTACCTGGGCACAAACTTAACTCCTTCAACTACCCAGTTATTTCAGGCAAACTTCCCCCCATTATTAGAGTTGCTTCAGTCAGACATAAATAGACTCAAGAAACATTATATATCGTGGCACGGACGCTTAGCAGCATATAAAATGCTACTGCTTCCCAAACTGACATACCTCTTCAGGGCTCTACCAATCCACATACCCACCCACTTTTTTAAGGCTTTACAGAGGCAAATGTTAGCATTTATCTGGGCGGGGAAGAGAGCTAGATTTTCTGCTACTATGCAGGGTAAGAAGAAGCATGCGGGGGGATTGGGAGTACCTATCCTACGGGACTACGCCACGGCCGCGGTTCTGGATCAGCTACAGGGATGGTTTTCCACCCTAGAGCCGAAGCCTTGGTGTCAATTGGAACAGGCCTGGATACATCCTAAGTCGCTCCGCTCCCTTCTAATCGCTTATAACTCCGAGCAATTCCAATTTATTAATGACCACCCCACCATTCAGGCTTCCCTACGAGCCTGGAAGGATCTACTTACATCGTACCACACTACCAAATCATTCACCTTGGTTCCTATCCCCATAGAATCTCTTCTTTGGTTAATTCCGAACATGTCTCTGGCCTTTTGGCACAGAGGTGGGATATCCACTGTTCAGGACCTTCTAGAGGGCAACCACATCATGCCCTTCCAGGTACTCCAAAACAAATTTAATATACCCCAGACTGAATTTTTGATATATTGTCAAATTATGTCTTGGTTCCAAAAAAAGAAGGAGTCAGGCACTAAGTTTATTACGACGGTGTGGGATTTCCTGAATTCACCCAAACCCAAACTTAAGGGAATTTCATTAATGTATGACTTACTCAATGCAAAGTCTTCTTTTTATCGGTTCGGACATTTGGAGAGATGGGAGACAGATCTAGGTCAGAAATTTACTGAGCAACAATGGTTACTGGCTTTTAGAAATAATGCTAGCTTCTCGAGATGTTCGAACTATGAGGAACTGGCTGCGAAAATAACGGCTAGATGGCATCTCACTCCTTACATAATAGCTAAATTTTTAGGCGAGAAGTCTAGCGAGTGTTGGAGGGGATGTGACCAAGTGGGGACGCTACTTCATATGTGGTGGAGGTGTCCGCATTTGCGGAGCTTCTGGAAAGAGGTATTTAAACTGATTGCACGAGTCACAGGCGTCCTGATCAGGCCCTCCCCGGAAAAGGCATTATTAAGTATTGGTATGTCAGAATACCCAGTACCCATGAGAACAATAGCTATGCACATCGTTTTCGCAGCCAGGACCTTGATAGTATATAAGTGGAAATCAAAGGATACTCCTAACATCTCGGAATTGATTATGAAAGAGGCGATTCAGTTCGCATTGTGCGCTATATAAGTATTTCATTCATTCATTCATTAAGTATTTCATTCATTCAATGTTATCTCGAAATATGAGAAAATTCTAGCATTTAGAGATGGATCTAGAAAGAAATACATAAATAATTGGTCTGCATGGAATGCCTCCTCAGGGAAAATGGAAATGTAAAGTACACTCCTGTGATGGTTCATTTATATATATCATTTCTGTACCCTCGAATCTCAAATTTCAAACCTCATACCCCAAACTCTCTTCTTCCTTTATTCCTCCTATCTTTTTCCTTTTTTCTTTATCTTCTTCTAGTTCACTATTTTCTTTCTAATCTTCAATTGAAGAAGGTTCAATGTTGTTCTACACACGGTCAGGTTAGAATGCGGAATACTATAGGAGGCACAATCTTTACAGTTAGCGATATGATCAAAATGATTGAGACGTCAGGAATGTGAAATATACATTTATTGTGTTTACTAGATGCTCAGATTGAAAAGTGTCCTTTTGTGTGATGTATTTCAACGCATTTTCTTTTTCTTATATTTTCAATAAAAACTATTTGATTAAAAAGAAGAACGGACGAACCCTCATCCGATAATTAATCAGTAACGTCAAAGAAAGAAGAAGAACCTACCTACAACTTCCCTAGTTAATGGCTAGGAGCAGCTAACCAGACATGTATATCCCCCCAAAAAACCTCAGCATGGCAGAAAGGAAGCATCCAAAAAGCATGACCCATATCTGTCCCAGAGTATCACTTGGATGAGCCAGTATATAAAAACGTTTATTCTCTTTTGGGAAAGGTTTGCTGACGCCACTGTGTTGACAGAATTTTATTGTACATGCCTTTTATGTCTTCTCACATGTGAGTACCCATTTTTTATTGAATAAACTTTTTTTATATAATTGTAATACACTATGTGGCTCCATTTCCTCCTTTTTTGGTATATGTAACCTGGGAGAGACTCACAGTGTATACCTGGCTACTATATTTCGGATCCCTTCACAATCCACATATGCAAGAGTCTAATTCAAATGTCTGATGTGTATGGAAGTTCGGAGATATAACATCCCCAGGTGTGATTACACCGTTAAGCCTTAATGACTCAGTGGGCATAAGTCTAGTTGGGTCCATCACTTCTGGTAAGCCTCATTCCATAAGGTGGTGGTTATCTTCAGACAAATCACTTGTTTTTACAGTATCTACAGCACTCTTTGGACTCTTCATGGACTTATAGGATTTTTTTTTTTTGCACCATTGCCTTATTACGGTGGATAGTTTCAGTGTCACCATCCACTTTGAGTTTTTACAACACCTGTTTGGATTTTCTGTGTACAGATGGTCCTTAATATTCTTTGCACAATATATATCATTATTGATTATTGTTTAATCACTTGACCACTGGGCACTTAAACACCCTTAATAACCAGACCAATTTTCAGCTTTTGGTGCTCTCACATTTTGAATGACAATTACTCAGTCCTGCAACACTGGACCTATATGAAATTTTTGTCCTTTTTTTCACACAAATAGAGCTTTCTTTTGGTGGTATTTAATCACCTCTCAGTTTTTTATTTTTTGTGCTATAAAAGAAAAAAGACAGAAAATTCTGCGGAAAAATGAATTTTTCTTAGTTTCTGTTATAAAATTTAGCAGATTAATAATTTTTTCTTCATAAATTTTAGCCAAAATTTATACTACTACATATCTTTGGTAAAAATAAGTACAAATTGGTGGATATTATTTGGTCTTTGTGAAAGTTATAGAGTCCACAAGCTATGGTGCCAATATTTGAAAATTGATCACACCTGACGGACTGACGGCCAATTTCAATTCTTGAGACCCTAACATGCCAGAAATGTACAAATACCCCCCAAATGACCCCTTTTTGGAAAGAAGACATTCCAATGTATTTAGTAAGAGGCATGATGAGTTTTTTGAAGTTGTCATTTTTTCCCACAATTCTTTGCAGAATCAAGATTTTTTTTCCTTTTTTTTTTTTTCCACAAAATTGTCATATTATCAGTTTATTTCTCACACAGCATATGCATACCACAAATTACACCCCAAAACACATTCTGCTATTACTCCCGAGTACGGCGATACCACATGTGTGAGACTTTTACACAGTGTGGCCACATACAGAGGCCCAACATGCAGGGAGCGCCATCAGGCGTTCTGGAGCACCCAGGACAATTCTGACATTTCTCTCCTACATGTAAAAATCATCATTTATTTGCTAGAAAATTACAGAGAACCCCAAAACATTATATATTTTTTTTTAGCAAAGACCCTGGAGAATACAATGGTGGTCGTTGCAAATTTTTATCTCACACGGTATTTGCGCAGCAATTTTTCGAACGCGTTTTTTTGGGGAAAAAAACAGTTTTGTGCTTAAAAAAAAACAAAAAAAACAGTAAAGTTAGCCCAATTTTTGTATAAAGTGAAAGATGAAGTTATGCTGAGTAAATAGATATCGAACATGTCACTCTTCAAAATTGCACATGCCCGTGGAATGGCGCCAAACGTCGCTACTTAAAAAATCCCCATAAGCGACGCTTAAATTTTTTTTACTGGTTACATGTTTGGAGTTGCAGAGGAGGTCTAGGGCTAGAATTATTGCTCTCGCTCTAACGTTCGCGGTGATACCTCATGTGTGTGGTTTGAACACCATTTTCATATGTGGGCGGGGCTTACGTATGCGTTCGCTTCTGCATGCGAGCACATGGGGACAGGGGCGCTTTAAAATTTTTTTTTTTTTTTTATTGTTCATTTTACTTTATTTATTTTAGTTTGACATTTTTTTCCCCAAAAATTTTATTTTTGATCACTTTTATTCCTATTACAAGGAATGTAAACATCCCTTGCAATAGGAATATGGGGTGACAGGTCCTCTTTACAGTGAAATCTGGGGGTCAATATGACCTCACATCTCACCTCTAGGCTGGGAAGCCTGAAATAAAAAATAAAATAAAAAAAAAGATTCTGGCTTTGATCGTACTGGCGAGTTGGTAGAAGCACCGGAGGGCGGTGAGGGGTGGGGGGGGGCGTCTATGGCTGGGTATTGCAGGGTATCACCGAGTATGGCTGGGTATCTCCGAGTATGGCTGGGTATGGCAATTTATGGCAGGGTATTGCAGGGGTATTGGCGGGGTATTGGGGGGTATTGCAGAGTATTGGGGGGTATTGCAGAGTATTGGGGGGTACTGCAGAGTAATGGCAGGGTACTGCAGAGTAATGGGGGGTACTGCAGAGTAATGGCAGGGTACTGCAGAGTAATGGCAGGGTACTGCAGGGTAATGGCGGGTACTGCAGAGTATTGGGGGGTACTGCAGAGTAATGGCGGGTACTGCAGAGTATTGGGTGGTACTGCAGAGTATTGGGGGGTACTGCAGAGTAATGGCAGGGTACTGCAGAGTAATGGCAGGGTACTGCAGAGTAATGGGGGGATACTGCAGAGTAATGGGGGGTACTGCAGAGTAATGGCAGGGTACTGCAGAGTATTGCAGGGTATTGCAGAGTATTGGCAGGGAATTGAGGGGTTAAATTCGGTGAGCAGCGATGTGGGCACTGCAGATGCAGCTCACATCGCTGCTGACACCGATCTCTTTCCCCTCCGCTGTACCGATCGGTACAGAGAGGGGGAGGGAGGAACCGGCATCATAACATGACGCCGGTTTGTTTACAAGTGATCACTCCGTCATTTGACAGAGCGATCACGTGGCAAAACGGCCGCGACGAGCATGATCCGTGATGGACCCGGCGGTCACGGATGATCTCGTGTGCGCGCCCCAGGGGGGCGCGCGAGAGCAGAATTCTGGGAGGCCGTTAATTAACGGCCTCTCAGAGTTAAACAACCGCCCTGAAACCGTTAATTGGCAATGGGCGGTTGTTAAGTGGTTAATTACATCCATATTTTGATTATCACTGTTTATATTTACACAGATACTTTCTTTGGATTATCACAGTATATATTTATACAGATACTTTGTTATTGCATACAGTTTTTATTGGTTGTAGCACTTCACTTATATTTCATTGACAGCGCCGCACTTGACCATTACTTTATATTTCTTTTACCACATAGATTTTCCGTTGTGCCACCCTGCTGAATCCTGTATGATGTCACCTCATCATCCCCTCATATCATATGTTCACATCCACAGCTGCAGTTCCGGTCTCCTTCCCTGACAAAGGGTGAGCCCCTTTCTGACATTGGAATGAGCCCCACAGATATACAGAATGCTACCAATGGCTGACTTATTAAATCAATTTGAAAGGATTCTCCATAGAGCCTTACAGAATGCCTCAGATAACATCACAGACAAACTGACATGGGAGATTCATGAGGTGGGCCCGCCGCACCACTATCCTTGAAGGATGGATGAAGTGGATGTCACTACCTCTAACCAGACTGAAGAACTAGAATCCCTCAAAGATGAATATTCTTTACTTCAAACCCGCATTGAAGACTTTGAGAACAGGACCAGAGGGTCCAACCTATGAATACACAGTCTCCCTAAGGTAATTGAGGATCTTCAATCAACAGTTACAGCACTTTTACAGGAAGTTGCTCCATTTATTCCCACAGAACACCTAGAAATGGATAGATACATAGATCCCTGGTCCCCTGTAAAGATTCTGGACCACCCAGAGACACAATCATAAGCTGCTGACTTAATTTTTTTTTTTTTTAAACGGCCCTCCTCTTTAACTATCCCCTATTTTGTAGACGTGATAACTTTTGTGCAAACCAATCAATAAATGCTTAGAGATTTTTTTTTTACCAAAAACATGTAGAAGAATACGTATCGGCCTAAACTGAGGAAAAAAAATTCTCTTTCATTATTGACTGACACAGCTCCAGTAAGCTTGACCATAGGGTTATTACGCTACCTTCAGGAGAGGACTAGGCAGAACATGTAATATATGTTAAAAACAGAACTTTATAGTTTCTCCCAGGGGGTGGTCCCTCTGGCAATAACCCCTCAGCCTGCTTCCTGCAGCTCAGTTTTTTTCTGACTAGTGAAGGAGAAGGAGCAAGGCTCCCTGCGGGATCATCGGTGCTGGGAATTTTTCTGGATTTTTTGCCTTTTGCTCAAGATTTTAAGATCCTGTGATCTGCTATTAACAGCCGGCTGGGTGACAGGCTGGATAATCTAGATCCTTGTAGTCTCCCCAGCCTGAACATCGCGCTGGGTCAGCCATGACATGCCCCTCAGGCTCCAGGGGAGCGCAACGCTCCGGGGCACACATGACCGGACTACCGATGTCTTTGTCACAGTGTGCCGTGGCCAGCAGCTCAGGAGTGGGTCTGTGATGGGATGTCCACAGCTCGTCCGGATGGTAAGTACAGCTCGTCCTGCCTCCACGGGATTGAGCAGCTGGGCATTCCCTGGCAGGTCGATTAGGGGGTCCCCCTCCTCCCTCTCTTCTCTCCCTGTCCCTATTTTCCTCCCCCTCCTCTGTGGGGGATGCTGCATGGCTGGGCTGCTGAGCAGTGTGTGTACCTCTAGTCAGGGGTCCTCCAGGGGGCTCTGATCCTGGATTGGGGACTGCGTTGGTTGTCTGTGGTCTCTCCCCTGGTGTCTGGGGGTCTGCATGTGCTGCCACCATTATCTGTTCATTCACTGTGTACAATTACTTGTCGGCCATTTTCTGTGAGTCTCTGTGGAAAGCATGGTCAGGGGCCATTTTCCCTGTGATTGTTCATTATACAGGGCGGCTGGTGTACTCTGGACACCTGGGAGCTGACACTGGACACAGGCACCTGTAACAGAACAGCGCAGCACTCGGTCGGGGTGGTGAGTCCTGCGATGGGGGCCCCTCAGTCTGCAGCAGCTAGGAGGGTGGAACTATGCACCTGTCCTAAGTCCCCAAGGGTGTCAGACAGGGTGTGTCAGCATGGCTTCAGAAATTGGTGTTTCTTCCCTAGAACTCCCTGCAATTGCAACCAGCTCATCTGCAAACAGTGCAGTGCCTTTGGACGCTTTGTCAGCAGTCCTTGAAACATTCGTTGCTAGGGTGGAGGTGGTGTGCGGGCGCAAAGGTGGTAAAAAACGACCCCTGCCCCCCGTCCTCCGGGGAGAGCTCTGACTCAGACTCGGGTCCCTCAGCGACTGGCGGCCCCTGCTCTGATAGATCAGGCGACACTGACCAGGACCGATCGGACAGTGAGGATGATTCCCTGTCTGGGTCCGCACAAGACAAAGCGCTAGTTGGAGCATTTATCACAGTTTGTGTGATACCCTGAAAATTTAGGATACAGCAGGATCCTATGCTGACGTAGCAGTCCCTTTTGGGTCCCGTAAGCCAGCCCGTGCACCTAAGGTGTTTCTGTATCTGACTTATTTCAATAAGTTCATATACAAGGTATGGGGAAGCCCGCAACGGACCTTCTCAGTCCCTAAAAGAATGGCGGTGCTCTACCCCTTTGAGGAGAGCCTTCTTAAAAAATGGTTGGCTTCTCTGTTCATGGACCCCCCAGTATCTAGGTTAAACATAGTAACCCCGATCCTGGTAGAGGGGACTCCTGCATTTAAGGACCCTACCGACAGGAAGGTCGAGGCAGTGGCCCGTTCCTTATTTGCGGTTGTGGTGTCAGCAATACGACCAGTACTGGCCACAGCACTAGTGTTGCAGACACTTAATGAATGAGCAAAACTTTTGCACCGTGAATTGGAGGAGCAGCAGGCTACTCCTGTCTGCATGGAACTAGCAGACCAGTTATTGCATGGCCTTAAGTACGTTTGTGATGCAGCCCTGGATACGCTTCCCTTGCTCCAGGGCTTCAGTGTCAGTGGTGCTGTGTCTCCCGATTTGGTTAAAATGCTGGTCTGCGGATGAGGCATCCAAAAAAGCCTTGACAGATCTACCCTTCCTTGGTGAGCGGCTAGTTGGAGCCTCGTTGGACGACATTATTAACTAGTTGCTGACCGCCGGCCGTCCAATGACGGCCAGGCGGCGCACCTATTGTGGCGGGAGGCCGTCATATGACGGCCTCCCATTTAAACAGGGAATGCGCGCGATCGTGTGTGCGCACCCCTGTTTCTTCGGTGGCGGCGTGTCACGGAGACACCGCTCGCCACCGAAGGGGGTGAACAGCCATTGGTTATGGCTGTTTACCACGTGATCGGCCGTGATGAAGTCACGGGCGATCACAGATGGTCACACCCCGACTGTGCATGGCGCATGCGCGCGATCGTGAGCGCGCTGCGCGTGCACGTCGGTGGCGGCGTGTTCCCCGGGAACACTGCTCGTCACTGACGCTGGTAAACAGCCATTGGCCGGCTGTTTACCCACGTGATCGGCTGTGGTTCTTTCACAGCCGATCACTAAAATGTAAACAAACCGCGGTAACGAGATGTTACTGGGTTCTCCTCCTCACACACCGATCGTGTGAGAGGAAGAGATTGCGGTAACATCTCGTTACCGCCCACAGTACACATCAAGCACACTGATTGCCCCCCCAATAAAAAGGACCAGTCACCACCCCTCATAGTACCTGTCAATCACAGTCCATCAGAGTACCTGTCACAGTCCATCAGAGTATTTGAGTACCTGTCACAGTCCATCAGAGTATTTGAGTACCTGTCACAGCACATTAGAGTACCCAAGTACCTGTCCCAGTCAATCTGAGTACCCGAGTACCTGTCCCAGCCCATCAGAGTACCCGAGTACCTGTCCCAGCCCATCAGAGTACCCGAGTACCTGTCCCAGCCCATCAGAGTACCCGAGTACCTGTCCCGGCCCATCAGAGTACCCGAGTACCTGTCCCGGCCCATCAGAGTACCCGAGTACCTGTCACGGCCCATCAGAGTACCCGAGTAGCTGTCACGGTTCATCCGAGTACCTGTCACAGCCCATCTGAGTACCCAAGTACCTGTCACAGCCCATCTGAGTACCCGAGTACCTGTCACAGTCCATCTGAGTACCCGAGTACCTGTCCCAGTCCATCTGAGTACCCGAGTACCTGTCCCAGTCCATCTGAGTACCCGAGTACCTGTCCCAGTCCATCTGAGTACCCGAGTACCTGTGCCAGTCCATCTGAGTACCCGAGTACCTGTCACAGTTCATCTGAGTACCTGTCACCAGGCCATCAGAGTACCCGAGTACCTGTCACCAGGCCATCAGAGTACCCGAATACCTGTCACCAGGCCATCAGAGTACCCGAGTACCTGTCACCAGGCCATCAGAGTACCCGAGTACCTGTCACCAGGCCATCAGAGTACCCGAGTACCTGTCACCAGGCCATCAGAGTACCCGAGTACCTGTCACGGCCCATCAGAGTACCCGAGTAGCTGTCACGGTTCATCCGAGTACCTGTCACAGCCCATCTGAGTACCCAAGTACCTGTCACAGCCCATCTGAGTACCCGAGTACCTGTCACAGCCCATCTGAGTACCCGAGTACCTGTCCCAGTCCATCTGAGTACCCGAGTACCTGTCCCAGTCTATCTGAGTACCCGAGTACCTGTCCCAGTCCATCTGAGTACCCGAGTACCTGTGCCAGTCCATCTGAGTACCCGAGTACCTGTCACAGTTCATCTGAGTACCCGAGTACCTGTCACAGTTCATCTGAGTACCTGTCACCAGGCCATCAGAGTACCCGAGTACCTGTCACCAGGCCATCAGAGTACCCGAATACCTGTCACCAGGCCATCAGAGTACCCGAGTACCTGTCACCAGGCCATCAGAGTACCAGAGTACCTATATCCAGCCCAACAGAGTACCCGAGTACCTATTTGCAGCCCATGTCTCATAGAATATACGTTGGGGTGTTTGCTTTCCAAAATGGGGTAATTTTGTGGGTAATTTCACTGTCCTGGTGGTCCAGGACCTTCAAAAGTGTGATAGGTAGGAATGAAATGAGATGTGTCATTTATGCTCCTAGAACGCCTGAATGTACTACTTCAATGTTCGGCCTCTCTATGTGACCACGCTGTGTAAAAGTCCTACACATGTGGTATCGCCATACTCGGGAAGAGTAGCAGAATGTATTTTGGGGTGTAATTTTTGCTATATACATGCTATGTGTTAGAAATATCTTATAAATTGACAATTTTGTGTAAAAAAAATGCGTTTTAATTTTTTTCCACATATTCCAAAAACTTCTGGAAAAAAAATTAACCGTTGAAAAGACTCATTATGCCTCACAGATTATAGGTTGGGATGTTTGCTTTCCAAAATGGGGTCATTTTATGGGAAATTCCGTTGTCCTGGTACTCCAGGGCTTTCAAAAGTGTAATAGGTGGTTGAGAAATGAGATGCGTAATTTTTGCTCGTAGAACGTCTGAAGGTACTACATCAATGTTGGTGTTCTGTATGTGGCCAGGCTGTGTAAAAGTCTCACACATGTGGTATCGCCATACTCGGGAAGAGTAGCAGAATGTATTTTGGGGTGTAATTTGTTGTATGCATATGCTGTGTGTGAGAAATAACCTGATAATATGACAATTTTGTAAAAAAAAAAAAAAAATAATAAAAAAAAATCTTCATTTTGCAAAGAATTGTGGGAAAAAATTACAACTTAAAAAAACTCACCATGCTACTTACTTAATACCTTGGAATGTCTACTTTGTAAAAAGGGGTCATTTGGGGGGTATTTGTACTTTCCTGACTTGTTAGTGTCTCAAGAAATGAGGTACACCTGATGTACTGAAGGCCTGATCAGAAGTGATCAATTTTCAGTGATTGGCACCATAGTTTGTAGACTATAACTTTCACAAGGACCAAATAATATATACTAATGTGGGTTATTTTTACCAAAGATAGGTAGCAGTATACATTTTGGCCAAAATTTATGAAGAAAAATTACTAATTAGCAAAAATTTATGACAGAAACAAAGAAAAAGGCATTTTTTTCACAAAATTTACGTATTATTTTATTTATAGCACAAAAAAAAAAAAAACCCCTAGTGATTAAATACCACTAAAAGAAAGCTCTATTTGTGTGGAAAAAAGGACGCAAGTTTAATATGGGTACAGTGTTGGATGACTGAGTAATTGTCATCCAAACTGTGAGAGCGCTGAAAGCTGAAAATTGGTCTGGTCAGGAAGGGGGTGTAACTGCACTGTAATGATGTGGTTAAGAATGTCACAGATGGGAAGAGCACCTTGCTCCCACAGACCGGGAAGAGTAAGGAGCCACGCCGCAGGCAAGGGCCCTAATTTTCTGCTCAAAAGAGACTTTTTTGTCCGCCCGGGACTTCGGCTAAACGCTGTCAGGGCTGGCTTAGCCCTTCCTCCTCTGGGCTGGCCGCTCAGCTGTCGGCCAATTGCCAGCTCTCTTCTCTTTCCACAGTTACCAGCTGTTCCCGATGATGCTCGTCTGACCTGCCTATTTAAAGCCTTCCTGCTCACTTTTTCATTTGCCTTTGCGTTAGTCACATCACTAGGAATCATCTCCTGCTGTTTGTTTCAAGACTGGCTTACTGACATCTCTCCTGGCTTCTATCCTGTTTGCAGTTGCTCTACTTGGATCCCTGACGTCTGGACTGGCTGATTACCCAATCTGGTTTATGAACTTTGGACTGGCTGACTACCCAATCTGGCTACTGGAGTCTGGCTATGCTTGACTATGATTTTTCCTATTTACCTTTTTATTTTTATTAATAAACAAGTGTGATTTGATTGTACTTCTGTCTGTCTGTTTCATGGTTCCTGACAGTACGCGAAGGCCATGAATTCAGAAGTTACAGTCAATCCACTTGTTGGTAATATTTTTTCCAGATTGGATGAGCAAGATCACTGCATGGATCAGTTTGCCTTGGCGTTACAAACACTCCTGAATCGCATGGCTCACCTGGAATCCCCCACGGTGGCTGCTCCGGTACAACCTGAGTCGCAGGCCATCCTTGCTGCTGCACTAGTCTCTGTGCAGGCACCCGCCTCGAGTATTACCTCTATAAGAGGTATGTCTGGTTCTGCTCCGCTTCCCCAGCAATTTGGGGGCTATCCAGTTCAATGCAGAGGGTTTCTCAATCAAGTTGAGATATACTTCAAAATACTGCCCCAGGCTTTTTTCACGGACAGAAGCAAAGTAGGTTTCGTGATATCTTTGCTTTCTGAGAGAGCCTTGGCCTGGGCTAACCCTCTATGGGAGAGGCAAAAAACCTGTTGTCTTGAGTTACCCTCAGTTTGTGGCCTCCTTTAAAAGGGTTTTTGACATTCCCGCACGCTCCGCTTCTGCTGCCAAGTGCCTCGTGTCCATCAAACAGTACGAGAACTGTTGCCGACTATGCCATTGAATTCCGTACTTTGGCAGCAGAGGTTGCTTGGAACAATGAGGCCCCTCGTGGCTGCTTTTTCTCATGGTCACTCGGATTCCATCAAGGATGAGATAGCAGCCCGAGATATACCCACTGAGCTGGAGAGCTTGATCTCGTTTGCCATCCTCATTGACTCCAGACTCAGAGAAAGAAACTCTTAAGGAGCGCTTGCGGAAGCCTCCTGTACGTTTGCCTCCGAGCTTTGTAGTCCCACCCATGCCTCCCTCACCTCCCATGCCTCCTGGTATCGAGTTGGTCAGTGAAGATGAACCCATGTACCTAGGCTTCACGCGTCTCTCTGCGGATGAGAGAGCCTTTAGGAGGAAGGAGAGATTGTACCTTTATTGTGGACAGGCAGGTCACTTTTTGAAGTCTTGAAGTCTTGTCCTACCCGTCCAGGGAACGCCCGAACCTTGAGGTCCTGTCATGGACAGACCTTAGGTGGCGTTGTTTCATCCCCAGTTATCCAGAAGGATAAGCCCCTGGTTTTGGTCACCCTTTCTTGGGCTGAGTCGTCCATCGAGATACAGGCTCTAATCGATTTTGGGGCTGCAGGCCTGTTCATTGATGCTGCATTTGTTTTGCAGCACTCGATTCCGCTGCAGCTGCGTGACACTCCACTTGCCATTGAGGCTCTTGACGGGAGACCTTTACAGCCTGCCCATGTGACTCATGAGACAGTTCCGTTGTACATGGCCGTAGGGGCTCTTCACCATGAGATAATCCAATTCCAAGTTATTTTCTCACCCAGATTTCTGCTGGTTATTGGTTAACCTTGATTACAGAGGCACAACCCCTCTTGATTGGCTCCGTGCTGAGGTTCTCTCCTGGTCACCACAATGCAGTGAGACATGCTTCCTGAAGGTATCCAAGGTCCTGTGCACCGCTTCACTCCCCTCCTTGCCGGAGGAGTACCGTGATTTTGGCGATGTCTTTGATAAAGGTCAAGCTGGTAGTTTGCCTCCACACCGGACTTATGATTGCGCAATTGACCTTCAACCTGGTGCCATACCTCCTCGTGGCCAGGTTTACCCTTTGATGATATCATCAAATGGCATGAGCAGCCACTGGCGCGGTGAAAAAAAAACAAGCTCCCCAGAACCTGTTCTGCCGCAGCGTTCATACAGGTAGTCGTTAACTGCACGTTTCTGGTAGAGCAGCCTATCGAGCATATAGAAGGTTGAGTTCCATCATGTTGGGCAATCGCAAATAAGACGTCTGACCGACAGATTGTGTCGCCACTGAATGTCAGCAAGGCGAGCCATGGCCATGTAGAATCTTCTGAAATGGGCCGAGATTTTCCTTGCCTGCCGCAAGATGTCCTGGACCCCAGGGTATTGGACAATGAATCCCTGCACAACCAAGTTTAAGACGTGTGCCATGCATGGCACGTGTGTAATTTTGCCCTGTTTCAATGTGCTAAGCAGATTGGCACCATTGTCACACACCACTTTACCAACTGTCAAATTGAGCGGTGTTAGCCACTGATCTGCCTGTGAACACAAAGCTGAAAGGAGTGCAGGGCCAGTGTGGCTCTTGGCTTCCAGGCACAACAGACGCAGCACAGCATGGCAACGTCTCACCTGGCATGCCGAATAGGTTCTGGGGAGCTTGGGCGGCGCAGCGGAAGAGACACTAGCAGCGGAAAAGGAGGAGTCAGCCGAGGAGAGGAAGGAGGATGGAGTAGGAGGAGGAGAAGAAGAGGCAGGCCTGCATGCAATCCGTAGCGGTAAAACCAAATCTACACGGGTGCCATGGGTTACATGCTTGACGGCCGTCAGAAGGTTCACCCAGTGGGCAGTAAAAGTGATATACCTTCCCTGCCCGTGTTTGCTAGACCACGTGTCTGTGGTCAGATGTATCTTGGCACCGACACTGTGTGCCAGAGATACATTCACTTGCTGCTGAACATGGCCATATAGCTTTGGGATGCCCTTCTGTGAGAAATACTTCCTTCCTGGGACCTTCCATTGTGATGTTCCAATGGCCACAAATTTTCGAAAGGCCTCCGAGTACACCAGTTTATATGGCAGTAGTTGGTGGGCTATCAGTTCTGACAAGGCAGCCGTCAAGCGTTGGGCAAGAGGGTTATCTGGCATCATCATTTTTTTACGCTCGAACATTTGGCCCACGGAAGCCTGCCTTTTTGCAGAAAAACGTGAGGGCGGCATGATGGAAGGTGGAGTGGAGGACAATTGTGAGGAGAGAGGAGAAGGAGAAGTAGAAGACAAGGCTGGACGGTGAGAGCCTGGAGTGTGGCTTTGTGGGTTCCGTTGCTCCCACTTGGCTCGGTGATGGCAGCTTCTTAAGGCGCTCACTCCCTAGGTGAGTGTTGGGCTTACCGCGACTTATGCGTTGACTGCAAAGATTGCAGATGGCAACGCTATTGTCAGCAGCAGACACGTTAAAAAAAGCCCACACTGTGGAGCCATGTGCCGGCATCCTGGGAGCGCCAGATGTGACCGTACATGGTTGATGCCTCGCTCCTGATACATTAGCAGTCTGCTTGTCCCTCCTGTGCAATCTAAGTTCCGCCTGCTTCTCCTCCCTATCTGCTCGTCCATATCTCCCTCTGAACTCCCCTCCTCTTCCTGGCTTGTGGGCACCCACGTGACATCACTAGACACGTCATTATCGAAGTCACCTTCCCCACCGCTATAATTAGAGATCTCGGAGTAGGCAGCAACACCGCGAAACAAACTCCTCCTTGGGATAATCTGGGTACTGTCGTCAGACTTCTGAGTGGCGGTTGTTGCTACCTCCTCTTCCTGATCCAATGCCAAGAATGGCTGAGCATCGGAAATGTCTTGTGATGGATTGGAAAATTCCTGTGACTCAAGCGGAAGGTATATGGTGGTGGTGGTGTTGGTGGTAGTGTCTTTGGGGGTGCACACAGCAGAGAGTGAGGAGGGTGTAGATCTAGAGGATGAGGAGGGTGCAGAAGAGTAAGGCTGAGTGAACCACTCAACCAAGTCTGGTGCGTCCTTTGACGTAATCGTAAACGCACCTTCTGCAATTTGCCACTTTGGCTCAAGTCTGTTGCTCCTGCCCTACCCCTACCACCCCTGCGGAAGGGCCTGCCTCTTCCTCTGCCTGTCATTTTTTAAATGACCCTGTGACAAAAGTCTCTAGAGAAGTGCAGTATGTATGTGAAAGAAGGTATATAACACCCCGCTTCAATCTGTCATTTTTGGGGGCCACTGATCTATCACACCAGTTATAATACTTTTTTTCTTAAATTGCTTTTGTCACTCTTTGTAGTATCACTGCAGAACTGCTCAGCAGTCACAATGCTGCACAGTGGAAATGCACTATACTATGCTTTCTATATGTGCAAGTATTTTATACGTGTATTACACCCCTATATACTGCACACCAAATAGTACACCTATACCAGTCCTTAAAAGGACCTTTGTGGACCTAGTAGCTAGTGATTTGCAGACTGTCCCTCAGTCCCTACACTGATAAAAGACAGCTGCAGAATCAGGCAGCACTCAGCTCAGCAGTCAAGTATAATAGGCTTTCTATATTAGAAAGTATATTATACGTGTACAACCCTATATACTGTACACCTATACCAGTCCTTAAAAGGACCTTTGTGGACCTAATAGTAATAGCTAGTGATTAAACTGACTGTCCCTGCTCCACACAGCGTCCTGTCCCTACACTGACAAAAGACAGCTGCAGAATCAGTCAGCAGTGCACTCAGCAATCAGCAGCACAGCAGTCAGCAGCAGTGCACCAGAACCCTATATACCGTATACCTAAACTAGTCCTTAAAAGGACTTTTGTGGACCTAGTAGCTAGTGATTTGTGTCACTACAGTCTGTCCCGGCTCCACACAGCAACCTCTCCCTACACTGACAAAAGACAGAATGTAAAATGGCCGCCAGATCAGGTCTATTTATAAGGAAGGGGGAATATCCAATTGTCCATGTGCTGAAATGTCTCAATTGGCTGTCCTGTACCCCATGGTGGATGTGTCATCATGGGTCAAAGTTCTTTCACAATGTAAACGCATATGTCCACCTCACGAACAGCGGCAGAAGTCCGCCGGTTTGGTGAATCGTAAGCACGCAAAATTCGCCGCGAGCCGCAAAGCCATCCCTATATTCCAGTCCCCCTTGCAGGGGCTGGGGTGGACCCTGTACAAGATCAGCACTTTAACCTCGGGGGAGAGGAGAAGACATAATTGTGTACCTGTGCCACAAGACCCACATGTAATTCAATATTAACTGTGTTCATGCTTTGAATATGTCTATATAGAAATCTCTATAATTCAATTTTTTTCTTCCCAACGTAAAATGAGCCGCACTCACATGAAAGCATGTATACCGGGAGGTGCATGGGCGGAGCCTGACTGAGCAGAGATGCCAGCTTAGAGCTCTGCTCCTGAAGGGATGTTTCTGCTGTATTATACCGTGTCCCAGATGTACGGTGTACTCTGCACAGTATGCACCTAAAGCTACTCCAATTGTTGGTGTTCTTCTGATCCTATACCATAGGCAGCTGCAGTAATTACAGTTGGTGTATTGTGTCATCTGCACAGTGTGCACCTAAAGCTACCCCAATTGCTGGTGTTGTTCTGATCATATACCAGAGGCAGGCAGCTGCAGTAATTACAGTTCGTGTATTGCGTCATCTGCACAGTGTGCACCTAAAGCTACCAAAATTGCTGGTGTTCTCATCCTATACGGCAGGCAGCTGCAGTGATTAAAGTTGGTGTACTGTGTACTCTGCACAGTGTGCACTGAAAGCTACCCCAATTGCTGGTGTTCTCATACTAATAATACTACAGGCAGTCAATTGAATCTGCTAGCTGCAGTATATCAGTATATACGTCCCAGCTTTGTGCAGCTACATCTCCCTGAAGGCCATTAGTATGTCTGGAAGGCCAACAAGGAGAGGCAGACAGTCACGAGCCAATAAAAGAGGGCAAGCAGGCTCTGTGTCTAGAGGCAACAGTGCTGGTCATGGACACTGCATCCTCATCAGCGCGTGGCCACGGGACCATGCTTGTCCTTTTTTTCGGCAGCTGGCCATGTTGAGCCGCAACATGCCGAAGACAACCTCTATCACCTAGACTCAGGGTACTGGCAAAGCAGCTGCCAACGCGGCCTCTTCCCTCAGCTCAGTGGCATCAGTCACTCCTTCCCTAGCCCTACCATGTCCTCCTGAGGAGTCCCCCAAACTGTTTGAGCACAGTGTTGGGTACATGCTCCAGGAGGATGCCCAGCGTTTTGAAGGCTCTGATGATGATACCCAGCTAGAGGAAGGCAGTAACGTGAGCCTAGAGAGAGGGGGTGTCCAAGAAGGACAGCAATCTGGCAGTCATGTTCCCCCAGCTGCAGCATACTGCCAGGTTTGCTCCAGTAATGAGGAGGGAGGGGATGATGAGCAGGGGCTGTTCTAAGCACGGAAAACACGCGCCACTTTACAGGCATACTATAGACACCCCCCAGGTACAATATTTAAAGGAATATTTCACTTTTTTTCACTTTAAGCATCAGTGCTCCCAAAAAAACATCTGTTTATAAAACTTTTTTTTGCATTGATACATGTCCTCTGGGGACGGACCCGGGTCCCCAAACCCTTTTTAGGACAACAACTTGCATATTAGCCTTTAAAATTAGCACTTTTGATTTTGAACGTTTGAGTCCCATAGACTTTAATGGGGTTCTAAAGTTTGCGTGAATTTTCGGCCCGATCGCAGGTTCTGGTGCGAACCGTACTGGGGGGTGTTCGGCTCATCCCTACCCATCAATGGGGCTTTCCATTTTCAATTCGCTTTACTTACCAAGGATCTGCTGAAGAACTCCAATCTTCTTCACAAAACATCCAGCTTCTAGAATGCCCTCTCAACCAAAGCAACGCATAAAAACGAATGGTTACCTGTCCCCTGCAAAAAATCAGCTGGTACTGAAGGAAATAGGTCACCAGGGGCAATCAAAATGTGGTGGTTTTTCTTCTTCTATTCCAACTCCTGACTCCTCTACGGACTGACTTTCTTCTTTTTGTTTGACTTGATGTCAGGTATTTTTATGTCTTTAACTTCCAACTAACTAGATATTTGGTAAACTGTTTTTTTGTCTTACCAGTTTAGAAATCACTTGATGCAAACTTTTTCTATAAACTCCTTACTTTTCTGCTGGTCTATTTTTACTGACAGCAGCAAGTTCATTATATTTCTTTACACAGCCTCGAGCTATTATTCGTTTTTTGAATGTTTTCTGTGATGTTTTTTGTTGCTTGTATACACTCCCTTCCATCCCTCTTTATATGCTTTCTCATGACACATTGATGGGTATGGAACTTTTTGGGACAATGGTATCATTTCTATAATACTTTTCATTGTTTACAGTGTTCCCTTTGGTGGTCTTTTTGTGCCTCCAGTTTGCAACCCTCGGAATCCCATTATTATGTGGGCTTCTGACAGTAGCCCTTTGGCCTCTGGTGGACTGCTTGTCACTCCCCCAGTATACCGTCCTGTTGCGCTATTAGCTCTTTATTTTACAATACTTAATAATAAGTAACATCTGCTCTACGAGAGCCAATTTCTTTTCTTTTCCCTACCCCCTATACTGAATTGTATGCAATCCTACTGTCAGAACTTAACGTTTTTATTATGCAACTCCTTATATTACCCATATGGCCCCCTTAAACATTTTGACCCTAAATGTCCAAGGTCTTAATATACCACAAAACACACTAAAGCATTCATTCGCCACAGCTAAAGTCCACATTCTTTGCCTACAGGAGACCCATTTTACTGATCTACTTCTATCCACAGGCATATACAGCTACTAAACAATGGAGGTGTTCTTATAGCTATTCACTGTACAACCGCGGTTGTACTTTCATCTGAAATTAAAGATCCTGAAGGCTGCTACCTAATTCTTATTGGGCACATTTCTGTAGTTGCTATAACCATTGTATCATATTATACTAGTAATAAACATCCATCATCATTTCTTACCCATCTTTTTCATGCAATTGATTCACACAAGTTAGGTACAGTGATTTTATGTGGAGACTCAAACAAAGTTATTTTTCCCTTCTTGGATAACTCTCCCTCCTGTTCCCCTAAGCTTTCATTTCAGCAACTTATCTCTAAGCATAACATGTTAGACTCTTGGCGTGAGCTCAATCCAGCTCGTAAATGCTTTACATATTACTCCCATCCACACAAATTGTTTTCTAGGATTGAGCATCACCTATCAGGTATTACGCCCTTTACTTGATCCGATCATAGTGCAATTTGTTCTACCATCTCCTCCCCTATCCTGAGATCCCAGGATTCGTCTTGGTGCATTAATGATTCCATGCTTACTTACCTGTCTCATTTGAGAAACATGCTGTCAATTACTCTTATTAATAACTTCTGCAGATATTTCCCCTCACTCTTTGGGAAGCCCATAAACCTGTAATTCGAAGTGCGCTTGTCCGGCAAGCATCATCTCAAACGCGAGTGTGAGCACTTTCACCAAAAATTTGAAAAAGACTTAAATTTGTGTCACGATACATTTCAAAATTCTCCCTCCACTTCTACTAAAGCTAAGCTTGATAGATACCACTTAGAATTCAACCTGTGTCTCACTGATAAACAAGCCAAATACCCTATTACATCGAACCGTAATCACGGCAAAAACCTGATTCATACACAAGTAACCCTGTCAAAATTTTACACACATTCTGCTCAAATCTTTCTAAATTATATTCGCCCAACCATAATTCTGACCATGCTGCTGCCGATTCCCTTTTTTCACAAACCCACTGTGAACGACTCGAGTGTCCCATCTCTGCAACAGAAGTCGTTGCGGCTATTAAGGCTTTAAAACATTATAAATTTCCGGCCCAGATGGATTTTCTGCTTCCTACTACAAGAAATTTTCTGATATATTACCAGGCTGCTCAGCTGTCGGTTAATTGCCAGCACTGATCATTCTTCAGTGACTCACCTGGTGATCATATCCTGCTCGTTAACAAGTCCTGCTGGCTATTTAGGCTATGTGGCTTAGGTGTCCTGTGACTTCACCTTGGTCAACATCTCTCTATTCATAATTTTTATTAGCACCAATCTTAGTTTACAACACTTGGAACAAAAACAACTAAATACATATTGAAATAAATAAAAATAAAAAATGTATATATAAACACAAACACCGCCCATCTTTCTCTTAATTGCATCAACACTATTATTCATGTGCATAACATGTCCCCCCCCCCCCCCCCCCCATTTTATCTACCTCATCCTATATCCATCCACAGGAAGACATTCCCCCTAAGACCAACAATCATAAATATCTATAGGTATGCTTATCTATACAATCAATTTATATGCCAAAATTACCCCTCTACTTCTCTTTTCCACCTTTCTTTCCCCCTTTCTCCCTCTCCTCATCTCTCTCTTTTCCTGCTCCTACCTTTTATGTACTTTCCCTTATTCCACCCTCTTTTACCCTTCCCCACATTTTCTAAAATTTGAAAAAGAACCATACTCCCCTGGAGTTTCATCTGTTGCTATTATAAAAAGGAGTCATCCTGGGAATGCCCAACCACAAATCCCATATTTTATGGAACTTTTATTGACCCCCTATTCTGACAAACCTGCCATTCTTTTAATACAGTGTCATTAACCTATAAACACTATTCCTCATATAGTTTAACAAAAGGAAGAAAGGAAATTGTTTGGGACTTTAAATGAGGTAATAGGGGCCGTTCACATCCCCTCCTCCATCCCGATTTAGTATTTAAAAAAAAGGAAAGGAGCAACAGGCGGGACTTTGTATGAGGCACATGGGAGCAGAAGCATAAAATTTGGTAAAAAACAAGTTTTTAATAAGTACAAGTAGTTATATATTTACATGTTATTGCACAATCATAAATTAATATTTTCTATTTCATCAATGTATACACATTCCAACAAGGACTTAATAGTAAACATGTGAAGAGCTGAGTATTCAATAAACACAGATTATATATAAATACATGACACATCAAAGCGTCATTTAGAGAAAAAACGTAAAATTAAAAGAGCAAAAATCAAAAAGGAACGTTCATGCTTTGTTGACGATTGTATACACAAAACGGCAGTTGAAAGCTCTACGCGTTTCGTGGCCTTATAGCCACTCGTCAGGAGCAACACCGTAGTGGTAGCCTATGAATAAAATAAAATAAAATAAACAACCATTTTTGAGGGGGAGAAAAAAAAAATGATAAATTAAAATGAATAATGTACAGACATGGAGAACCCCCCACAGATGCACATTTGACCCACAGACTTACATATATATCTGCGCAGAGGCGGCACAGTACACCGAGAGTCGGGCCGACCCAAAAATGCCACGGACCGGGGCTGAGGGAGCATGCCCAGGGCGAAAACCAAAACGCATGAACCACCCCCCTAGCAGGTTGGGATAAGGGATGTAGCAAAAGTTGAGTATGGGAAGTGGAGTGGCCCTCATGGGGGGACCTATAAAGAATAAGCAATTAAAATTAGTGTGTGTTAAAATGTGTGTGAAAGATTTATAAAAGTGTGAACTGAGAAGGAAGGAGTGGGAAATTTGAGTGGAAGAGGAAGGAGGTGTTGTAGAAGAAAAATAATGAAAAAATAAAATAAAATTAAATAAATGATTACCTCGTGCTATATGAATAAGGGCAAAGAAGCCATAGATCAAGTTGTTGCGAATGGGGAGTGAGGGAGGGAAATCCGAAGGGTGAGACCCTGCACAGGGGGAATCCCATGGGATGGCGCCGCCATAGACCCACCCCCTACGTCATGCATCCGAAATCCAAGGGGGCCAGGAAGGTGTCACACAGCTGCCGGCCGTACAGACCAAGCTAGACAGCCGCACGCTCCAAACCCAGCCCCCAAATGGTCAGAGATGGTTAACCCGGCAGCCAGAACAAGCACGCCAAAAAGACGTCCCCTATCTGGCGCCGGAAGCATGACATCGACAAGCAGTGGAGGAGACCCCACCCGCCCCACGTCAGAACAGGGCGGGGGGAGATCCCCCAGTGCACGTCGCAACCCCGAGTCATGACAGGGACGAGCACAGCCACAACACCGACAGCACCCGACACCGCCTATGCGCACATACAATGAAGTCAGTGGACTAAAGAAAAAAAAAAAAAAAAATTATATATATATATATATATATATATATATATATATATATATATATATATATATATAATAAAAATAAAAATAAAAATAAAAAAGTGTAGTCTCCAATTAATAGTTTCTACACACTAACGATCAAAATGCATACCAAAAAAAAATCAAAAATGAAAAATTATAAAAAGAAATAAATTAAATTAAATGTTAGTGCTACCGCGTGCCTCCATCCCTAATTATTTAGTTTAACAAAAGGAAGAAAGGAAATTGTTTGGGACTTTAAATGAGGTAATAGGGGCCGTTCACATCCCCTCCTCCATCCCGATTTAGTATTTTAAAAAAAACTTGTACTTATTAAAAACTTTTTTTTACCAAATTTTATGCTTCTGCTCCCGTGTGCCTCATACAAAGTCCCGCCTGTTGCTCCTTTCCTTTTTTTTTAAATACTATTCCTCATATGTTGGCACATTTGAAGAAATCCATTGTTGTACCATTAGCTTGTGTGCAATAAACATTTTGTTAATATGTATATTTTTTTCTAGGCACACCAGTAAACATTTTAGGATCCCTTCGTACCCATGTTTGATATACCCAGTTAATATAAATTATTTTTTACCAGTACGTAAATAATTTGGGACATTTCCATAGCATATGTATTAGGTCAGCAGAGGTTCTCCTACACCTGGGACAGTCAGATGCATCCCGTCTAACCCAGTATTACAATTTGACTGGGATCCTATATACCCCATTGATTATGTATAATTGTGTTAAAGTTTGCTGGGGTGAAACTGATATTAATTGTACTTGTTCCAAAATAATTTGCTATTGTTCATCTGTTAGAGCTCCTAGTTCCTTTTCCCAACCCTGTCAAGCTTGACAGGTAGCCTTTCCCTGGAGTTGGCCAATCAAATAGCCATATATTTTAGAGATAATGCCTTTTTCAATTGTATCTTTGTCTTTGCAATCAAGTATATTAACCACTTGCCGCCCGCCCTATAGGCAATTGACGGCTGCAAAGTGGTTGCATAATCCTGACCGGACGTCATATGACGTGATCAGGATTATGAGCCGCTGCGCGCCCCGGGGGCGCGCTTCGCGGCGATCGTTGTTGCAGGGTGTCAGTCTGACACCCGGCAACTACGATCTCGGTAAAGAGTCTCCGACGGAGACTCTTTACCACGTGATCTGCCGTGTCCAATCACGGCTGATCACAGTGTAAATGGGAAGAGCCGGTGATCGGCTTTCTCTCACTCGCGTCTGTCAGACGCGAGTAGAGGAGAGCCGATCGGCTGCTCCTCTGACAGGGGGGGGTCTGTGCTGATCGATTATCAGCACAGCCCCCCCGAGGATGCCCACACTGGACCACCAGGGACACCACCAGACCACCAGGGAAAAGGTAATCCTCCCTAGACCACCAGGGATGCCAGTCAGCACAATGGATGCCAATCAATGCCCATAATGGATGCCAATCAGTGCCCACAATGGGCATCACTGATTGGCATGCATTATTGTTTGGCACTGATTGGCATCCATTACTATAGTATAACACCAATGCTGCCTATGAGTGCCCACCTGTACCTGTGCCGCCTATGAGTGCCCACCTGTGTCGCCTATCAGTGCCCACCTGTGTCGCCTATCAGTGCCCACCTGTGCCGCCTATCAGTGCCCACCCGTGCCCATCTGTGCCGCCTATCCATGCCCATCTGTGCCGCCTATCCATGCCCATCTGTGCCGCCCATCTGTGCCGCCCATCCATGCCAATCCGTGCCAGCTATCAGTGCCAATTTGTGCCACCTATCAGTGTCCGTCCGTGTCGCCCATCCGTGCCGCCCATCAGTGCCGCCTATCAGTGCCGCCTATCAGTGCCGCCTATCAGTGCCGCCTATCAGTGCCACATATCAGTGTCCATCAATGCCACCTCATCAGTGCCACTTCATTGGTGCCACATTGGTGCCCATCAGTGCCGCCTTATCAGTGCCCATCAGTGTAGCCCCATCAGTGCCCATCAGTGAAGGAGAAAACGTACTTATTTACAAAGTTTTGAAACTGAAACAAAAAAAACATTTTTTTTTCAAAATTTTCGGTATTTTTTTATTTGTAGCGCAAAAAATAAAAACCGTAGAGGTGATCAAATACCACCAAAAGAAAGCTCTATTTGTGGGAAAAAAATGATAAAAATTTCATTTGGGTACAGTGTAGCATGACCGCGCAATTGTTATTCAAAGTGCGACAGCGCTGAAAGCTCAAAATTGGTCTGGGCAGGAAGGTGTTTAAGTGCCCTGTATTGAAGTGGTTAAAGTGGTTGTAAACTCTCCCTCACATGATTGTCCTATGTAAATAAGCATAAAAAACCCTAATGTACCCTAATGTACACTGCTTGTAGATTTCTCCTTACTTGTTTAGTATTGTTGTAATGCTTTTTGTTCTTTAGAATTACATCACTGAGCATGCCCAGATCTCCCCTGATTTACGGCACACTGTACTTTATCTATTATCAGGACTTCCCACGGCACACAACAGTGAAATCCCAGGAGACTACAGAATCATTCAGAGCTTCCTCCTACACCCCAAGTGACCATGTGACATCACATGCAGTGTAAAGCAGGGCATGGGACAGCATTACTGCAGTCTTATAAGCTGAAGCTGATAAGACTAGCAAAGGCAAACACTAGATAATTGGCACAAGTAAATACTATGAAATAAAACAAGTCGGCTATGAACAGAGAAGCAGGGTTGCCATAGAAACGTTGGATTGAGAAGGAGGCTTGGTTAAAGGGAGGATATACACTCCACTGTGGACTGTGGAGAAAATCCCCAAAAAAAGATAACACTGTCTAACCCTTGGAAACAAGTTTTTTAAAGTTTCTTTAAACAGTAAGTAATATGCGATTTGGACTGGATTACAGTGGCTATAGTTTGATAATTACTTATTATAATGGACTAAATGAAAAGAAGCATCACAATGAGAGCGTTTACTTCCTCTTTAATGGCATATTTTGAACTTTTAAATTCTTTCCTTTATGTCTTATGCAGGCCATACATGGGTCAAATTTCGAAAGAATTATTTCGAAAATCTTATCCAAGAATTTTCGTTCACATTTCACACCATTAGTGGGCTGCAGCAACAGCCGATTTTCGTGAGGGCATCGAATTTGAGTAATTGGACATGCTGGAAATTTTTTGAAAAACAAACAATTTTCTAATGAGTGATGGAAGAATCGTGTGAGAAATGTAGTCGAAAAAGCAATGCACATGTACAATAAAAGAAAAATTCCTGGAAAGAAAATATTCCCAGCCACGAAAATGGGGAAAATGAGGTGAAATTGAAGGCTTGGTTGGTCGAATTTTGAAATCAATGGTGGCACCATCGGATCACAAAATACAAATTCTGATTTTCAAAAGAAAATTCATTTGAGATTTGACTATGTATGGCCAGCCTTAATTGTAAATATTGAACAAAGATGTTGGAGGGGGGGAAATATTTTTGTAATTCTTGAAGTTTTTTGAACTCCATCAGAATATAATTGGTCAATATATTGAATCCCTGATCTTTTTCATACCCCGAATCCTTCTAGTTGATCTCCTTATACTTTATATTCTGCCATAGAGGGGTATTATCAGAAACCATGACAGACCAAGACAGAAGTACAGTTAAATCACACTTGTTTAATAATAAAAGTAAAAAGAACAAACTCAGTCAAAACATAGCCAACGTTCAGTAACCAGAATGGATAGTCAGCCAAGTCAAGCCAAAAGTCAGAGATCAATGTAGTGAAACAGCAAGCAGGATCTAGAGCCAGAAGGGACACATTATCCAGAAGGATAAGCTCCTGGTTTCGTTTACCCTTTCCTGGGCTGGGTCATCCGTTGAGACTCTGGGGCTGCAGGCCTGTTCATAGAGGGTGCCTTTGTCTAAGCACTCGATTCTGCTGCAGCTTCATGTCACTCCACTTGCTATTGAGGCTATTGATTGGAGACCTCTACAGCCTGCCCAAGTGACTCACAAGACTGCTCCACTGACCATGGCCATAGGGGCTCTTCACCATGAGACAATCCAAGTCGTTTCCTCTCCTCATTTCCTGGCGGTTATTGGTCATCTTTGGTTACAGAAGCACAACCCCTCTTTTCATTGGCTTCGTGCTGAGGTTCTTTCCTGGTCGCCTCAATGCAGTAAGTTTTCAGAAAGTGGCTAAAGTCTTGTACACCTCTTCACTCTTCTCCCTGCTGGAGGAGTACCACGATTTTAGCAATGTCTGACAAAGGTCAAGCCGGTAGTTTGCCTTCACACCAGTCGTATGATTGAACAATTGACCTTCAACCTGGTGCCAAACCCCCTCATGGCTGGGTTTACCCTTTGTCTGAGGAGGAAGCCATAGAGGAGTATGTTGCAGACGCACTCTAGGAAGAGGAGTGGTGAACTGAGATCTTGTATTGATTATAGGGGGTCTCAATCATTTCACGATTAGGAATGCTTATCTGATTCTGTTGATTACGGAGTTATTTAACTGCCTCAAGGGAGCAACGGTTTTCATGAACCTTGATTTGAGAGGGGCATACAATTTTGTGAGGATCAAGGAGGGCAACCAATGGAAAACTGTGTTTAATACCAGAACAGGTCATTAAAAGTACCTTGTAATGTCCTTTGGCCTGTGCAACACTCCAACAGTTTTTCAGGAATTTATCAGCACTGTCCTCCGAGATTTGTTGCAGCTATGTGTGGTGATATATCGTGATGATATTCTCATGTTTTCCAATTGCCTAGAGAGCCACCACACAGTTGTTTGTCATGTGCTTCAGAGGCTGAGAGTGCGGGTTCCATCGTGAACAGGTTAAATTCCTGGGTTATGTAATTTCTACTGCTATTTTTGGATGGGTCCAGAGAAACCTTCTGCAGTCCTACAGTGGCCCTAACCAGTGGTTTACGTCCACTGCAACATTTTCTTGGCTTTGCCAATTATCAGAAGTTCGTTCGTAACTTCTCATCTATGGTCAAACCCCTGACTGATATGACCACAAAGGACGGTAACCCACAGAATTGGTCTCCGGATTCCATTAATGCCTTTGAGAGTCTCAAGGCAACTTTTGTTTCAGCTCCTGTGTTGGCACATCCTGATCATACGTTACCCTTTAGAGTGCAATTACAAGATAGGGGACAGAGTTGTTAGCGGTCATTTTAGCCCTTAAAGTGATACTAAAGCTGTTTTTTTTGTTTTTTTTAAAACAAACATGTCATACTTACCTCCACTGTGCAGCTAGTTTTGCACAGAGTGGCCCAAACATCCTCTTCTGGGGTCCCTTGGCGGCTCACGCAGCTCCTCCCCGCATTTGATAACCCCCTAGGAGAAGTGCTCTCTCAAGGGGGTTACCTTGCGGACGTGCTCCCGAGTCATTCAATCAGCGTCCATAGAAGCCGAATGTATGACTCAGCCCAGCCCCCTGGTGCATGTGTCATTGGATTTGATTGACAGCAGCGGGAGCCAATGGCTGCGCTGCTATCAATACATCCAATCAAAGCCGGGACTCCGTAGAGAGAAGAAGGACAGCGCATCCCCGCCGAAGATGAAGGGGCTCAGGTAAATAAAATGGTGGGGGGGGCTAGTTACTGCCAGGTGTTTTCATAATACATAGGATGCGTTTGTGTCTAGAAGCGTTTAGTAAGGATAATATCATAAGACCCTCCCCAAGCTCAAAAAGAAGGGTTTATTTAACTATTTCAGCCATTTTGTGAGACCAGAGTGAGTAGCAGCAGCAGAGAGAGCAGCAGTGTCCTTGTACTTGTCCCCATTTATTTGTTTTTTTTTTTACAATGGATCTCATAACAAGCATATGTGAGGAAATGCTCCTGACATTGTTCCTGATGAGGCTAGAACGATGCCAAAAATTGCGTACGAGGACCAGAGTTCGTCGCTACTGGATGCATCCATTGATCGCACAGTGCACGTCAGTAGGATATTTTACCAACATGTATGTACAGCTGCGTACCTAGCCCAATAAATGTTTTTATTTCACACGCATGTCCATTGCCTCATTGGACATTCTACTAGAAAAGTTTGGCCCAGTCTGACACGCTTGGACACGAACATGAGGAAGAGTATACCACCAGAGGAATGTCTGTTGGTGACCATCAAATCTCATGAAACTGGTTGATCATGTCGGTGGTCAGGCTCAATGGTGGGGTCATCTTTTTCATATCTAACATATGGGTCAAATTACAATTATACTTTGTAAAACATTGCCAGTGGTGAATTGGATTGGATCAAGGGCTATATATGGTCTATGAATCATTGCACGTAACTACCAATTTTTAAACTTTTCTTTAATGTTTTCTCATCGTTTGCCATCATTTTTAGTGTCTTAATTTCCTAAAAAATTGGGTACTTTTAAAAATGCTTACAAACGAAAACACGGCTAAAGGCCAGCACCGCGTTTAGCAACGTTTGGCGCCTGAAACGTAGAAATCATCTTCGTCGGAACTCATTTTTTTGCCTTCAAAAAAAGGCTGTTAAATGCAAATGCCTAAACAGAATGTAAAACAAAACTGTGTACATGGTCACATAAGATAACATTGAATGAGTTCAGGGGCAGTTGAAATGTCCAACCGCCTCTGAACGTGCGTTTAGCAGCAGCAGTGTACATGGGGCCTAACTATCATGCTGCACACCTTGCAAAATACCATGCAATCAAAGAAATTCCTTGAAGGGTAACAATTGAGTCTATTGCGTGTGACCCTATTTCAGTATCTATCATGTTATGGTTAATACCAACTGATCATACATTTATTCGCAATCCTATCACAAAACATTCTTTATCCATTTGGGACAGAGTCAAAACTTCTCTTGGCCTTCAATCCCCTCATTTAGCGCTCCTTTCTTTTGTTAAAAATACCACTTTACCCTGTCTGGATTGCTTCTAATTCTTTCAAAGCATGGAATACAGCTAATTTATCCTGTTTATATAATTTGGTATCTGCCTCCTCCATACATTCTTTTCCTACTTTGTGGGATAAAATTGGACTTCCTCAATCGGAATTGTTCTGCTATTTGCAAATCAAAAATTTTTTGGAACCTTATCTCACTTCCAACTCCCAACTATCCCAGATGTTGCATTTTGAACGCATATGTATTTCTGACTTTCGTACTAAAGGACTTGTTTTGTTTCTCTATAAGCAAATTTTAGCTAGTACTAACACTGCCCCCCCCCCCCCATATGTCTCCAAATGGGAAGTAGACCTTAATCGCTCATTTAATACTACTGAATTGTCTAGCATATGGTCCACCAAGTCTGCTTCTTCTAATGTTGCTGTGGAAACTAACTTTAAGGTGCTAGCCAGTTGGCATTTGGTTCCCACTAGAATATCAAAATATGCTACTGATTACCCTGGAGCTTGTTATCACGACTGTACAGAGTCTGGCACTCAACTTCATATTTGGTGGGATTGCCCAAAAATTCTGTAAGGCAATTTTACTTAGCCTCCAAAATCTTTGATACAGCTCTACAGCCCAATCCTGCTACAGCCTTATTAAACCTGAAACCTGATGGGATCACACAGAAGCAATTTTGCCTTCTTTTACAGCTCCTAACAGCTGCAAAAAAAAAAAAAAAAAAACATTGCTAAGGCCTGAAAAACAAAATATTTAATTCTAGCTGAAACCATACACCAAACGAATAACGCTCTTATTTGTGCTAAAATGGGAGCAATCAAAAGATTGAATTGGTCAATTTGAGAAATTCTGGCTTCTTTGGGTTAAGCATTGTTTACCTCCAGACTTTGATGATACACTATTATTGCCTTGGTTATTTTACTCTATTTGCCTTGATTATAATTTCTATTTGGGATCGCATCATTACCCTCTTCTCTCTATCTACTCCTATTTTTGGTTTTCTACCTTTCTTTGTGTGGTACTTATATACACACATATTATACATTCTGTTTTTATTATATACCTGTTTGATTGATATCCTTGTTACTGCTCTTGCAAAATTAATCAATACAGTAGTCACTAGCTTACTTTTTTTCTTCTGACGGAATTTTCTAATGCTTTTTATGTAATACTTTATTGGTTTACATTTTTAGTCGTTACATTTTTACATTGTTTCACAAATAATTTATAAAATAACAGCCCCTTTGTTCGCTATAAATACAAGCGCTCAAAAAGTGTATGAAATGGAAGAAATGAAATTTAAATATACAAATAGAATCTCCTATTATATAGAAGAATTTTTCAGCAGCCGCTTACAAGCTCATTCAGAACTGAATAATACTAAACATCTCACATAAACAAATCTCCATAAAATGCAGATCTAGCAGCGCTGGTCAGTTATTTATACATCTACTTCTTTTGTATAATAAAACAATCAGTTCAGTCCATATAGCCCATATAGCTTATATAAAGGGTTATTATCCAAAAGCTATATGTTTGAGAAGGAAAGCTTTATGGACTATATTGACTGAACTGATTGTTTTATTATACAAAAGAAGTAGTAAATAACTGACCAGCGCTGCTAGATCTGCATTTTATGGAGATTTGTTTATGTGAGATTTTTACATTGTTATGTACTCATCCTGTTCATCAATGGTGGCTGGTGCTCAAATTTTTTTTTGGGGGGAGGGCACAAACAAACTGAAAAATTCTGAAAAAATACCATCATCAGATGCAGCCTCACTGTGCACACTCAAATGCAGCCTCACTGTGCACACTCAAATGCAGCCTCAGATCGAGACACTGCCAATTGCCAGTATGTAGAACTGATCCCCCTGCAGAGCTGCCAGAGGGTGAAAGCTGGCAGCGCTGCAAGGAGATCCACAAGTGTCAGAAGGCAGTTCACTTACCGGGCTCTGGTGTCCTCTCCTCCTGCTGTGTCTCCTTCAGTGGGCAGCAGGCAGCAGCCGCGGTGGAGGAGTCCACTCCTCATGCTTCCTCTGCTCTCTCTCCACTCGGGCCACTGACTTCACTTCCAGTTTTCACTGCTCAGAGAAACCGGAAGTGACATCTTAACTCTGAGAACAAAGCACTCGGCCAGGCGGAAGTTGTCTTGCGTGATGGATTGCAATTCAAAACTCTGCAAATGAAGCGTCTCGTCTGCAATCAAGTGATTGCATAGATGTGACCCCTCCCATAGTGCATTGTGTCCGGCACCCGAACACAGTGCACTTAAAGGATTTTTTTTTTTAAGGGACCTTTTTTTTTAGGACTGCCTGGGGTGGGGTTAGGGCGCCACTGCTGTTCATAAATGGATATGTCTAGAGTTATTGCTATTTGAATATTGTACCACAATCCTTTTATGTACTAAATGTGTACACCTGTGTTACATTTAAAACAAACTAATTTGACAAGAAAGCATTTTTACCACCCCACTGTCCTGCAGTTAGCAAAATAGGCTGAATTGAATCATTTACCGTTCAGCTGGAACCGGCTGAGATTGAAATTGTTTGTATAGTTGTAGCTCGCTTGTTAGGGGGAATAACAGCCAGCATACTTGGTGTGTTGGACTGGCTTGTTGATCTGTTTTAAACAAAAGATTTGTTTAAAACATTTACACAAAAATAACCAATAGTATTGCTACTCTACCATCAAGATTCATCCTGGCAAGATTCAAACTAACAGGATTTGCCCTGAAAATGTCATAATACATATGACAGAGAGACAAAATGCTAGTCAAATCTTTCTTGGGCAAATGTAACAATTTTTTTTACACTCGGCTAATTGCAGCAGCGAATCATTCATAAATACACTCCTACAGGGTCGTCTTTAATATTAATTGGACCCTGGGCAAGAATTTTCTTGGGCCCCCCCCCCCCCCATGCAATTTCACTCTCCACCTGCTCTGAGACATACAATAGCAGCTAGACTTAAAATACGTTTACTGTATCAGATCAGGCAGCGATTGGTTTTCATTGGTTACAGCATATCATTACTGCTTAATGCCTGGTTGCTAGAGGTTACAGTACATATTACGGTTCACTGATTAGTTGCTAGAGGTTACAGCAAATGATTTCTGCTTGTTAATTGGTTTCTAGAGATTAATGTGCAGTAATACTGCTCACTGATTGGTTGCTAGAGGTTACAGCACATCATCTCACTGCAGGGGAGCATGATACACATATGAATGCCACCAGCTGCAGCCATTTACTTAGTAATGCCACCGCTATTTACATATGAATGCTGGTTATATACATGTAAACAGAGGGTCTGCAGGTGAGTCATCTGTACACAATAGGGCAGAGCTGTGCAGCATTAGTACCAGCACTTTACACTGAGATATCGGGACACAGCACAGGACTAAAACTTCAAGGGACTTTAAACTGGAATGGTTGCCAAGTATGAGGCAGCTGCTTTGGGCCCCACAACAATGGCAGGGCCCAGGGCAGCTGCCCCTTTTGCCCTGCCTTAAAGACGGCCCTGCACCCCTATATTTCCAGATAAAGACAGCATGTGCAAGTAAGCACTTGACATTTTGGCTGGTCAGAGAAGGGACACTTTGATGCAGTTGGCCAGCTTCAACAAAACATATGCAAACCAAGAATCCTTGTTTTTATGTATAGTTTTCTAGAGGTGAATGCTGGTATAAGATGGTGTGCAGGGGGCGTATTACATATATTCTGTAGCTTTTATTACGGTAGTATGGGTATTCTGTGATAGGCATTTTGAAACTGTATTTTATTAAGCTGTGTCATCCTGCCATCTACAATAAATACTTTTGAAATTGCTTACTAGATTGCTGTATTATCTAGTCTATTTCGCGATGAATGATAGTAAAAAAGATGATATACCCTTTGTATGGTGATAAAATGTGCAATCTATATTCATGGCCCTGAACATCATCCACTTTCTATTTGTAGGCATCTAATAAAAAAAGATTAGCCATTCCCACTATTGTAAGTAGCCACAGATAGGCATAAGAAATGCCCACATTTCCTTATCCTTCTGCAAATACTCTGCCACCAATATGTTTGTTATTCATGTTTCTGTAGATTTATGGTTAAAAAAAAAAGTACATTTCTCACATTGTTTTTGCAGTGGGTATGTATATTGCGATATGGTGAGCCAGGCTAAAAAAATACACACATACATCTATCAAAATTGAAGTAACTGTAAGCTGAATATTCATTTAAAATGTATAAACTTTCATAAAAGTGCATTTGCATAGCTAAGAGAAACACCCCTTGCCCTTCGCATGAGTATAATGGAGCCTGCTGATAGGTTGCTTTGGCACATTGTATTGCATTGTGGAATGGGGGGCAAGGGTGTGCCTTAAGCCCCATACACACTATCAATTTTTCTGCTGATTTTTTCCTTCAAGTTTACCAAAACCATGTAGTGCAAGGACCTGCCTGATTGCATACAAATTGAAACTCCTAAGGTTTGACCTCATTATATGGTTTTGGTAAATCTGAAGGAAAAACTGATAGCGTGTATGGGGCTTTAAGCTGAACTCCAGGTATAATCTTAATTGTATAGTTATATTGGTCCAGAGAATACAAGGTATTCTCTGATTGAATGAGGTGGAGATTGTGATATTAAAAAAAAAAAAAGGCATTCTTTGAAAGGCGGCACTGATGAGTGGCAACCTCCTGTGGTCAGTATGCAATGGGGCAGCCACATGGAACAAGACCTGAAAGATAGCGGCAGTTACTGTAGGAGTGACGACTACTTAAGTTATTGTTAGAAAAAAAGCCCTGAGTACGCATATTTTATGCCTGAGGGATTAGGTGCAGGAACTCCCCCCTTCTAAGTCTCTCCTTGCCTCTGCCCCCTACCCACCTCTGAGCACCGTTCCTTGGTTCCACCCCCCTACCCACCTCCCAGTACCGACCCTTTTGTGGTGCCAAATCATTTTTATGGTATTTGTTAATGAGAACAAGAAAAACAGTAAAATCGATCCTCAGCAGCCAGCAACAATAGACCCCCCCAGCAGTAATTGATACCCCTCAGCAACAATAGACCCAACCCAGCAACAACAGGCCATCACCAGCAGTAATGGACACCCCCCAGCAAAACTAGGTCAACCCCAGCAACAATAGATCTCCTACACAACATTATACCTCCTCAACAATGGACCACCTGTTACAAAATACCACCCCGGCAACAATAGATCCACCCTTGCAACAGTAGACTCCCAGCATCATCAATGGATTTCCCAGCAGTCAGCAACAATAGACCAGTCCCTCAACAATTGACCCCCCCAGCAACAATAGACCTCCTCAGCAACAATAGGTCCCTGCCAGCATCAATAGACCCTCCAGCAAACCTCAGTACCCCTTGCCATTACATACATTTAGTACTGAAGGTGCCGGAACTGCGTTTCCCACGTCCCCACTGAAAAAGTCCCCACTGAAAAAAAGTCCAAATTTAACCGATGTGTCAGGAACTGGGAATCAGACTGAGACAGAAAATGCAGTAAAAACACATCTTTTCATTTAATGGTAAAAACTGCACCATTCTTCGGTAGCCAAAGCAGATAGTCAGAACAAGCCAGTAAATCAGGAAGCAAGAGATCAGTCTAGAGTAACCAGACCTCCCTTGTTTCTGGATACCTTCCCTGCAGCCTGTGATTTGTCCCCAGATTCAGGGATGGCTCCCATACCCATTGCTGACAGCTTAACAGGACATGCAGCATTGTGACCATGGATCCAGCGCAGACAGTGATTGGGGGGCAAGCGGGGGGGCATATGGCTGCAGAGAGAGTGAGTGGAGCTGTCAAACTGAAACTCTGATGTTGAGGATGGGTGGGGCCGATATGCAGAGCTCCACCCCCTTTGTCAGACAACCCAGTACATAGACAAACAGCCGTGTTTTTGGCAGAATACTGGCGTTTAGTGGGTGGGAAGAACATCAAGGGGCCCAGAAGCTGACAAGGGTCTCCCTCTGCCTTTCTGCTACATTAGCAGGCAATCCCCAGTCTCCTGCCATTTCCCTGCATGACTCAGTGCTCTGTTATCAGCTCTCCTTCCCTCCATTATCTTCTATCAATCTCCATAAGTTTTGTTACCCCCCCCCCTAGATTCTTGTCCTGCTCACATTCTCCCTTAGTCCCATTGATTGTGCTCAGCTCAGTCTCCAGTCATTCCTGTACTCTAGTGGATTGTTCCTCCAACTCACTGCCCCCAGCCTGTGTATTGTTTTCTGCTCTCCCCTCCCCAGCTCTGCCTCCCTGAAAGTCACAGCCAATCACCTATGTAGCACTGACCCCCGAAGGATCAGCTGAAATTTTCTGGGCTTACCGATTACCTCCTCCAGCTCGTAACTCGTCGTTTTTGTCTAGGGGTTCCCAAGGTTGATGGCCCTGTAACTGCAGAGACCAACACTTGCATTACTTTTTTTTTTTTTTTTTTTTGCATAAAACAGTTGAACAAACTCAGTCTCTCAGTTAGGAATAGAGGGTATAAGGATGAAGTATAGCCCAGGTACTTTGGAACTGCTGACTTCAATAAAAATCTCTTTACATAATCCAGGGAATAGCCACTAGCAACTGGATTCTTTAACTGTTGGATAGATCCTTGTTTATGGATACTAGCATCCAATTTTAATTTAGCAAAGTCTCTGCCACAGACTTGATTGAAAGCTTAGATGCTCACAGGAACTTAGTTGCAAATGTAAGGATATAGGTAGGAACTTTCTTACTGTACCAGAATCTTGCAGCCAGTCTGGTGATACCACAAGAAATGCAGATTCAATTAGTGTCCTTAACAGCTCAGCTTCCAGGCTCTTACCGAGCAGCCAGCCTCGTTGCATGTAGAGTTGCTGGGCCTCTCCAAACCAGAGACGGCACCAGTCGGCTTCCAGTTACTGTACCTCGGACTAGCCAGTTCTGAGGCTCGGAAACAGATGGATCCGCACCCCAGGCCATGAGGGCCTCTGGGGGCTGGTCAGGAGGACCAGGACCATGGAGTCAGCAACAACTTCTGGACCGGAACCCAGAACCACATGACTTCAGCACCTTAAGTACCCTCTCCCAGAATACACAGCGAGACAAACGTGCCCACTGACAGAGAGAGAGATTGGTACCCAATGCGTCCAACCATACTGCGTTCTAATGCCTCTCACAGGTGCAAACCCCACCTATGACCAGGCAGAACCTCAATAAAGCCCAGCCAAACCGATGTCAATGCAGAATTTCACACAATTTACCCTAAAACTCAACTACAGTTTTGGGCAAAAAACTAAATTTACATACATAGCGCGTACTCATCAGGAGTACTGGCGCTACACCTACATTCAGGTCTTCCATCTTATCCAGTGTAGCTTCTCACTCCTCTTTTCTAGTCTCATTCCGCCTCAATTCTGCTATAAATATTCCATCCCCCTATCTAATGTGACTTCTACTCCCCCTCTACATTAACATCACCCCTTATACACGCCATTCCCCTCTATAAATCTCTGTATCACTGCTCAGCCACCACCATGTAACCCTTTACTGATTGATCAGGTTAAAGTGTCCCATTTTCTATCACCTATAGCTTAGATCTGGCATTATAGGATTCTTAATCGAGTCTGAGAACTAGTTCAATTGCATCCATAACTTCAGGTCAGTCCTATTCCCTCACCTATAACAACATTAAGGCAGGGTTCACACTTGTGCAATCACAGGCATCGCATGGGATTTGCACCACATTGCTATGCACATCACAAATGCGATTTCTGTGCAACTGTATGGTTGAAATCCCATCACATTTACACCAGAATGGTGCAGGACTCTTTTTGGTCCACACAGGAATTGGATTGCATGGCTGTTGACACCCATGCGATCCAATTCCTGTACAATTTCACAGGTCGCACTGCAATCCAATCTGGGGGGTGTCATTAGCCTTCTATTGACACCCGCAGCGATTTGCAGATGTCAGTGTGAACTGCTTGATTCAGGTGTGATGTGGGAACTAGCACAGGATCCGCAGGGTTTCCCACATCACACCACTGTGAACCCAGTCTTAATTATTTCACTATATTTCTTTTCATAATTTTTAAACATTTTTTCAATGGATATTTAATAATTAATCTGTGGGGGGATGGGATCTCCAAAACCATGAGATCGGCCATGAACCTCCTTCCTGTCCAGAATCTAACCCCCTGCCCCTCCAGCAAGCTTAATTCCTCTGTTATTTGCACATTGAAGCTGTGCAATTTCTCAAAATATTTTTGCAGAGGGGTGACACCATCACTACTATTTTGCAGTACATTGGTTGATTTGCAATGGATATACATTTATAGGTTTTACCATTGCACTTATAAGTCAATTTGTAGAATTGTATAAAGGAAGTGTAGGGTTCTGTATTGTATACAGACGCCAGGACATATCGATCACCACTGTAACGCCATTAGGAGGAAACTTTCACTTGCTGACCCCGCCCCCACTTGCTGGGCCCACCCACAGGTGTGCAATAACGCGCTTCATTAGCACCCTCACTTTTACCTCAAGCACCACCATAGCACCCCCCAAAACAAATTGTCTGGAGCTGCCCCTGCACATTCGCCACCCCATTCCTCCCTCCAAGTTTTACAGTGGTGTGAAAAAGTGTTTGCCCCCTTCCTCATTTCCTGTTCCTTTGCATGTTTGTCACACTTAAGTGTTTCGGAACATCAAACCAATTTAAACAATAGTCAAGGACAACACAAGTAACCACAAAATGCAGTTTGTAAATGAAGGTGTTTATTATTAAAGGTGAAAAAAAATCCAAACCATCATGGCCCTGTGTGAAAAAGTGATTGCCCCCTAAACCTAATAACTGGTTGGGCCACCCTTAGCAGCAACAACTGCAACCAAGCGTTTGCGATAACATGCAATGAGGCTTTTACAGCGTCCTGGAGAAATTTTGGCCCACTCAACTTTGCAGAATTGTCCTAATTCAGTTACATTAGAGGGTTTTCGAGCATGAACGGCCTTTTTAAGGTCATACCACAGCATCTCAATAGGATTCAGGTCAGGACTTTGGCTAGGCCACTCCAAAGTCTTCATTTTGTTTTTCTTCAGCCATTCGGTGGTGGACTTGCTGGTGTGTTTAGGATCATTGTCCTGCTGCAGAACCCAAGTTCATTTCAGCTTGAGTACACGAACAGATGGTCGGACATTCTCCTTCAGGATCTCTTGGTAGACAGCAGAATTCATAGTTCCTTTTATCACGGCAAGTCTTCCAGGTCCTGAAGCAGCAAAACAGCCCCAGACCATCACACTACCACCACCATATTTTACTGTTGGTATAATGTTCTTTTTATGAAATGCAGTGTTCCTTCTACGCCAGATATACTTGGACACACACCTTCCAAAGAGTTCCACTTTTGTCTCATCGGTCCACAGAATGTTGTCCCAAAAGTCTTGGGGATCATCAAGATGTGTTGTGGAGAAATTGAGACGAGCTTTGATGTTCTTTTTGCTCAGCAGTGGTTTTCTCCTTGGAACTCTGCCATGCAGGCCATTTTTGCCCAGTCTTTTCCTGATGGTGGAGGCATGAACGCTGACCTTAACTGAGGCAAGTGAGGCCTGCAGTTCCTTGGACGTTGTTGTGGGGTCTTTTGTGACCTCTTGGATGAGTCGTCGTTGCGCTCTTGGGGTAATTTTGGGCGGCCGGCCACTCCTGGGAAGGTTCACCACTGTTCCATGTCTTCGCCATTTGTGGATAATGGCTCTCACTGTGGTTCGCTGGATTCCCAAAGCTTTGGAAATGGCTTTATAACCCTTTCCAGACTGATAGATCTCAATTACTTTCTTTCTCAATTGTTCCTGAATTTCTTTGGGTCTCGGCATGATGTGTAGCTTTTAAGGATCTTCTGGTGGACCTTACTGTGTCAAGCAGCTCCTATTTAAGTGATGCCTTGATTGTGAACAGGTGTGGCAATAATCAGGCCTGGGTGTGGCTAGAGAAATTGAACTCAGGTGTGGACAACCACAGTTATAGTATGTTTTAACAAGGGGGGCAATCACTTTTTCACACAGGGCCATGATGGTTTGGATTTTTTTTCACCTTTAATAATAAACACCTTCATTTACAAATTGCATTTTGTGTTTACTTGTGTTGTCCTTGACTATTGTTTAAATTGGTTTGATGTTCGGAAACACTTAAGTGTGACAAACATGCAAAGGAACAGGAAATGAGGAAGGGGGCAAACACTTTTTCACACCACTGTATATATAATCGTCTTAACATTTAGTAGTCCTATCCCAAAAAATTTTCTAAGAAGCATCTTTTATTTATCTCATGGACGAGATGTGAGAAATAACGTAGATATCATAAATCATTCCATAAACACATACACTGCATATATCAATAAAAAAAGAAACATGTCCCCGGATTTCAATTTAAAAAGCTGGGCACCTTAGCATAGCCGGAGGAAGCAGACAGGACCAGGAACCAGAAGCGACGTCAGCCAGGCAAGTCTCTACCAGGAACACAGCAGCGAGTCTACAGATATGTTGGACCAAGGCAAAGGCACAGAAGGAAAGAACCAGGCAGTTTAAATAGCCAGAAGAAGCTGGCTATAGGCTGGACTGACGAGCAGGAAATGATCACCAGGTGAGCCTAAGTGATGGGAATTAATGGCCAGCTGAGCAACCTGAGTACTGAGAAGGGAGGGCTGAGAGCCCAGCCCTCACACAATGTAGCTATTAAGATCAGATCTGGAGTTCCCTTCACTGTCAAAAGTAGATATGTTCCACAGAAAGTAGGACAAAACAAACGCAAAGCAAAAAAGTATGTGCTGTAAGCTCAGTCTGTCAGCTACCTCATTATTATCACTGTGTTTGACAATCCAATAAAAGGCATATCTTACATTAAAAAGATCCTTCATGTTGTGATTGCTGCCTGGTCGCTGATGGCCATTTCTTTCATCAACTTTCTGGATTCTCTGCATGCTTTGCAGTTTTTTCTCTACTGTATACTTTTACATTTTAAGGATTACATATCACATGGTACATTGGTACATTGCTGCCTGCAAACAGATATAGTTCCTTGTGTTGACTGCTGAAACTCCTCTGTAATTCAAAAAACAGGCTCCGTGAAATGTGTGACACAAGTGCAGAACTCTGTCCTAAACAGGGTTGCTATCTAAATGGAGTTTTTTTCTGGGTGGTAGTCAGCCCAGTTGACTTAGTTAAGGGAAACCCTCACGGTTTTTCACCTTAACTTCTTCAGATCCGCTCTATAGCCGAATGACATCTACAGCACTGCCCTCTATTGACGTCCTCCTGTGCCCGAGCGGCCTGCGTGCCCCCTGCAGGGCGTGCACAGGTTGCTCTGTGATCAGTCCCGACCCCTTACCATGTGATCAGCTGTCAGTCAATAACAGCTGATCATGTGATGTCAACAGAACCGGTAATCGCCTATTTTTTCTGCTTGCGCTGACAGCGCGAGTCGAAAAAAAAAGCTGATCACTGGTAGCTGTGAGAGGGACATCAGTCCCAAACACGGTGAGCTGCCGCCAGCTCCTCAGTGCCCACCTGTGCCCCCTGTCAGTGCCACCTAGCATTAGGCTGCCTACCAGTACCCACCAGCACCACCCATCAGTGCCCACAGTGCCACCCATCAGTGCCCACAGTGCCACCCATCAGTGCCCACAATGCCACCTATCAGTGCCACAATCAGTGTCTCAACAACAGTGCTGCACATCAGTGTCACCTATCAGTGCCCATCAGTGCCACCCATCAGTGTCCATCAGTGCCACCTATCAGTGCCCATCGGTGCCATCTATCAGTGGTACCTATCAGTGCCCATCCCTGCCACCCATCAATGCCACCCATCAGGGCCCATCAGTGCCATCTTATCAGTGGCCATCAGTGCCGCCTTATCTGTCCCCATCAGTGCCACCTTAACTGAGCCTATCAGTGCTTATTAGTACAGCCTATCAGTGTCCACCAGTGCAGCCTATCAATGCCCACGAATGCCGCCTCATCAGTGCATCAATGAAGGAGAAAAATTACCTGTTTACAAAATTTTATAACAAACTATGAAACATGATTTTTTTTTCTAAATTTTCCATCTTTTTTTGTTTAGCAAAAAATAAAAATCCCAGCTGTGATTACATACCACCAAAAGAAAGCTCTATTTAAAAAAATTATAAAAATTTCATTTGGGTAGTGTTGTATGATCGCGCAATTGTCATTCAGAGTGCGTCAGCGCTGAAAGCTGAAAATTGGTCTGGACAGGAGGGGGGTTTAAGTGGCCAGTAAGCATGTGGTTAATGCATTCTAGGCATTCTTAGCCCCTGTACACACGGTCGGAGATTTCGACAACCAAATCCGTCGGATTTTGTCCGTCGGATTTTGTCCGTCGGATCTTGTCCGAAACTGTTGCATACACACGGTCGGACTAAGTTGTCGAAAAATCCGATCATTCAGAACGTGATGACGTAATTTCGTTACGATGGGACTACGCTCAGGCTAGTAGCCAATAGCTTTGATGTAGGAATTTGATCTGAGCATGCGTGGCACTTGGTCCGATCAAAATTCTCTACACATGATCGGAGTATGTCCGATTGAACCAGTTGGTCGGAAAATATTTCCAACAAGTTGGAAAATTGAGTCCGACGGATATTCCGACGGAATCAGTCCAATGCATACCACACACAGTCGGATTATCCGACAACACGGTCCGATAGGACACATTCCGACGGATTCTCCGACCGTGTGTACAAGGGCTAAGGTGCTTCAGCACTCCCCCCTCCCTTTTTTCTTACCTTAGCCTGATCGTTCCAGTGATGGGGACGAGCACAGCAGTTCCAGCTGCTGTCTCGGATCCTCATTGGATATATTTGATTGATGTCATTCAAACCCAGTGACACAAGAGCCGGGGGCGGGCCGAGTCCTGCTATCTGTGTCAATGGATGCTGCCAGGGGAAACCCAAAAAAGGAGGGTTGGGGGCCGCTCTGTGCAAAATCCTTGCACAGAGCAGGTAGGTATGACATATTTGTTATTTTTATTTTAAAAATTTTTTAAGCTACAATCACTTTAATCGCTTGCCAACCAGCCTCCGCAGTTATACTGTGGCAGGTTGGCTTGGCTGTGCAAATCGCTGTAGGTGTACGTTAGGCCCGTACACGGTGATCTGTGGCACCCATTGTCCAGCGGGGGAGCCAATCAGCAGGCTCGATGTCCGCCAGCCGCCCCCACGATCGTTCCCTGCAGTGACAGAATGGGGATCCACCATAGTAAACAAGGCAGATCTCCGTTCTGACAAGAGATCACACACAGATCCTGTCTGGCTATGCAGAAAGATGGATCTGTGTGTTTTCCCAAGTAGCCCACCCCCCCACATAGTCAGAAACACACTGAGGGAACACATTTAACCCATTGATTGCCCCTGATGTTAATCCCTTCCCTGCTACCATCAATAATAGTGCCATATTTTTAGCACTGATCACTGTAATAATGTCACTGGTTCCCAATAGTGTCAAAAATGTCAGCTAGGTGTCCGATCTGTCCGCCGCAATGTCAAAGTCCCACGAAAAATCTTTTTATTTTTTTTATTGGGTATGTTTTTTAGCAGAAAGTAAAAAATATTGTTTTTTTGTCAGTCTTCTTTTGTTTATAGCGAAAAAAATAAATCTGCAGAGGGGATCAAATACCACCAAAAGAAAGCTCTATTTGTGGGAAAAAAAGGACATTTTATTTAGGTACAGTGTCGCACGACCGCACAATTGTCAGTTAACCGCTTGCCGACCAGCTCACGCCGATATACATCGTCAAGAGGGTGCGTACAGGCATATTAACGTACCTGTACAATGCCCTCTAAGAAGCGGTTTGTGGGAGCGTGCGCCCGCCACAAGCTCTGTCAGTGTGATCAGTGGTCCCCGCGATCTTCTCACAGAGAGGAAGAACGGGGAAATACTGATGTAAACATGCATTTCCCCCGTTCTGCCTAATGACACTTATCACAACTTCCTGTAATAGGGAGCGGTGATCAGTGTCGTGTCACACATAGCCCCTCCCCCCCACAGTTAGGATCACTCCCTAAGACACACTTAACCCATACAGCGCCCCCTAGTGGTTAACCCCTTCACTGACAGTCACATTTACACAGTAATCAATGCATTTTTAATCGCACTGACCACTGTATAAATGTGAATTGTCCCAAAATAGCGCCAGAAGTGTCCAATCTGTGCACCCTAGTGTCGCAGTCACAATAAATATCGCTGATCGCCACCACTACAAGTAAAAAAAATTATTAATAAAAATGCCATAAAACTATCCCCTAAACGCTATAACTTTTGCTCAAACCAATCAATAAACGCTTATTGCGATTTTTTTTACCAAAAATATGTAGAAGAATACTTATTGGCCTAAACTGAAAGTTTTTTTTTTAATACATTTTTTGGGGATATTTATTATAGAAAAAAGTAAAAAAGAGTGCATTTTTTTAAAAAATTGTCGCTATTTTTTTGTTTATATCACAAAAAATAAAAACCACAGAGGTGAACAAATACCACCAAAAGAAAGTTCTATTTGTGGGGAAAAAAAGGACGTCAATTTTGTTTGGGAGCCATGTCGCACAACCGCGCAATTGTAAGTTAAAGCGCCGTTGTGCAAAATCGCAAATGCTCTTTTGCCAGCCAAATGGTCCGGGGCTTAAGTGGTTAAAATAACGCAGTGCCGTATCACAAAAAATGGCCTGGTCAGGATGTGGGTAAATCCTTCTGGGGCTGAAGTGGTTAAACTCTGTGGAGCTGTCATTTCCCTCTGCTGCCAGTAGGTGTCACGTGGTACCTCTGGCAACGGTAGAAAAGCTAGAGTAAAACTGAGTTATACTGAAAAAACTAGAAACTGGTGCACATGCCCACACACCAGTGGCTAATAAGAGAGAGAAAAGGGTCACCATTGTTAATTGTTAAATATGTCATGAAAAGAAAGAAAAAGCAAATAAGTGCATGTGTATATACTTATAGGATGGAAAGCCTGAGCCTCAGTTTTATAGGAGAACAAAAAAATGGCAGGATACACAGATTATCTTAACAATTGTCCTAATCTGATGGTCACGATCTACAAGGAAAACTCCTTCTCAAAGACAGTTTGACTGGCCAATTACCGTGGTATGGCGTCATGCATCCAAGCCACTCATAGGTCTCAGTCAAAAAACAATATATAACTCTCATATCTCCATTGTAAACTACTCGACAATTTAACAGGGCAATTACCGTGGTATGTCTTGCATCCAAACCCCTCGGTCTCAGTCAAAAAATAGCTCTCCTAACTTCATTGTAATCTGCTTGTTCACCATCCTAGTAAACCATATGACCCATGTGACACCCCAAAATAGAGTGAAAAAATAACTTAACGCTACATGTTTCACTCACTAAATGAGCTTTGTCAGGAGTACCAAATAGTGCACCAAATAAAGTAATAACGGGACAAACATAAAAGGTCCACGGAGATGAAAGGAAAGAAAATGGCATCCAATTGTTTGGTTACCCTGTATTTATAACATTATGACCGCCATGTGTCTACGTGCAATGATCACCATTCCATTTATGAGCCACAGTGTCATCTATCAGACTGAAAAGTTTACTGGCAATATTGTCCTCAATGTCAAGTGAAAGTCAGTTACTTCTCATTCCATCTTGTGGATAAAAGAGGAAATAACACTGATCATGGAGCAAAGGAACTAAATGCCCCTAACGATCTGAAATTCTCCAGGTGCGGGGAAATTGATTAATTCAACCTCATGCACGCTCCAATAAAATATTAAATTACTATGGCCATTAAAATTATATAAATCATACTAGGAACCCTCATACTCTTTGATAATTCCTCTTTATATGTATCTATTGCTCATATGTAGAAATAAAGTAAACATAGATCAAACTTTAATGGTGCCTCCTCTCCACACTCAACTTACTCAAAATTTGTCCCTTATTTTAATATATTATTATTCAGACTGGATGTCCCAAAGTTCCATCAACACACAAAGGGTAAGTAGGTGAACCCCTCATTTAGACCATGAGGGGTCTTAGATCCCAGATGAAAAATAAATTAGTCTACCCCGACCTCTACAAGGAAATCCAATTCTTGGAGAACTGCACCCTGAGGTGAATTGTCAGCAGGGGCGGACTGACCATTCGGCAACTCGGGCACTGCCCGAGGGCCCCAGGCCACTAGGGGGCCCCATCAGGGTTGCCAGCCTCAGTAAAACCAGGGACAGTATGTAAACATCTGTGTTTTTTTTTTAGATCTGTCTCTGAAATGTCCCTTACCGACATCCTTTTGGTCTAAAAATCCAGAGATTATAGCTGCCCCACCTCTCCAGTACCTTCTCAGACAATAGAAACATGTCTGTGTATACGGTGTGATTGTATACTGTGTGCGTGTGTTTGTGTATACTGTGGGGCCCCATAACCTCCTATTGCCCGGGGCCCCATAATCTCCTATTGCCCGGGGGCCCCATTAGTTGTCAGTCCACCCCTGATTGTCAGCCTTCCCTGTCTTGGGGGGCACTTTAACCTGGACCTGGAGATCAAGGGGTGTTACACGCAAGGGGTGTACAAGCAGTTTATAGTACATAATGAATACATGTCACTATATTCAAGGAAGTAAATACATGGGATTCTTCAAAAAGTACGTTTTCAAACTTCAAACATATCTTCAGGAAAAATAAAAATGCTCCATTGCAGTGGGGCTGCAACTGCGCTGCAAGGGTTAAATGCTCATTTAGAATTTTCTTACCCGATCCTCCACTTCCCCTGCGGTCAGTGCTCAAACTCCTTTACACTCCAGCGGTGGACTGTCTTACTACACCCAGCTACGTCTTAAATTTCAGAATCATTTTAGCAATAAAGTGAGCATATATAAATAAATATAGTATACTGACATGTGGGATGCTGTTTTGATGTTATATTTTGAAAGAAACTGGACGCCAGAAGTGGGAAGGTGGTGGAGGCCATGATGGTACATCCTGCACTGCTCAGTGCTAAATCTTTAGGCTTTCAAAATTAAACATGCAAACAGCATCACAGATGTCAATATACTATATTTATTTATATACGCTGACTTTATTGCAAAGATTACTCTGAAATTCAAGATGTAGCTGGGTGTAGTAAGATATCTGCTGCTGTGTTCTGACTGCAGGTGTTTTGTCAGATTAGCAAACCTGGTAGGGGTGCAATGCATGCGCAGCTGACGGAATATCACTTCCGTTACCTATTCTGACAAAACACTGGCACACATGAAGGCCCACCTTAAGGTTGAGTATCCCCCCATGGCAGCCACAGCCTAGTCCCCAGGCATTGATGGGGATGGCACAAAGCAAAGGTTTCCTATATGTGTGTGTGGTAAAGTGACCCGGTACAAAGTGCCTAATGAAGCCCAGAAAAACCCAAGCAGGGTAGGCCTTCCATGTGACCCAGCACCTGGCACCAAACCTCTTCTTCTGGGGTCCCTCCGCGGTGCTCCTGGCTCCTCCTCTTCTTGACTGCAACCCTTAGAATAGGAATGACCTCCCCCTTAGATTAGGAGTGCGTCTTCAGATTAGGAGTGCCCCTCTTGGAATAGGAGTGACCTTTCCCTTAGATTAGGAATGCCCCCTTAGACTAGGAATGCCCCCCTTAGATTAGGGGTGTCCTCTTAGACCAAATTGCCTCACCCTTTAGATTAGAAGTCCCCCCTTACCCTTCAGTCTGGTCACTCTTGGTGCTTTTTTCTTTCTTTTTTTTTCTCCTTTAGTTTTCTCCCCCATTTCCCTTACCTTTTCCCTTTCTCCTTTTCGTTATTTCCTCTTCCATTTTTGTTTTACTTTATCTCCTCTTTGATTTCATTCTCTCTTATCCTTGCCCTGCTCTTCTATCATTATTCCCTTGCTTTACTCGCTTTTCCTTAGCCTCGCTCCTACACACTTGCAATTTCTCCTTCACTGTGGTAAACCTAAAGTGGTGCTGGCCATATGTCACGGGTTTCTGTGATGATGGCGACCTGCAGATAAGCCTCCTCCCGTCACCCTGTTGCCATGAGTGCTGTGATTGGTGGCAGGGGCTCTGGATAGAAACATAACCGCTGGGTCCTAGTGGCTGCTTGTTTTTGATTGGGCGAATCTGGTTTATGTGCCCAGTCTAGTGCATATACACTGACATCAGACATGCGGGCGGTATTCCTCAAAGATTTTGGGGTTATGCTTTAGGTTACTTTGATGCTTGTTCATTTTTAAGGCTTTCTGGTGGGATTCTGATGTAAAATTGACATCACAGGGTGGGGGTGTTACCATTTTTTCATTTTTTACATGGTCTGATTGGTGGCTAAAGTATTTATATTCTGTTTTGACACTGTTGCACTTTATCCCATGTCTGACGAAGGGGCCCTGCATGGCTCGGAAATGTTGCACTTATCTCTGTGCTGTGATCTCTTTCATTAAAAAAACTTTTGGATGGAAGTTGTCGATCCATGGTGTGCTGGCGAATATGTACACTTATCTTACAGGGCTGGTAACAGGAGCCATGATCGGGGGGGGGGGGGGGTGTAGAAGGAGCAGCTCTGCACATTGAGTGTCTAGGGATGATACTAGCCAATAACAGCAAAGACTATGGCGGTGGCAGCAACAGAGGTGTGGGGGTGGGGTGGTGAGAAGCAGACAATGCACAGGCATGGTCACCGCTTCTCGCTCTGCTCTCTGTGCCAGCTGCAGCCACTCTCCTGCTGTAAGCAGCAATGCTGATCAGGCAACTGGTGGCTGGGATATTCAGAGGGGAGGTGGGTAAGGTTCCTGTGCAGCGATCTAACACTCCCCTCCTCCACTCCCGGCATAATAAAATTGTGCCCAGAGTGTGCCTCCCCTTGAATTTTAACTTAATTAATGTAGCACTAAAATCAAAACTAGTTTTCATTTTGAATAGAGTAAAGGAGGGCTATAACCCCTGTCAATTTTTAGCTGTCATCTGTGTCCCGTTGGGGAGATTTTCCTTAATTTCTTGTCCCAAAGCGAAGACAGGAAGTGGGAGAAAATTCCTCCAAAATTAGGAAACCAGAATTTCCCCTGTTCTGGTGACAACCCAAAATTTGGATTTTTTTTTCATTCTTGGTGATAATGGTAAATAGGACAATATATAGAGTGAATCTCCCTTGCAGTGGCACAGAAATAAATAAAACCCTGACATGTTCCATCCAAAACTAAAAAAAGTTTGCCTTTAGTTTAACTTTAGAATTCTATGTGGTAAATTCTCAACTGGAAATAAGGGATGAAGTTCAATTTACCAAGAAAACAAATCTTTTTTTTTATCTTCAGTTTAATACACAGATGGCTGAACTTTTTGTAGGTATTTATAGATTTGTTTCCTCCCAGTAGTGCTACTTAATAATGCTCTGGAGAGCTTTCCTAAACGAAAGCATATGTTGACAAAATTTATTTTGGCCATAAAAGAAAGACAGTAACATAAAATGGTAATTCGGCAGCTCTTAATCTGCGTTATATGTGCTATGTTTGTAAGGTGGGTGCCACGCAAGCAGATCTTATTTTATTAAATAGCTACACAGGCTACCCTATACCCATATTTCCTGCCTGCTGAGCTATTACTAATTTGACTCAGGCTGCTTTGATATACAGATTTACATCTGGAAACTGGTAATTGTAGCATATGCCAATGCCAATTGATCTTAGAAAAAATGCCAAGGGGATTTCACAGCAAATCCAAGCAAACACATTGCTTTTAGTTTCTTACTGCATGTTTTATGCATATATACATTTTACAGCTGCTGGGTTCCAAATAATCCTATTTGAAATGTACAGGATACATTATTTTAGTCCATACCAAGCTTCCCCTTGATTTATGCAGGCAACCTATTTTCAAAACAGATTCCCAAAGTGTCAATTTTTAAAACATGTTATACAGTATAAATTTGAAACTGAAGCTTCGTTATTTTGTGTGTGTGTATATATAATGGCAAGTATCCCTTTACCTGCAGGCTGTTGCTTCTTGTAAAAAATCTTCCCGTGATGTGTCCTTCAGAACTGCGGGATACTCTCCCGAGTGGCTATCTTTTGGACACCGGAAAGTACTACCGGACATTTGGAGCGAAACTACTCTGTATATGTATCATCATATTTTCATTACAAGATATTGTGATATGTGTAACTGTTTTCTGTCATTGTTTGTTTTGTCAATCATCATATGTAGATGATTTTGTAAGCATAGTCTTTCTTGTCTTCTTTATGTAATAAACTACAACCCATTTTTAATGAAACCTCCAGTGTCTTTGCCAATTTAAGCCTCATGCACACGAGACGCAGTTAAACGCGCGTTCAGATGCAGTTGGACAGTTTTTTCAACTGCACCTGAACTCATTCAGTGTTATCCTATGTGTCCATGCACACAGTCTCGTTTTTTTCCGTTTATATGCAGTTGCGTTTAATCTCGTTTTTCCAGAAGCAAAAAAATGCGTTCAGAAACAAAAATTTCTGCGTTTCAGACGCAAAACGCGGCAAAACGCGGTAAAACGCGGCAAAACGCCGCTACCGCGTTTAGCCGCGTTTGCGTTTATATGCGTTTTTAAAGGTGACCTTTTTTTTTACATTAAAAATCTCAAAAATGATTGCAAATGATGAAAAACCATTAGAAAAATATTTTAAACAATTGCAATTGCAAGTGGACAATCCACAACTTGTGGCAAGTGACGTGGCAAGTGGACAATCCACAACTTGTGGCAAGTGACATGGCAGGTGGCAAGTGATGTGGCAAGTGGACAATCCACAACTTGTGGCAAGTGACGTGGCAGGTGAAGTGGCAAGTGACGTGGAAAGTGGACAATAGACAACTTGTGGCAGGTGACGTGGCAAGTGACCTGGCAGGTGACGCGGCAAGTGACTTGGCAGGTGACGTGGCAAGTGGAAAATCAACAACTTGTCGCAGGTGACTGGCATGTGACGTGGCAAGTGGACAATCCATAACTTGTGGCAGGTGACGTGGCAAGTGACGTGGCAAGTGGACAATCCACTTGTGGCAGGGGACGTGGCAAGTGACATGGCAAGTGGACAATCCACAACTTGTGGCAGGTGATGTGGCAAGTTATGTGGCAGGTGATGTGACAAGTGGACAATCCACATCTTGTGGCAAGTGACGTGGCAGCTGACGTGGCAAGTGACGTGGCAGGTGACGTGGCAGGTGATGTGGCAAGTGACGTGGCAAGTGGACAATCCACAACTTGTGGCAGGTGACGTGGCAGGTGATGTGGCAAGTGACGTGGCAGCTGACGTGGCAAGTGGACAATCCAAAACTTGTGGCAGGTGACGTGGCAAGTAGACAATCCACAACTTGTGGCAGGTGATGTGGCAAGTGACGTGGCAGGTGATGTGGCAAGTCACGTGGCAAGTGGACAATCCACAACTTGTGGCAGGTGATGTGGCTGGTGACGTGTCAAGTGGACAATCCACAGCTTGTGGCAGGTGGCATGGCAGATGACGTGGAAAGTGGACAATCCACATCTCGTGGCAAGTGACGTGGCAGCTGACGTGGCAAGTGACGTGGCAAGTGGACAATCCAAAACTTGTGGCAGGTGACGTGGCAAGTGACGTGGCAAGTGGACAATCCACAATTTGTGGCAGGTGACGTGGCAGGTGATGTGACAAGTGGACAATCCACATCTTGTGGCAAGTGACGTGGCAGCTGACGTGGCAAGTGACGTGGCAGGTGACGTGGCAAGTGACATGGCAAGTGGACAATCCACATCTCGTGGCAAGTGACGTGGCAGGTGATGTGGCAAGTGACGTGGCAAGTGGACAATCCACAACTTGTGGCAGGTGACGTGGCAGGTGATGTGGCAAGTGACGTGGCAGCTGACGTGGCAAGTGGACAATCCAAAACTTGTGGCAGGTGACGTGGCAAGTGACGTGGCAGGTGACGTGGCAAGTGATGTGGCAAGTGGACAATCCACAGCATGTGGCAAGTGATGTGGCAAGTGGACAATCCACAACTTGTGGCAGGTGACGTGGCAGGTGACGTGGCAAGTGAACAATCCACAACTTGTGGCAGGTGACGTGGCAAGTGACGTGGCAGGTGAAGTGGCAAGTGACGCGGCAAGTAGACAATCCACAACTTGTGGCAGGTGATGTGGCAAGTGACGTGGCAGGGGATGTGGCAAGTCACGTGGCAAGTGGACAATCCACAACTTGTGGCAGGTGATGTGGCTGGTGACGTGTCAAGTGGACAATCCACAGCTTGTGGCAGGTGGCATGGCAGATGACGTGGAAAGTGGACAATCCACATCTCGTGGCAAGTGACGTGGCAGCTGACGTGGCAAGTGACGTGGCAAGTGGACAATCCAAAACTTGTGGCAGGTGACGTGGCAAGTGATGTGGCAGGTGACGTGGCAAGTGATGTGGCAAGTGGACAATCCACAGCTTGTGGCAAGTGACGTGGCAAGTGGACAATCCACAACTTGTGGCAGGTGACGTGGCAGGTGACGTGGCAAGTGAACAATCCACAACTTGTGGCAGGTGACATGGCAAGTGACGTGGCAGGTGATGTGGCAAGTGACGCGGCAAGTAGACAATCCACAACTTGTGGCAGGTGATGTGGCTGGTGACGTGGCAAGTGGACAATCCACAGCTTGTGGCAGGTGGCATAGCAGATGACGTGGAAAGTGGACAATCCACATCTCGTGGCAAGTGACGTGGCAGGTGATGTGGCAAGTGACGTGGCAAGTGGACAATCCACAATTTGTGGCAGGTGACGTGGCAGGTGATGTGGCAAGTGGACAATCCCCAACTTGTGGCAAGTGACGTGGCAAGTGGACAATCCACAACTTGTGGCAGGTGCCGTGGCAAGTGACACGGCAAATGCAAGTGTACAACTGCTCTCTATGCTGCTGCTGCTCACTCTGATCAAAATAGCAGAAATAGTTAAAAAAAATGCTTTGAGAGCTTGGGGAGGGTCTACATGATGTTATCTTTATAAACGCGTCTAAACGCAAACGCGTCTAAACGCGTCTAAACGCGTCTAAACGCGACATGCAAACGCGGCAAAACGCGCGTTTCTAAACGCGCGTTTCAGCTTTTTTTTAACAGAGGTTTCATCTGCGTCTCGTGTGCATGAGGCCTTAAAGTCCCAAATTTATCGGAGGGGTACAAACACTTTTTTTCTATACATACAAGTATGTGGCAAACTCACTGTAATATCTGACATGGTGAGAACCTCTATTTATCTTTAGAGTTAACAGCAGCCTCTGCTACAGAGAAAAGTTGTGCTGCTTGTCTGCCCCCTTCTGCTCTCTAAACCATTCACAGTAATATGAATACTATTACTTTATTACAATGCATCACATTCTGTGAATGGAGGAGGTGCAGATGGATGACAGCATCTTGTCAGGGCTGGGCTCAGCCCTTCCTTCTCTGAGCTGGCCGCTCACCTGTCGGCTAATTGCCAGCTCCTATCTCTCCACAGTTATTCAGCTGTTGCTGATATCCTGCTCATCAGTCCTGCCTACTTTAGCCGTCCAGTCCAGAGGAGCTCTGCCTTCGCCTTAGTCAACATTACAGAGATGCCCGTCTGCATTCCTGTTAAAAGACTTGCTTGACTGACATCCCATCTGGCTCCAGATCCTGCTTGCTGTTTTACTACGCTCATCTCCGGCTCCCTGACGTTTGGCTTGTCTGACAATCCGTTCTGGTTCTTGAACTCTGGCTATGTTTTGACTATGTTTGTTCTATTTATTTTATTATTAAACAAGTGTGATTTACCTGTACTTCTGTCTCGGTCTAATTTCATGGTTTCTGACAGTAGGCAAATGCCATGAATTCAGAAGATACAGTCAATCCACTTGTTGGTAATATTTTTTCCAGATTGGATGAGCAAGATCACCACATGGATCAGTTTGCCATGGCTTTTACAAATGCTCCTGAGTCACTTACCTGGAGTCTCCCACTGAGGCTGCTCTGGTACAACCTGAGTTGCAGGCCATCCCTGTTGCTGTGCCAGTCTCTGTGCAGGCACCCCCCTCAAGTATTACCTCTATAAGAGGTATGTCTGGTTCCGCTACACTTCCCCATCGATTTGGGGGTGATCTAGCTCAATGTAGAGGGTTTCTCAACCAGGTTGAGATATACTTTGAGATGCTGCCCCAGGCGTTTCCCACGGATGGAAGCAAAGTAGGCTTCATGATATCTTTGCTTTCTGAGAGAGCCTTGGCCTGGGCAAACCCTCTATGGGAGATGCAAAAACCTGTTGTCTTGAGTTACCTTGAGTGTAGGGTATTTGACGTTCCTGCACGCTCCGTTTCTGCTGCCAAGTGCCTCTTGTTCATCAAACAGAGTACAGGAACTGTTGCTGACTATGCCATTGAATTCTGTACTCTGGCAGCAGAGGTTGCTTGGAACAATGAGGCCCTCATGGCTGCTTTTTATCATGGTCTCTCGGATTCCATTAAGGATGAGATAGCAGGCAGAGATATGTGCTTTCAGGTCTGGTATGGATATTAAGTGGAATCCCGAGATAGGACCCTTCAGGTCTGGTATGGATATTAAGGGGAACCCCGTGCAAAAATTTAAAAGAAAAATGGCGTGGGGGTCCCCCTCAAAATCCATACCAGACCCTTCAGGTCTGGTATGGATTTTAAGTGGAACCCCACGCCAAAATGAAAAAAAAATGGCATGGGGGTCCCCCCAAAAATCCATACCAGACCCTGATCAATGCAAGCAACCTGGCTGGCCACAGAAAAAGAGGGGGGATGATTGAGCGCCCCCCCTCCTAAACCGTACCAGGCCACATGCCCTCAACATGGGGAGGGTGATTTGGGGTAGCCCCCCAGAGTATCTTGTCCCCATGTTGATGGAGACAAGGGCCTCATCCCCACAACCCTTTCCCGGTAGTTGTGGGGGCCTGCGGGGGGCGGGGGACTTATCGGATTCTGGAAGCCCCCTTTAACAAGGCGACCCCCAGATCCCGGCCTCCCTCCTGTTTGAAATAGTAATGGTGTACAAATGTACCCTTACCATTTAACAAAAAAAGTGTTAAAATGGTACAAATGACAAGACACGGCTTGGGACAAGTTCTTTATTAAAAAATAAAAATGTTCCATGAAGTCGATTCATCTTCTTCTCTCGCTCCGCCAACGGACCGAAAAAGAAAAGAAAATACCTGCATGCCCCCACCAATCCGCCTCCATGGGAGGCTCCCGCCATAATGACCATCCTCTCAGTTGACAGTTCTTTTATAACTGAGGACGGGGCCACGTGGTGAGGTACCTGGGTGACCCCACCCCCCTCATGGGGACTTCCCTATGGCTTTCCCGGTGCGGGGCCACTCGGTTACCTCTGAGAGTGCTTTGCATCCTTGTAGCTACTTTTCCAAGAAATTGTCACCTGCAGAGTACAATTACGAGATTGGCGACAGAGAGCCGTTGGCGATCATTTTAGCCCTGGAAAAATGGAGACATCTCCTTGAAGTTACCACTGTGCCACATTCTTGTCTGAGGCTAAATGCCTCTCTCCCAGAAGGGCACAATGGGCTCTTTCCTTGTCAAGTTTCAATTACATTGTCTCATTCTTACCTGGTACTAAGAATGTAAGGGCTGACACCTTGTCACAACAATTTTCCTCCACTTCCAAGTTGGAGTCAGATCCGGTTCATGTGATTCCTCCTGATCGTATTCCGGCTACGGTTCGCACCAGTCGAACTTCTCTTTTGGGTGACAAAATTCTTGCCACTCAGATCCATGCTCGACATAACCAGGTTTTCCTTTAATCATGCTCGAGTTTTGTTTAAGGGCTCTGACCTGCTCTTCAAAATCTTTGGTATCTGTGCAGTTTTGCCAGACTCTAAAATTTTGTCCGACCCGGATGTTTCTAAATCGAGAGGGTGGATAAAATCTGCTTCTAAAAAAAAAAATGATTTACTGCTTTCTTAACAGTTTAGTAGTCACTAAAATAGAAAGACAATCCTGTGAGCAACCAAGTTCTAGATGCTAAACGTAAATAAAATACCTAAAGCTGCTAGTGTTACACACATCACATATATCGTGCAAAAACAACTATAAATATATATACACTGAGCTAAAAGGTATCTATAAGAAGTGCACAGTAAATAAATGATCTCAAATTAACTAGTTGCTGACCGCCGGCCGTCAAATGACGGCTAGGCGGCGCACCTATTGTGGCGGGAGGCCGTCATATGACGGCCTCCCGTTTAAACAGGGAATGCGAGTGAACGTGCGTGCGCACCCCTGTTTCTTCGGTGGCGGCATGTCACGGAGACACCGCTCGCCACCGAAGGGGGTGAACAGCCATTGGTTATGGCTGTTTACCACGTGATCGGCCATGATGAAGTCACAGGCGATCACAGATGGTCACACCCCGACTGTGCACGGCGCATGCGCGTGATCATGAGCACGCTGCGCGTGCACGTCGGTGGCGGCGTGTTCCCCGGGAACACTGCTCGTCACCGACGCTGGTAAACAGCCATTGGCCGGCTGTTTACCCACGTGATCGGCTGTGATCCTTTCACAGCCGATCACTAAAATGTAAACAAACCACGGTAACGAGATTGCGGTAACATCTCGTTACCACCTACAGTACACATCAAGCACACTGATTGCCCCCCCCCCCCCCCCCCAATAAAGAGGACCTGTCACCACCCCTCATAGTACCTGTCAATCACAGTCCATCAGAGTACCTGTCACAGTCCATCAGAGTATTTGAGTACCTGTCACAGTCCATCAGAGTATTTGAGTACCTGTCACAGCCCATCAGAGTACCCGAGTACCTGTCACAGCCCATCAGAGTACCCGAGTACCTGTCCCAGTCCATCTGAGTACCCGAGTACCTGTCCCAGTCCATCTGAGTACCAGAGTACCTGTCCCAGTCCATCTGAGTACCGGATTACCTGTCTCGGTCCATCTGAGTACCCGAGTACCTGTCACAGTTCATCTGAGTACCCGAGTACCTGTCACAGTTCATCTGAATACCTGTCACAGTTCATCTGTGTACCCGAGTACCTGTCACAGTCCATATGAGTACCTGTCACCGCCCTTCAGAGTACCCAAATACCAGTCACCAAGCCATCAGAGTACCTGTCACCAGGCCATCAGAGTACCCGAGTACCTGTCACCAGGCCATCAGAGTACCCGAGTACCTGTCACCAGGCCATCAGAGTACCCGAGTACCTGTCACCAGGCCATCAGAGTACCCGAATACCTGTCACCAGGCCATCAGAGTACCCGAGTACCTATCTCCAGCCCATCAGAGTACCCGAGTACCTATTTGCAGCCCATGTCTCATAGAATATACGTTGGGGTGTTTGCTTTTCAAAATGGGGTAATTTTGTGGGTAATTTCACTGTCCTGGTGGTCCAGGACCTTCAAAAGTGTGATGGGTAGGAATGAAATGAGATGTGTCATTTATGCTCCTAGAATGCCTGAACGTACTACTTCAATGTTCGACCTCTCTATGTGACCACGCTGTGTAAAAGTCCTACACATGTGGTATCGCCATACTCAGGAAGAGTAGCAGAATGTATTTTGGGATGTAATTTTTGCTATATACATGCTATGTGTTAGAAATATCTTATAAATTGCCAATTTTGTGTAAAAAAATAAAAATGCGTTTTAATTTTTTTCCACGTATTCCAAAAACTTCTGGAAAAAAATTAACCGTTCAAAAGACTCATTATGCCTCACAGATTATACGTTGGGGTGTTGGCTTTCCAAAATGGGGTCATTTTATGGGAAATTCCATTGTCCTGGTACTCCAGGGCCTTCAAAAGTGTAATAGGTGGTTGAGAAATGAGATGCGTCATTTTTGCTCGTAGAACATCTGAAGGTACTACATCAATGTTGGTGTTCTGTATGTGGCCAGGCTGTGTAAAAGACTCACATATGTGGTATCGCCGTACTCGGGAAGAGTAGCAGAATGTATTTTGGGGTGTAATTTGTTGTATGCATATGCTGTGTGTGAAAAATAACCTGATAATATGACAATTTTGTAAAAAAAAAAAAAAAAAAAAAAATCTTAATTTTGCAAAGAATTGTGGGAAAAAACTTAAAAAAACTCACCATGCTACTTACTTAATACCTTGGAATGTCTACTTTGTAAAAAGGGGTCATTTGGGGGGTATTTGTACTTTCCTGACTTGTTAGTGTCTCAAGAAATGAGATACACCTGATGTACTGAAGGCCTGATCAGATGTGATCAATTTTCAGCGATTGGCACCATAGTTTGTAGACTATAACTTTCACAAAGACCAAATAATATATACTAATGTGGGTTATTTTTACCAAAGATAGGTAGCAGTATAAATTTTGGGCAAAATTTATGAAGAAAAATTACTAATTAGCAAAAATTTATGACATTTTATTTAGAGCACAGGGCGGCCCCTGGCAGCTGGTGAGTGTCAGCAGTTTCATTCTTTATCTGTATTAGTGGATTCACTGTCTTCTCTGGTAAAATCTCTGTCCCCTGCTGTTAACCCTGTCCTTGCTGCTCCTGCTCCTCTGCTCAGCCGATGTTATTATTCCTAGCTTTTCTCCTGTGTCACAAGTTTCCTCTCCGCTGGCTAGAACAATTCCTGTTAATGATCACAGCTTTTTCACTGGGCAGGCACCTTTAGTTGCAGAATTACCTGAATCATGTATGAAGCTTGTAATGCCCTGTGAAATTTCTCCCCTGGGTTATCATGTAAGCAAGTCTCTGTCAGAAACCATGAAACAGACTGAGACAGAAGTACAATCAAATCACACTTGTTTATTAATAAAAATAAAAGGTAAATAGAAAAAAGTGTAGTCAAGCATAGCCAGAGTCCAGTAGCCAGATCGGTTAGTCAGCCAGTCCAAAGTTCATTAACCAGATCGGGTAATCAGCCAGGCCAGAAGTCAGGGATCCAAGGAGAGCAACCGCAAGCAGGATAAGAAGCCAGGAGGAATGTCAGCAAGCCAGTCTTTGAAACAAACAGCAGGAGATGGTTCCTTGTGATGTGACCAACGTGAAGGCAAAGGAAAAAGTGAGCTGGAAGGATTTAAATAGGCAGGTCAGACGAGCATCATCGGGAACAGCTGGTAACTGTGGAAAGAGAAGAGAGCTGGCAATTAGCTGACAGCTGAGCGGTCAGCCCAGAGGAGGAAGGGCTAAGCCAGCCCTGACAGTACCCCCCCTCAATGACCCCTCTCCCTTGGAGGGCCACCGGGCTTGAGGGGAAACCATCTATGGAACTCGCGGAGGAGGACAGGGGCATGTACGTGCGCCGTTTTTTTTTTTTTAAAGCCAGCAATACTGCAGCTGCTGACTTTTAAAATAATGACACTTACCCGCCCAAGGCGCACCCGCGATGTCGGCACCCGAAGCCGATCTCTCGATCGTCTCTCTGGTGCTGCCGCCGCCATCTTGGGTATGGGAATCAGGAAGTGGAGCCTTTCGGCTTCATTTCCCGGTCCCTACTGCGCATGCGCGAGTCGCGCTGCGCAATAAGGATGGTCCCCGCTGTCTCTGGGATCCGTGTGTTTCCCAGCAGGCAGCGGGGGACCTTTGGAAAGGGGTGTAGATTCTGCAGAAAGGGGCGTACCTTCTGCAGAATCTATGCCGGAAGTGGGTGCAGATACCTGTACTGTACAGGTACCTGCACCCCCCTCCCCCCTGAAAGGTGCCAATTGTGGCGCTGGAGGGGGGGAGGGTTCCAATGAGCGGAAGGTCCACTTTAGGGTGGACCTCCGCTTTAAACCCAGGAGCATTCCTCCGGACCATACCCCTTCCAATGCACCAGGTACTGTATGCGTCCACGGAACCTACGGTAGTCAACAATGGATTGTACCTCATACTCCTCATGGTTCTCAACCTGAATAGGTTGAGGACGTGGCACCAAGGTGGTAAATCGGTTACAGAACAACGGTTTCAATAAGGAGACATGAAACTAGGGCATACTAGGAGGAAGGTCCAAAGCGTAAGCTACTGAGTTAATCCTGCGAAGGATACGGAAAGGTCCAATAAACCGAGGTGCAAACTTCAGAGAGGGAACACGAAGCCAGAGGTTGCGAGATGACAGCCAGACCCTGTCCCCAACCTGGTAGGAAGGCGCAGGCAGGCGTCTGCGGTCAGCATGGAGTCTGTACCTATCATTGGCATGATACAAAGCCTCCTGGACTTGTACCCAAGTAGAACGAAGACCATGGAGATGCTCCTCTAACGCAGGAATACTCTGTGGAACAAACGAGTCAGGCAAAATGGAAGGTTGGAAACCATAATTCGCCATAAATGGAGACAATCGAGAGGCAGAATTCAAAGCACTGTTGTGAGCAAACTCTGCCCAAGGTAATAGGTCCGACCAGTTGTTATGATGGTCAGAAATATAGCAACGTAAGAATTGCTCCAAGGACTGATTGTCTCGTTCTGCGGCCCCATTAGACTGCGGGTGATACGCAGAAGAGAACGCAAGCTGGATTCCCAACTGTGCACAAAAGGCTCGTCAGAACCGGGAGACAAACTGACTGCCCCTATCCGAGACAATCACCTTGGGTAGCCCATGTAAGCGAAAGATCTCCCGAGCAAAAATGGAAGTCAGTTCCTTAGAGGTGGGCAACTTCTTAAGTGGAATAAAATGGCACATCTTTGAGAACCAGTCAACCACCATAAGGATAACAGTGTTGCCTTGGGAGTAGGCAATTCCACAATGAAATCCATAGACAGGTGAGCCCAGGGCCTCTCTCCATTGGGTATGGGTTGTAGGAGGCCCACTGGAAGGTGTTGTGGAGTCTTACTCTGAGCACACATGGGACAGGCAGCTGCGAAGGCAGTAACATCAGCCCGTAGACTAGGCCACCACAATTGTTGGGAGATGGCCCAAATAAGTTGATTCTTCCCAGGATGGCCAGCTGCCTTGGGAGAATGGTAAGACTGAAGCACTGCAGTACGGAGACTCTCTGGGACAAAGCAGCGGTCACAAGGCTTATCAGGAGGAGCATGGACCTGAGCAGCAAGAATTTTGTCACCCAAAGGAGAAGTAAGACTGGTGTGAACCGTAGCCAAGATACGATCAGGAGGAATCATAGGAACCGGAACCGACTCCGACTTGGAAGTGGAGGAAAATTGTCGTGACAAGGCATCAGCCCTTACATTCTTAGTACCGGGTAAGAATGAGACAATGTAATTAAAGCTCGACAAGAAAAGAGCCCACCGCGCCCTTCTGGGAGAGAGTCGCTTATCCTCAGACAAGAATGTAAGATTCTTATGGTCAGTAAGAATAAGAACGGGCACAGTGGTACCTTCAAGGAGATGTCTCCATTCTTTCAGGGCTAAAATGATCACCAACAGCTCTCTGTCACCAATCTCATAATTGCACTCAGCAGGTGACAATTTCTTGGAAAAGTAGCCACACGGATGCATAGAGCTCTCAGAGTTAGGACGTTGAGACAGAAGGGCGCCAACTCCAGTCTCAGAAGCATCAACTTCTAGGATAAAAGGCAACGTAGGATCAGAATGTGCCAACACAGGAGCAGAAACAAAGGCAGCCTTTAGAGTCTTAAAGGCCTTAATGGACTCCGGAGACCAACTCTGTGGGTTACCATCCTTTCTGGTCATATCAGTCAGAGGCTTGACCAGAGACGAGAAGTTACGAATAAACTTCCGATAGTAGTTGGCAAAGCCCAGGAAATGTTGCAGAGGACGTAAACCCACGAGTCGAGGCCACTGTAGGACTGCTGACAGTTTCTCTGGGTCCATCGAAAAACCAGCAGTGGAAATGACATAGCCCAGGAATGTAACCTGTTCACGATGGAACTCGCACTTCTCCAGTTTACAATAGAGATTGTTCTCGGGCGGAGTTTGCCGGAGACCAAGATGGCCGCGATCTAGAGCAGCTCTGTCCACAGCGGGACATTAGCGGCTAAAATCACAGCCCCAGAGCATCATCCAGGCTAGCAACAGCGGCGTTCTGGAAGCCAAGAATGACCGGCACACGGAGCCATAATGACCAGACGGAAAACCGGTGGTGTCCAGCCCCAGAAGCTGACGGAATTTTTCCCGCCGGGGCCTAGGCAAAATGGCGCTGGAGCAGCATCTACGCCTGCAACGAGGCAGATGCTGCACATGCAGGAGGGGAAGGCACATAAGAGAAGGAGCCCGCCGAAAGCCGCCCTGTCCCCATCATCTACTCCCACAACTGGCAGCCCAGAGAAGACAAGGATGAGGCTGGACGCCGCGGAGGAAGATATAGAGGTGAGCTCTGCACTTGATTCAGGGGAGGACACTAGAGAGCTACCAGACTCCATTGACCAGTTCCCCACAAACAATCAGCCTGTAGTTGACACAGTTCTCAAAGAGATGCTGGTTTCCTTACGGAGCTCTCTACACTCGAACATAGTTTCATGCATGCATTCCTTTGGCAAAAACCTACAAGCAGTATCAGACAGGGTTCTACATGTAGAGACTAAAATGGGGGAATTTGCCTCCACTATTAACGCGTTGGTGGACGCAAACGAAGAGAATGAGAATGATATTTAGAGCGTCAGGGCTAAAATGGCCGATATGGAAGACAGGGCCAGGAGAAACAATATTAAGATCCGCTGTATACCAGAAACGGTCTTACAACAAGATTTGCGTGACTATTTCGGCCAGCTGTGTGTTTCTGTGCTACCAGATTTAACTGCCCTGGACTTCACTGTGGACAGAATCCACCGGCTCCCTAAACCCTCACACATGCCAGCTAGTGTGCCTAGATATGTAATACTGAGGCTTCACTTTTTTCATACAAAAGAGCAGCTGATGCAGATCTTCCATCAGAGGGATCATATCCCAGCACAGTACACTGAACTGCAGCTCTTCGCGGACTTGTCCCAGTACACCCTTCAGAAGCGTAGGAATCTTAATACCATAATGAAAACACTCAGAAACAACAAGCTCAGCTACAAATGGGGATTCCCCACAAAACTGCTTATTACAAGAGAGGGGAAGGAATACATAATTGATTCCATGGCCAAAGGTTTAGCCCTCCTGGAGACATGTGGCATAATACCCGAACGGACTGCCACTATGGGATCTCCCCAGAACAACAACAACCAGGATTCCTCTTGGCGAATTGTCAATCACAGGAACGCCCGCTCCCACAAATAAGAGGGGTCTGGGGCAAGATTAACATTCCTCACCCTCTGTGGGAGAGCTTACTTGACCTGTTCAGTTCTCCCAGTTGTTGGTCGGTTTGACCACCTTTCCCCCTACTATTCAGTGAGTGGTTATGTGCCACACCCATCCCCCTCCTTTCATGGTTGGGCTATCGGCCCTAGTTTTGGTGCTTTTTTGTTTTACAATTAACTTTTCCTTTCACCTAACAGTCAAGGACGACCCCATAGTATCAAGGAGACCCAGGATCTCACGCCAGGGACTGTATCAAACTTCAACCACTCAATGCCTGCATTTCGAACGCCTCACCAACAGTAAGTGGACGATACCCACACCGCAACACATTCCATCTATAAAATGCCACCCATGGCTGTTAAATTTTTGACTATAAACACAAAGGGCCTCAACCATCCAGCGAAGTGGAAGTCATTATGAAAGGAAGCCATGCAACAAAAGTATGATGTCCTATGTGCTCAGGAAACGCACTTTAGCGCTCTATCACCGCCTAAGTGTACCCACCCTAGGTTCCCGTTTATCTTTTATGCTAATTCTGATCTAAAGAGCAAAGGAGTGCTGATAGCTGTGAGAGATACTGTGGCTTTCAAACTCCATGAGGCTATTTGTGACACTCACGGAAGATATATAATTTTGATTTGTGAAATTAACTCTACCACTTATACAATTGTTAATGTGTATGCTCCTAATACCAGACAAATAAGATTTTTCCACAGAAAAAATACTTAGAGTACAAAAGGGTCTGTTGGCAATATGCGGGGATTTAAACATCACCCCGGATCCAGTAGTAGACTCAACTTCTCAACCAAAACGTACGCCTCCTTCCCTTAAACCTGCTCTAAGGTCTTATGATTTATACGATGCCTGGCGATGTCTCAATGCTGACGAAAGAGACTACTCCTTTTTCTCTAATGTCCATAAGTCTTATAGCAGGATTGATCTTTTCTTGGTGGATAAGATAATGTTATTTCAATGCAAAAAGTCGGTTATTAATAATATCACCTGGTCTGACCACGCTTCGGTGTGTTTGGAGGTGGGTGACCCCTCTACATGGGGATTTTCCCTAGTGTGGAGAGCTAACCCCAAACTCCTCCAGGATACATCTATAAGGGAACGCATACACGAATTACTAAAATAGTTTTTTGAGCTTATCCAAGACTCAGTACCTTTCCCATATGCAGTGTGTAACGCTCACAAAGTGTTCGCAAGGGGAATCTTGATACAACAAGGGGCCAGGCTTCGGAGGAGGAGGCAGCAGAAGGTTGAACAACTAGTTTCCCAAATAGATCTAATTGAGACAAATAACAAAACGTGTATCTCTACCCAACACACAGAACAATTACAGAATTTACGGGCGGAATTGAGAGCCTTGTTCCTAGATGATTTTCAGATTGTTCTCTCTTAGTTTCTGAAGTACACGACAGACATCTGAGTGGTGGCTCTCCAGGGACTTGGAAAATATGAGGATATCATCGAGATAAACCACCACACACAATTGCAACAAATCTCAGAGGACATCGTTAATAAATTCCTGGAAAACTGCCGGGGCATTACAAAGGCCAAAAGGCATTACCAGTTATTCATAATGGCCTGTTCTGGTATTAAACGCAGTTTTCCACTCGTTGCCCTCCTTAATGTCCACGAGATTGTATGCCCCTCTCAGGTCAAGCTTTGTGAAAACCGTTGCTCCCTTGAGACGGTCAAATAACTCTGCAATCAATGGAATCGGGTAGGCATTCTTAATCGTAACATGATTGAGACCCCTATAATCTATACAAGGTCTCAGTTCACCGCTATTCTTTTTCACAAAGAAGAAACCAGCACCAGCAGGAGACGAGGACTTGCGGATGATACCTCGAGAAAGTGCGTCAGCAACATACTCCTCCATGGCCTTATCCTCCAAGACTGACAAAGGGTAAACCTGGCCACGAGGAGGTATGGCACCAGGTTGAAGGTCAATTGCGCAATCATAAGGCCGGTGTGGAGGCAAACTACGGCTTAACCTTTATCAAAGACATCGCCAAAATCCGGCAGGGAGGGGAGTGAAGCAGTGCACAGGACCTTGGATACCTTCGGGAAGCATGTCTCACTGCATTGTGGTGACCAGGAGAGAACCTCAGCACGGAGCCATTCAAAAGAGGGGTTGTGCCTCTGTAACCAAGGATAACCAATAACCAGTGGAAATCTGGGTGAGGAAATAACTTGGAATTGGATTATCTCATGGTGAAGAACCCCTACAGCCATGGACAATGGAACCGTCTCATGAGTCACATGGGCAGGCTGTAAAGGTCTCCTGTCAAGAGCCTCAATGGCAAGTGGAGTGTCACGCAGCTGCAGTGGAATCGGGTGCTCCGAAACAAATGCAGCATCAATGAACAGGCCTGCAGCCCCAGAGTCGATTAGAGCCTGTATCTTGATGGATGACTCAGCCCAAGAAAGGGTGACCAAAACCAGGGGCTTATCCTCCTGGATAACTGGGGATGAAACAACGCCACCTAAGGTCTGTCCATGACAGGACCTCAAGGTTCGGGCATTCCCTGGACGGGTAGGACAAGACTTCAAAAAGTGACCAGTCTGGCCACAATAAAGGCACAATCTCTCCCTCCTCCTAAAGGCTCCTAAAGGCTTCACGCGTCTTATCCGCAGAGAGACACGTGAAGCCCAGGTGCATGGGTTCATCTTCACTGACCAACTCTGTACCAGGAGGCATGGGAGGTGAGGGAGGCATGGGTGGGACTACAAAGCTCGGAGGCAAACGTACAGTAGGCTTCCGCAAGCGCTCCTTAAGGGAAAGTCTTTCTCTGAGTCTGGAGTCAATGAGGATGGCAAACGAGATAAAGCTCTCCAGCTCAGTGGGTATATCTCAGGCTGCTATCTCATCCTTAATGGAATCCGAGAGACCATGAGAAAAAGCAGCCACGAGGGCCTCATTGTTCCAAGCCACCTCTGCTGCCAGAGTACGGAATTCAACGGCGTAGTCGGCAACAGTTCTCGTACTCTGTTTGATGGACATGAGGCACTTGGCAGCAGAAGCGGAGCGTGTGGGAAAGTCAAAAACACTTTTAAAGGAGGCCACAAACAGAGGGTAACTCAAGACAACAGGTTTTTGTGTCTCCCATAGAGGGTTAGCCCAGGCCAAGGCTCTCTCAGAAAGCAAAGATATCACAAAACTTACTTTGCTTCTGTCCGTAGGAAACGCCTGGGGCAGCATTTCGAAGTATATCTCAACCAGATTGAGAAACCCTCTGCATTGAACTGGATCGCACCCAAATCGCTGAGGAAGCAGAACATAACCAGACATACTTCTTATAGAGGTAATGCTCGAGGTGGGTGCCTGCATAGAGACTGGCGCAGCAGCAGGGACGGCCTGCGACTCAGATTTTACCGGAGCAGCCACCGTGGGGGATTCCAGGTGAGCCGTGAGATTCAGGAGCGTTTGTAACGCCAAGGCAAACTGATCCATGCAGTGATCTTGCTCATCCAATCTGGAAAAAATATTACCAACAAGTGGATTTACTGTATCTTCTGAATTCATGGCCTTCGCGTACTGTCAGAAACCATGAAACAGACTGAGACAGAAGTACAATCAAATCACACTTGTTTATTAATAAAAATAAAAGGTAAATAGAAAAAAGTGTAGTCAAGCATAGCCAGAGTCCAGTAGCCAGATCAGGTAGTCAGCCAGTCCAAATTTCATTAACCAGATTGGGTAATTAGCCAGGCCAGAAGTCAGGGATCTAAGGAGAGTCACCGCAAACAGGATAAGAAGCCAGGAGGAATGTCAGCAAGCCAGTCTTTGAAACAAACAGCAGGAGATGGTTCCTTGTGATGTGACCAACGCGAAGGCAAAGGAAAAAGTGAGCTGGAAGGTTTTAAATAGGCAGGTCAGATGATCATCATCGGGAACAGCTGGTAACTGGAAAGAGAAGAGAGCTTGCAATTAGCCAACAGCTGAGCGGCCAGCCCAGAGGAGGAAGGGCTAAGCCAGCCCTGACAGTCTCTGAAAGAAAAAAAGTTATCAGAGGGAATTTGTTGACATTCTATCTTTGCTCCCTTTTCATAAGGATTTTACTTTTAAATCAGATAGGTGGAGGGAAGAAACGCAGGAGGAGGATAGACGCAGGCAGGTACCCCGCTCATTTCACAATTGGTTACAGGCCTTTTTAATTTATGCAGAGGTTATGGTCGAGAAGCACCCCGGGATAGGTGGGGGTCTGTTTCAACATTTAGATCATATTTTGGAAGCATACAAAAATTTTGGTGGGTTAGGTTGGTTTTTTTATGATGAATCATTTTGTCAAAAACTGGCTATTCACCCTTTGCTCAAGTGGGGCATGAAGGACGTGGGCTTATGGCTCAATCTAATTTTGCCCCAGAAGCCGATCACCCCTAAGCAAGGTGCTGTGGTTTCCACAACAGCGGCATTTAGGAAAGGCTGCTGTTTTGCGTTCAATGAACAGCAATGCAGGTGGAACACTTTGTGTAAATACAGACATGAGTGCTCCTTTTGTGCAGGGGCACACCCGGCGTTTAAATGCTTTAAGAAAAATGCTTCAGTGTTGACACCTGGGCAAAAGGATATTTTTCACAAAAGCCTGCACTCCAGTGAGGCTGAGAAAAATGCGCCCATGGTTGGACATATACCCAAACAGGGAGAAGGCCCATGCCCTCATTGAAGGTTTTTCAAAGGGTTTTCCCTTACCTCCCTTTGCGGGTATAGGGTGTATAGTGGTGGGCAACCTCAAATCAGTTGCCAATTTTCCACAGGTAGTGAGGGATAAGGTATTGAAAGAGATTGTGGGAGGGCGAGTGGAGGGCCCTTTTAGGGACCCCCCATTCAGTAATTTTTCGTTTGTCCCCATTAGGGGTGGTTCCTAAAAAGGAACATAATTCTTTCCACCTTATCCATCACCTGTCTTTCCCGCAAGGACACACGTTGAATGATGACATCAATATGTCGTTATGTTCAGTCTCATACGCGTCCTTTGAGAATGCGATTGAGAAGATTAGATTGTGTGGTAAAGGGGCATTAATGGCTCAGGCCGATATAAATTCAGCATTTCACCTTTTGCCAATTTCCCCTGAGGCTTTTAACTCCCTGTGTTTTCATTTTGATGATTGCTTCTTTTTTGACAAGTGTCTTCCCATGGGGTGCTCATTATCATGTGCTTATTTTGAGGATTTTTCGACATTCCTGCATTGGGCGCTTTGTTTTCAATCAGACATGTTTGGGCTCGTTTTCTGGAGTCATACAATGGGCGGTCATTGTTCCAGCAAGAGTTTGTGGTTGCCCCAGACTTTTGGTTGTTTACGGGTGCAGCAGGGTCAAAGGGTTTTGGGGCAATCTGGAAAACCCATTGGTGTTGTGCTGCCTGGCCTGATCATTGGATACACCAGAAGGTGATCAAAAATATAGTGCTTCTGGAATTATTCCCTATTTTGGTTTCTCTGGAGCTATGGGGAGAGTCGTTTGTTAACCGAAGAATATTGGTGGAAACGGACAACAAAGGGGTGCTTTTTGCAGTAAACTGCCTTTCGTCTAAATCGTTGTGGGTTGTCAAAGTATTGCATCAGATAGTCTTTTTATGCCTCAAATACAATATTTGACTAAAGGCAAAATTTACGCCTGGTAAATTGAACAATATTGCTGACTCTTTGTCACGATTTCAGATGGATCGTTTTTGGAAATTGTTGCCAGAGGCGGACAAGGAGGGAGCCAGGTGTCCGGATCACGTGTGGTTTCTGGTATGATGTTGGCAGCAGAAGCAATCAGGGGTTCAGTGCCCCCCAGAACTTGGGCAGAATATGTAGCATCTTGGAGAAAGTGGTTATCGTTCCCTGGGGGATCTGGTTATGATGGTGATAGGCCCACAGAAGGCGGGCTTCTGGCTTTTGCAGAATCTCTCATGTTAGAAGGTTTTTCATATAGTCATATAGTGAAGTCTCTGGCAGGCATTTCCTTTTTCTGTCGCCTGAAAGGTTTGCCTTCCTGCATGTCTTATTTTTCGATAAAACAGGCGGTTAAAGGGTACAGAAGAAGGAACTCCGTGTCTGACAGCAGGAGACCAATTTCCTTCAAGATACTGACCGGTCTGTGTGATGCAACTCCAGTCGTGTGTTACTCGGCTTATGAGGCCTTGTTATTTAAAACTTTATTTAAAGCCTTTGTATTAGGTTTTTATGGTGCATTCCGTATCTCAGAGTTAATGCCGTGCTCCAAGTTTGGAGGTACGGGCATCCGCCATAATCAAGTAGTGTGGGAACAATCTGCGGTCCACATATGGCTGCAGCGCTCAAAGACAGACCAGTGTGGTAAGGGAACTTGGGTTACCTTACAGGCGCAGGAGGATGGGAGGGTGTGCCCGGTATTAACCATTCTCTGACCAGAAGAAGCTGACAAAATCCCCAGTCTCCTCCATGTACCATAATCAGTGGGTAGGAGGCTTGTCCCTAGTCCCCTTCAAAAGCCATTGGGTCTGTCACACAGACAGACCCAAGTGCCCCAAAGCCACCTTTAAAATAAGGAGGACCATGTAAACAGAAAGGGGTATGATAATTGAGAAGTGTGCTAGCCTGCCAACATCCTAAATAGCATTATAGAGAACAAATGCAACAAAGTGCATTAAGGGGATGCCCCCTTGGACTTTATAGGGCAGAGAAAAGTAATAGGAAATAGATATATATAAAAGGCACAGAAGTGCCAACTTTATTAATATACAAAAATAGATTTTTTTTTTTTAAATAGACACAATACACTCTTAAAGACAGTATATCAATGAGTTAACGTCCAAAAAAATGTACAATTTATATCACCCAAAGCTAACAATCCAGATTGCTGTCCAATTTAAATTAGATTCCGTTTAGGACTGGTAGCATATATCCTGACATGTTTCGGAAAATCGCATTGAAATGTATTTTTCCTTCTTCAGGGAGAGTTTTACAGTTGGATAGTTTATTCTTTTGTCTGTAACACAAATATATATATATATATATATATATATATATATATATATATATATATACACAAATACATTTACCACAAAACTGTCTTATGTCCGATTCCTGGAGCTAATTCACAGCCAAAGGTATCTCTACTTGTTTTCTTTTAAGTGCTTGTAGTAACTTTCTTTCAGACAGGTGTGTCAGACAATTCTCCCTTATTGTTCCTTGTATAATGGGATTTTTATATACAGCTTACCTGTAAAATCCTTTTCTTGAGAGTACATCACGGGACACAGGAGCTTCATTACATAGTGGGTTATATAGGCACCTCTGGTGATTGGACACTGGTTGACCCTAATTAAAGAGAATTCCTCCCCTATATAACCCCTCCCATCTGGGAGGCACCTCAGTTTTGTAGCAAAGCAATAAGAAACCACGTAAAACCCAAGAGGGGCGGGAGCCCTGTGTCCCGTGATGTACTCTCAAGAAAAGGATTTTACAGGTAAGCTGTATATAAAAATCCCATTTTCTTGATCATACATCACGGGACACAGGAGCTTCATTACATAGTGGGATGTCCCATAGCAATGCTCAGGTTGAGGGGAGGGAGACACAGATCATAAAAATAGACCGCCAGGGACCTGAGGACCTAAACTGCAGCCTGCAGTACACTGCGCCCGAAGGCGATATCCTCTTGCCCTCTGACATCCACCTGATAGAATCTGGTGAATGTGTGGACTGATGACCAAGTCGCAGCCTTACAGATCTGAGCCAGGGAGGCCTGGTGATGCACTGCCCAAGAAGCACTGACAGCCCTAGTAGAGTGCGCTTTCACCTGAAAAGGAGGAATCTTCCCCTTTAAGCTATAGGCCTGAAAAATAACTTGTCTGATCCACCTTGAGAGAGTGGATTTGACGCTGCCTGACCCCTTCTAGGGCCTTCCGGCAGAATAAATAAACAGTCAGTTTTCCTTATCTGAGCAGTTGCTTGAAGATAAAGACTGATTGCTCTAACCACATCTAAAGTGTGTAAAGATTCTTCCTCTATGGACTGAGGATTCGGAAAAAAGGATGGTAGGATTATATCCTGATTCAGATGGAAACCCGAAACCACCTTAGGTAGAAAGGACCCGCTGGGACGCATAACCACCCGGTCCTTGTGGATAATTAAATACGGCTCTTTACTGGAAAGAGCTGCCAACTCTGATACTCTTCTAGCCGTGGATATGGCTACTAAGAAGACCAGCTTTTTAGTCAAGAGGGCTAAAGAAGCCAGATGCAAAGGTTCAAATGGTTGGCCCTGTAAGGCCGAGAGAACCAAATTCAGATCCCATGGGCATACCGGAGGTTTAACTGGCGGTTTTATCCGCATAGCCCCCTGGATAAAAGCCCGTACTAGGGAGTGTGATGCAAGAGGTTTTTGAAAAAAATACCGACAGGGCCGAAATCTGCACCTTGATGGTGCTTATGGCCAAATTCATTTCTAGGCCTGACTGGAGAAAGGCCAAGATTCTGTTAATGACATACTTTCTAGGATGCTATCTCCTGAGTTCACACCAGGAAACATATGTCCTCCAGATCTTGTAATAGATACGCCTGGAGGCCGGCTTTCTGGCATTGACCAGAGTAGAAAGGACTGGCCCCGAAAGGCCACGGTCTCTCAGAATGTGGGTCTCAGCAGCCAGACCGTCAAATTCAGACTGCGTAAAGCAGGATGGTAGATTGGACCCTGTGAGAGCAGATCTGGCCGGAGAGGGAGGGTCCATGGCCTGCCCACTGCCAACTTCATGATTTCTGCAAACCATGGTCGCCTGGGCCAAGCTGAGGCCACCAAAAGGACCGACTTCGACTCCCTCTTGACCCTTCCCAGGAACCGCGATAGCAGCGGGCTCGGGGGGAAGGCATAGATCAGATTGTACTGATCCCAGGGAACCGTCAGAGCATCTGACCCCTGGGCAAGCGCATCTCTTGTCCTTGACACAAACCTGTCCAGTTTCCTGTTGAATCTGGACGCAAACAGATCCACGTCTGGAGTGCCCCACTTGTGACATATGTTCTGAAACACGTCGGGGTGCAGAGCCCATTCTCCTGGGCATAACTGCTGGCGGCTGATAAAATCCGCCTGCCAATTCTCCACTCCTGGGATGAAGACTGCAGAAAGACACAGAACATGCTCTTCTGCCCAGACAAGTATGCGATTCACCTCCTTTTGGGCCACCAGACTTCTGGTACCGCCCTGGTGATTGATGTAAGCCACTGCGGTGGCATTGTCGGACTGAATCCGAACTGGGAAACCTCGCAGTCTGTAGGACCACTCTATGAGTGCCATGTAAACTGCCCGAATCTCCAAGATATTTATGGGCAGCAGACTTTCGGTCGCAGACCATTTCCCCTGCGAGCACGTTCCCTCTAATACGGCTCCCCAGCCTGTCAGGCTGGCATCCGTTGTGACAATCTTCCATGAGAGGGGAAGAAAAGTTTTGCCTTTCAGCAAATTCCTGGTTTGTAACCACCAGACAAGACTTTTGCGTGTCCCGGGGGATAAACGCATAGGAAGATCCAGGGATTGGGGCTTCCTGTTCCAAACCGCAAGGATGCATCTTTGCAGAGGCCTTGAGTGGAACTGGGCGAACGGGACGGCCTCGAATGAGGCGACCATCTTTCCCAATAGTCTCATACATAACCGAATGGAGGAAGATCTTCTGCCCAGAATCAGGCGCACCAGATCTCCAATGGCCAAGGCCTTTGGCCTTGGAAGAAACACCCTGCCCTGAGCGGTGTCGATAATCAAACCCAGGTAATCCAACCTGGTGGTTGGTTGCAAGGATGACTTTCCTAGGTTTATAATCCAACCTAGGCGCTCTAGATGTTCTAGTGTCTTGGTGACGCTGCGACTTAGGCACGCTGCAGTTCTCTCTACGAGAAGCAAGTCGTCTAGGTAAGCCCTGACGGCTATGCCCTGAACTCTTAAGATTGCTAAGAGAGGGTCCAGAATCTTCGTGAAGACTCGAGGGGCCGTAGCCAGCCCGAACGGCAAGGCCACAAATTGAAAATGGCGCCGCTCTACCGCGAACCTTAGAAACTTCTGGTGTGCGGGAAATATTGGCACATGGAGATATGCGTCTTTGATATCTATTGATGCCATGAATTCTCCCCCTTGCAGGGAGGAGACCACAGTGTGCATTGACTGCATCCGGAAGGTCTGGATATGTAAAAACCGATTTAGGTCTCTCAGATCCAGGATAGGTCTGACACTTCCGTTTGGCTTTGGAACGGTGAAGAGATTTGAATAAAAACCTGAACCCTGCTCTTTCGGCTCACTTCTACTATCACACCTGGGATAGTAACTGATCTAAGGCCAGGAATAGCGGTTTCTGCTTTACTGGATCCTTGGGGATCCTTGACCTTAGGAAACGATAAGGTGGAATCTCCTGAAACTCTAGCCTGTAGCCCAGAGATACCGAAGAGATCACCCACTTGTCCTGAATCTCTTCCCGCCAGGCGCCTGCAAACTGCAGGAGCCTTCCCCCCACTCTGCCGAGCGGGGGCGCCCCTTCACAAGGAGGTCTTGGGGGTCTGCTTGGCAGGCTTTCGCCCTCAAGTCTTTTTCTGTCCCTGGGCTCGGCCCTGAGGCTTTCTAGCAGAGGAGGGCTGGGAAGGCCGTCGCCACTGTTTAGAGCTTGATGCTTCGGGAGAGAGAGCACGCCTGAATGAAGGACGTTTGCTCTTTTTGACTGGAAGGAGAGTAGACTTACCTCCTGAAATATTTTGGACGAATCTATCTAATTCTTCCCCAAACAAACGCTGCCCTTTAAACGGGAACCCAGTCAAATGCTTTTTGCATGACATCTCAGCAGCCCAATTTTTTAGCCATAGGGTCCTTCGCATGTGAACCAACATGAGGGACAAACGCGATGCTTGTTGGATAGAATCCAAAATCGCATCAATTATGAAACACAAGATGTGAGGCAATTCTGCATAATTCTCTACTTCCTCATTGGGAAGGAGTCCAAACATCTGTTTAACCTGTTCCTTGAGGAACTGACACAACCCCACGGCTGCGACTGTAGGTTGCACCACAGCGCCAGCCATGGAAAAGGAGGCTTTTAATAAGGTTTCCAGCCTTTTGTCAGCTGGATCCTTAAATACCTGCGCATTATCCAAAGGACGAGTTAGGTTTTTATTCACGCAAGAAACAGCCGCATCGACAGATGGGACCCCCCATTCCTTGGTGAAACTTTCCTCCACAGGATAATGCATAGAAAACCTTTTGGGAGGAGTAAACAGTTTATCGGGATGTCCCCAATCCTCATACATCCATTTATCCATTAAAGGATGAATTGGGAAGGAACAAGCAGTCTGTGGGGCTTTCCTGACTCCCAGGGAAGAGACAGAGGATGTAGCGACTTCAGCAGCCGGCATTCTGAATGTGGTACGCACCAATTCAGTATAATACTGCACCTGCTTTCTGAGTGCCTGGGAGGAGGGGACTCTCTCCTCTACCTCTGACTCATCCGACTGCTCATGATCCCTATCCAAAGATAGGGATCCCTCCTCATTTTCAGAACAACTATCTGAGAGAGGGATTTCAGCAGAGGGAGGGGATCTACCCCTTTTCCTGCTATCTTTTAGGGAAGCAGAAATAAAATTCATGATCCTCCCTTCAAAACCCTCCAATGTAGCCCTAAGGGAGTCCTCAGTGACATAAACCGGGGCTGCGACATTAGGAGAGGCTGCAAAACCTGACAGGTGCACTGACTCGTTATGAGAGGCTGGCTCCAGTCTTGCAGAGGGGGATGGTAATTTACAGGCACTTTTGGAACCCCTGGACCTAGGTGGTGACTTGCCAGTGCTCTAATTACCTCCCCCTGAGACCCTCTTACGAGGAGACATAGTACTAAGCTACAAAGCAGAGGTACTAGTACAAATGCGATCATTGTTGCGCTTAAAGTCTCACAATAAATCAATATATGCTTAAACTGCACAACCTGATGCTGAGTAGGTGTCTTAAAGTTTATGGTAATGCACTAGGTCAGTGCGCCTTCCCCTTCTTTGTATTCTCTCTTTTTAGTATTTGAACACCCAATGTTCTAAAGGAGGGCTGCAAGACGTAGTGACTACACCATTTCAAACTGTTCATATCACATTTAAAGACCAAGAAACCAGAGCGCAGGAGAATTTGCTGTTTTTTACTTTGTTAGGGCAACATAACAAATATTATTGATCCCTCTGCTCAAATCCAATTGTAGATACATCACAAAACATTTCTGTCCAAATATCTAAGGAAAGTTAGATGTGAAGCAGCATTGTTTATTAACTGCAGATACAGCTCTGTTTTTCTTTCTATCTTGGAGAACAAAAAACCTGGGCATATGGACACTTAGAGGGTTATTTACGAAAGGCAAATCCACTTTGCAGTGCAAGTGCACTTGGAAGTGCAGTCACTCTAAATCTAAGGGGTGGATCTGAAATGAGTGGCAGCTCTGCTGATTTTATCATCCAATCATGTGCAGGCTAAAATGCTGTTTATTTTCCTCGCATGTCCCCCTCGGATCTACAGCGACTTTACTTCCAAGTGCACAGTGGATTTTCTTTTAGTAATTAACCCCCCTAGTGACCTATCCAAGGTCACAAGGTGCAAGTCTTTTTTATACCATCACACATTACACTTTTGTGTCTTGAATGTCTTTTTAACATGTTAATCAACATTAACCAAAATTAAAAAAAAGTTTCACTGTCTTGGCTTATAGTGCCTGTGATCTTTGAAATTATGTGTGTGCTCTTTTGTTCAAACTCCACTTGTGATGTTCGTAAAAATGTCATGACTTCAAGACATTTGACAGTTTTATTATTTAGACATCCCCGTAACCCTAGAACTACAATAAAGCACACATCCAGTGCTGAAGGGAACTCGGGCTAATATCAGCTCAATGGGTGGACTGTACAGCTGCAACCCAACCTCTACCAGGTTTGTCTCTTTAGTTCAATTATTTACTTTCAAAATTGACTGCAGGAGCAGATTGGAAGTGATTGCCAGCGGGGTTGATTTTATTTCTTCTTCTTTCCTTCTAATTCTGCATGTTTTTTTTTTTCAAGGTGAATATATTTTTCCATCTGAATATAAGCTCTTTTAACTCATTAAACTCAAAGTCTTTGTAGCTTTGCAATAGTCAGTGATGTGTTTCAGGCAGTTTTGAAGTGGCAAGAGTTTATCTCATTCAATAACTTCAGGTTTATCAAAGTTAAGCCTCATACACATATTAATATGTATTTGCAATCCTAACGATTCCTGCCTAGGGATTGCTATGGGTAATTCCTGCCTAGGGATTGCTATGGATAAAGTTATAAAATAATAAAGTAGCCTAGGTAATAGGTTCATTTCAATAGAATGGATTGTTCAAAACCAAAAGAGAAAAGATAAGCTTTTTCCTTTTTTTTAAAGAACATAGGTTAATTTGCCTGGTATAAAGTCTCATCGAACTTTTTTTTTGAAGTTCATTGGAATTCAAAACTCGTACAAATTAGGTCAACCATAGATTGAGGTAAGATATTGTTCAAGACCATTGTTTTATTCACTCTCATCCTCACTGGATGCACTTGCTCCTCTAGCTACATGCATAATTAGGCCCTGACAGTTACAACCCTGACAATCAACACCAGAAATCCCAAGAGACATTGGCATGGTCTTGAACAACTGTGGCGTAAAACCAAATCCCTGCAGGAATTCACCCTATATAAATCTGGCCTCCTAAAATACAATTTCTGCCTCCATGCTGCCAAACAAACCTACTTTGTCGCTCGTATTAATACCTTTTCCCATTCTCTACCTTTAACTCTCTGCTTTGTCCCCAACCCCCTCTACCCACTAACTCACTCATAGCCCAAGAGATTCCCAATCACTTCAAAGACAAGATTGATGGCCACTACATCCCAATCCTACTACTTGACCTCTCTTTGGCCTTTGATACTGTTGACCACCTGCTCCTTCTCCATAAACTCCATTCCCTTGGCCTCCAAGATTCTGCTCTATCCTGGTTCTCCTACCTATTTCACTGCATTCCTTCAATGTTACCGTCAACTATGTCACCTCCTCTCCATTTCCTCTTTCTGTAGGGGTCCCCCAAGGCTCTGTTCTTGGACCCCTTTTCTTCTCTACCTTCACCTCCTCCCTTGGTCACTTAATAACCTCCCACAGCTTCCAATACCATCTCAATGCCGATGACACCCAAATCTATCGCTCTACTCCTCACTTCACTCCTTCAGTCTCTCCTTGCATTACTAACTGACATATCAGCATGGGTGTTACACCACTTTCTTAAACAAAATTTCTCTAAAACTGAGCTTAAAATATTTTCTCCTGCCCATGCCCCCCTCCATGAATTTTCCATCAAAATCAGTATTGAAACCAGTAATCAATCCCCTCGCGCAAGGGTACTAGGTGTAATTCTAGACTCTAGACTCTGACCTGTCCTTTCAGCCTCAAATCTAATCATTGTCAAAAGCTTTTAGACCTCTGTAGCATCTCTAAAATGTGCCCCTTTTTAACTAATGAAACCACCAAGCTTCTCATTCACTCCCTTGTTATCTCTCGCCTTAACTATTGCAAGTGCCTCCTCATAGGCCTACCTCTCCATAGGCTATCCCCTCTTCAGTCTATTATGAATGCTGCTGCCAGACTCATCTACCTTACCAACCGCTCAGTGTCTGCCACCCCTCTCCATCAATCCCTACACTGGCTTCTTTATTCTACCTTTTCATGTGACAACACTGAAGAAATGACACTTTGCTACAATGTAAAGTAGTGAGTGTACAGCTTGTATAACAGTGTAAATTTGCTGTTCCCTCAAAATAACTCAATACACAGCCCCGCCAACAAAAGTGAGTACACCCCTAAGTGAAAATGTCCAAATTGGACCCAATGTCAATATTTTGTGTGGCCACCATTATTTTCCAGCACTGCCTTAACCCTTTTGGGCAACGAGTTCACCAGAGCTTCGCAGGTTGCCACTGGATCCTCCTCCACTCCTCTTTGATGACATGATGACAAGATGGAGGCCTTGCACTCCTCCACCTTCTGTTTGAGGATGCCCCACAGATGCTCAATAGGGTTTAGGTCTGGAGACATGCTTGGCCAGTCCATCATCTTTACCCTCAGCTTTACAATCAGTGCAGCCTCCCCTCGGATGCCCGCCCAGGACCACCAGGATGCCGCCAGGACCACCAGGGATGGCCACCACACTGGATCACCAGGTATGCCACCCTAGACCACCAGGGATATACCAATCAGTGCCTAGGCAGCTGCCAATCAGTGGCAAATAAAAATGCCTGCCAGTGCCACCAGTGATGCCTATAAGTGCAGTCTATCAGTGCCAGCCATCAGTGCCACCTATCAGTGCCCATCAGTGCCATCTATCAGTGCCACCCATAAATACCCATTAGTGCAGCCTTTCAGTGCCCATCGGTGTTGCCTATCAGTAATACCTATGAGTACCCATCAGTGCTGCATATCAGTGTCACCCACCAGTGCTGCCTATCAGTGCCCATCGTCAGTGCAAATCAGTGCCATCTCATTGGTGCCACCTCATCGGTGCCGCCTTCTCAGTGCTCATCAGTACAGCTTATCAGTGACAATCGGTGAAGGAGGAAATTTACTTATTTACAAAAATTTATAACAGCAGCAAAGAAAAACTTTTTTTCCCTAAATTTTCTGTATTTTTTTTTATTTATTTAGCAAAAAAGAAAAACTGCAGAGGTGATCTGGTATTTGAAATAAAGGTGAAAAAAGCTGAAAGCTGGAAATTGGCTTGGAAAGGAAAGGGCTATAAGTGCCTGGTATTGAAGTGGTTAAGGTAAAAAAACGTTTTCTGTTTCTCTGAAAAAGTTGATTTTAGTAACACTTTAAAGTGGTTGTAAACCCTTACAACCAACTTTGACCTACAGGTAAGCCTAGATTAAGGCTTACCTGTAGGTCCAAGAAATAGAGATATTTGCCGAAAAACAGGCTCTGCTGTCTACGGTGCATGCGCTGTAGACAGCGGCACGCAGGCACACTGAGCATGCCACAGTCAACGGCGATATGCCGCGAGTGGCGGCTCCTGTGCGCATGCGCGGGGGTGATGTCATCGCGGCTTCGCCGAAGGACAGCGGCGGAGCAGCGAGACCCACCGAGAAGATGGATGCGACGGGCTACAGGGGACAGCGGTGACTTCGCTGGCTCCTGTGTCAGGTAAGTGACACATAATGGACTACTATGCGATGCATAGTAGTCCATTATGCTTTACCTTTGCAGGGAATGAAAGAGGAAGTAAACTCATCAGGGTTTACTTCCTCTTTAAGCCTCTTGTATTTTATTGTATTGTAACTGTACTGTTTACCTTTTATATTGTAAAGCTCTGCGTAAATTGTTGGCGCTATATAAATCCTGTGTAATAATAATATTTTGGTTTAGTGTAAGACCTGAAAGCTTTGAAAACTTTTGTAATAATGTTAGCAAATTAGGTATCATGTGCAGAGCAGATATATACATGAGGACGTCATCAGCAAACATAGCACATTCATGCTCTGGCTGTCCACATTCAATTCCATGGTTAGATTCAGGTTAGAGCATATAGCAACAGCAAGAGGTTCCATGGCTAATGCAAAAAGCATGGTGGGAATCCAGATTTAAACCCCTTAACTGAGACCTGAGCTATGGGCAAATTGTAAAAGGCATGTAGAAAGGTAAGAAAAGGGAAACCAAAGCCTAAAGTTTCTAGAAAGTGGAAGAGATAGTCCCATGATAGCTTATCAAAAGCCTTATGTAGATCTAGCGATAGTAACATGACTTACCTGCAGGTGGGAGAATCCCATTGGGTTTGGACCTCAGAGATTAAAGCCAAGGTTCTACAAATTTGTTCTAAGGTTTGATAACCTTGTATGAAGCCTGACTGGTCCTTATGTATTGTTCTAAAAATGAGTTAAGTCATGAATTGTGAAGTTTAAAGGACATCTTTTCTAAGAAAAATATGGGGCTGCCATAGTTACCTACTTATAAAACTACTAGTTGTCTTGCGTTCACTTTCTGAATCAATGACCGCTGACAAGATGCTGATTAGAAATTCAGGGTGAAGCTGGAACTTCTGATCTTTATATTTGTTTGAGGCCATTGCTTTGGGATGCATTGACTAAAATGATGGCAATGGGGATCCTACTATAAAACTGAGCTTTTGAAAAGGACAAGGATAAGGATAGGGCAGTCCTTAGATTCTGCAGCATTACAATAAACATCTTCTACAGGCATACCATGCCATTTGTCCGTCAACAGCAGCAAACTAAACATATGAATATGCGTGTTAGGTCTAGTGGGAGATCACAAAAAAAAAGTTTAATTTTTAGAGCTCTGGGTGCTAGAAGTGTGGTATGAAAATTTGAATGCAGATCAATCAAAAAATAATATATTTAACATTGCTGGATCATTACAGATGATGTAAACCCACAATGAACCCCTCTTATCTGCTACCTTTGGTTCTATCAAATGTTTTGCAATCATAAACACTGGGTGCCCTACTACCTGGCCCAATGCCAATTTTTAAAAATTAATAATTTATGTTCAATTATGTTATATACATTTTCAAGCTAGAGTTGTATGAGTGTGCATGGGCTATATGTATTGTAACTAATTTCTGGGTTTACAGTCAATGCCCATCATGGATATATGATGTTTTTACACTGGTTTTAATATTTTTTTTAATAAACTTGTATAGTCACTTTGGGCAGGGGGGCTTGTGGAACCCAGAATCCCTTGGAGAGGTTGGGAAACCATTGTTTCAGCTCCCCATGCACCTCCTATGTCTATTAGGGGCACAGGCTGACTGAGAACCCCAGTCTGATCTGTACTAATCAGACTCGCTGTACAACTACACTGGAATGTTGTGTGTGTGTGTGTGTGTATATATATATATATATATATATATATATATATATATATATATTGTATATTGTCTCATACTGTTGTGGACTCCTTACTGGGTCGTTTGTGGTGTGGTTGTATTCCATTGTTCTATTGTGTCTGTCTGCCTTGGGATAAAAGTATTATTGGATGTGTATGTGTGTTTGCTGTGAGGAGGGAGGGGGGATTCCTCCAACAGCGCTCCCTGCTGATTGGACAGTCTACCCCATCCTGAATGCAAATGCTGGCGGGATTGTCCCGAGTATTACCGGTGTACCTGTGTTTCAATAAACAGTTCATGTTCAGCAGCCAAAACGAGTACTGCCTAGTTCTTGGTTAAGCAGTCTGAATATCTGATATCTATGTTCAGACTGGGAGGAAGCGATATATGATGGAACACTCAAGCGGAGTGTGGGACCTTTTGTGGCATTGGTGGCAAGCAGTGGGAACACTTCTTGCAGTCTGGGACATCCAAACCTCCACCTGGAACCAAAATCATAATGGCAGACTTCGCTCACCCCAGCGGAGATATGGATCTGGCATCAGAGTTCCCAGGGCTGCTGCAGATCGTCCTTTCAGCATACTCCAGGACTGTGTCTGCAGATGAATACCTGGAGCACAGGCAGCAGATTCAGGTAGGACTCTGGATTTGAGCTCTCCAGGTCGCTGGTATGCAACAGGGCAAGTGCATTCAAACCCCAAAGCAATGGGCCAGTGACCAGTGGGCGTTGCGGATGGCATTCCTGGGAGAACGGCCCCAGGAGCAATGGGTGACTGAGTTGGACAGGCTGGTCCAGCAGGAGAAAGAGCTGGAAATCCTTATTGGGCTCTGCAATGGCACACAGAGCAGGAGTATTTAGGGGAGACAACAGAATGCTCTCCGGAGGGATATGACTTTGGCAGCCCTGGATTGCTGTGGGGGAGCCTTACAGATTGTTTTGTGTTTGGAGAAGAAGGGGAACCTACCCTTGAGGATCTGCAAGAACACAGAGAGGCTATGCTCGGTCTTGCAGGGGTCTCAGAGCTTAAACCTGATCTGGATTATTTGCGAAGGAAAGAACAGCATCTGGAAAGGGCATACAGGGAACTGCTAGAACACATTCAGCAGCATGCCCCAGAATCGGCAGCGGAAACTCCAGGGATGGCCGTCCCCAAAGCTGAAGTGCTGACAACAAGGCAGAGCTCTGCTAACCACTGCCCAGAATGGGTAACATCTTCTTCATTCTACGGACAGGAGATGGTGAACTTCTATCCCCAGAAATCAGTACCAGAGACTGGGGATTTAATAAATGTTTGCACTGAGGTAGAACAACCTGGTGAGCCTTCAGCTGAAGAGCTGGTGTCAGGGCCAAGCATCACTGAGCTATGCCCAGCACCAACAACAGATTCAGCCTTCCTGAGAGAAGAGGCAGTCAGCCTTTCTCCCACAACACTAACAGGGACATGGGATTTCCTGCTAGAAGCATCTGTGGTGTTACAAGAAACTTTTCAAGCTGAAGCGCTGGCAACCGGACAGAGGGTCTAAGACCTCTGCCCCAAACCTGCAGCAGTTCTGGAGGCCCAGGGTGAGAAGGAGATGGTCACTTCCCAGCAGCAGATCAGGATCCAGGGGGAGAAGGGAGAGGAGGTTGTCGTCCTCCCTTCCCAAAAATCAGCCAGAGTGGACTGTCTTCCCTCCCCAACAGTTAGCTGGAGCGGATGATGTGAGCGCTGAAGTGCTAACAGGGCAGAACACTACTGGCCTCTGCACACAACAATCCACTCTGTAGGAGCTCCAGGGAGAGAATGCAATTGGCACCTCACAACTGCAGCTTGATCTGTTGTCGGTGGATTGGACTGTGGTCTCCATCCATCTGTATACCCCAGGGATGCTGGGCAGTTGACTCAGATCCCCAACAGCATGATGCAGTGAGCCCAGCCACCCTGCCTTCTCTATAGCAGTTGAAAGGACTCCAGGGAGAAGGGCCAGTACACACTTCTCCCCAGCAGCAGGTACGTTCTACGAGAGAGGAAGAGGTTGGCTGGGTGAGTAATGCTCTGTTTGGAACAATTTGTTTGGGGCACTGTGTGGGTACAGGCATTGGGGGACTGGAACTACAGACTAACTTCGGAGTCAACCCGTCTGGGGTCTCCTCCTGTGTTAGTCTGCTGCCTGAAAGGGGAGAGATGTGATGGGAGCCACTTTGGGCAGGGGGCCTGTGGAAACCAGAATCCATTGGAGAGGTTGGGAAACTCTTGTTTCAGCTCCCCATGCACCTCCTATGACTAAGTCACCCTGTGTCTATTAGGGGCACAGGATGACCGAGAATTTCAGTCTGATCTGTACTAATCAAACTCGTTCTATAACCACACTGGAATGTTGCTATATATATATAGTACTGTATATTGTCTCATACTGTTGTGGACTCTTTGCTGGGTTGTTTGGGGTGTGCCTGTATTCCATTGTTCTATTGTGTCTGCCTGCCTTGGGAGAAAAGTATGGGATGTGTATGTGTCTTTGCTGTGAGGAGGGGGGGATTCCTCCTCCAACAGCTCTCCCTGCTGTTTGGACAGCCTACTCCCTTGAATGCAAAGGGAGGTGGGAATTGTCCCAAGTATTACCTTTGTGTACCTGTGTTTCAATAAACAGTTCGTGTTCAGTGGCCAAGATGAGTACTACCTAGTTCTTGGTTGTCAGTGGTTAGAATATCTGATATCTATATTCAGACTGGAGGAAGCAGTATATGATGAATGCACTCAAGCGGAGTGTGGGACGTTTTGTTACAGTATTCATTTCCTTTATTGGGGTTATATATATGTGGCAACCTGCAAAGTCCCTTCCTTTTGTTTGGCTGTGCTTCAACTTGTATCTTTTAATCTGTCAAATTAAAACTGTTATATCTGTTCAATAAATTGATCTTATCATAAATTCAGAACAGTCCTGCTTATACTGTCTGTGGTATCTGAGAATGCAATTAGCCATCCTAGCCATCTTAGCCATCCATTAGTCTTTATGTTGTAGAGCAGTGGTCATCATCTTTGTCCTCAGGGCCCACTAACAGGCCAAATGTTATGTATTACCTTGGGGAGATGCAGACTAGAATACTGCAATCACTGCAAAAACAGCCCTAAAATCTGATAGCTACCGTATTTTTCAGCATATAACACACACTTTTTTCCCCTTAATCCCCACCAATCCCCAGCTGATTGTGAGCGGAGGACCAAGCGCCGCCGATATCTATACATAGCCGAGTGTACTTGGCTATCCTCGGCTAGTTCCACTCACAGTCACGACCGGTCCCGCCCTATGATGGACATAACACAGGGACTGGGCGTGACTGTGAGCGGAGCTATCCGAGCCTAGCTGAGTACACTCGGCTATGTATGTATATGGGTGGTGCTCGGCTCCGCTCAAGCCATTGGACCTGTGTTATATCCATCATAGGGCGGGACTGGGCGGGTTTACAAGAGGAGCCGAGAAGAGCTGAGATACACAGGACCGGGCCGGTGTATCTCGGCAGTGCCATTTTCAAACTGTTTAACTGCAGCCTGGGCAAGGCTGCAAATGACACTGAGAAACCTGCAGATGGACGCTCACAAGGCTGCAAGGCTGCAAATGACACTGACAAGGCTGCAAGGCTGTAAATGACACTGAGAAGGCTGCAGATGGACAATGACAAGGCTGAAAGGCTGCAAATGACACTGACAAGGCTGCAGATGGACACTGAAAAGGCTGCAAATGACACTGACAAGCATGCAGATGGATGCTGTGCAAGGCTGCAGATGGACACTGATAAGGCTGAATTGATGGGCATTTAAATGTAAGTTTTTTCCTTAAAGTTTTTTTCCTTAAAAAGTTTTTTTCCTTAAAATTCCCTCCTAAACTTGGGGTGCGTGTTATACGCTGGCGCGTGTTATACGCCGATAAATACGGTAAATACATGATAACATGTGTATTACAATGGACAAGTCACCCTAATGCCGCGTACACACGGGCGGACTGTATGGCGTACTTAGTCCGTCGAAACACATTTCAGCGGACAGTCCGCTCGTGTGTGGGCTTCAGCGGACTTTTTCAGCGTGCAGTCTGGTGTACTAAGAATTTCGGATTTTTCGAAATTCTGTCCGTCGTACTTTGGTTTCAGCGGACAATCCGCTCGTCAGTAGGCTAGTTCGACGGACTAAGAATGGCGCATGCCCAGAAAGGATTTACACGGCGGAAGGGTGCTTTGCTGTGTATTGGACTTCCTATTTCTAGTCCCGTCGTACGTGCTGTACACATCATCGCGCAAGCTTTCGATGGACTGTTTGTGCATCCGTGTGTGGTCAAGTCCGTTCAGTCGAAAGTATGACGGACTGTCCGTCGGATTGTATGATGGACTAAGTACGCCATACAGTCCGCTCGTGTGTACGCGGCATAAGTCCCTAAAACAAGTTAGGAATAGTGGTATTAGTTACAATGTGAATTTCCATTTATTGTACAATACCAAAGCAGTTGTCATTGATTGCATGGCAAAAAATTAGGATAAAACAATGTAAGTAGCAATGATGAAGGGGGGAAAAAAGTATATCAGTGCACACTGCACAGAAAAAACTGTCCTAATGAAAATAGTCTGTAAAAAAAAAACAAGAAAAGGGAGCAATAACCCTGTGTGTTATCTCAATTATATATATAGCAAATAAAAGGTTAATCATGCGCTGGCAATGAAATAGACAGAATAATGCTTTAGGTCAGCTTTGCATCATGGTAACAGTAATCTACCATGCATAAGAAAACAATGGCCTCAAGGTTCTCCTGCGACAATTGGTAACTAAAATACTGCTCAGAAAGGTTCCATCTACTGCATTTTAAATGCTTATTTTTTATGTCTTTTACTTTACTTTACTGCAGCATTGCAGATGTATGAGGTCTGAGGTAAAGGCTATAAGAAAGAAATCTCTTCTAAAAATGCTGATGGAGTTTAAAGAAAACACTGCAGCTGATAATGGTTAATAGTTCTGAGCAGTTCTGAGCACTGCTAATAGACTGATATCTAAGGATGATGATGAGTACAGGGAAAATCAGGAGAGTGCTCTATATTAATCAAGCATTTTCATTTGGACAAATAGTTTGTATTGGGAAGAGTAACATGGAGTTTGTGGGCACCAATGATAAAAACACATTTTTTTATAACAATTCCCAAATAAATATAAAATAACATATAAAAACATTACTGTAGCATCCTACAGTTGAAACAAACTTGATATCTCCAGCACTGTGTTATCTAATAGTGTACACCACAGTACCATTCTGTGTTGGTGTACTTGCCTATATGAACAAATTATTATTATTATTATTATTCAGGATTTATATAGCGCCAACAGTTTGCGCAGCGCTTTACAAAATGAGGGCAGACAGTACACTTACAATACAAATCAATACAGGAGGGATAAGAGGGCCCTGCTCGTTAGAGCTTACAATCTAGAACAGTAGTTTTACAATATTTTTTTGCTTACTGCAAAGTACTTTATTAAAGGGGAGAGATCCAGAGCAACAAGAACATCAAAGAACAAGTACAGAAGAAAGGGTGTATATTGGACATATCAAACTCCAAATCTAAAATTGTTTGTCACCTTATATTAACATCACAATGAATTAATCAGAACCCCATGGTTCTGCTTCAGACTGATTCTGGTTACCACAGCCCATCTCCACTCTCTGTCAAAGGTATGAAAAAAATGTAAGCCGTACTCCAAAACTTAGTTCTTCTTTTTAGGTTTAATCACTACAGCCCCGGACCATTTGGCTGGCCAAAGACCAGAGCACTTTTTGCGATTCGGCACTGCATCGCTTTAACTGATAATTACGGGGTCTTTTGACGTGGCTCCTTTTTTCCCCACAAATAGATATTTATTTTGGTGGTATTTGATCACCCTTGCGGTTTTTATTTTTTGCGCTATAAACAAAAAAGAGCAACCATTTTGAAAAAAACGCAATATTTTTTACTTTTTGCTATAATAAATATCCCCAAAAAATATATAAAAAAACACTTTTTTTCCTCAGTTTAGGCCGATACGTATTCTTTTACATATTTTTGGTAAAAAAAAATCGTAATAAGCGATTGATTGATTGGTTTGCGCAAAAGTTATAGCATCTACAAAAGAGGGGATAGTTTTATGTCATTTTTATAAATGTCTTTTTTACTAGTAATGGTGGCGATTAGTGATTTTTATCATGACAGCAACATTATGGCGGACAGATTAGATACTTTTGGCACTATTATAGGACCATTCACCATTTATACAGCGATCAGTGCAATTAAAAATGCATTGATTGCTGTGTAAATGTGACTGGCAGTGAAGAGGGGGCACTGACGGGTTAAGTGTGTCCTAGGGATGTGTTTTAACTGTAGGGGGGATGGGCTACGTGTGTCACAACACTGATCACCACCACTCCCGATCACAGGGAGCTCTGATCAGTGTCCTGTCACTAGGAAGAATGGAGAAATGCTTGTTTACATCAGCATTTCCCTGGCTGGTCAAAGTTGTCGGAATTTCCGATTGTTCTGAACGAGGTGATGTCAAACACGTACGTGGGGACTATAAATGGGCCAGTAGCCAATAGCTTAGGTCTCTTAGTTTGTTCTGAGCATACGTGGCACTTTGTCCATCGGAATTGTCTACACACGATCAGAATTTATGCGATCAGATTTTGTTGTCTGAACATTTTAGAACCTGCTCTCAAACTTTGTGTGTCGGAAAATCCATACGGAAAAAGTACTCTGGAGCCCACACGGTCAGATTTTCCGACAACATGATCCAACCGCACATTTTCCCTCGGAAAATCCAACCGTGTGTACAGGGCATCAAGGTCTGACCTCATATTATATGGTTTTGGTAAATCTGAAGGAAAAACTCAGCAGAAAAACTGATATTTTGGAGCTTTGAGCTATTAAATGTTCAGGTGTAAATGGGGCCTTAAGACCAATTTTAAACTAATGTTTTTAAATCGCCCAAGATTCATGTAATTAAAAAAAATGTTTTCAAATTTTAGTGTTATGTCCCATACACACGGTGGGAAATTCTGATCAGATTATGTCGGAAAATTTGATCGTGTGTGGGCTCTATCAGACTTTTTCTGTCAGAATTTCTGATGGAAAAAGTTTGAGAGCTGGATCAAAAATTTTCCGAAAACAAAATCTGATCGGACTTTTTCCAATCGTGTGTAGAGAATTCCGACGCACGCATGCTCAGAAAATATTTGGAGACGAAAGCTATTGACTACTGACCTCTATGTAGTACATTTTGTACATCACCTCGTTCTGAACGATCAGATTTTCCGACAACTTTGTGCAAGACAATTTTCGCCCAAAATCCGTCGGAAAAAATCCAACGGATTTTGTGGTCGGAATGTCCGACCATGTGTATGGGGCATTATTATTTTCTGACGGAAAATGTGTGATTGGATCATGTTGTCGGAAAATCAGATCATGTGTGGGCTCCATCTGACTTTTTTTTAAATCTACACGGTTTAGGAGATATTTACCAAAAGGCAGTCACTGCTGTCTACGGCGCATGCACCGTAGACAGCAACGCGCAGGCACACTATCGCCGCTAGCAGCATGCCACTGCTAACGGCGATATGCCGTTAGTGGTGGCTCCCGTGCGCATGCGTGGGAGTGACGTCATCACTGCTCCGGCGCTGTGAGTGGCTGGAGCAGCGATACCCGGAAGAAGATGGATGCTCCGTACTACAGGCTACGGCGGTGACATCGCTGGCTCCTATGTCAGGTAAGTGACACATAATGGGCTACTATGCGAGGCATAGTAGCCCATTATGCTTTACCTTTGCAGGGAGACAAAGAAGAAGTAAACCCATTTAAATCCTATGGACTTTTAGCTCTAAATTTTCTGAACCTCATATTAAGTTTGCACAGGGGAATTAATATCTAGGCAGCGTATATGTATTTGGTGTTCGTCTTCTCTAGGCCAAGATTTTAGTCTTGTTGTTGTTTTAACCCATATTGAGGAATAAAATATACCTTTTATCATAACATCTATCTTGGTGTGTCCAATAATAAGTAGTTTTTAATCGGATGAGTGGGGTTTGAGAGTCAAAGTCAGGACTTTATTTTCTTCAGGTATTTTATAATTTGTTAGCTCCAGTGGCTCCCCCTAATATTTAGTAGTGCTTTAAAGTGATTATAAACGATCACCTTTTGAAACAACCCATTCAGTTTAAAAAAGAAATGAAAGGCAAAAGTTTTTTGTATAGATATAAAAATACATTATAAATACCATTTTTCTATTTTTGATAATGCCGCGTACACACGATTGGACAATCCGCCCGTGTGTGGACTCCGGCGGACTTTTTCTTTCCAAAAGTCTGGTGGACTTAGAAAGAAGTTTTGACTCAAAATTCGCCCATCTGTGTGCTAGTCCTCCGGACTTTTGAAATGAACGGACTTGCCCACACGGAGAAAAGTCCATTCATTTTAAACATGGCTCCAGGTAGCCGGGACTAGCGAAGGAAGTGAATGTTGCCGCCTCCATCGGCGAGATTGACACCTCTCTAGCCCTGTCACCTGGTATGGATTTAAAGGGGAAGCCCTATGCCGAAAAAACGGCATGGGGTCCCCCCAAAGTCCATAGCAGACCCTTGCCCCCCCATCCCAAAGCACCTTGTCCCCATGTTGATGAGGACAAGGGCCTCTTCCCTACAACCCTGGCCGTTGGTTGTCGGGGTCTGCGGGTGGGGGGCAGATACCGGGCAGATACGATGTACCCCTACCCATTCACCTGGTGAAAAAAAGTGTAAATAAAAAAACAACACAAGTTTTTTAAATAATTTATTAGACAGCTCCGGTGGTCTTCTCTTCTTCCGTCTTAGGGGATCTTCTCACCGGACTCCTCCGCTATCTTCTGCTAGCTCTTTTACTAGCGGAGGAACCCGGCTTTCTTCTTCATCACCGCCACCGCCATCCGGGGGTCTTCATCCGACTTCGGGTCCAGCATCCTCCGGGACTGTGACATCATAAGGGACAGGGTCACCATGTGACATCACCCGGTGACCCCTCCCCTTGTCCCTATATAAGTCGCCGCACAACGCGTCCCTGCCATTGCGGCCTCAGGGCCCCCCTTCCCCAAAGCACCCCCCATGTTGAGGGCACGCAGCCTGGTACGGCTCAGGTAGGGGGGGCGCCTGCTCGTCCCCACTCCCTTTCCTGACTGGCCTGGCTGCGTGCTCGGATAAGGGTCTGCTATGGTCTTTGGGGGGACCCCCATGCTGTTTTTTCAGCGTAGGGGTTCCCCTTTAAATCCATACCAGGCGACGGGGCCAGCAAGGTGTCAATCTCGCCGATGGAAGCGGCGACATTCACTTCCTTCGCTAGTCCCGGCTACCTGGAGCCACGTTCAAAATGAACGGACTTTTCTCCTTGTGTGGGCAAGTCTGTTCATTTCAAAAGTCCGGCGGACTCCCGTCATAGTCCAGCAGGTTGTCCACCGGGCCTAGCCCGCTGGAAAAGTCCGGTCGTGTGTGGGCGGCATAATTGTTGAACAACTATCAGGAACACAAGAATTACAGGGGAAATTTCTCCACTATGAACAGCAATACAAACTCATAGGTTTGGCAGCAGTTGGGTAGTTTTCTGAGGTCTGGCTATGGAAAGTCCTGACGCTGTTCATAGAAAGTCGATTTTTTGTTTTCATTTGAAAGATTAAAAAAAATAAGCTACTGTACATGTCACCTGCTTCTAAGAAAACTCCATTCTAGCAGACAGGTTCTGAAACACAATGCAGTCCTCACAAGAGATGTTGTTTTATCTTAAAAATACATCAAACACAAACCCTTTCAATGAGCTGAATCATGAACAGCATGAAATTCCCTGCTGCTGAAATATATCAAACACTCACATTTTAATCAGCTGAATCATGAACAGCGTGAAATTACTGCTGTCCATTTTATGTCATAACACGGAATGCACTTGAAAGTCATTTGCAAACATGCAATACTGAGAATAAATTCACTTCTAATGAAACAGGTGCCAAGCTGGGGTCTTGATAGCATAGGAGGAGGTGGAACTCGCTTAAAGGTAAAAATCATCCCGCTGTGATTTCTCCCTGCAGGGACTTGCTTGTACTTACAGAACAAAATTTGACAAAAGTTGATGTTGTAAGGCTATCACTGCTCTGTAATATTTTGTGACTTGGGTTTTAAATTTGAATAAGTTCTCTGGGTTCAAATCAAAAGATGTCTGCACATGAAACAGAGTGTATAAAAGTACAGGCATGTGATGGGACTTCTAAGGTGCTATAAAAGTTATACCCATAGCAACAATAAGAACAAGAAAATATTTTTTATTTTTTTAAACAAATCAGCAAATAATCATTACCAAAAAAGGGTGTAAATTGCAGCACTTCTATACACAGATTGCAGCAATTATCAAGTCCATTATCCTAAAAAAGAATAACAATAAACCATAATAAAGTCTCCAAATTATGGTTAAGTTAACACCACCACTCACAGCCTATCAGATGTTGCTGACCCCTATAACAAAGAGTGAAACACGCTTATAACATAGTTGCCAACATTGTAAAAAAATTTATAGGGACACTTTTTTGTCTGTAGGCAGAGTCTTATTATAATTAGGAGGGGGGTATTTGTTTGCAGATGTGACATAGCAAGTGAAAAAAAAGTGGCGCGTGAAAAATGGGTGCAGATTAAGCTAAATATTGAGTGTGGCTTAAGGGGGCATGACTAAAAGGGGGTGTGGTTAGAGTCTGTGATGAACGGATGGAAGGAGAAACAAAGGGAGAAAGAGAGAGGAAGAGAGAAGGAAGGAAAGAAAGAGGGATGGAGGGACAGCAGGCCCAGATCCTACACCACAATAGAAATATGTGTATTTCAGAAAATTTAACAATCAGCAGATAAAAGATACTCCAAACACCTGGTGTTAGCGCTTCAATCATCCTGGCACCATGGTTGTTATGCTGTCAGGGTGATTGAAGTGCATTATTACTATTATGACATTGTAATATACAATAGTTCAACTCACCATAATGTAGAATCAGTGGGAGCCCTGAGCGTGTCACTTGCCACTTCGCCTACCACCAGATGCCATCAGGTGTCCCCAGCAGAGTCCCATCTTATACCAGGCATTCCCATCAGAGTCTCTCCTTACATCAGGTGTCCCCAGCAGAGTCTCTCCTTACATCAGGTGTCCCCAGCGGAGTCCCTCTATACATCAGGCATTCCCAGTAGAGTCCCTGTCTACACCAGGTATTTCCCGCAGAGTCTCTCCTTACATTAGGTGTCCCCAGTGGAGTCCCCCTTACATCAGGTGTCCCCCAGTGGAGCCCCCTTAACATCAGGTGGAGTTTCCTTTCATCAAGTGTCCCCCGCAGTGTCCCTCTTTCATCAGGTATCCCCCAGCGGTGTCCCCCTTACATTAGGTGTCCCCGTGTCCCCCAGTGGAGCCCCCTTTACATCAGGTGTCCCCCAGTGGAGCCCTCTTTAAATCAGGTATCCCCAGTTGAGCCCCTTTCCATCAGGTGTCCCCCAGTGGAGCTCCCTTTATATCAGATCCTCCCAGCGGTGTCCCCTAGCGGTGTCCTCCTTACAACAGATGTCCCCAGCGGAGTCTCTCCTTACATCAGGTGTCCCCAGCGGAGTCCTTCTATGCATCCCAGAAGAGTCCCTCTTTACATCAGGTATTTCCCGCAGAGTCTCTCCTTACATTAGGTATCCTTAGTGGAGTCAAGTATCCCCCAGTGGTGTCACCCTTTCATCAGGTATCCCCCAGTGGTGTCCCCCTTACATCAGGTGTCCCCCAGTGGAGCCCCCTTTACATCAGGTGTCCCCCAGTGGAGCCCCCTTTACATCAGGTGTCCCCCAGTGGAGCCCCCTTTACATCAGGTGTCCCCCAGTGGAGCCCGCTTTACATCAGGTGTCCCCCAGCGGTGTCCCCTTGCGGTGTCCTCCTTACATCAAAGGTCCCCAGCAGAGTCCCTCTATACATCAGGCATTCCCAGTAGAGTCCCTCTTTACACCAGGTATTTCCCACAGAGTCTCTCCTTACATTAGGTGTCCCCAGTGGAGTCTCCCTTACATCAGGTGTCCCCCAGCGGACGCCCCTTTACATCAGGTGGAGCCCCCTTTCATCAGGTATCCCCCAGCAGTGTCCCCCTTTCATCAGGTATCCCCCAGCGGTGTCCGCCAGTGGAGCCCCCTTTACATCAGGTGTCCCCCAGTGGAGCCCCCTTTACATCAGGTATCTCCAGTGGAGCCCTCTTTACATCAGGTATCCCCCAATGGATCCCCCTTTACATCAGGTGTCCCCCAGCGGTGTCTCCCAGCGGTGTCCCCCTTACATGAGGTATCCCCCAGTAGAGCCCCCTTACATCAGGTATCCCCCAGCGGTGTCCCCCTTACATCAGGCATCCCCCAGCGGTGCCCCCCTTGCATCAGGTGTCCCCCAGTGAAGAACCCTTTTACATCAGGTGTCCTCCAGTGGAGTCCCCTTTACATCAGGTGTCCCAGCATTACAGAATACCAGAAGTAACAGGCCGAGGGGAACAAAACAGAGGTGGAACCGGCCAGGTGGCTGCCAATAGAAATTGTTCTCCTCTGCGTTACTTCTAGACTTCTTAAACAATGTCTCCGCCAGCTGTGGACCTCTAGCAGCAGCGAGAAATTGGGAAAGAATGCTAAAACCGGGAAAAAGGTCTAAATCTCGTGAATGTCCTGGGAAATTCGGGACAGTTGGCAAGTATGTTATAAGTTAACCCGGGCAACCTCCATTCATCTGATGTCCCTTCAGTGAGATTCCAAATCCTAGCACCACGCCAACATAGGATCTCCCATGATCATCTTGGATTCGCAATGAGACTCTCTCAATAAAGCAGATAAATGCTCCTCATAATATGGTAGTCCGTTCAAACAGGCATTAAAAATGTGTGTACTGAGTTTCCAACCCAAAAGATGGCCGTGGTCCACTTAGTTACTAATACTGCGATGACGTCATATGCCAGTCATATGCCAGTCACCCTATGCATTTCATCATATAAAAGACTTGGTGTTTTTATGCATGTTTTTGAACATTTATATATAGCGCTTTAGAACTTTGACAGCCAATAGAAAAAACATCATCTGTTACATCATTTGTTGCTAGCTTTTTCAGTTTCTTTAGCTTTTCCATCAGCTTTTATTTCTTTTTATTATTTTTTTTGTTTACAAACAATTTTTATTGTGTAAAAGGTCAGAGTATAAAACAGTTACAGTGATGGTACAGGTATAAATATAAATAACTTTGACAATGAATGCTGTACAGGAATAGACCAAGGGTTATGGTTAGATGAGTAATAGAAAAAGAAAAAAAAATATATATATATATATATTTGCACAATGTTGTAATTTTGGCCATTCGAGGGTGGTAGTGGAGGGAAGAGTTAAATAATGACTAATGCGTATACATTGAGACAGGTAAGTGGGAGAAAACAAAGAACAGAACCAAAGCTCCTCCTCCCCCACCTCATACCTCCATCCCCTCCTAAGTTAAGGGAGCAGTGCCCCATAGAATCCACTTCTTTTGATAGAGGAGCATTGAATCGTATAACATGTGGTGAATTCTTTCTGAAAGTTTGATGTTCATCATGCGGTTAAGGATTTGTGGCCATGGTACCATAGTTGAGTGCCAATTAAAAGCTATGGTATGCTCTTGAAGGGGAACCCATGTCGTTTTTTTTTTTTTACATTAAAGTCGTGTTGTAAGTCGCGCTGTGATTCACACTCAAGTCGTGTCCAAGTTGCCTCCCAAAGTCGTGCTGGAAGTCGTGTTGCCCCTGTGTGAATGAATGGACTGTTTTGATACAAGTTCAATAGACACAGATTGTTATTGTTAGAGTCACGTCGAATCTCCTATCTGTATCGAATTGTGTCAAAACGTAAAACGAAAATAAAGCATTTATTTATGTCAGATCTTTTGTTTTTCGGATTCTGTGCTTTCGTTATCGTTTGTCAAAATGGCAGAATAAAGCGGGCCGTGGCTAGCCGGCGGAGCGGATGGACGCTCAGTGAAGAGCTCCTCGCATCTACAGGCCAAAAGGGGGAGATTAACCAGTCTGCAAGCCTTGTTTCCTGGTGAAATCAACCCTAGGAGGTGCGGGCAAGCCTGGAGATGCCTCAGCGGAAAAGAAAAAGCGGTGGCAAACCGAATAAACTACCGGACTATTTCCTCACACAGCGGCGGTGTGCGGAGCAAGATGGCGGCGGTACACGCGGTGGAGGAGAGCATGGCGCTCGTAATGTGCCCAACAGACAGGTACCGGCCTCACAACTTCCAGAACACCCACACCGCTACTTGGGGAAGAATACCAGCACCCCTCCGCTATCTGGTGTAACCAGCCCAGCTAAAAGTAAGCCTAGACTGGACAGTAGTGACAGAGAGGAGACTGAAGTAAGCTTAGATTCCTCTCTGGAGGACACCAGAGAGCTGCAAGATTCCCTGTCAGAGTTTCCCACAGCTAATGCCCCCATTCTGGACACAACATTAAAAGATATGCTGGTGTCACTGCGCTCCACAATACATGCTGACATTCAGACCCTCACTAGGAACTTTAAGTCAGAGATATCCTCAGTGTCTCAGAGAGTAACCCATGTTGAAACTAAAATGGGAGAATAAAACTAGCAAATTTGGAGGATAGGTCTAGGAGAAATAATGTAAAAATCCGAGGCATACCTGAATCAATTAAACCTCCAGACCTAAAACATCACTTTTTGCAGATAGCAAAGGCAGTCCTACCGGACGCACCGCTGGAAGATTTACTTGTGGACCGCATCCATAGACTTCCTAAACCCAAGCATGTGGCAGCTCATCTCCCCAGGGACACCATCGTCCGTATCCATTTCTACCATATCAAGGATCAATTTATGGCAGCAACCAGACGCAAGGAATCCCTACCGGAAGATCTGCAGGATCTGTCCTTTTTTGCTGATTTATCAGCGTTTACGATGCAACAATACAGGCAATTGTCCACCATTACGAAAGCGTTAAATAACCATCGCATAATATATCGGTGGATTTACCCTGCTCGCCTACAGATCGTTCGAGAGGACACTACCCATACGATCTCCACCTTGAAAGAAGGATTGCGACTCCTACAGGACTGGCAGATTCTGGAACCAGAGCGTGCGGACGACTCAGACCAAGGATGAGTATGCACATCTCAACATGTTCAAGCCATGGACACGAGTAAATTCACTCTTAGGGTTTTATCCCTATTCTCCCCCTGATGGCCCGGCCGTTATGTAGCCATTTTCAGTTGTTTTACGTTTAATTTGTATTTTTTTTCTATTTTTTTTCTTTTTTTGCAGATTTTTATTGCATTTTGAAACCCCCTTAAGCTGAGCGGTGAACTCACCGCACTGGTCTGAAAGAGATTCGCTCATCTACGCAGCGAATTCCTTGCACTGACCGATTTGATTTGAACCAGTTCGTGGTTAGTTTGATAATTTCACTGTTCCTATTGAGCATTTTTCTGTGGTATTATAAGAAATCCATATTCACAGTATTTTAAGCTGACCTCAGGTGGTTGACAGTACTTGGCTCCCAGAGCAACCTTTAGCGGTGTATTGCGCATTTATATTCCAGTAGTGAGTGGGTTGCATAGGGAGGTTTTACAGGGCCTCCTGCTTCGGTGTATAGGCCGTGTCTCAACCCTAACTAATTAAGTTAAAAAGAAGCGAAGGCCCTTTGAAACTATGCCCTTTCGCATATCGTCACTTAATGTTAAAGGCCTTAACAGCCCTTTTAAACGTCAGTTGGCATGGAAAGAAGCTAAGCGCTTACATAGTGACGTGATTTGTTTCCAAGAAACCCACTTTACTACCCACAAAACCCCTACGTTCCAAAATCAGCAATTCCCCCATGTGTTTCTAGCTAGTTTTAAAAAAAAAAAAGAGGTGTAGCTATTGCTATTAAAAACACAGTTCAATTTAAAACTATAGAAGTACATCTGGATGAGTTAGGCCGCTATATTGTGCTGATATGTGAGATTAATAATATAAAATTAACTTTGGTTAATGTGTATGCGCCAAATGTCAGACAACTTTCCTTCATGAACAAATTGTGGAAAAAGGTGTCTAAAGTTAAACAAGGGAAGATGGTGTGGTGTGGCGACCTTAATGCAATTCCTGGGGGGGAGATGGATCTCTCTGGTCAAGGTCAGCGTCTAACAAAAAGGGTATCACTAGAGAGCTTCATCTCCCACTCAGAACTGTTTGACGTATGGAGATGCCAACACGCATCTGAAAAAGACTATACTTTTTATTCGAATGTTCATCATAGTTACTCACGTATTGATATGTTTTTGGTTGACAAATTCACGTTACAGCAAATTTCCGGATCGGAGATCCACTGCATCACATGGTCTGACCATGCACCGATTTCGGTTGATGTGGGGGATCACTGCTTAGAAACAAGAGCAAATAGATGGAGAAACGATGTTTATACTATATCGCAACCAGGTCATAGGAACTTTATTGAAGAAGAACTTGTGGCATTTTTCGCATGAAATGTGCCCTCAGTGAGCAATCCCTTTGTAGTATGGAACTCACATAAAGCCTACATAAGAGGTCTGCTTATTCAGTTGAGTAGTAGGATCAAGAAACAAAGATCAGAAAAATTAGACACTCTACTAAAAAGAATAAATAAGTTGGAAACCGAAAACAAACGACAAACCACCCAACATCTTAGGGAACAACTATTCCTAGCCAGACAGGACTTGAGATCCTTATTGGTTGCACAACATGACAATCAATACTGATCTCTTAAAGCCCAGAGGTATAGATATGGTAACAAAGCTAGTAAATTATTAGCCAAGCAAGTTAAGGACAAGATTATCCGCCAAAAACTGCCCTTTCTTCTAAACCCAAGAACTAATGAGAAACACACGAATCCGCAGGAAATAGCTAATATGTTTAGTGAGTATTACAAGACACTATACAACTTACAATCAGATGGAGAGACACACCAACCCACTGAATCCTCAATCACGGCGTTTTTGGATTCGATCAAATTACCTAAATTGTCCAAAGATGATCTCGAGCATCTAAATACACCCTTTACTTTATCAGAAATAGCGAACGCTATAGCCAGCCTCCCGCGCAATAAGGCCCCAGGCCCCGACGGTTACTCGTCGGAATATTACCAACTTTTCAGCTCTAGTCTAGTGCCACATCTGTCCCGAGTGTTTGATGCTGCGACAGCAGCGGCATCATTCCCTCCAGAAATGCTCACGGCGACGATCGTTACTCTTCCTAAACCGGGTAAAGACCCTAATGTACCGCAGAATTTTCGTCCGATATCACTATTAAATGTGGACGTGAAACTCCACGCTAAACTACTTGCAAATAGACTGAAAACAGTTCTACCCAAGTTAATTAATTATGATCAAGTTGGGTTTGTAGCAGGTCGTCAGACTACTGACACTACCAGAAGAATGATTAATCTCATGTATTTGGTGGAGAAAAAAAGGGAGCCTTCTCTGCTTCTATCATTGGATGCAGAAAAGGCTTTCGATAGAATCCACTGGGGTTATTTGCGTGGAGTGCTTTCTAAATTTGGGATGGAAGGTACGATATGGGATGCTATACTAGCCCTTTATTCACAACCTTCGGCCCATGTGTATACAGAGGGCTTATATTCGAAACCCTTTGATATAACGAATGGGACCAGGCAAGGCTGTCCCCTTTCTCCAATCATTTTTGCCCTTGTGATGGAGCCTCTGGCAGAGAGGTTGAGAGAAGACCAACTAATCGAAGGTATACATACGAGTGGGGGACAGTACAAGGTATCATTATTTGCCGATGACGTCATACTGTCCCTAACTAATCCCTCAGTTTCTCTGCCAGCAGCGCACTCAGTACTTATGGAATTTAGTAAAATCTCTTTTTATAAAATTAATACATCAAAATCACTTATCTTAGGAATGAACATCAGCCCACCATTAGAAACGTATCTTAAAATACATTCCCATACCCGTGGACTACCACCTCGATTAAATATTTAGGCGTGAATCTTACTTACCCCACTGATAAACTGTATAAAGAAAACTATGCTCCCCTATTATTATCCTTTCAACAGGATATCAGTAAACTGCAGAAGTTTTATCTGTCATGGTCAGGCCGGATCGCGGCATACAAAATGTTTATTCTTCCCAAACTAACCTATGTTTTTTAGAGCACTGCCAATCCCCCTCCCGCACTCTTTCTTAGTTACTTTACAAAAGCAGTTGCTGAACTTTGTGTGGGATGGTAAAAAATCTAGATGCTCCCCCAATATGCAACATAGACACAAATCCACGGGAGGCATGGGAATCCCAGTATTGCGGGATTACTATACCGCATTTCTTTTAGACCAACTGAGATATTGGTTCATAGATATAGATGCCAAACCATGGTGTAAATTGGAAAAGGCTTGGATGAAGGATTCCCCTCCCTTGGCGTTGCTTATGGCAGCTTGTATTACTAAACGGAACAACATCCCTAAACACCCTACTATTCAAGCCTCAGTCACAGCATGGAAAGAAATAACAACTGAAGGTAATGAATTCTACCCATCTAAAAGAGTACCAATACCTTTGGACATTGCTAAATGGAATATACCAAACATTAGACTATCCCAATGGTCATTACACAAAGTAGTAAACTGGATAGATATAACTGCAGAGGGTAAAATACTTCCATTTAATAAGATACAGGAGAAATTCCATCTTCCAAATTCTGAATTTTTAACATATACGCAACTGGCTTCCTATTTTCAGACATTTCAAATGGTATGGTTGCCAGTTACTGAAATAATATGGTTTCATTTACACTCTGGCTCTCCAAAAACTAAAGGTATCTCAGTAATTTATCAATCTTTGAATTCTAAAGATGCCTTCACCAAACCCACACAATTTTTAAGTTGGGAAAAAGAAATAGGAAAAGAATTCACAGATCTCCAATGGAAAATGGCCATAAAACACATAAGTATGTACTCCAGGTGCTCGAACTACGATGAATTAATGCAAAAAATCTTGTTAAGATGGTATTATACCCCATACATTGTTGCTAAATTTTCCAAAGGCATCTCCAACTTATGTTGGAGGGGATGCGGGAATGTTGGGACATTGCTACATATGTTGTGGGCCTGCCCGAATTTACAACCCTTTTGGGTAGCAGTGTTTGACATGATCTCTAAGATCGTAAGGAAAAAGGTTCTACCCCGGAAGGAACAGGCCATTCTAGGTATAAATATAAGCGACTTCCCACCAAAATTTAGATCAGTGGTCGTGCATGTGTTTCTAGCGGCAAGATCCCTGATCATGAGTAATTGGAAAACACCAGACCCTCCATCAATTATAAATGCCAAAGCAAGAATGAACTCCGTAATGGAATATGAACAAATTTTAGCCTATAGGGACGGTAATTTACAGAAATATGATAAGAATTGGTTCCCGTGGAAATCGTTTAATAGTCGAGTCTAAGATTACCACCTTGTTTCTAATCTGATTAAGTAAAGCTGGACATTTTGAATGGAATAAACACGGTTCTTTTTTTTCTATGCTCAATTTATTGGTACAGAGGTTAGCGATTAAGATTGGTTGCATATTCGCTTTAAGTAGGTACACTTTTCAACACCTACAATTTTGTTACTAGTCTGTCATTTATATGCACTATTCGGACTGTCATATGTACATCTCACAGTATATAACTACTATGTGTATGACTACTTTATTTTTCAATAAAAAGATTTAAACAAAAATGGCAGAATAAAAGATCACGTATTTCAGGGGCCGTTTTGTGTTCAAATAAGAAAAAAGGAGCTCTGGTTGTTCCTGATTTTAAAAAATATTATTATGCGGTAGTAGTGTCACGTTTAGTAGAGTGGGCAAGAGACAATAGTGAAAAAAGATGGAGGGGTATAGAATTTAGTATGAGTAGGACACATTTGGGTCACATAGTGTGGAATCCTCCACATTTTAGGGATTTAGGACTGGATACGCATTCAATTGCTTACACTGCATTGAACATATGGGATAGGATACATTACATACAGAAAAAAAATGGATTATTTAATTTATTTAAAGGGTAATGTGTTTTTTTCACCTGGGATGAAGGAGGTAGGGGGAAATTGGATAAAAAAAAGATACAGGTGAAGGATATAATAGAAAAAGGGAAAATTTGCACTTTTCAGAATTTGTTAGGTGACACAGAACGGTGGAAACTAGATACATGGAGGTATAACCAGGTGAAAAAATTTGTGAAAAAATTACCTGACCCAATTTGTTCAGAAAAGGAATATACTGCAATGGAAAAGATGATTGTAAAGGGAAAATCCAAAAACAGTATTGCCTATATCTATAAAGTGGTGTTGGAGGAAGATGAGTTCCCCCATGTATCAAGAAATGGGAAAGGGAAATAGGCACGAGGTATACGAGTATTAGATTAAGTAACATTTGGAGAATGACACATGAAACAGCACCTGATGCGAGGATGACAGAGATAAATTACAAATGTCTAGTGAGATGGTACCTTACTCCGGACAGACTGAGTCGTTATCAACCGGAAACTTCGTCCAAATGCTGAAGAGGATGTAAAATGGTAGGCACAATGGCTCATATATGGTGGGAATGTCCCACCATAAGAGACTATTGGATAAGGATTTTGACTTTGATAAGCGAGATAACGGGCGAATCTGTCCCACTTGACCCATGGGTCTGTCTATTTCATGAGACGGACAGACCGATGGGGTTATATAGGGCCTCATTGGTACCTATATTATTAAATGTAGCTAAGGGATTGATCACAAAAAATTGGCAAAAATTAGAAAGTCCAAAGATAAGTAAGTGGATAAAGGGAATAAATGATATTCAAAAAATGGAGAGGGAGCAAGATAAAGAGAGGGAGGAGGAAAGGGAAACAGATAAGGAAGATAAATGGAAGGAGTGGGAGGGCTTCAAAAACTCATGGAGATACGTGTGGGAGATAACCCAAGAGACCTAGAACTGGAGCTAGAAAGAGCATATAGGATAAGTGGAAGGATCAATTAGATGGATTAGTGGTTTAGAGGGGGCGTGCATGGGGGGAGAGGGGAGGGTAGAGGGTATGGGAATAGGGGATTGAAAGGGACTGTGGATGCATTCGTGATTCTACTTTTTTATTATAAGTGTAAAATTGAAAATTTAAATAAAGAATTAAAAAAAAAAATGGTATGCTCTTGAAGGGGAACCCATGCCGTTTTTTTTTTACATTAAAGTTGTGTTGTATTTCGCGCCGTGATTCCCACTCAAGTCTTGTCCAAGTTGCCTCCCAAAGTCGTGCTGGAATTCGTGTTGCCCCTGTGTGAATGAATGGACTGTTATGATACAAGTTCAATAGACACAGATTGTTATTGTTAGAGTCACGTCGAATCTCCTATCTGTATCGAACTGTGTCAAAACGAAAATAAAGCATTTATTTATGTCGGATCTTTTGTTTTTCGGATTCTGTGCTTTCGTTATCGTTTGTCAAAACGATAACAAAAATACCTGAAATTCGGATAAAAATGCATTCGGACGAAAACGAATGCACATGTCTAGTATTTGGTAGTCCCGCTGCAAAAAATATTTGACTGTCGATGTCCCATCCCCATGAGCAATGTTAGTATTCAGAGATGCGACATCAGCGGTCACCATGAACAAACCTTCCCTGAATACAAAATTTGTATCATGTAAGTAGGCAGGGGTATTCAAGACCAAAGGTAGAAGAAATTAGTCAATATACTCCCCAGGATCTAATCCCACTAATCATGGGTATGCCCTTAGGGTAAACAGGATCCTTTTTTTTTTTGGTAGACAGTACATATTAGGAATTCGAAGACCTGCAGGGATCAAAAAGTGTTTTTATTTCTTGTTAAGAATCACAAGATCACTATCTTTATTGATCAATAATTGAAGTTCCTTTAAGTAGCCAGGAGTGGGATTTCTTCCAAGAGGCAAAAATGTTGCCCTGTCTTCAAGGATATCATACATTTGCCTCACATAATCACCCTTATCAAAGATAACCACAGTGCCCCCTTTATACGTGGAGCTAACTACTAAATCCTTTCTATTAGGGAATATTTTATAGGTATAAAAAAAACTCCTCATCTTGCCATCTCTTCTTAATTAAGCAAGATGTTGTACTACCAAATCTTCTTTAAACACTGATATATGGGAACTACTGCCATGAGGGTTGAACAATAACGCATTCCTGATGTTAGTGTGTGTATAACAAGAAATATTCCGAGAAGTATGTGTAATCGGATTCTGTAAAAAAGTGTTTCTTAATATTTAATAAACAAGTACATTTATTATCAATAAATGTTTGAATTTTTTTTTTCCATTAAAATTTTTTTTTCAAAAGAAAGAAGGAGTAACATTACAAGATGAAAACAATATATAGTCAAGTTGAACAAGGTAATTCCAGATCGTCTGATGTAGAAATAACACACTATAAGCTAACTCGTGAATTGCAATCTTCGTAACAGTTCCTGAAACATTTTGAGAAACTCCCTGGTAACGTGAAATCCCTGGATAAGGTGAAGTATATTTGCATCTAGGGGGTGGGGCTCCTGAAGAGTCCATCATGTGATGTCGAAGGTGTTTTAGCTTATGTCTGCAGTGTTCCAGAATTCCATAGGTGTGTGAATAGTCGTCGAGGTATTTCCCTGGCGTCCAAAGCAAGGAAGCAGGCGAAGAGTGTGTGGCGTACCGTAGGAACTGGTAGTTGTGAGGATTCTTTCCCATTCTGCATCTGTAAAAGATATTTGTAAATCTCTTTCCCAAGATTGGCAGGCTTTCCCTTCTTTTGATGAGATTGGCGTAAATAGCATGGAGTGTGTATGCGAAATGAGATGCTGTTGCGGTGTAGATTGGGAGCAAAGCTTTTCAAAAGGGGTCAGTTGTCTAGAAATTGCCTCTACCCGATTTGTCGCTTTAAGGAAATGGCTAATCTGAAAGTAAGTCCAAAGGGACACGGGGGCTCCATCTGGACTAACAGGGAGGGTTATGTGGTCAAGGAGGACACCGTCTTTATAGAAGTGATGTGCCAGGACATCTTTGTGTGGCCAAGTAGAAGTTAGGAAGTGATTAGATAAGCCGGGAGTGAAGGCGGGATTAAGTCGCAAGGGGGTTAGTGGGCCCAGGTTGGAGGAAATATGGTATTTTTTACATACCTCTCTGAAAGTGCTCAGCGTAGTACCTACTAAAGGGTGGTCCTTTAGAGCCTTGGGAATATGAGAGGGGAGCATCCATGGTGTAAACTTAATTGGAATGTGGGAGAGCTCGTCCTCTAAGTTAACCCAGTCCTTTGTCTTATCGTGGGTAGACCAGTCAAGGATTCTACTCAGGTGGCATGCACGTGAGTAGTTTCGCAAATCCGGGAGGCCTATGCCCCCTTTCTCTTTGGGTTTGACAAGTTGGGCAAAACTAATTCTCGGGTGTTTATTATGCCAGAGGAAGCGTAGGGATGCGCTTTTAATATTAAGAAAGAATGAGGGTGGTATTCTGATGGGAATGGCTTGAAAAAGATAGAGGACACGAGGAAGAATGTTCATCTTGAGGATGGCAGCACGACCAAACCAAGAAAATTGTGGTTTGTCCCATTTACGAAGGTCATCTTTGATTGTGCGGAGGAGTGGGAGAAATTTTTTTGTATATAGATCTATAAGGCGAGAGGGCAGTTGAATTCCTAGATATGTTATGTCATCGTGTTTCCAACAAAGGGGAAGTTACTTTGGCATTGTGTGACTAATTCCGTCGGGAGGGAGATATTAAGAGCAGTGGACTTGGAGAAATTAATTTTCAGGTTAGATAAGCGTCCGAATAGTTTGAAGTCTTTAAGAAGGTTAGGGATAGAAGTGAGCGGATCGTTGAGGAATAAGAGGATGTCATCCGCAAATGCAGCTATTTTATAGGTCTCATCTGCTATCTGTATGCCCTTTATGTTCTCATTTGCTTGGATGCATCTTAGGGGGGGTTCAAGTGTGAGGATGAAGAGAATTGGGGAAAGCGGGCATCCCTGTCTGGTTCCGTTACTAATGGGAAAGGCGTTTGACAGATGGCCGTTGACTCTGATCCTGGCAGACGGAGTTGTGTAGAGAGCCATGATCAGGTTATAGATTCTGTCCGGTAATCCTATATGGCGTAGGACCGCTCCCAAGTAATCCCAGGCCAACCTGTCAAACGCCTTTTCTGCGTCTAGGGAGAGGAAAAAACCTTTTTGTTTATGTGTGGAAAGCCAATGGTTTATATGGATAGCCTTTATGGTGTTGTCCCTGGCCTCTCTGCCGGGGACAAACCCTACCTGATATTTACCTATTGTCAGAGGGAGTAGTGGTAGAAGCCTATTCGCCAAGACTTTTGCGTATAGTTTCAGGTCTATGTTGAGCAATGAGATTGGCCTATAACTGGTGACAGAGGTGGGGTCCTTACCATGTTTCGGAATGACCGTTATGTGAGCTTCAAGTAGCCTATGGAATGGGGTTGGGGTATCCTTAAGGGAGTTGAATGCTTTCAAAAATGGGGCAAGTAGGGTTTCAGTAAAAGTTTTATAGTATGGGGCCAAGAGGCCGTCTGGGCCCGGACTCTTGCCCGGTTTTAGCTGCTTAATTGCCTGGATGAGTTCTTCTTTTGAGATAGGGGTATCTAGTGTTTGTAAAGTATCTGTAGGTAATGTTTTCGGGCAGTGTTTGTTAAGAAACTGTGAAATCAGCTGCTCTCTATGTATATGGGCTCTAGTGGTAGAGGTATGTTGGGGCAAATTATATAGTCCCTTATAGCATTGCTCGAATTGGTCTGCTATGTCAGCTGTTGACGTGTGTGTTTTGCCCAAAAGGTCATTGATGGAGTGAACGTTTGTGGTGACTTTTTTAGCATGGATGGCTCTGGCTAGTAGTCTCCCGAATTTATTTCCCTGTTCGTAAAACAGTTTTTGGGTAAGAACTAATTTGCGTCGCGTGTTGCGGTTAAGAAGTTTGAGAAGCTGCCTTCTAGATTCCACTAATTCTTGGAGGGTATCCAGGGCCCGGGATTGTTTATGAATGCGTTCTAGTCTCATAATAGAGTTTGTTAGTTCTGTTAATTTAGATTGGTGGGCTTTCTTCCTAATGGCGGCTAGTTCAAGGAATTTTCTGCGTATGGTACATTTGTGTGCTTCCCAAATTGCAATAAGTGTAGCGTCTGGGGTATTGTTTTCCCTAAAGTAGTCGATCAGACTAGTGTGTATGTGGTTAATGTCAGTTTCTGAGGTAAGTAGGGAGTCATCCAGATGCCAAGTTTTCGTGGAGGTCCTTCTCTCGGGGAGCTTGAGAGTCAGCGAAATTGGGTGATGATCCAAAATATAGAGTGGTTCGACGGTGGCGGCTTTTAGCATGGGGAGGTCATCCTGGGAGAGAAATAGGTAGTCTAATCTGGAATATCTAGCGTGGGGCGTGGAGTAGAAAGTAAAGTCTTTATCATTGGGGTGTAAGGTACGCCATGTGTCGTGTAGAGATAGGTATTGTAGTTGTGAACGAATTTGTCTTAGGGACCTGTAAGGTAGAGAGGAGCATCCTGAGGAAGAGTCAAGTATAGGTTGAAGTGCGACATTGAAGTCACCTCCAAGAATGGTCATCCCCAATTTAAATAGGGTATCTGCCACTGAGTGGAAAAAAAACAACTTGGGCAGTGTTGGGGCTGTAGATGTTCGCGAGAGTGACCGGTCTATTGTGAATCGTCCCTTTTAGGAAAACGTAGCGACCCTCAGGGTCGATCAAGGACTCCGAAAGTTGCCACGGAGTGTTTTTAGAAATTAAAATCGAGACTCCTTTGGTCTTAGCTAGAGGATTGGTGGCATGATAAGTAATGGGGTATTTGGGATTCCAGAGTTTGGGAATCTTTTTGGAACAAAAGTGTGTTTCTTGTAGGAATATAATGTCAGCTCTGAATTTGGACATAAGACTTAAAATTTGGCTATGTTTCTCGGGTATGTTTAGGCTTTTAACGTTTTGAGAGACTACCTTAAGGGTCATGGCTACTGATCTTGGATGTGGAGACGGCATGTTTGACTGAGTGTGGGTGAGGTGGTTACCAAGATGGCTACGGGTCGGCTAGTCAGAGCCGTGACTTGTAATTGGTTAGATTAAATAGGTGGGGTCTAGGAGTTCTAGGGGAATCCTAGGCAGTCAGGGACTGGGTGCCGTGATGGAGGCCAGAGAGAGGGATAGGAGGAGTTAGGGAAAAAAAGGAAAAGAAGACGGGGAGGGGAGAAAGAGGGGGTATGGGATGGGGTAGAGAGAAAAGATGTAGAGGGATGAAAGTAAACAAGAGAGTGGTGAAGAGTCCGGGGGGTATTGTAGCACTGCTACCTTACCCTAAGTGTACGTCGTGAGATCCGGGGAGGGTCGACGGTCGATGTAATCTCCCGTCGTGTGGAGGCGTGGAAGGTAGTCCGGTGTAGGTCTGTGTAGTGTCCGATCCGCCGGATCCCAGAAGAAGCACTGAAGAGTATTGTTTTGGAAATGCCTATATAAAGCAAAAACATGGGGAGTGTGAAACAAGTTGTCCAAGGATCTCAGAGCTACGTAGGGTAAAACATAAATATCCAGGCCGTAATGGTATTCAACAGTAGGAAAGAAAAGGTACAACAGGTAAAATATAAACATAATCCCAAAATGTGTAGATTGCGTGGAGTAAACCCAGAAGATCAGAGAGAAACGAAGGGGTTCTCCTCTGTAAAATGGGTAAAACAAAAAGAGAAAGAAACACTAAACTGCGTGCTAATCAAACATTACATATAGAGGAGCCTAAAAAAAAAAAAAATGGATTGAGCTCTATAACCATAACAACTATTGATGAGGATGACGGAAGCGGACCACAAAATGGGCGATTACTCTGTTATGGGGCTATGATATGCGTTGGAAGGGCTGTCTAGGTCACTCGTGCTGCTATCTGTGTGATAGACTAAAATCACATACGTTGAGCCTAAACATCCCAGAGAAGCGGGGTAATTACCTAAGCTGGTTTGTGGTTAGGTGGTCTCTGACCTAGAGGTCCATGTCTTCCAACAGTCTGGACTGGTTGTCATGGGAATTGGCGACCTTGCGGTATAGGGGTATGTATACAACATCGGCTGTCGATGGTGTTACCCTAGGTCTCAAATTGGAGAGCAGGGAATGGGAAAGCCCTATGCAGTCTAGGGGAGTCCGTTATCTAGGGGATGTTGTGGTGTGTCTCAAAGGGAGTCAGCTGCATATCCTGGGTCCCAAAAAAAAACAAAAAAAACAAAAAAAACATAAAGGGGTGGGGGGGGGGGAACTTTGGGTAAAGTTTTGACTTCGGTCAGGAACCCTCACAGTAGGTGCCCCCCTGATGCCCCATATTGAGAGAAAGAAAAAAAATAACAGGCAGCTTAATGGCAGATATATCTACGCATCTCTATTCAAGGCTCAGCTGGGGGGGGGGGAGGAGGATTGGAAGGGGGAGAGTGGGACAAGATTCTGGTGTCTAAGGGAGGGGAGGGGAAGGTTTGGGGGGTGCGCGGCACCTCAGTAAGTGTTTACAGGGTGAATTGTGGGTCCCATGAGCGGAGCAGAGTGTCTGAGCCATGAATGGAGGTAGGCAAGCAGGCATAATAAGAAGCAGTTAAACAAATGGAGACATTGATCCAATGGGGTGGGGAGGGGGGGAACCCCAAAATGGGTTAATCAATAGATGTCACCAGAAGTGCAGGGTAGGTCACGACTCCAGAACCATCTTCAAATGGAGATACATAGAGATGTATGTTATCAAAAAAAAGAAAAGAAAAAGGGGTTTGTAACAGTCCATATTAGGCTGGGGGAGTAAATGTCTAAGTCCGCAGAAGTCCGCAGAGGCTGCATTCAATGGGGTGAGCTCAGAACAGGAGATTACGGTTCTGGGGTCCACTTTAGGAGCTGTCAGGCCTGGCTCGCCTATGGGCAGGAGAGGCTGTTGGGCTGGTGGATGCTCTTTCCCTCTGCCCCCTGGCAGTGGTCTTCGTGAAGAGGATCTTCTTCTCCTGATGTGGAAGTCATCCCTCTCAGGAATGGCATCCATAGAGTTGGACCTCTGGAGATGAGGGATGCGAAAGGTCTTGTACCAGTCCGGGAGTTCCACAAAAGGTATTTGCAGGGTATTACAGAAACCCCTCAGATCTTCTGGCACTTTTAGGTCGCCCTGCTACTGTTGCTGATAGACAGAATGGAAATTTCCATCTGTACTGGATTTCTTTGCGGCGCAGTATATCCAGCAAGGGGCGCAAATCTCTTCTATTTTGAAGGGTTATGGGGGAAAGATCCTGAAAGATCTTTATTTCTGACCCTTGGTAGAGAAGGTTGCGGCGGTCCCTGGATTTCCTTAGGATGTCTTCTTTCAGTTTAAAGCTCACAATGTGGCAGATCACGTCTCTGGGGGGGTCAGAGTCTCTGCTTCTGGGTTTGAGAGCTCTGTGGAGTCTGTCGCATTCGATCGGTGTCTCGGACGGCCTGCCCAAAAGATCGTTGAAAATGTGGATGGTAACCTGTGAAAGAAGGGCCTGGTCTACGTTCTCGGGGATCCCTCTCACCCGAATGTTGTGGCGGCGACCCCTGTTATCGAGATCTTCTGTATATCTGTGAAGGTCCCTTAAGTGGGTGTTGTAGAAGTGGGAAGACTGTTGCAGCTGGTGTATGGCTGTGTCATGGTGGGAGACTGACTCCTCTAGGCCTGACATCCGCGCATGTATGGAGTGGATATCTCTCCTCAGCTCTGAAATGGCAGTAGCGAAGGAGTTCTTAATGTCAGAAGCAAATGACCTGAGATCCTCCATGGTTAGGGCACGGGAGTGTTGCGGGCTCGGCATTCTTCGCGAGGCTCTGTCTTCCGACGGGCTCCGGCTGGAAGCTCGTGACTCCATGCAGGCCTGGAGCGGGGCCTCGGCCTCTCGTGTGCGGGCTCGGAAAATCTCCGGGATATTGCGCCCGGGTTGTGAGTCGGGCCCTCGCGGGGATCGTGAGTGGGACTGTGCCTCTTTGCCTCTCGGTTTCCCCATGTTGGGGTTGTGAAAGATCTCTGTAGCTGATGGTAAGCGAGATCTAGCGGACGGAGCTCAGCGGTTAGGCATCCATTTCGTCTCGGCTCCTAGCCACGCCCCCCCCGTTTGAAATTTATTGAGCATACATATACATATACACGTAAACAGCGGTTTGCCCAGCCAGGCTTTATCCAATGGCTTAATTTATGAAAGAGGTGGGTTAGAGTACCCCTAAAATATATTTCTTGTTTTGGGTTATTACATCTTTAAATATATTGTTGCTCTGAAATTAGAAGTAAAAGAGATGTTTCTATAGAGAAGATGGAAGTCTTGGCTTTGTTTTGTCCTGACCACAAATCTAACGCCTGGATCAAAGTGATGTGATAGCCTGTTTGTTGTTATCAAAGCTGTTATAAAACTGTCTGAACACCGACAGGTGAGAAATGCTATGAATATGTCAGGGCTGGGATCAGCCCTTCCTTCTCAAAGCTGGCCACTCTGCTGTCGGCTAATTGCCAGCTCCTTTCTCTCCACAGTGGCTGACCTGTTGATGATATCCTGCTTGTCAGTCCTGCCTACTTAAGCCTTCCATCCCAGATGATCTCTGCCTTCGCCTTGTTTACATCTCTAGAGATTCTCTCCTGTGTTCCTGTTAAAGACTTGCTTGGCTGACATTCGTTCTGGCTTCAGATCCTTCTTGCTGTTCTACTACATTCATCTCTGGCTCTCTGACGTTTTGGCTTGTCTGACTATCCGTTCCGGTTCCTAAACTCTGACTATATTTTGACTATGTTTACTCTGTTTACCTTTTTATTATTATTATTATTATTAAACAAGTGTGATTTAATTGTACATCTGTCTCAGTATGATTCATGGTTTCGGACAGTAGGCGAAGGCCATGAATGCAGAAGATTCAGTCAATCCACTTGCTGGTAATATTTTTTCCTGATTGGATGAGCAGGATCTCCGCATGCTGTCCCAGGTGTTTCCCACGAACAGAAGCAAAGTAGGTTTTGTGATATATTTGCATTATGAGAGAGCCTTGGCCTGAGCAAACCCTCTATGGGAGATGCAAAAACCCATAGTCCTGAGTTACCCAGACTTTGTGGCTTCCTTTAAAGCAGTATTTGACATTCCTGAATGCTCTGCTTTTGCTGCCAAGCGGCTCATGTCCATCAAACAGGGTACGAGAAGTGTTGCCGATTACGACATTGAATTCTGTACTCTGGCAGCAGATGTTGCTTGGAATAATGAGGCCCTCGTGGCTGCTTTTTTGCACATGGTCTCTTGGATACCAACAAGGATGAGATAGCAGCCCAATATATACCCACTGAGCGGGAGAAGTTGATCATATTTGCTTTCCTCATTGACTCCAGACTCAGAGAAAGACTTCCTTTTAAGGAGCACTTGCAAAAGCCTCCTGTATATTTGTCTCCAAACTTTGCAGTCCCACCCTTGCCTCCCTCACCTCCCATGCCTCCTGATACCTAGCCAGTCTGTGAAAATTAACCCATGCACTCAGGCTTTACACATCTCTCTGCGGATGGGAGAACCCTTAGGAGGAGGGAGAGATTGTGCCTTTATTGTGGCCAGGCAGGTCACTTTTTGAAGTCTTGTCCTACCCATCCAGGGTACACCCAAACCTTGAGGTCCTGTCACGGACAGACCTTAGGTGGTGTTGTTTGGTCCCCAGTTATCAAGAAGGATAAGCCCCTGGTTTCGGTTACCCTTTCTTGGGCTGAGTTGTCCATCAAGATACAGGCTCTAATCGACTCTGGGCTTGCAGGCCTGTTCATTGATGCTGTCTTTGTATCAAAGCACTGGATTCCACTGCAGCTGCGTGACAATCCACTTGCCATTGAGGCTTTTGACAGGAGTCCTCTACAGCCTGCCCATGTGACTCATGAGACTGTTCCATTGTTCATGGCCATAGGGGCTCTTCACCATGAGATAATTCAATTCCAAGTTATTTCCTCACCTAGGTTTCAGCTATTTATTGGTTATCCTTGGTTAGAGACACAACCCCTCTGAGCTGAGGTTCTCCCCTGGTCACCACAATGCAGTAAGACATGCTTCCAGAAGGTAGCCCAGGTCCTGTGCACCTCTTCACTCGCCTCCCTGCGGGAGGAGCACCGCAATTTTAGCAATGTCTTTGACAAAGGTCAAGCCAGTAGTTTGCCTCCACACCGGTCATTTTATTGTGCAATTGACCTTCAATCTGGTGCCATACAACCTCGTGGCCGGGTTTACCCTTTGTCAGTCTTGGATAAGGCCATGGAGGAGTATGCTGCAGACGCACTTTCTCAAGGTTTCATCCGCAAATACTTGTTTCCTGCTGGTGCTGGTTTCTTCTTGAAGAAGAAGAGGGGTGAAATGAGACCTTGTATTGATTATAGAGGTCTCAATCGTTTCACGATTAAGAATACCTATCCGATTCCATTGATTACAGAGTTATTATGCCGCCTCAAGGGAGCAATGATTTTCACAAAGCTTGATTTGAGAGGGGCATACAATCTCATGAGGATTAAGTAGGGCGACAAGTGAAAAACTGTGTATAATACCAGAACATGCCATTATGAGTACCTTGTTATGCCTTTTGGCCTTTGTAATGCCCCAGGAGTTTTCCAGGGATTTATTAACGATGTCCTCCGAGATCTGTTGCAGTTATGTGTGGGGGTTTATCTCTACGATATCCTAATTTTCCAAGTCCCTGGAGAGCCACCACATAGATGTCTGTCATGTGCTTCAGAAACTAAGAGAGAACAAACTCTATTGTAAATTGGAAATTCCATAGTGAACAGGTTAAATTCCTGGGTTATGTCATTTCCACTGCTGGTTTTTCGATGGACCCAGAGGAATTTTCAGCAGTCCTACAGTGGCCCTGACCCGTGGGTTTACATCCTTTGCAGCGTTTTCTTGGCTTTGCCAACTATTAGCAAAAGTTTATCATAACTTCTCCTCTCTGGTCAAGCTCCCAACTGAGATGACCAGAAAGAATGGTAAACCACAGAGTTGGTCTCCGGAGTCTGTAAAGGCCTTTGAGAGTCTCAAGGCTGCCTTTCTTTCTGTTCCTGTGTTGGCACATCCTGACCCTGTGTTACCCTTTATCCTTGAGGTTGATGCTTCTGAGACTGGATTTGATGCCCTTCTGTCTCAACATCCTACCTTTGAGAGCATTATGCATCCTTGTGGCTACTTTTCCAAGAAAGTGTCACCTACGGAGTGCAATTACGAGATTAGTGACAGAGAGCAATGCAGATGTATAACACGTTTTTAATGTAAACCTAAAACAAGCAACTCACATTTTTAAGTTAAATTCAGGCATGTAAAAAGATCCCAACAGGGGAAGGTGACATTAGCTGACAGTCCAGTCCGGCAGGAGGAGAAGCTCTGAGCTCGCTGAGTAACCGCTGTTTGTAAGAGGCCGGTCACGGTGAAGATACTTCAAAGCAAGGCTTGAAGTGCATTTGGAAGCAGGCACAGGTGGATGATTTCACTGGAACGGTGATGTGTTTCTCAGGCGTGCGCACTGCGAATGACATGGCAGAGTGGAAACTTACAGTTAGTTGCAGGTGGAGACTCCAATTTGACAGAAGGATAGGGAGAAAATGGTGCTTTGGTGGGCTTTTCAGCCCCATAGTAGAGTAGCAGATGAAGACATACAGACTCGTGCATCATGGTGGTAGTTGGTTTGCAACCTTGCAGCGCTCCAGCCATGCGATCTCCGATTCAGGGTCCTCAAAGAAGTGCACCCAATCATCTCCCACTATGCACAGTCTGGCAGGGTACAACATGGTATACTTCAGGTATTTGATTCCTAACTAACACTTGGCCTCGTTGAATTGGGCATGGAGGCACTGGACCTCAGCAGAGAAGTCGGGATACCCTGTTACCTTCACATTGCAAAGCCGTATGTTCCCTTTCTCATGGGTAAATCGAAGGATGGTATCCCGATCCTGGAAATTCATAAATTTAGCTATAAAGGTGCATGGGGGCGCCATTAGGAGGGAGTCTAGCAGCCAGGCAATGGGCACGCTCCACAACCAAGGAGGCTGAGAAGGCCTCCCTGCCATAAGTAGTAATGAGCAGGTTTTCCAGAAAGGATTGGGGGTCAGTGAAAGGGTTAATCCTGTGTCTAGGGTGGTCCCTTCAACCTCTCAGACCTTAGATCCAATGTATTTTATAAATTCAGAGTACTCTGGAATCAATTCTCAAAGGACAAATAAAACCATACACACACCATGGCGTACTTCGAGAACTAATTGTATTGAGTTATCACAAAGTGATTCATATAGTAAATTACACGTCAAACAGAATAAGACATGCGCAGTAGACATCAAGACGATTACAGCTGGTCAAGACAAAACGCTATTGTTCTTTGTTCTAAGCTGGCTAAAATAATGTGAGAAAAAGATAACAAGATGTGAGACAGTTCATGATTTCTCCAGTAGCTAAAGGAATGCTGAGAAAATGTGTGAAAGTTTTTGTGAGAACAAATGAGTTAGAAGAATCTCATGTTGAGACAGATATCTGAGAAGTTAATGGGGTTTTCAAACTGTACATATTGTAAAATGGAAGTTTGTGAATATTAGGATGGCTGACAGAAACAAGATGGATGCTTAACATAACCTTTCAACCCCCTCTTAAATCATGGAATGACTTTCTACAGATCTGCAGACTCCTGAAATCTACGGTTCTTGCTACGTTTGTTATATTCATTTACATAAAGCTGCAGATATTGTGTATATGCATGAGAAGGTTGGTCTGGTGTAGTACATTTGCTAATACAAAGTAGAATAAGCTTTAAAATCAGGTAGCCTATCAATCCTAACAATAGTTCTATGATAATCATAATCACTATGTTCTTTAACCATAAAAACATTCCACCTAAACCCAAACTAGAAAAGGGGTCCCATCCATAATTACCTATGTCCCTTGCTTGTTTCATTAATTCATTTACCTGTGTTCGGTGTTGACTAATAACATCATAGTAGTCTGGGATTTCCAGGCTGGTATTGTGAAACCATTTACGACATTCATAATCTTGGGTCATTTCGCATAAACCTGTCAGAGCTGCACTTATGCTTTCAATAGCCAATTCGTGTAACTCTAGTTGTCTTCTAATTGCTTTAAGCTCGACATTGAGTAGTCCTATATCTTGAGAGTTTTTTTCCATAACATCATTTATTATACTAGTACAGTTATTTAATTTGTCCATCATGGTTATGCCCCATCCTGTCCAGGATGGAAACCATGTCCATGAATTATCTGAAGTAGAAAACATAGGTGGGTTTTCTCTCTTGTATTTATAAGTTAACCTATGTACTGGACTTGAAGTAACATGTATGTGATGCTCCTGATTCTGGCCTAGGGCTGACATGACTGGTACCAACTGTGCTAAATAACACCATCCTTTCACTCCTGCGGGGATCCGTGGGTAACAAATTTTAGCACAGCATATGTATGTATTGTTTCCCAATGAAAAACTTCTTAAAGAACTACGTTGGGGCTCAGTTCCAGCCTCAAATGCAGCACTAACAAGTTTACTCACAAGTATCCCAGAGGTTGTGTTCCTGTATGTAGTAAGTTCACTAATGGTGTTGACCTATGATAATTTTACTGGTGTGGAAGGGAATACCCTTTGAAATGTCAAATGGAACACATACTGTACCTATTCCGTTGGATGTATTGCCTAACTGAACACATCACTCGGGTTCATGTGTCCTTCCCAAAGTGTAAAACATAATACTCTGATTGCGGTACCCTTCTGAGACATTCTTAATACTTAAGACTAGAGTATTTTCCAATAATGACTTCAGGTTTAGAGGGACAGCTAAAAGTGGGATCTTAGCAGTTTCTGGGTGCAACTTACTACAAATCCAGCATTTTTCATATCCTGACTTTCTAGCATTAGCATATTTAAATTTTAACAGTAACATTTTTCCAGAAATACTTGTTTCTTTGATCAATTCATTAGAGATATCTCTTTTACTGCGATTTTTGAGGTGAAAGTCAGTATGGTTGGTGTGTATTTCCCTTTTACCACATATGAGTTTCAAGGCACCTAAGTCATCAGGATGAAAGATACAGTTAGTTATTATCCACACTGGGACAAAGATCATAAGTAGAAACATCACCAGAAGGCAAAAGGCCTTCCCAGAAGTGTGTGGTGAAATGAGTGACATCACTGTCCTTTATGTCTGTGCTTGTCTTTTGAGGACTTAAAACACCTGCTTCACCTCTTTTCAGCCTTTCTTCAATTCCTGGGCTTAGATCAACCTTCTTTACTCTGCTGGCATGGATCCAAGTAGGACTTTCCTCTGTAAAGATGGCGGTCCTGGTGACGGCTACCACTTTGGTCATTGGTCCAAATGGAACCTCTTGCGGCTTTCGACCTTTCTGAATCCTCTGGATCACAACTTGATCATCGACCTGGAACGGGTGGGTTGGTACCTGTGAAGAAGAAGGAGAGGTGCGAGCAACTCTTCTTTCAACAATATCAAGAGTTTCAATCAGTTTTTTTACATATTCCTCCTGTATTTGTTCCAAATCACCTTTCTTTACCATCAAGGGATGATTAGCCCACGGTGTGGAGAATGGTAAACCCATGAGTACCTCAAAGGGGGAATAACCCGTCACACTGTGAGGGGTCATTCTGATTTCAGCTAATACAGCTGGAAGAACTTTTTTTCCACTTGCCAAAATTCCCACCCGTAGCTTTCCTTATGCTGTCTTTAATTGTTCTATTCATTCTCTCTACAATCCCTGAACTCTGTGGATGGTAGGGGAGGTGAAATTTCCAGTCTATTTTTAGTACTTTTACAAGATCTTGGCAGATTTTAGCTGTGAAAGCTGGGCCATTGTCTGAATTTATTTGCAATGGACATCCCCATCTAGGAATAATTTCCTGTGTGAGGATCTTCACTACAGTTTGTGCGTTTTCATTGTTGGTGACAAAGATTTCTGGCCAGCCTGACATCATGTCCACTATGACCAAAAGATATTGTTGTTTCTTTCCTTCTTTGGGCATATGTGTAAAGTCTATCTGTAAATGGGTAAACGGTGTTGTTGGGTACTCAAGATGTTCATGCTTTGATTTCTTTGGGTTTGTTGGATTGTTCCTAATGCAAGTTACACATCTCCTTACAAAAGCTTTGACTAGATTAGGTAATCCTGCAATGAAAAAATCTGCATCTAGAAGTTCACATGTGGCCCGCCATCCCTTGTGACCCAGTCCATGGTATTGTGCAATGAACAGGGGGGCGCTAGCAACAGGAATACACGGTTTCCCCTCTTTGCAGATTAATCCTGTTTTAGGATCCTTCTGTACCATCCCATCACAGTTCCATTGCGCAATATCATCAGGGGTGGCAAAAGCCTGCAGTTCCGTGAGCCAATGTGTCTCTTTCAGGGAACATGGCTGAGGTGTTACCATGGGCATTTGAATGTCTGCCTTTTGTGTAGATGCAGCTACTTTAGCTATTCTGTCAGCTAGTGCATTACCTTTGGCTATATCAGTCATTTGGCCTGTATGTACCTTACAGTGCATGATAGCTAGTTTTGAAGGCAACTGAATTGCATCTAGTAATGCTGTGACTAGGTCAGCGTGTGAGATGCTCTTTCCATCTGCTGCCACATATCCTCTGCGAAGCCATATTACACCATGGTCCCAGACCACACCATGAGCATACCTGGAATCGGTGTAAATGTTTGCCTCTTTTTCTGCAAACAGCTGGCATGCACGGGTTAATGCTATCAATTCAGCAGCTTGTGCAGACTGATAAGGTATTGGATTGGCCTCGAGGACAGTATCCGGCAGTTGGACAACAGCATATCCTGCATGATAGACATTATCACTTGGTCTGCGTCAAGAGCCATCAACAAAAACTGTTTGTGCAGTAGGAATTGGTACTGAAAGCATATCTGCTCTAGGTGAAGTGTCCTGATGTATTGATTGTGTACAGTCATGAGGTGGTGGTAAGTCATCCTCCTTTAAGACATAATAAGGCATTCAAAATTGGAGCTGGGCCAGAGTTTATGTTTGAACTTTTTATTTTCATGTTTGGATTGGACAGGAGGATGACTTCATACCCACTCAATCTTTGTGCTGACATATGCTGAGTATGTAAAGTTTTGAGGAGTGTGGTAACATTATGTGAGGTGTGTCAAGTAGTGTTATAGCCCAAGGTAAATGGTGCTGTCATCTCTACAACCATAGCACAAGAAGCCAACGCTCTGAGACAAGCAGGCATGCCTTGCACGTGTACTGGAACCACCTTTGAGAAAAAAGCTACAGGGCGCAGTCTCCCACCATGTTCCTGGGCCAGTACTCCTGCCATGGTTCTGCAATTTTCCCTGGCAAACAAGTGAAACATTTTGCCAAAATCAGGGAGGCCGAGGCTTAGGCTGATAACCATTGCACATTTCAGCATGGTAAAAGCATTTAACATTTTATCAGACCATTTTACAATATCAGACATTTCAGAGAGGGTTGCTTGTCTCAATATATTGTCATAGAAAGAACAGTCAGGTATCCATTGGCGGCAGTAACCAATCATTCCAAGAAAGGTTAGCAGGTCTCTTGGTAAGTGGGCGGGGCAGACCCACTATAGCAACAGTTCTTTTGTGACTGACTTTCCTAACTCCCGGAGACAGCACAAACCCTAGGTACTCAACCTCTTGTTTACACCATTGTAATTTTTTCTTAGACACTTTGTGACCACATGTATGTAACCATTTCAATAAGGATATGCTATCAGCTCAGCAGTCCTTCTCTGAAGAACTACAAATCAAAAGATCATCAACATATTGCAACAGTACAGAACCATGAGGGGCAGTCCAAGGCCTAAGGGTGGCTTGGAGCACTATAGAATAGACCACAGGTGAGTCTATGTAACCCTGGAGCATTCAACACCAGATAAACTGGTGATTGTGTTGGTTAATCGACACAGTAAAAGTAAAGAGTGGCCTTGTCTCCTTGTCTACAAGGACAGAGAAAAATGCATTCTTTAAATCAATTACAGTAAAACATTTGGCTGTTGCTGGAATGGAGGACAGTAGTGATGGTACATCAGGTACAATGGGTGCTATTGGGACTATGAGGTCATTTATGGCCTTCAAGTCCTGTACAAATCTGAAGGAGCCATCCGGCTTCTTTACAGGGTTAATAGGTGTGTTGTATGGAGAAATAATTTCCTCCAGGATTCCATCCTGCAGAAACTTTTTCACCATTGGCACTATGCCATCCATCTTTTCTTTAGAGAGTGGATACTGTTTGTGATAGATAGGAAATGCACCTTCTTTGAGAGTGGCCTTGTATGGTGTGCATGAAACAAGTCCTACATCCAGATCTGATGTAGACCAGACCTGGGGGTCTATATCCCCAAAATCTTCTTCACTATTTTGTTGTGACAGCATCAATAAACCTGGTTTGCATGCTACTATAGGGATTTTATCTGAGGAAATGGCTAGACCTCCTTCTGAGTTGGTTCTAATTGTGATTCCTAGTGGCCCAAACAAGTCTCTTCCCAACAAATTGACAGGACACCTTGGTATTATCCTAAAAGAATGTGTGTATATGGTGTACCCTTCATCATCTTCTATTGGTAGGGGTGGGGTCCTATATGTTTTTGTCAGTATCCCATTAATTCCCAAAGAGGGTTCCGCTGGTTCCCACTTGCCTCTGAAATGATCTTTACAAATAGTACTCCTAGTGGCCCCGCTATCGACGAGATTGGGGAGGAGTCTCCCAATTATTGAAATAACAACCATTGGACTGTCAGTGAAATCATCTGAGACAAAAGGAAAAGCTGGGACACTACCCTCTGGGCCCCATCATTGTTGTTGGTTTCCCCATTTGATTGGAAATGTTGGACCTTGCTGGATAGATGCCTGTGGTTATTGTGTCTGGTTAGGGACAGAGCTGGAATCGGGAGTCTGAGGAGGGGTGGGGTGAGGACACTGACTCACCCAGTGATCCTCAGCACCGCAATTGAAACATCCATTGTTTCTAGAGCGACTCATCCGTCTTCCATTTCTGCCTCTAAATCTGCCTCTAAAATTTCCTCTGCCTCTAAAGTTCCCCTTCATATTCCCTTGGAAATGTTGTGTGGAGACAGGCAACGGCTTTGGTATATCAAAACAACCTGCTGCATCTTTCCGTGAAAGAGCTTTGCCAAAGTTAGTTCTAGAAAGTGTTGACCAGTAATCATTTGTTTGACTGGGACCACTAAATGGGGTTTGAGATTACTCAGGAAAGTCTGGATCAATAATAGATCCAAGATTGTCAGAATACCCAAACCGACTTTCTGACCATCCTGCCATATTATCCACCCAAGGGTTAACTAGGCAGTGATGTACATTCCATTTTCCTATGAAAACAAAACAATGTATTGTGGTTGACTGCCACCTAGCGGTGCAGACAATCAGACAACGGTGTGACTCAGACAATCAGACAATACCTCAACTTAGATTCCTTTAACAAAAAAATCAGTACTGTCTGTGATACTTTTTTTATACTAATACGGCTACAATCACTTCAAGTCTGTAACAGAATAAATTTGGAACAAGTTCAAGAGTATTTCAGACATACAATAAACACACAATCTTGCTCATGGAGCTGCTGTTTTGTTTCAGACAAATTTAAATCTTCTATGAAATTAACTTTGCAATGTACATTAATCTGTTTACCTTTCACAAAATAGCTTGTTGTCCTCCACATGGCTGATTGCTCGGTCTCGGTCACCCTCTCATACAGCTTTTGGAAGTCCTGTCTTAGTAGGGAGATATCCACCTTCCCTTCCTCTATTTTTGGGGTAAGCATTGTCTGGCCTTGTGAGATTGCCTTGAGTACCCTGGCAGTGTCACCGGTGGCCTTTTCTGAATCTGCCAGGGCTTCAGCGATATTTTCCTTCTCAGTCTCCTGCACCTCATGGACAAATCTGTCCAGCTTTCTGACCGCTTCCGCTGTCCTTTTCGGCGGCAACATATCAGCGGGCAGGGTGTGTGGTACCTTTGGAGCAGAGTAAGTGGCAAAAACAGGCAGGATATCCCCAGTATTTCTGTCAAAAGGAGTAATGTACGGCAGAGCTCTTAGTTGAAGCTCCCTACGCCATGCAGCTTCAGGCCACACCACAGTTTCAAATATTTAGGGAAGGTGTGAGAAAGGGGGAGGAGTGAAAGACAAGGCTGGGGTGGGGTTGAGGTTAAGAAAAGGGTAGAGAGCATTGTAGATAGGGAAGGGGGTACAACCCTCATGGTTGTGTCTATTTAAATGTCAACATAATGGGTGATGGTAAAAATACTGACTGGCTGAAAAGGGATTACTGACGAATTGTTATTCTCCCTAGATTGTTTGCTGTACAAATTGTGTATCAATGGCTCCTGAGGAAGTGGACTTAGTCCAGGAAACGCGTCAAGCCCCCAAGACCATCATGTGTGGACAAGATACATCATACTGTCAATGTTGACTTTCTTGGTTGTGTATAATGTTATGGAAATCATTTTATGTAAAATACTATATTTTAGATGAGTCAATAAAATATGATTTTTTTAATATACAGAACAAATGTTGTGCCTCAAAAGTCCCAATTTTCGATACTATTATGTTTCAAGGCACTAGATTACATATAGGGATGTGGCATCTATATCTTGCCAATTATATTTGGGTCTATTTAAATGTGCTTAAAAAGAAGAAATGTTGGCTATGATGCATTCAAAGTCTATTATATCTGTCGACTTTATAGATTTAGGTAAGGATGAAGAGATTTTTAAATTGTTGGGATGTTCCATTATATCATTAGGGGGTCACTTAGCCAATCAGGGTACATTGCAAATATCTGAGTATGAACTGTCTGCCTGCAACAGGAAGAATCTCAAAATCAGACCTTGGAAGTATCATTTGTAGCATCCCTTTGGAATTGGAGCTATTATTGAGATAAAATGATTTGTACAATCCGATAATTTTATCCCAGAAGGCTTTGATTTGTTATTATTCCCACCAAATGTGTAAAAATGACCCAGAGCATTGGTAGAAGTGCCAACAAACATTAGGTTAGGATTACACATAGTCTAGAGGGCATCAAATATCTGGTGAGTATTTTAAAGTTGTGTTCTTGAATTCTGCAAAAGTTTGAGAGTTTATATGTTAAGAAACATGCTCCCATTCCATGCTCCTATTCTGCTGGAGAAATTGATAAAGTCTCTATTCCCATCACTTTGTATAAGCTGGAGATTGCGCTGAAACTTTCAAAAGACATAGGGGATGTAGTAAGGAAACCCCGTGCTGGGGTGTAGTTGAATCCACACATAGATTCTCAAATGGTGTAAAGGGCCTATGAATTACTGAGCTTGGGTTTAGTATGTTAATAGCTCTTTGAAATGGTATTAAACCTAAAAGCAAACATTTGTCATATTGCAGCTTTCTAGTTCATAGATGTGAAGGCTGCATAAGTTTTCTTTTTAGGCTTTCTTTCCTTAATTCTCATATGGTGATCCAGACAATAAGTATCTTGTTATTCAACAGGCTCTCCTAAAAATGTAGCAGTTGAGAGTTGAGACAAAACCTTAAGCACTGACATGGGTTCTTACAATGATCAGCTTTTATTTATTTATGTAAAGTCTTTATCTCAAAATGAAAAAAGAAGTTGCTGTAACTGCTTCAAAAGTGTTAGCTGGAATCTGGTTTCAATGTAGTAGTGTATCTAAATCTGCTAGTACATCTAACACTCCCCTCCCTCCAGACTGACAGTGCTGCTGTCCAAAAGTGCCCCTGTGCTCCTTCATCCAGAATACTGACACATAAATACAGGCAGTGTGTTACTAGCCAGATCACCAGGTGAAAACAGAGGGTAGAAAATAAAAAAAATAAAATGAACGCAGCCACCGCATCTAAAGATTGGCAAGCTGCAAAGATACAATTTTTGGGTTTAATACCGCTTTAATTGGGCAGCATATAAGCAAAGCACATATTTCTGAGATGGAGGTGTAAAGCCTGTAGCTCTGGGAAGGTGGGTATAGACGTTTTAGTGATCACTTACCTAATATGGATCCAAAAAGCTCTTTGTCATCAGAGAATGGCTAGATTATCCAACAGAGGGGCCCAGGGGCTTGGAATGGAGGAAAATAAAAGGAGACTATGACTTTAGTGCAGGCTATTTAGAAAATTTGACAAGATGAAGCGGAGAAGACCATAATGCTAACTTTTATGCTATAGAATTCGATAAATTGATGATCTGCTTGTCATTCATTATTGTCTGAGTTAAACCCAGTCAGATATCTATTAACCAAAACTTTATTCTGAATTCCATTTTTAAGTTTAAAACATTTTCATCTTTTGATGAAATCAGTACAGTGTGTACATTTTATTTTCCATTTTATTCCCTCTCAGAAAAGAAAATATATTTTTAACAAGGTGTAATGCTGAAGTTGTTAGTTGAGTAGATTATACTATGCGACAATAACAAATCTAAAAATATTAGTACAGAACATTAAATGTGTGAAAACACTTGTTCATGTCAGTAGTTTGGAGCAAAAAACATCTGGAACTTAACAAATCTCACTGTAATATTAAGCAGTTCTAAAGGCAGAAGTTTTTATTAGCTTAATTTGGTTGTAAAGGTAAAAGATTTTTTACCTCAAAGTATATGTAAACCCTCACCTTGTAAATCAACCCACAGAAATAATATTTTATTTTATCTTTTCATGTGACAACACTGAAGAAATTACACTTTTCTACAATGTAAAGTAGTGAGTGTACAGCTTGTATAACAGTGTAAATTTGCTCTCCCCTCAAAATAAATCAACCCACAGCCATTAATGTCTAAACCGCTGGCAACAAAAGTAAGTACACCCCTAAGTAAAAATGTCCAAATAAGGCCCAATTAGCAGTTTTCCCTCCCCGGTGTCAAGTGATTAGTGTTATAAGGTCACAGGTGTGAATATGGAGCATTTCCCTGCATTCAATTTGCATGACAGGAGTTTGTGACCTTCTCTCTGTGAAGCCGGTTCACATATCTCCATGGTGGCTGCAGAGCGGCTTGCACAGAATTCCTGTGCGTCTTTAGCTCAGTTTCAGGGCTGAATCCAGGCAAAAATCAGCCCTGATTTGTCCCAGAAATGGAGAACAGGGACGCACCGGACCCCTGCTACGAGCCGCATCCGTCTGCAGTGTGAACCCAGCCTAAATAGATTCATAGCAGTTTTTTAAACCAGCAATTTTAACACATTAACACCATGCAATGGCTGGACTTAATGTCGTTTGTAGCAGTTGTTATATTTACTATTTTTTTAAATAAAGGTTATTGCTGGTTATTCCTCTTTTTTGTATAAAATGTTTGTGGGATGTCTTATAGATTTCTGTTGACTCCTTTGTAGACTCCACAGACCAAGAGACTACATTCTGAGACTCACATGCTCCCAGTGCTTTGTTACCCTTCCAGAACCTTAGGATCACCATGTTTCCACAAATTGCCATGTTAGATGGTCATGTTCTCATAAACAGCCATATGAAAGACACTCATTCAATGCACGGTATGCAGGGAAATGGTTTCTCCAGTGCAAATCCTGTCTCCTATAATTTTATGGTCACGGTCATCCTTTTTGGCATTGATTTGTTGTACAATAGCTGTACAGGTTATTTCCCTGCATACTTTCTGAAAATGTATCACTTTCAGTGATTATATTACATTATGCCACCAATACAAAACTTTACCTGATTTTGAGGGACTGTCTCTGATTTGGAACATTGTCTCTCTGTCCCTCTTTCCTCCTCATGTGTCCCTTATTTTGATCTGATCTATATAATTGTATATAAAATGCACTATTTATCTTTCAAAAGGTATTTTCCAGTGCTAAACTGTTCATGTCATTTCTAAATTGCCGCATTTGCAAATGTCAGAAACTAGTATAAAAGAATTTGTAGTGGTAAAAAAAGCACTTGTAGATTTAACAAATCTTTTTTTTGTGTGTGTGTGTGTGTGTGTGTGTGTATATTTCTCCTTTAAGAGGGCGTGGCAGGGAGTGTGTCCTATGCCTACATACTTTTTCTAATAGGTGTCCCTCGTTAACATCTCAAAAAGTTAGGAGGTATGAATACATAGCATTTTCATATCTGCCCATTGGTATGAAATTAACAAGCTCCAGTGTATCATCGACATTGTTTTAGCCAGTAAGTAAACAAACCTTGGGCAATCATTGCATATTGTACATAGCTGTATTATAGCTGGGTTGCTTTCAGTTCAGCAGTTATCATGTAATCTATTTTGTTAGATGGACTAATGAACTTTCATGTGACACAGAGATACAGATTGATGAATATGTGCTCAGCATGCATGCCACTTGCTAAGGCCCTTGGCCTGAGGATTGATATATTCTTCCAGTTACTCGTTCTAAGTTTGTAGTTCTGCATAAAATTACAGGATTGCATTCCTACAAAAGAAATTGAGCACATAAGGAAAAAAAAAATGTTTTTAATAGGCTTAATGTAATCAAAAAGCTGAAATACTGAGAAGAAATAACTAAGAACATACAAAAAAAAGAAAGCGGTAACATGTTAATTTAATAAGTAACAGTAAGTGTAAACCTTGCTCGCTCTGTATGCCGAGCACTCTCTATTCAATTCTACAGTGAACACAGAGTACGAACACTCTATAACAAGGGTCCCCAAACCTCCTAAACAAAGGGTCAGTTTCACATCTTTCAGACTTTATGGGGCCAGATTATGGTCAGTGGCAGTAGTATTAGTGGGATGAATAGTGCCCCCATATTTGGCTTCAGGGGAATGAACAGTGTCCCACCATTAGTGTCACTGGTAGGAATATTGTCATATATCAGTGGAAGGAATAGTACCCCAAGGGCTAGATAAAGACAAGTAAAGGCCACATCTGGCCTCAGGCCACAGTTTGGAGCCCACTGTCTATAGGATTGAAAACAAAGAGGACAGGGCTCTGTTCAGAAGATTTTAACAAGAGATTCAGCTGCTTCATAGGTGATATCTTGCTGGAATTGGGATAGGCGAATCAAAAACTTGAAGAGAGTTATACATGTAATGGAAGCAGTCAGAAGAACTCAATTTTTTTATTTTATCTGTTCTTAAAAAAAAAGACAACACTCGCTGCATGTAGCAAAGTGTAAATTACAGCAGACAACTTAAAGAGGAGCTCCAGGCTGCCCCCAAAATACTGCAAGAGAGGGTCAGAGACTGCAGACATAATACAAGAGAGGGTCAGAGACTGCGGACATGATACAAGAGAGGGTGAGAGACTGCGGACTTGATACAAGAGATGGTCAAAGCCTGCAGACATGGTACAAGAGATGGTCAGAGGCTGCAGACATGATACAAGAGATGGTCAGAGGCTGCAGACATGATACAAGAGATGGTCAGAGCCTGCAGACACGATACAAGAGATGGTCAGAGCCTGCGGACATAATACAGGAGATGGTCACAGACTGCGGACATAATACAAGAGAGAGTTAGAGACTGCAGACAATGTCCCCATAACGTCCCCCCAAACGATAATGTATGCCATTCCATTAATCATGGATTATGAATGTCTTAGTGATTGATTCACATCACAACTTTATTGATACCTCTTCTTTTTTTTTGTATGATTTATGGTTTCGCGCATCACAGATCCCACACATGCAATAAAAAAAAGGTATTAATGAAGTTGTGATGTGAATCACTAAGACATACATAAACCATAATTAATGAAATGGCATTGTCACTTGTTAGGTCCACCATCAAGTTTATTTATTTTAAAGTAACTTACTTGCATAGAGTAACTAACGATTGTTGCAGGAGCACACAGGAGCCAAAAGGGAGACTACCTGCCTCCAATGGGGGAAAAACAATGCCAGTGTCGTGGCAGAACCTGGGGGTGCTCAGGAAAGAAGCACTGGATCTAAGTGTCAGGGGTGGGGGGGAGGGGGACTGCGGTATCCACCAGCCTCACAGCACAGAACGCCAGGGGATGGAACAAGGGGGGCCAACCATGTTACCCTGATGCTATCCGGGGAGAGTGGCAGCACCGGCGCCGCTGCAGTTGTCCAGGGAGAGTGGAGGAAACCTCTCGCGGCTCAACTTCCGGGTTCCAGGAGCTATCATCACCTGACCAGCCACGTCACACCTCACACAGGCTCCAGCGAACACAGTGTTTCCCAATGTGGCTGGGGATGGCCTCAGCGTAAGGAGGGCGTGGTTAACGCCCACAGCTCAGTGTGGAGAGGCAGCGTACAGGGATTTCTGCTCTGGTGGGGCATAGTGTGGCGAGCAGATAAATTACGTCATCCCAAAATCGATTTTTAGCGGTCGCAACATCGATGTCGAATAGCGATGCATCGATGCTGCCATTAAATTCAACACTCCTAGCTGAGAGGCAAATTAGTCTAGCGCCCAAAAAAAAGCATTCCGCAACTGTGGGGGGGGGGGGGGGGGCACCGTTTTTTGACTGTCCTCTCATCCTGGACCACAAACCTTCCTCACTGTGCTATGTTTTCTGCTGTACCATTGGCATAGTTATATCTTCATAGTCCTCTCTAGGGATGAGCTTCGAGTTCGAGTCAAACTCATGTTCGACTCGAACATTGCCTGTTCGTCCGTTCACTGGGGTGTTTGCGGCAAATTCGAAAAGACGCGGAACACCCTGTAAAAGTCTATGGAAGAAATCTAAAGTGCTAAGTTTAAAGGCTTATATGCAAGTTATTGTCATAAAAAGTGTTTGGGACCTGGGTCCTGCCCCAGGGTACATGTATTAATGCAAAAAAAACTTAAAAAAATGGCAGTTTTTTCAGGAGCAGTGATTTTAATAATGCTTAAAGTGAAACAATAAAAGTGTAATATTTCTTTACATTTCGTACCTGGGGGGTGTGTATAGTATGCCTGTGAAGGAGCGCATGTTTCCCGTGCTTAGAACTGTCCCTGCACAAAGTGTAATTTCTGCAGGAAAAAAAGTAATTTAAAAGCAGGCGGGGCTATAATGAATTGTCGGCTCCCCGTAATACAGGGAACAGTTATTGAAAGTCATTGATAAAAAAAAGATGCGTGGGGTTCCCCCAAATTCAATTACCAGGCCCTTCAGGTCTGGTATGGATATTAAGGGGAACCCCGCATCAAATTTTTAAAAAATTAAGTGGGGTTCCCCCCAAATATCCATACCAGATCCTTTATCTGAGCATGCAAGCTGGCAGGCCGCAGGAAGAGAGGGGGGGACGAAAGCCTCAGAGAACGGCAGAATGCGGGCAAAAATAGCCGAGAATGCACAAAGATAGCCGAGAACACCCGAGTGTGGCCCGAAAATACCCGGAAGCCGCCGAGAACGGCAAAAAAGGCTTACAAACAGCGGGGGGTCAGCATATAACACGCACCCCCGATTTCCCCCTGATTTTAGGGGGAAAAAAGTGCATGTTATACGCCAATAAACACGGTATATGTGTGTGTGCTTATGTATTTGGGTATGTTTATATTCCTTTTTAGGGCTCACTCATAATAGCGGCGAGGACTGCCAGTCCTCTGAAAAGCATTCAAAGCTTGAATCACTTTTCCAGCAGGAAAGAGGAGATATGTTGCCTCTTTACATCCTGTTTTATCCCCCTAAATGCAGAATCACTGTGCCACGACCACCATACAATACACGTGATTGTGACGCAGTTGCAGAATGGCCGCATTTACCTGGGGTATACTTTCGACCATGGACACAGCATGTGTGCGGATGTGTATATCCCTGGCTATTGCCACTTCAGCTAAAGAGCAGTTGGGGTGGTAAAAATAAAGCACAACAGCAGTTATTTTTTTACCATCCCCCAACTTTACATGTGAACAAGTCCTTGGTTCACATCTGTATGGCTGTGTGCTGCATGTAGTACTGCCCATTTATTTCAGTGGGCAGAAACACAATGGGCCACAGAAACACAGAGAAAGAGGTCCTCGACCCTTTTCTTAAATGGCGTTGCACCCGAAAATGCACTGCAACCTACAGTTGGGATGTCTAACTGCACCTGTCTACACTCCCCCCTTTTTAACAAATGTCATCCTTGGCATACAATTAAACAACAAAGAAATTGCATATGGGTAATTATAAGTGAACAGCAAATAGTTATAGCACATAATCAGAATAACTTTTTACTGTTCATTTATAATTACCCAAATTCAATGTCTTTGTTGTTTAATTGTATGCTGAGAATGTTTTGAGGGAATCAGCATCCCCCTGATGAAGATACGATATTTCCCTTGTATTGAAGCGCGTAGGGTAGGGGACTGGAAGGCGCAAGAGGCAGCTGGTCTGTCATATAGAGTAGGAGAACACGATCTCATCCACGGCTTGGCGCAATTAAGGCATGCTATGGAGGGGTGCACTAATGAACCAGATCCATGTGAGTACCCTATAATAGGGCTTTGTTTGCATTAAATAAAATCTTTTAAAGCGTTTTTACACTATGGAAGTCTTTTTGATATTTATATATGAGGATGCCACATTTTTGAGCAGTATTTGGACCTTGCAACCTGACCTGGAATCCGTTTTGATGATTCAAAAGCATGTACTGACCAAACTTAATTGCGAGGTCACACACTCTGAGGTGAGTGGCCATTACCTTGGGATGGGGAGCACCTGAGTCTAATCTCTGCTGAAGATCGATATATTCACAGTCACCTATCAAGTTTATTATCTTTAGATTAAGGACGCTCAAAACTGACCCTGGATGGTCAGAGTATCATGGATCAATATTTATATTTTATGAAATGTACTTTAGTTAACAATTTAGTTTTTTTGCTGCGGGTTATCTTTGATTCTCACACGCTTCTATGGGACGTGATTAGTGTTAGCAGCTGTCAACATACTATTGTAAAATAGGGGATCTTTGATTTGGTAGCTCGCAAGACCTTTACTACTATTTTGATCCACTATGTATGACTTGGCAAACTCTCAGAGCAGTGGATTGTAGTTGTAATATGTTCATTATTGAATCTGAATGAGGGCCCACCAGTATAGCAATCCACTTTGAATCTCTATTCAGTCCCACTGCTGAAGCAATTGCCTGACTGGCTGAGAGCTTCCCTCATTCTTTAAATATGGGCCAATGGTCTCTGCAGAAAAACCTCCATGTCTGTGAGATGTCAGGATCATGTTTTTGCAAGGTGGCCCACTCATCCAGGGATTGCATTTCAGCCACTGGTTGGAACTTCTGTCTCCTCTGGATGGCCGTGGCAACCTCCCAGTCAACTGAGTTCACTTCATTCAGGTGGCCTAACTTGTAAAGGATTGGTGTAGTTGAACCACGCTAACCTTGCAGCCCAATACTGTTCCAGGGCCCTAGTTTAGTGGTCTCTAAGTAGGACAATGGGTTGTTGTCAGTGAAAATATCCACATGTCCCCAATCAGAAATGTAGCCCTAACCAGAGCCAATAGTTCTAGCTTAAAAGAGCTATAGTTGTGCAGGTCACATTCAGTTGGCATATGTAATCACTCTCTCAATTCCATCCTGCTCTTGAGCCAGCACCACCACAAGTCCTTGACAATTGCCATCAGCACATATCTTGAAGGGCTTAAAGTAGTCAGTATATACCAGGATGTTAGCTGTTCTTTTTTATTACAGGTATTCTTATAGCACCAACAATTTATGAAGCGCTTTTCATATACATATTGTACTTTCACATCAGTCCCTGCCCTCAGTCACATTCATAGATACACAATGGTGCCAAATTAGACAGGAGACACTTATCCTACCAGCAATTCTTTAAAGTATGTTAGGAAACCCACACAGGAACAGGAAGAACATGCAAACTCTAGGTAGGCAGTGATGTGGTTGGGATTTGAACTACTGCCATACTGTGGGTACCACATAATATGAAAGTATCAGTCTGGAGTCATGCCTGAGGTAGTTCCTGCAGGTTATCCGCCTGCCCTGAGATCACCAAGTTTAATGGCCAGCGGTGAGAATTCCTGTCTTCCTCCTAGCTGCAAGGTTTTGCTATATGCCCTCAATAACCACACTCCCAACATCTTCTCTCTACATTGGGATCTCTCTGAAGAGGGTTGCTACCTGCTAGAGTCCCAGCTCCTGTTTTACCACTGACACTCCTTGTTGGATGAAAGCAATGGACTCGATTAGCCCCTGAACAGCAGTCTCCAACACAAAAAGAGGGAAAGGGGAAATTGCTTCTGCCATGGTTATGCAGTAATGTTTGTCTGTCAGCTTACCTCTCCATGTGTTCAGATTAAGAGCTCAGCCACTCTCACCTGGCTGCTTAAGTAATCTCTCCTCAAAGCATGGCTCCACCCCAGCCACTATCAGGGAACTCTATATTAACCTGTGCACTGCAAGCCAGCCCTGCTGATCAATATTGTGTGTTTTGGCTTCCATGTGCTCATTTCTCTGTGTCCTAAGTCTGATCCTGTTTACCGACCTTGGCTTGTTCTTGACTGTCCTGGTCTGCTTCATATCCCGCCCTTTGGCATGTTCTTTGACTATCCCTATCTGCTTGTTGCCCTGACCTTTTGGCTTATCTCCTGACTATCCTTTGTTATCGCAGCCTGCTGCTTCTTCTGTACCTTCCTGTACGCTACTGTGAGCATGAGCTGGGAGACCCTGGGGGCCGAGACCTGGAGCCAGATTGCAGAAAAGTCCATCCCCACCATCAGGGACCCTGGTGAACACCTGATCCAGAGTACATGCTTTCCTGAACCACCCAGGGCTCCATCCACAGCAGTCAGCCGTAGGGTCCACTACCTTGTGGTGCACTCCAGACCCCAATGGGGTGCATATGTCACCTGGACTTAGGTGACCTGACAGCTTACTCCCTCAGTAGCAACTAGTGATGGACGAACTTCCGACGGGACGTTTCGCGAACGCGAAACGCGAACGGACACAAACGTTCGCGAAAACGACCGTTCGCCGCGGGCTCCATTGACTTCAATGGGAGGCGAATTTCGCAAACCTTTAGGTCGAATTTGCGGCCACGGGGTAATTATTAGGGGGTAGCACGTAGTCCCACCACCTGGACAATAGCATAATACATGTATGAGGTGAATTTGGGATCGATAACTACAAGCATTTTTTTTTTATTTGGGAAATTGTTCTGACAATTCAGGACTATGGAGCTAATGAAGGCAATGGAGGAGAGGGAAGGTCAGGGACCAGGGTAGGCAAACAAGAGGGTGCAGGAGATACAGAGCACTGACAGCAGCACCGTAATACAGAGCACTGACATCAGCACCGTGACATACAGCGCTGACAGCAGCTCCGTGACATACAGCGCTGACAGCAGCTCCGTGACATACAGCGCTGACAGCAGCTCCGTGACATACAGCGCTGACAGCAGCTCCGTGACATACAGCGCTGACAGCAGCTCCGTGACATACAGCGCTGACAGCAGCACCGTGACATACAGCGCTGACAGCAGCTCCGTGACATACAGCGCTGACAGCAGCTCCGTGACATACAGCGCTGACAGCAGCTCCGTGACATACAGCACTGACAGCAGCTCCGTGACATACAGCGCTGACAGCAGCTCCGTGACATACAGCGCTGACAGCAGCACCGTGACATACAGCGCTGACAGCAGCTCCGTGACATACAGCGCTGACAGCAGCTCCGTGACATACAGCGCTGACAGCAGCTCCGTGACATACAGCGCTGACAGCAGCTCCGTGACATACAGCGCTGACAGCAGCTCCGTGACATACAGCGCTGACAGCAGCTCCGTGACATACAGCGCTGACAGCAGCTCCGTGACATACAGCGCTGACAGCAGCTCCGTGACATACAGCGCTGACAGCAGCTCCGTGACATACAGCGCTGACAGCAGCACCGTAAGCAGCCCCAGGAGGAAGTCAGCACAGCACAGGGATGGTGTGATCCCCTCATAATAAGAACCCCCAGGAGGAAGTCAGCACAGCACAGGGATGGTGGGAGCCCCTCATAATAAGAACACCCAGGAGGAAGTCAGCACAGCACAGGGATGGTGGGAACCCCTCATAATAAGCAGCCCCAGTAGAAATATGACACCGCTCAACCTCTTCAAAGAGGAGGGTAGGGGCATATAGTACGGTGTGCTTTTTTGGGTCAGGGAAGTGAGCCAAATGAATTAAGAAGGTCTGTGTGCTTGATTCCAAAAATTGTTTATAGACATATACATGGTCTACTGATCACATGTGTTGAATTCCTCCGAGATCCATGCCTCATTCATTTTTAGAAATGTGAGGTAGTTAACACTGTGGTGAGCTAGGCGAGTACGCTTATCGGTCACAATCCCCCCTGCTGCGCTGAACGTCCTTTCGGACAGGACACTGGATGAGGGGCAAGCCAACAGTTCGATTGCAAATTGGGCAAGCTCTGGCCAGAGGTCAAGCCTGCCCACCCAGTAGTCTAGGGGTTCATCACTCCTCAGAGCGTCCACATCGGCCGTTAACCCAATGTAGTCGGACACCTGACGGTCTAGGCGTTCCCTGATGCTGGATCCGGATGACACCTGTCGATGGGTCGGCTGAAAGAATGACCTCATATCCGAAGTCACCAACACATCTTCAAACCGGCCTCTTCTTGCAGGCGCTGTTGGATTGGTACCCGCAAATCCTTCTCTGGGAGTGGGAATTGCTCCTCTGCCAGCGCACGCAAAAGCAGAATGCAGCATTTCTCGAAGCAAGGCCTGGAAGTGCTGCATTCTGACAGCCCTCTGCGACGGCGGTAACATTTCCGCCATTTTGTGTTTGTACCGGGGGTCTAAGTACGTTGCCACCCAGTACTGGTCCTTGACCCTCATGCTTTTTATACGGGGGTCCCTATTAAAACACTGGAGCATGAAGGCCCCCATTTGCACTAAAGTGGAAGCGGTGTGGTGGCCTGGCTCCTGCTCATCATCCAGGATAATGTCGTCCTCTTCATTCTCCTCTCCCCATCCTCGCACAACAGGGATCCCAGAAAGGTTTAAAGCATGCTCTTCTTGCTCCTGCTCATCCGCCCCGGCACCATCCTCCTCTGACTCCTCATCAGACTCCTGTTGTTGACTTGTCTCAGATAGAGTAGCCCCCCCTGGGAATTCATCCAGCATTGCGACTTCCTCATCTTCCCGCTCCTGCTCCTCCACAGCCTGATCAATGACACGACGCAATGCACGCTCCAGAAAGAAGGCATAAGGTACCATGTCACTGATGGCGCCATGGCTGCGACTGACCAGTTTGGTGATCTCCTCAAATGGCCGCAGAAGTCTGCATGTGTCGCGCATGAGCAGCCACTGGCGCGGTGAAAAAAAACCCAGCTCCCCAGAACCGTTTCTTTCGCAGAGTTCATACAGGTAGACGTTAACTGCACGTTTCTGCTGGAGCAGCCTATCAAGCATATAGAAGGTTGAGTTCCATCGCGTCGGGCAATCGCAAATAAGACGTCTGACCGGCAGATGGTGTCGCCGCTGAATGTCAGCAAGGCGAGCCATGGCCGTGTAAGATCTTCTGAAATGGGCCGAGATTTTCCTTGCCTGCCGCAAGATGTCCTGGACCCCAGGGTATTTGACAAGGAATCGCTGCACGACCAAGTTTAAGACGTGTGCCATGCACGGCACGTGCGTGATTTTGCCCTGTTTCAATGCGCTAAGCAGATTGGCACCGTTGTCACACACCACTTTACCAACTGTCAAATTGAGCGGTGTTAGCCACTCATCTGCCTGTGAACGCAAAGCTGAAAGGAGTGCCGGGCCAGTGTGGCTCTTTGCTTCCAGGCACAACAGACGCAGCACGGCATGGCAACGTCTCACCTGGCATGTGGAATAGGTTCTGGGGAGCTTGGGCGGTGCAGTGGAAGAGACGCTAGCAGCGGAAAAGGAGGAGGCAGCTGAGGAGGAGAGGGAGGAGGATGGAGTAGGAGGAGGAGAAGAAGAGTCAGGCCTGCATGCAATCCGTGGCGGTAAAACCAAATCTACACGGGTGCCACGGGTTACATGCTTGACGGCCGTCAGAAGGTTCACCCAGTGGGCAGTAAAACTGATATACCTTCCCTGCCCGTGTTTGCTAGACCACGTGTCTGTGGTCAGATGTATCTTGGCACCGACACTGTGTGCCAGAGATACATTCACTTGCCGCTGAACATGGCCATATAGCTCTGGGATGCCCTTCTCTGAGAAATACTTCCTTCCTGGGACCTTCCATTGTGGTGTTCCAATGGCCACAAATTTGCGAAAGGCCTCCGAGTCCACCAGTTTATATGGCAGTAGTTGGCGGGCTATGAGTTCTGACAAGCCAGCCGCCAACCGTTGGGCAAGAGGGTTATCCGGCGTCATCATTTTTTTACGCTCAAACATTAGGCCCACGGAAGCCTGCCTTTTTGCAGAAAAATGTGAGCTTGGCGTGATGGAAGGTGGAGTGGAGGACAATTGTGAGGAGAGAGGAGAAGGAGAAGTAGAAGACGAGGCTGGACGGTGAGAGCCTGCAGTGTGGCTTTGTGTGTTCCGTTGCTCCCACTGGGCTCGGTGATGGCTGCTCATGTGCCTTCTTAAGGCGGTCGTCCCTAGGTGAGTATTGGGCTTACCGCGACTAACGCGTTGACTGCAAAGATTGCAGATGGCAACGCTATTGTCAGCAGCGGACACGTTAAAAAAAGCCCACACTGCGGAGCCATGTGCCGGTGTCCTGGGAGCGCCAGATGTGACCGTACATGGTCGATGACTCGCTCCTGATACATTTGCAGTCTGCTTTGTCCCTGCTGTGCAATGTAAGTCATTGCTGCTTCTCCTCCCTATCTGCTGGTCCATATCTCCCTCTGAACTCCCCTCCTCTTCCTCTCTTGTGGGCACCCACGTGACATCACTAGACACGTCATCATCAACGTCACCTTCCCCACCGCTATAAGTAGAGTAGGCAGCAACACCGGGGACCAACCTCCTCCTTGGGCTGATCTGGGTACTGGCGTCAGACTGCTGAGTAGCGCTTGTTGCTACCTCCTCTTCCTGATCCAATACCAAGAGTGGCTGCGCATCAGAAATGTCCTCTTGATATGGATCGGAAAATAATTCCAGTGACTCAAGCGGAAGGTATGTGGTGGTGGTGGTGGTGGTCGTGTTGTTGGTGGTAGTGTCTTTGGGGGTGCACATAGCAGAGAGTGAAGAAGAGGGTGCAGATCGAGAGGATGAGGAGGGTGCAGAAGAGTAAGGCTGAGCGAGCCACTCAACCAAGTCTGGTGCATCCTTTAAAGTAATTGAACGCACCTTCTGCAACTTCCCACTTTGGCTCAAGCCTGTTGCTCCTGCCCTACCCCTACCACCCCTGCGGAAGGGCCTGCCTCTTCCTCTGCATGTCATTTTTTAAATGACCCTGTGACAAAACTCTTAGTCCCTATACCGCTGAAGGACTGCTGCAGTATAGGTGAGCGGTCAGCAGTGGTGCACGTCAACCCTATCTATTGTGGACCTATAGCGGTCCTTACAGAACAGCAGACTGTACCGCACTCAAGCCTATGTACCGTAGCACCCTATACCAAGTTACCAGTCCTTATAAGAACTTTTGTGGACCAAGCAGGTTGTGTATTAGTGTTTAGCAGACTGTACGTCAGTCCCTATACCGCTGAAGGACTGCTGCAGTATAGGGCAGCGGTCAGCAGTGGTGCACGTCAACCCTATCTATTGTGGACCGATAGCGGTCCTTACAGAACAGCAGACTGTACCGCACTCAAGCCTATGTACCGTAGCACCCTATACCAAGTTACCAGTCCTTATAAGAACTTTTGTGGACCAAGCAGGTTGTGTATTAGTGTTTAGCAGACTGTACGTCAGTCCCTATACCGCTGAAGGACTGCTGCAGTATAGGGCAGCGGTCAGCAGTGGTGCACGTCAACCCTATCTATTGTGGACCGATAGCGGTCCTTACAGAACAGCAGACTGTACCGCACTCAAGCCTATGTACCGTAGCACCCTATACCAAGTTACCAGTCCTTATAAGAACTTTTGTGGAACAAGCAGGTTGTGTGTTAGTGATTAGCAGACTGTACGTCAGTCCCTATACCGCTGAAGGACTGCTGCAGTATAGGTGAGCGGTCAGCAGTGGTGCACGTCAACCCTATCTATTGTGGACCGATAGCGGTCCTTACAGAACAGCAGACTGTACCGCACTCAAGCCTATGTACCGTAGCACCCTATACCAAGTTACCAGTCCTTATAAGAACTTTTGTGGACCAAGCAGGTTGTGTATTAGTGTTTAGCAGACTGTACGTCAGTCCCTATACCGCTGAAGGACTGCTGCAGTATAGGGCAGCGGTCAGCAGTGGTGCACGTCAACCCTATCTATTGTGGACCGATAGCGGTCCTTACAGAACAGCAGACTGTACCGCACTCAAGCCTATGTACCGTAGCACCCTATACCAAGTTACCAGTCCTTATAAGAACTTTTGTGGACCAAGCAGGTTGTGTATTAGTGTTTAGCAGACTGTACGTCAGTCCCTATACCGCTGAAGGACTGCTGCAGTATAGGGCAGCGGTCAGCAGTGGTGCACGTCAACCCTATCTATTGTGGACCGATAGCGGTCCTTACAGAACAGCAGACTGTACCGCACTCAAGCCTATGTACCGTAGCACCCTATACCAAGTTACCAGTCCTTATAAGAACTTTTGTGGAACAAGCAGGTTGTGTGTTAGTGATTAGCAGACTGTACGTCAGTCCCTATACCGCTGAAGGACTGCTGCAGTATAGGTGAGCGGTCAGCAGTGGTGCACGTCAACCCTATCTATTGTGGACCGATAGCGGTCCTTACAGAACAGCAGACTGTACCGCACTCAAGCCTATGTACCGTAGCACCCTATACCAAGTTACCAGTCCTTATAAGAACTTTTGTGGACCAAGCAGGTTGTGTATTAGTGTTTAGCAGACTGTACGTCAGTCCCTATACCGCTGAAGGACTGCTGCAGTATAGGGCAGCGGTCAGCAGTGGTGCACGTCAACCCTATCTATTGTGGACCGATAGCGGTCCTTACAGAACAGCAGACTGTACCGCACTCAAGCCTATGTACCGTAGCACCCTATACCAAGTTACCAGTCCTTATAAGAACTTTTGTGGACCAAGCAGGTTGTGTATTAGTGTTTAGCAGACTGTACGTCAGTCCCTATACCGCTGAAGGACTGCTGCAGTATAGGGCAGCGGTCAGCAGTGGTGCACGTCAACCCTATCTATTGTGGACCGATAGCGGTCCTTACAGAACAGCAGACTGTACCGCACTCAAGCCTATGTACCGTAGCACCCTATACCAAGTTACCAGTCCTTATAAGAACTTTTGTGGACCAAGCAGGTTGTGTATTAGTGTTTAGCAGACTGTACGTCAGTCCCTATACCGCTGAAGGACTGCTGCAGTATAGGGCAGCGGTCAGCAGTGGTGCACGTCAACCCTATCTATTGTGGACCGATAGCGGTCCTTACAGAACAGCAGACTGTACCGCACTCAAGCCTATGTACCGTAGCACCCTATACCAAGTTACCAGTCCTTATAAGAACTTTTGTGGAACAAGCAGGTTGTGTGTTAGTGATTAGCAGACTGTACGTCAGTCCCTATACCGCTGAAGGACTGCTGCAGTATAGGTGAGCGGTCAGCAGTGGTGCACGTCAACCCTATCTATTGTGGACCGATAGCGGTCCTTACAGAACAGCAGACTGTACCGCACTCAAGCCTATGTACCGTAGCACCCTATACCAAGTTACCAGTCCTTATAAGAACTTTTGTGGACCAAGCAGGTTGTGTATTAGTGTTTAGCAGACTGTACGTCAGTCCCTATACCGCTGAAGGACTGCTGCAGTATAGGGCAGCGGTCAGCAGTGGTGCACGTCAACCCTATCTATTGTGGACCGATAGCGGTCCTTACAGAACAGCAGACTGTACCGCACTCAAGCCTATGTACCGTAGCACCCTATACCAAGTTACCAGTCCTTATAAGAACTTTTGTGGACCAAGCAGGTTGTGTATTAGTGTTTAGCAGACTGTACGTCAGTCCCTATACCGCTGAAGGACTGCTGCAGTATAGGGCAGCGGTCAGCAGTGGTGCACGTCAACCCTATCTATTGTGGACCGATAGCGGTCCTTACAGAACAGCAGACTGTACCGCACTCAAGCCTATGTACCGTAGCACCCTATACCAAGTTACCAGTCCTTATAAGAACTTTTGTGGAACAAGCAGGTTGTGTGTTAGTGATTAGCAGACTGTACGTCAGTCCCTATACCGCTGAAGGACTGCTGCAGTATAGGTGAGCGGTCAGCAGTGGTGCACGTCAACCCTATCTATTGTGGACCGATAGCGGTCCTTACAGAACAGCAGACTGTACCGCACTCAAGCCTATGTACCGTAGCACCCTATACCAAGTTACCAGTCCTTATAAGAACTTTTGTGGACCAAGCAGGTTGTGTATTAGTGTTTAGCAGACTGTACGTCAGTCCCTATACCGCTGAAGGACTGCTGCAGTATAGGGCAGCGGTCAGCAGTGGTGCACGTCAACCCTATCTATTGTGGACCGATAGCGGTCCTTACAGAACAGCAGACTGTACCGCACTCAAGCCTATGTACCGTAGCACCCTATACCAAGTTACCAGTCCTTATAAGAACTTTTGTGGAACAAGCAGGTTGTGTGTTAGTGATTAGCAGACTGTACGTCAGTCCCTATACCGCTGAAGGACTGCTGCAGTATAGGTGAGCGGTCAGCAGTGGTGCACGTCAACCCTATCTATTGTGGACCGATAGCGGTCCTTACAGAACAGCAGACTGTACCGCACTCAAGCCTATGTACCGTAGCACCCTATACCAAGTTACCAGTCCTTATAAGAACTTTTGTGGACCAAGCAGGTTGTGTATTAGTGTTTAGCAGACTGTACGTCAGTCCCTATACCGCTGAAGGACTGCTGCAGTATAGGGCAGCGGTCAGCAGTGGTGCACGTCAACCCTATCTATTGTGGACCGATAGCGGTCCTTACAGAACAGCAGACTGTACCGCACTCAAGCCTATGTACCGTAGCACCCTATACCAAGTTACCAGTCCTTATAAGAACTTTTGTGGACCAAGCAGGTTGTGTGTTAGTGTTTAGCAGACTGTACGTCAGTCCCTATACCGCTGAAGGACTGCTGCAGTATAGGGCAGCGGTCAGCAGTGGTGCACGTCAACCCTATCTATTGTGGACCGATAGCGGTCCTTACAGAACAGCAGACTGTACCGCACTCAAGCCTATGTACCGTAGCACCCTATACCAAGTTACCAGTCCTTATAAGAACTTTTGTGGAACAAGCAGGTTGTGTGTTAGTGATTAGCAGACTGTACGTCAGTCCCTATACCGCTGAAGGACTGCTGCAGTATAGGTGAGCGGTCAGCAGTGGTGCACGTCAACCCTATCTATTGTGGACCGATAGCGGTCCTTACAGAACAGCAGACTGTACCGCACTCAAGCCTATGTACCGTAGCACCCTATACCAAGTTACCAGTCCTTATAAGAACTTTTGTGGACCAAGCAGGTTGTGTATTAGTGTTTAGCAGACTGTACGTCAGTCCCTATACCGCTGAAGGACTGCTGCAGTATAGGGCAGCGGTCAGCAGTGGTGCACGTCAACCCTATCTATTGTGGACCGATAGCGGTCCTTACAGAACAGCAGACTGTACCGCACTCAAGCCTATGTACCGTAGCACCCTATACCAAGTTACCAGTCCTTATAAGAACTTTTGTGGACCAAGCAGGTTGTGTATTAGTGTTTAGCAGACTGTACGTCAGTCCCTATACCGCTGAAGGACTGCTGCAGTATAGGGCAGCGGTCAGCAGTGGTGCACGTCAACCCTATCTATTGTGGACCGATAGCGGTCCTTACAGAACAGCAGACTGTACCGCACTCAAGCCTATGTACCGTAGCACCCTATACCAAGTTACCAGTCCTTATAAGAACTTTTGTGGAACAAGCAGGTTGTGTGTTAGTGATTAGCAGACTGTACGTCAGTCCCTATACCGCTGAAGGACTGCTGCAGTATAGGGCAGCGGTCAGCAGTGGTGCACGTCAACCCTATCTATTGTGGACCGATAGCGGTCCTTACAGAACAGCAGACTGTACCGCACTCAAGCCTATGTACCGTAGCACCCTATACCAAGTTACCAGTCCTTATAAGAACTTTTGTGGAACAAGTGAGTTGTGAATGTTTAGCAGACTGCAGCAGAAGGGCAGCAGTCAAGTATAATATCCTTTCTATATTTGGAAGAAAGAATATTATACATGTACAAGCCTATTACTGTACCACTGATACCAGTCCTGAAAAGAACCTTTGTGGAACTAATAATAACAGCAAGTCTTTAAAATTACCCTCACTGCCTGACAACACTGCTTCCTTCCTGTCCCTATACAAATTGGCAAAAAAAGAGAACGATTAGTGGTTACTGGAACAGCTCTTTTGTGGACCTTGATAGTAACAGCTAATGATGATGATGATGATGATGATGATGAAAGACTAATCTGGCTGTCCCTGTAGCATACACCGTCCTTTCCCTTTCTCTAAACTAACAAAAGACACTCAGGCTGCTGCAAGAATCAGCAGCACAGCAAACCTATCAACACCTAACACCTATACCAGTCCTGAAAAGAACTTTTGTGTACCAAATAGCTAGTGGTTTATCTCTCCCTACTCCACACAGGAACCTGTCCCTATCTTAACAGAAGAAAGAATGTAAAATGGCCACCGGATCGGGTGTATTTATAGGTTAGGGGGAATGTACAAGTGTCCATGTGCTGTCATGTCTCAATTGGCTGTCCTGTATCACATGATAAACGTGTCACCAAAGGTTAAAGTTCTTGTATACATTAAACACGTAAGTCCGCCGCGGCGAACGACGGAAAAAGGCGTTCGAACGTGCGGACCGCGAATGTCGGAAATTCGCCGCGAAACGACCGCCGGGCGAACCGTTCGGCCATCACTAGTAGCAACTATTTATGAGCTTCTGCATCCTCCTGCTCTCTCTCCCCCACATCTGCAAGAATAATAATAAAAATGAGGTCCTTGGTGGCTAAACGCCAGGGCCCCTATGAAAGCGTGGTTCTGTTGATCCTTAAAATTTCAGCCGTTTCCATAGCTCCTGGACAGCAACAGTGAATTGAGGGACAGTTTTGCCTTCCTGTTGCTTTATCCTAAAGAATTGCCACCTCAGTTCTGCCAAAAAGGTCATGGTCCCATACAGACTCTCTAGCCTGACTGACTAATGGTACACATTCCATATCTGACAGTACCATGATGGCTCCCCTCACAACATCTCCTAGTGCATTAACAGCCAGGTCAGGTAAGAGGAGGGTCTCCAGCACCTGGAACAGGTGTGCCATGCAATTTATCCTTCCAGTCAGTTAACAGGAGGTTTGTGCCATTATACCTTGATACCAGTGTTAACCACTTGCCGACCAGCGCACGACGATGTACGTCGACAGAATGGCACGGGCAGGCAAATGGGCGTACATGTACGTCCCTTTAAATTTGCCGCCCTGCCATCGGGAGCGCGCCGCCGCCGGCGCGCTCTCGCGCTGGTCGGGACCCCTGTGAGTCCGGTCGCGGGACCGCGGACTCGATCGCCGCGGGCATCCCTGCGATCGTCTCACGGAGCGGCCGAATGGAGAAGTGCTGTTGTAAACAACATTTCTCCATTCTGCCTAGCAACTAGTGACGCTGATCTCTGTTCCATGTGATTGGAGCAGAGATCAGTGTTCACTAAATGAAAGCCCAACCCCCGCACAGTTAGTAACACATCCCTAGGAACACTTAACCCCTACACTGCCACCCACTGGTTAACCCCTTCACTGCCAGTGTCATTTACACAGGAATCACTGCATTTATATAGCAGTGATTACTGTATAAATGACAATGGTCCCAAAAATGTGTCAAAAATGTCCGATGGGTCCCCCACAATGTCGCAGTCACAATAAAAATCGCTGATCGCCGCCATTACTGGTAAAAAAAAAATAATAAAAAATTATTAATAAAAATGCTATAAAACTATCCCTATTTTGTAAACGCTATAACTTTTGCGCAAACCAATCAATAATCGCTTATTGCGATTTTTTTTTACCAAAAATATGTAGAAGAATACGTATCGGCCTAAACTGAGGGAAAAAATGTTTTTTTATATATTTTTGGGGGATATTTATTATAACAAAAAGTAAAAAATAATGTGTTTTTTTCAAAATTGTCGCTCTATTTTTGTTTATAGCGCAAAAAATAAAAAACGCAGGGGTGATCAAATACCACCAAAAGAAAGTTCTATTTGTGGGAAAAAAAGGACGTCAATTTTGTTTGGGAGCCACGTCGCACGACCGCGCAATTGTCAGTTAAAGTGACGCAGTGCCGAATCGCAAAAAGTGGTCTGTTCTTAAGCCAGCAAAATGGTCCGGTCTGAAAGTGGTTAAAAGGTTCCTCACTAGAGTTTTCACTCTCAAAGCACTGGTTTGGGGGGGGAATCAATCTACTTCCCTTCCCAAGAAACAATGGACCTAGGTCTCCTACAGGTGGAAAGTACAACCATATACATAATATATACAACCGGTCTGAAAGTGGTTAAAGCCACTCCCAAGGGTACAATTGCTGCAACTTGACTCGCATCCTGTGAGGAGGACACACATTTTAAATCCTGCTGACTACACCAAGTGCGGGAGAAGCCTGTTTTAGATACCTTGTGTAGCACTAACCCCCGAAGGAGCTGCTGGATATTTTTGGGCTTACCGTCTTAACGTCTAAGGGATGTCCCGTGGTAGATGGCCCAGTAACTTGAGACTGACAATAGATCCACTTGAATGGATTTTATTTGCAAAAACTCAAACCATTGAACAGTCTTTCAACTTGGGATCAGAGGGTTGGAAAGGAAAGTTCAGGTACTCTCAATGTCAAAGTCTAAAAACGTTAAAGAACTTGCTTACTTTGACTGCATCCAGAGAATAGCCATTTGCAGTTGGATGAACACTCAGATTGGACAGTCCCTCTCTCACAAGGCCTAGCAGCCGACCAGGTGTCTACTCAGGAACAAAGTCTTTATCACAGACGTTGTTGCAGAACACGTAGGGAAACTAAACTGTAGAACACTTGTAGAATACCTGGAGCTTTCAGCCTGCTTGGCGATATCCACAAGACCGGATTTTCTCGGTTACTTCAGCCCTTCCAGGCTCTTGTTAAGAAAACCAACCCATATGTGGTCTTCTACTAAAGAGTCCTCCCCTGGAATGCTCGAAGTTCATTGGGTCTCTCCCGAACTGGAGACAGCACCCATCCACCTTAGAATCCTTCCTTAGTTCCCTTGCCTTGGGCTAGCCAGCCCCAAGGCATTAAAGTTGGGTGGATCCACACCCCAGGCCATAGCCTTCCTGGGAGCTGGTCAGGAGAACCAGGACCATGTAATCAGCACAGCATACTGGACTGAAACTTCGAACCACGTGATGTCTGCATCTTAAATTCCCTCTCCCAGAGGGCACAGCGGGAAGGCCACTCCCACTGACCTGACTCAGAGAGAGAGTAAATTAAACGCCCAACCAGACCATAGCTCCACACCTCCCACCAGAGACAGCGCCCCCTGTGGCCAGGCTGAACATCTCACGGCCCAGTCAGACTGACTCAGAAGTCAAATTTAGGCAAATAGACCCAAACCAAACTGTAGTTTGGGTAAAGTTAAATTTTGAAAAACACATAGCACGTGCTCTTCAGGAGCCCGCCGCTACACATTACACATACACATATTTAGACGATGTCCCCATCGTCTGGGAAAGACAGGAAAAAGAAACCCAGAGCTAACAACTAGACCTACAAAAAAAACATTAGAGTACCTGAATGTTTGGGTGGGGAAGGGTAAAAGGGAAAGGAAAGCAACAGTAAAACTTTCACATTGCAGCAGCACAGAATTATTTTACATTACAGTTACCACCCAAGCCTGTCTATCTAGCCCACCCATTCTCTGATGTCTTGATAGATGCTCTCTGGTGAATCCTGGAAAAGAAAAAAAAACGTGTGCAATACTTTACACCTAACTGTTAGAAAGCAGGATTCCACCAATCTCCATGGATTTCTCTTTTCTGACACAAGTCAAATGTAGGCAAATAGACCCAAACCAAACTGTAGTTTGGGTAAAGTAAAATTTTGAAAAACACATAGCACGTGCTCTTCAGGAGCCTGCCGCTACACTTGTTTGGGAGAATTCACTCACATACAGTTTATAGCACACTGTTATCTTTTACATAAATATTGAGCAAGCTTGTTTGAAGCAACAGAACAACCAGTTATTAGCACTGTTATATAGCTGTCCAGAAAACATACCTTTCCAGCATTTACAAGTTGTATTACCGGAGGGTGGCTTTGGGTACTGGGGGATATACCAGAGTGTATGAAATTAAGTGGGAGCCTCCCCTAAGCTATCCCTTCTCCTCAGGAACCTTTCCCTATGCTAAGTACTGTTCCTCACAATTCAATCACCAGAAGCACACCAAAATTACATGGGTCCCCTTATTTAACCACTTCCGGACCGGCGTACGAGGATGTACATCGGCAGAATGGCACGGGTAGGCATATTGGCGTACAGGTACGTCCATTTGTATTTGCCGCCCTGCCATCACGTGCGCACCGCCGGCATCTCCCCGGGGAGACTGAATGGGGATATGCCGATGTAAACAGCATCTCCCCGTTCTGCCTAGCAACAAGTGACACTGATCTCTGCTCCATGTGATTGGAGCAGTGATCATTGTTCACTAACACACAGCCCAGCCCCCCACAGTTAGTAACACGCCCCTAGGACACACTTAACCCCTGCACTGCCACCTCTGGTTAACCCCTTCACTGCCAGTGTCATTTACACAGGAATCAGTGCATTTGTATAGCACTGATTGCTGTATAAATGACAATGGTCCCAAAAATGTGTCAAAAATGTCCGATGTGTCCGCCATAATGTCGCAGTCACAATAAAAATTGCTGATCGCCGCCATTTCTAGTAAAAAAAAATATTAATAAAAATGCCATAAAACTATCCCCTATTTTGTAAATGCTATAAATTTTGCGCAAGCCAATCAATAATCGCTTATTGCGTTTTTTTTTTCTTTTTTCCAATATTTATATTATATTATTATTATAGCAAAAAGTAAAAAATAATGTGTTTTTTTCATAATTTGCACTCTATTTTTGTTTATAGCGCAAAAAATAAAAACCGCAGGGGTGATCAAATACCACCAAAAGAAAGTTCTATTTGTGGGGAAAAAAGGACGTCAATTTTGTTTGGGAACCACGTCGCATGACGGCGCAATTGTCAGTTAAAGTGACGCAGTGCCGAATCGCAAAAAGTGGTCTGTTCTTAAGCCAGCAAAATGGTCCGGTCTGAAAGTGGTTAAAAGGTTCCTCACTAGAGTTTTCACTCTCAAAGCACTGGTTTGGGGGGGGAATCAATCTACTTCCCTTCCCAAGAAACAATGGACCTAGGTCTCCTACAGGTGGAAAGTACAACCATATACATAATATCTATCTATCTTTATATATAGATAAATATATTGAGTACATATATGTGTGTGTGTGTGTGTGTGTGTGTGTGTGTGTGTGTGTGTGTGTGTGTGTGTGTGTGTGTGTGTGTGTGTGTGTGTGTGTGTGTGTGTGCATGGCTCCACCCCAGCCACTATCAGGGAACTCTATATTAACCTGTGCACTGCAAGCCAGCCCTGCTGATCAATATTGTGTGTTTTGGCTTCCATGTGCTCATTTCTCTGTGTCCTAAGTCTGATCCTGTTTACCGACCTTGGCTTGTTCTTGACTGTCCTGGTCTGCTTCATATCCCGCCCTTTGGCATGTTCTTTGACTATCCCTATCTGCTTGTTGCCCTGACCTTTTGGCTTATCTCCTGACTATCCTTTGTTATCGCAGCCTGCTGCTTCTTCTGTACCTTCCTGTACGCTACTGTGAGCATGAGCTGGGAGACCCTGGGGGCCGAGACCTGGAGCCAGATTGCAGAAAAGTCCATCCCCACCATCAGGGACCCTGGTGAACACCTGATCCAGAGTACATGCTTTCCTGAACCACCCAGGGCTCCATCCACAGCAGTCAGCCGTAGGGTCCACTACCTTGTGGTGCACTCCAGACCCCAATGGGGTGCATATGTCACCTGGACTTAGGTGACCTGACAGCTTACTCCCTCAGTAGCAACTATTTATGAGCTTCTGCATCCTCCTGCTCTCTCTCCCCCACATCTGCAAGAATAATAATAAAAATGAGGTCCTTGGTGGCTAAACGCCAGGGCCCCTATGAAAGCGTGGTTCTGTTGATCCTTAAAATTTCAGCCGTTTCCATAGCTCCTGGACAGCAACAGTGAATTGAGGGACAGTTTTGCCTTCCTGTTGCTTTATCCTAAAGAATTGCCACCTCAGTTCTGCCAAAAAGGTCATGGTCCCATACAGACTCTCTAGCCTGACTGACTAATGGTACACATTCCATATCTGACAGTACCATGATGGCTCCCCTCACAACATCTCCTAGTGCATTAACAGCCAGGTCAGGTAAGAGGAGGGTCTCCAGCACCTGGAACAGGTGTGCCATGCAATTTATCCTTCCAGTCAGTTAACAGGAGGTTTGTGCCATTATTTGTGCCAGGTGGAAAGTACAACCATATACATAATATCTATCTATCTTTATATATAGATAAATATATTGAGTACATATATGTGTGTGTGTGTGTGTGTGTGTGTGTGTGTGTGTGTGTGTGTGTGTGTGTGTGTGTGTGTGTGTGTGTGTGTGTGTGTTTGGTTGTGTGTTAGAGCAAGTTGTTTTCCCTCTATGTTGCAGCTGAGGAAACTGATCTCTCTATTTGTCCTGATGACTATTGAAAGAGAAAGGGAGGTGAAATTAAACATTTCATTGCTGCCACCATCATCCCTCTGTTTATAGGGCACGTTTCCATTATTCATATTAGTTCTTACCTCAGTATAGCACAGAAGTGTGATTACACATTTAGGCTTCATGTACACAGGACATTTATGTCCGTTTAGCAGTAGCACGTACATGAGGCCTTAGGGCAAAATGCAAAATCAATTAATGTGGCAGTATGTATGGCTTTTGGTAGAAAAGTGGAATACCTGGAGGAAATGGACTCGATAGAGATAACAAACATCTCCATTCAAGGAAAGCTTGAATGGTGCCACAATTCTCAAAAATAACGTAACACCCTAGCACTTTATTTATCACAGTTCTTCATAAATGGTGCAGTGAGAATATTTCTGTGGCAATAAGATAAGATACTTAGAAAGAAAGTCTGTGTTTTCATGTTCTATTCCTATTGGATATGCAGCAGATTAATACCAAGTACCTCAGTGTAACATTGCATTTGTAATTTTAATCACTCAGAGCTGTTTCCAGGCTGGGGATGAATGATTGCAGTGTCACCTTCTAAAACCATGAATCTTTAGCTTATAATTGCAGCTAATTTGACAACTCATTGCATCCATAAACATCCTCTCATTTGCATGTTGACAGGTCCTCTCATAAAAATGGTATATATGCAAGTGACTTACTGAGTATCCAACCAGAAAGGTGAGCTTTAAATAAGTTAATGTGTCAGCAAATTGTTATAACATATCTGTAAATATACAGAGCAGAAAATAAGTGCACTTCAGTAATAAAACTTACCCAATGATTTGTACATTACATTAAGAAAAACAAAAACATGTGGTATAGTTAAAGGACAAATTTACTAAATATATAGCTGGCCCCCAAATTTCCTGTGTTAGTGCGGCTGCAGTAACCAGCTACACGAGTGCCCTAGGGTTGCCACCTGTCCGGTTTTGACCCGGGCAGTACGGGTTTAGGAGGCTGTGCCCGGGTTTCCCTCTGCCTCACACCCGGACAGCTGACAGGGGTACCATGGGGCCTCCTTTTACGAGCCCCAGCACACAGGGGGACCTGGACAGCAGGGGCATCGGAGCGGCGGGCGGGGGGAGCAATTACAGAGCAATCAAAACATATGGGAGAGAGAGGCGACAGACAGCTGCTGGTGCGGAAGGTTTTAATAAAATAAATGCTTAAAAGCAAACAATCCACTCACTCTCCATGTCAGAGCTGTATATGTCAGTCTGTGAAGTTGGACGTCCCATCCCCCCCTCCGATCTGCTCTTATCACTGAATCGCTGGAGGAAGCCGAGGATACAGAGCTGCGGGGAGACTGCAGTGAGCTGCCAGCCTGGGATGCTGTGACCAATCGGAGCATTCCAGAGGCTTAACCACGCCTCCATCATCAGAGGCTGACAGTTCACATGAGTTTCCCGATTCAGTGATAAGAGCAGCGTGGAGCGGAGGGGAGGATGGGACAGCCAACTTCACAGACTGACATATACAGCTCTGACATGCAGAGTGAGTGGATTGCTTTTAAGCATTTATTTTATTAAAAACTTCTGCACCAGCAGCTGCCTTTCGCCTCTCTCTCCCTTATGTTTTGACCCTTCTGTGTTTGCCACCCCCTCTGTAACTGCCCCCCCTCCTCTGTAATTTCCCCTCTCCTCTGTATTTGCACCCCTTTCATCTGTAATTGTCCCTCATTTCTCTGTAATTGCACCCCTCCTCTGTATTTGCACGGGCCCCTCCTGTCACACCGCACCCCTCCTGTCACACCGCACCCCCTCCTGTCACTCTGCACCCCCTCCTGTCACACTCTGCACCCCCTCCTGTCACACTCTGCACCCCCTCCTGTCACACTCTGCACCCCCTCCTGTCACACTCTGCACCCCCTCCTGTCACACTCTGCACCACCTCCTGTCACACTCTGCACCACCTCCTGTCACACTCTGCACCACCTCCTGTCACACCGCATCCCCTCCTGTCACACCGCAGCACCACCTCCTGTCACACCGCAGCACCACCTCCTGTCACACCGCACCCCCTCTTGTCACACCGCACCGCACTGCCCTACTGACACCATTTACTGCTCTACTGACACTGTCAACTGCTCTACTGACACAATTTACTACCCTACTGACACAATTTAGTGCCCTACTGACACTGTCCACTGCCCTACTGACACTGTCCACTGCCCTACTGACACCATTTACTGCTTTACTGACACTGTCCACTGCCCTACTGACACCATTTACTGCTCTACTGACACTGTCCACTGCTCTACTGACAACATTTACTGCTCTACTGACACCATTTACTGCCCTACTGACACCATTTACTGCCCTACTGACACCATGTACTGCCCTACTGACACCATGTACTGCCCTACTGACACTGTCCACTGCCCTACTGATACCATTTACTGCTCTACTGACACTGTCCACTGCCCTACTGACACCATTTACTGCCCTACTGACACAATTTACTGCTCTACTGACACTGTACACTGCCCTACTGACACTGTCCACTGCTCTACTGACACCATTTACTGCTCTACTGACACTGTCCACTGCCCTACTGACACCATTTACTGCCCTACTGACACCATTTACTGCCCTACTGACACCATGTACTGCCCTACTGACACCATTTACTGCCCTACTGACACCATGTACTGCCCTACTGACACTGTCCACTGCCCTACTGATACCATTTACTGCTCTACTGACACTGTACACTGCCCTACTGACACCATTTACTGCCCTACTGACACAATTTACTGCTCTACTGACACTGTACACTGCCCTACTGACACTGTCCACTGCTCTACTGACACCATTTACTGCCCTACTGACACCATTTACTGCCCTACTGACACCATTTACTGCCATACTGACACCATTTACTGCTCTACTGACACTGTCCACTGATCTACTGACACAATTTACTACCCTACTGACACCATTTACTGCTCTACTGACACTGTCCACTGATCTACTGACACCATTTACTGCCCTAATGACACAATTTACTGCCCTAATGACACCATGTACTGCCCTACTGACACTGTCCACTGCCCTACTGACACTGTACACTGTCCTACTGACACTGTACACTGTCCTACTGACACCATTTACTGCTCTACTGACACCATTTACTGCCCTACTGACACTGTCCACTGCCCTGCTGGCTGACAGTGTCCAATTTTAAGGTAGGCTATTGTCACTGACATTTCTTTTATTAATCGAATCATATTTTATGGGTACACTAAATGCTTTTGTTTTATTTAATCATGCCCATTTAAGTCCCTCCACTGTTAATGCAATTTGGCTATAGCAACTGTTCTGTGTAGCACACTTCATTACTACTCTTTTTGGGTAACCCAAGGTATTTTACAATCCTATAGCGTGTACTACAAAAAAATTGCCGTGCGCCGTGAAAATGTTCGGGTTTGGCTTGAAGAAAAGGTGGCAACCCTAGAGTGCCCTGCCAACAATGACCCCTGTGCTTTGCCCTGCCAGCATTGACCCCTGTTCTCTATCCAGCCAGCTGTAACACCTGTACTCTGCCCTGCCAGCAATGACTCCCATCCTCTGCTCTGCCAGCAATGACCCCCATCCTCTGCTCTGCCAGCAATGACCCTCATCCTCTACCCCCAGTGACCCCTGTCTTCTGCCCTGCTGACTCCTGTCTTCCACCATGTTGACCCCTGTCCTCGGCTCTGCTGGCCCCTGTACACTGTACAAATGAACTGTCATGTTGGCCTTCCAACCACAGCAAACTATACTTCAATGCCATAAAAAATTCTTTACATTCAGAAATTTCAGCACATAACATATGCCTGAACATGACCAAATGTTTGATAGAAATTTTCTGTTGAATTTATGATGTGTAATTACCTTTCTGCCAGTGGCGGTTGGTGAAGTTTTAGGATGGGGGGCGCCAGACCCCGCCCTTCCTTTTTGACCCCTCCCACTTGGTGAAAACAGGTGTGGTTTCAGCAAAATAGTGGGCGTGGTTCTAAGGTGGTGTGGTTAGCGTCTGAGATGAACGAAGGATGGAGGGAGAGGGAGAGAGGGAAGGAGGGACAGCAGGCCCAGATCTTACACAACAATAGAAATATGTGTATTCTAGAAAGTTTAACAATCACTGGATAAAGATATTCCAAACACCTGGTGTAAGCGCTTCAATCATCCCGTCACCATGGTTGTTATGGTGTCAGGAGGATTGAAGCGCATTACTTCTATTATTACATTGTAATATTAAATGAAATCATTCAACTCAGCACAATGCAGAATCAGTGGGAGCCCTGAACGTGACTCTAGCCGCAGGGCCATCTTTAATATTGATTGGACCCTGGGCAAAAATTTTCTTAGGGCCCCCCTCCCCCCATGCAATTTCGCTCTCCACCTTTCTGAGACATACAATAAATAGCAGCTAGACTTAAAATCTGTTTACTGTATCAGATCAGGCAGCGATTGTGATTGGTTGTCAGAGGTTACAGCATATCATTACTGCTTACTGACTGGTTGCTAGAGGTTACAGCACCCCTTAAGGCTCACTGATTAGTTGCTAGAGGTTACACCACATTTCTGCTTGTTGATTGGCTGCTAGAGATTGCTGTACAGTAATACTGCTCACTGGTTGCTAAAGGTTACAGCACATCTTCTCCTCACTGCAGGGGGGCATGATATACCTATGAATGCTGCCTTTATTTACATATCAATGCAGTTGGCCTCAGCTATTTACATATGCATGTCACCGCTATTTACATATGAATGCCAGTATTTACATGTAAACACAGGTCTGCAGGTGAGTCATCTGTACACAACAACAGGGCAGAGCTGGGCAGCATTAGTAGCAGCACAGGACTAAAACTTCAGGGGACAAGGGAATGTAAACTGGGATAGTTGGCAAGTATGAGGCAGCTGCTTTGGGCCGCACAACAATGACAGGGCCCAGGGCAGCTGCCCCTTTTGCCCTGCCTTAAAGATGGCCCTGACTAGCCACATCGCCTGCCACCAGATGCCATCAGGTGTCCCCAGTGGAGTCTGTCCTTACATCAGCCAGCCTTTGTCCCACCAAATGCAGCCAGCCTGTGTCCCACTAAATGCAGCCAGCCTGTGTCCCACCAAAGGCAGCCTGCCTGTGTCCCACCAAATGCAGCCTGCCTGTGTCCCACCAAATGCAGCCTGCCTGTGTCCCACCAAATGCAGCCTGCATGTGTCCCACCAAATGCAACCTGCCTGTGTCACATCAAACCCCCCTCACTCCCCCGTTCTCTGTGGGGCGGTACTTACCTTGCTGTGTTGTCCTCTCTTGCGGTGTCTCCTTCCATTGGCAATGGTGATGGAGGTACTTTCCAGTTTTCTCTGTCTTGGGTGCAATGAGAGAGAGAAAACAGGAAGTGACATCTAACCCAGATGTCAATCAAACCGCCACTAGGTCCTACTACACTACTACACTTTGGAAAGCACCGCAAGGCAGGACAAAAGCCCACAAATGAAGCGCTGCATAGACGTGGCGCTTCCCATAGTGCACTGTGTCCGGCGTCCGAACACAGTGCACTTTTTTTAAAGGGCCACGTTTAAAAATGTATTTATTTATTTTTTTACATTATTTTTTTGTGACTGCCTGGGGGGGGGGGGGTATCACCCATGCGCCCCCTGTGGACCACTGCTTTCTGCATACTAATTTTGGCTCATTTCATGCTTAATTTACACAGAATCAGATAACTGATAAAATCCAGTGCCATGTTCTTAGGTTCAAATCCATGATGAACCATACCTCTGAGAAATGTGTTGATGTTTGCATGAGTTTCAGGTGCAAACATGATTGCAGTGACAAGTTTTTAGCCAATTTTGGTCTACTGCAGGGGTAGAAAACCTTTTGAGCACAGTGTGCCGAAAAATATTTTCAAAGAAATTGAACTTGAAGAGGGGTGTATTCACTTTTGTTGATAGCGGTTTAGACAGTATTGGCTGTGTGTGGAGTTATTTTGACAGGACAGTAAATTTACACTGTTATACAAGCTGCACACTCACTACTTTACATTGTAGCAAAGTGTCATTTCTTCAGTGTTGTCACATTTACAAAAATGTGAGGGGTGTACTCACTCTTGTGAGACACTGTGTGTGTGTGTGTGTGTATATATATATATATATATATATATATATATATATATATGCAAACAAAGTATCTGAACCCTTTTGGAATGATATGGATTTTTGAACAAATTGTTCATAAAATGTGATCTGATCTTCATCTAAGTCCCAACAATAGGCAATCACAGTCTGCTTAAACTAATAACACACAAAGAATGCAGGTGGAAAAAATTGGTGAACCCCTAGACTAATGAGATCTCCAAGAGCTAATTGGGTTGAGGTGTCAGCCAACTGAAGTCCAATCAGTGAGATAAGGTTGGAGGTGTTGGTTACAGCTGCCCTGTCCTATAAAAAACACACACCAATTCTGGGTTTGCTTTTCACAAGAAGCATTGCCTGATGTGAATGATGCCTTGCACAAAAGAGCTCTCAGAAGACCTATGATTAAGAACTGTTGACTTTGCATAAAGCTGGAAAGGGTTATAAAAGTATCTCCAAAAGCCTTGCTGTTCATCAGTCCACGGTAAGACAAATTGTCTATAAATGTAGAAAGTTCAGCACTGCTGCTACTCTCCCTAGGAGTGGGCATCCTGTAAAGATGACTGCAAGAGCACAGCGCAGACTGCTCAATGAGGTGAAGAAGAATCCTAGAGTGTCAGCTAAAGACTTACAAAAGTCTCTGGCATATGCCAACATCTCTGTTAGTTAATCTACGATACGTAAAACACTAAACAAGAATGGATTTCATGGGAGGATACCACAGAGGAAGCCGCTGCTGTCCAAAAAAAAAACATTGCTGCACGTTTACAGTTTGCACAAGAGCACCTGGATGTTCCACAGCAATACTGGCAAAATATTCTGTGGACGGATGAAAACAAAGTTGAGTTGTTTGGAAGAAACACACAACACTATGTGTGGAGAAAAAGAGGCACAGCACATAAACATCAAAACCTCATCCCAACTGTGAAGTATGGTGGTGGGGACATCATGGTTTGGGGCTGCTTTGCTGCATCAGGGCCTGGACAGATAGCTATCATCGAAGGAAAAATGAATTCCCAAGTTTATCAAGACATTTTGCAGCAGAACTTAAGGCCATCTGTCCACCAGCTGAAGCTCAACAGAAGATGTGTGTTGCAACAGGACAACGACCCAAAGCATAGAAGTAAATCAACAACAGAATGGCTTAAACAGATGAAAATATGCCTTCTGGAATGGCCCTGTCAGAGTCCTGACCTCAACCCGATTGAGATGCTGTGGCATGACCCCAAGAAAGCAATTCACACCAGGCATCCCAAGAATATTGCTGAACTGAAACAGTTCTGTAAAGAGGAATGGTCAAGAATTACTCCTGACCGTTGTGCACGTCTGATCTGCAACTACAGGAAACGTTTGGTTGAAGTTATTGCTGCCAAAGGAGGTTCAACCAGTTATTAAATCTAAGGGTTCACATACTTTTTCCACCTGCACTGTGAATGTTTACATGGTGTGTTCAATAAAAACATCAAAAATGTGGGTGGGTTACTTCTACGTTTCCTCTAGTTCTTATTATAGAGATCAGTGTCAAGGTAGACTCCCAATATTCCACCAATATCCAATAGAAAAAAACGACAAGACACGTATTCCAATATAAAAATATATTTGTATCAAATGCTCTTCAAGGCATACAGGACAGAACATATGGAAAATATTCAGAGGTGGAGACTTTGGTTGATGGACAGTCCTAATGAAATAAAGGGCTTTGTTATTCAATTATGTGCAGTTTATGTGCATTTTTGTGCATTTTTTTCTCATTTTTGTTCCTTTGGATCCTTCAAAGAGGATTAGCTGATGACGATTATGTATTAATGATGTTTAGTTTTAAGTTTAGAGGAGGTTCGAGGTATGATAACAGGTTAAATTGTTTTTTGAGCCACGGTGATAATTGAATTAGTGTGAGACACCTGTGAGGCTACAGTACCCTGTAGTGTTTAATATAAAAGTAGGAAGTAGATCATTGCACGAAGCCTGATGAAGAGCATGAGTTGCTTGTAAATGTACAGTAGCATGTAACCATTTTATGCCTTGAAGAACATTTGATACAAATATATATTTGCATTGGAGTACGTGTCCCGTTGTCTTATATAATATATACACATATACACACACACACATACTGTATGAAGTCCCACATTTTATTACAGCGGAGGAACAGATGCTGTGTCTGAGGCTGGATTCACACATGCTTTGGCCGCAGCTCACAGAGGGTCCGGTGCGTTCCTGTGGGAATGCAGGCAAAAACTTTTTTTTTTACTAAATTCCCACCTGAATCGGAACCAAAGACGCACAGGACCCTTCACAAATGCGGATCGCGGCCGCCCTGAAGATGTGTGAACCGGCTCCATTGTGAGCCAAGCACGCTCCCCTGTCATGCGAATAGTATGCAGGGAAACCAATTAGCATAAGTGTGAACCCAGCCTCAGTCTCTAGAGACTCCACACTTTCTCACAGTTGTAATCTACTCCACGCTCCCTCACAGACAGGTGCTGACACCTTCCTGCCCCTATCAAGCTTTCCGTGCCGGTGGCTTTACACCTTCAGACCCAAAGTCCCTATAATTAGGGTTTGGAGGCTCTTTCCCCCAACAAAGTCTTGCTAGTCCTCTCCTCTCTGAGCAGACTACCCTGGAACTCCTCACCCTACACCCCTGAGTACTAAATAATGACTTATGAACTTTATCTTAAAAGGATCACAAGCAAAATATACATGTATGCCCTGTACAATATATAAAATATGTGTGTAAACATTGACAAAGGAAGTGGTTGCATTAAATACAAGATGCATTAAATACAAGATTTTCCACTGAAGACCAACAATTAGGAAATGAAAAGTTAAAGTGATTTCTGCAGCGATTCATTCTGTGATACACCATGTATTCTTGCTTCACATGTTACAGGTTTTCTCCAAACAATACTTCTCACTCATAGAGATTGCAGACAACCATTCTGAGAGCTGAACCAGTATTTATCCTGTCGATGCACTAGAACCTACTGTCATTCATCTGGCATGAGACACAACATGCTTCATGTCAAACCTATATTTTCTTTAATTGGGCTTGACCTGCTTAAACCCGTGGTGCTTTTTCAAAAGAAAAAGAAAAATCAAAGGTTTTTTTTTACCATTTCAAGAACATATTAAATAATAACTATGAGATGGTGAAGCTATGAATCTTTTGCCTATTGTACTAACAACATTGTATCAGCATAACAGCAATAGTGACATCTGCAGGCTGACGTTACATTTCTTGGAAAACAACATAAAAGCAAAGCATACACAGACTACAACACACTGGTTGCTATGGCCATTCGACTCCAAATGAAATGTGTCATCTGGTCATTTTGGAAGGGGGGATTGGTAAAGCGTTTAATGTTTTATAGATAATTGGAGCCTCTGCATTCTGCAGGTCCCTCAGTCATGGCTTTTCCAATGAAAAACATACAAACCGGGGAATGGTCCTGGCAGTCTATGCGCCCACACATCACACACACAGCATCCTCCAAATCACACACATGATGTGTCACAAAACAGTATACTTCCTTTAAAAAGTAAATCATCAACGGGCTTTAGGTCCCAGTCAGACCACGTATTGCTTTATATTGTGCTGCACAAAGGCAGTGTATTCATTTGAGCTATCAGTACATTGGGTTCTTTCACATAGAATTCATTAGTTCAGTCACATTTTTTGCTAAGAAAAACTAATGAATACTGATTCAGGTTACATCAGTTTATATCAGTTTGCACTTACATCTTCAGTTCAGTTTACATCAGTATACATCCTTTTACATCCACAAAAATGTAAAGGAACACTTACTTTTTCTGCGGACATAAACAGACTTAGATGTAAGCAGATGCAAATGAATGTATGCTTGTTCACATATCCCTCCCCATAAGGGCTCTTTTAATGGTACATACACAATTGTTTTAATGCAGTGTACGCAACACACATCATATGCGCTGTGGCACGTTGCCGTGCATTGTTCATTAAGTGCTACAGTGCTACTGTGCAGTGCATCGGGGTTCCATTCATAATGGTACATGGGTTTCCATGTGTTTTGGTAACTTGTGCTAAAATTAGCATTTTACCCCAGTAAGGCAACTACCTCAATGGGATAAAAATAAAATCCTGTTTTTTTTTTTTTTTTTAATTAAACCAGCAGTTTGTCACTGGCCCTGTTTAGCTGAAAGGCATGCTGTACAAGTCATTCTTAAATGGCAAAGCATAACTAAACTGGTAATATTTTAGGAGGTAGGCTGACAAGAAATCCTGTGATCATTTAAAAAATCCACTTGAGTTAAGAGGATGCCATTTTTTTATTATTCTTTAATCTATTTGGTTGCTTTAAGCAAAGATTTATATACCTGGCAAACCTCACCATTTAGCTCCTTCGCACCAAGCGTATGTATCTATGCGGCCTCGGCTTTTTCGGTGGTTATACCGGGATGATGTCCGCAGCTGCAGGAATCATCTCAGTACCATTGTTTAGAGTGGGCGATGTGGCTGAAAGCCGCTCGATTGTTATCCCAGAGGAGCGGAAGGGGACATATCCCCCTCCCGCCGCCTCCCGCTGCTGACCAGGCCTCCCGTCCCACCGGGAGACCCGGTGGGACGGCACTTCTGATGTCTAGTCACAGACTGGAACGAAGCCATAAACGGCTTTGTTACAGTCTCCTGAATGTAAAAACAGAAGCGACATCACAACATCACTTCCACTTTACTCTGCTGCCAATGCCGCCGGATTTTAAAAAATATGCAGTATTCAGAATCAGCGTTTTCATCTATCTGAATACTTTGAAGTGCAAAGGAGGGATTGGAGGTCTTTTAGACCCCCGATCCCTCCATAAAGAGTACCTGTCATCACCTATTACTGTCACAAGGGATGTTTACATTCCTTGTGACAGCAATAAAAGTTATCAATTTTTAAAAAAAACACAATTTAGTAATAGAAAAATGAATAAGAAAAAAATTATTTTTTTAAAGCGCCCCCATCCCCCCAAGCTCGCGCAGCAAAGAAAACGCATAAGGAAGTCGCGCCCGCATATGTAAACGGTGTTCAAATCACACATGTGAGGTATCGCCTATGGAGATTTTTAGGTACCATAGCTTGTCGCCATTCCACGAGTGCGTACAATTATAAAGCGTGACATGTTTGGTATCTATTTACTCAGCGTAACATCATTTTTCACATTATACAAAAAAATTGGGCTAAGTTTACTGTTTCGTTTATTTAACATTCATGAAAGTGTCCCTTTTCCCAAAAAGTTGCGTTTAAAACACCGCTGCACAAATACTGTGTGACATAAAATATTGCAACAATCGCCATTTTATTCTCTAGATTCTCTGCTAAAAAATACATATATAATGTTTGGGGGTTCTAAGTAGTTTTCTAGCAAAAAATACAGATTTTAAGTTGTAAACACCAAATGTCAGAAATAGGCTTAGCCATGAATGGGTTAGTGATCCTTTGCAGTGCATTAAGTTACGTTACTTTGAGTGTAAGGCTGGATTCACACTGTCTTCAACCGTGGCTTGCAGCAGGGGCTCGTTGCGTCCCTGTCCTCTGTTTCAGGGATGAAACAGGCCCAAATTCTTCCTGAATTCGGACCCGAAACTGAGCCAAAGACGCACAGGACCCTTGTGCAATGCGCTCTGTGGCTGCCCCGGAGATGTGTGAACCGACTCCATTGAGAGCTGGTCACAGGCTTCTGTCATGCGAATTGGATGCGGGGAAACCAGCATCCATTTCACATTAGTGTGAACCCAGCCTACTTATGTGCTGAATTAAAGTGGAACTTCACTCTCTCAATCAACATTGGTTATTTTTAATCCATACTCTGCTAGCATTAATAAATAATTAATAAATAGAAAGGAAAGTATATCATATTTACTTATTTTGAACTTTACATTTTTACTGTTACTTCCTTGTTTCTTGCCTAGGCAACTAATGTCATACATCCCAGGAGTCTTCAGGAGAGAAGGAGAGGTTTTCTCAGCTAACCACATCTTCCTACCTGCATGCCTGATCTAAGAGCAGATGGATTTCAGGAAGTAAATGCTGCATGAATCATCTGCCCTTACCAAAGATGGCCACAGCCAGAAATTATATGGGTCATTTTTTAGGTGATTTCTCAGCAAAATAAAGCATAGAGCCATGGATGGATGGGGGAGTTGGCTTTGTATATTAAAATTAAATTAAATATTGTTTTTGGTGCTCAGATGCAGTGTAGATTGACTTTAAGGCAGACCATTCATTTTGAACTTCGCTGCCAATGCATCACAATGGATCAAAAAAAGCACATGTACAGTATGCTGTACATATTGTTTGAGGTGCCAGTTACAAAGAATGGCACCGTAGTGGACTACATGGTACAGGTTCTAATACACAATTATAAAGGGGCCCTAAAAATTAAATTTACTGCTATACTCTTTTCCTCACAATCTCTGTAATTTATTTCTAATTTCACATAAAAAACTGTGCCATCTAAAAATCATTATTTTTTTTCTCTTAACACTGATGAGATTTATTTTGTCCTTACAATGCACCTAGGGAAAAATAATCCCCTGAGAGAGTACAACATCGGGGGTACAGTGTTGGCCAGCACTACAGAAGAAAAATAATTGGGTTTACTTATTTCAGAGGATTGCAAAATAAGCAAACAGTGTGAACAGACAGTGGGAAAAGCTAATAGAATTCTAGGATTCATCATTAGGTCCTGTTTCCCCTATATAGATCTTTAGTGAGACCTCATTTAGAATACTGTGTCCAGTTCTGGGGACCTCATTTAATTACAGAAAGATATTCCTAAAATAGAATGAGTCCAGAGACAGGTAACAAACAGTGGCGACTGGAGGGTTGTTTTTTGTTGTGGGGGGTGGCAAATAATACACCCACAGCCACCCCCCCGGTTGGTCTGCCCCATACTTACCCCATCCATCTTCTCCTGTGTCTCCTCCTCGGCATCACGGCAGCCGTGCATCTCCTCCCTCCTCCACCTAGACCAATAGGATCGCGTCTCATTTCAGTCAATCAGGAAGCGGGTCTCAAGACCCACTTCCTGGTTGGCCGGGAGGAGAAACAGTGGGACAATAGCAAATATTCACACGATTGGGTGGGCATAAGCGCAGTGCTCTGCGCCCCAAGCCAACCTTTTTTTAAAGCCTATTAGAGCCTCTAGCTCTAATCACGTACTTAAAAAAAAACTAATTGAAACCCATGCACCCGGCGCCCCGTATGCAGATTAGGGGGCCGGACGCATGGATAGGGGGCAGTGCCCGTAATGGAGCGCCCGCCACTGGTAACAAAAATAGAGAAAGGCATGAGGAATAAAACATATCGAGATTGACTTCAGGAACTTAATATGTATAGTCTGGAGGAAAGAAGGGTTAGGGGAGACATGATTAAAACCTTTAAATACATCAAGAGGGTGAATAAGGTTCAGGAAGGCCGAATTTTCTGTATGAAACCAAAATCAAGAACATGGGGACATGACTTCAAACTAACTGGAGGAAAGTTCAAAATTAATCTTAGAAAGCATTATTTTACCCTAAGGGTAGTTGATGATCGAAATAAACTATCAACAGAGGTAAACAACAGGAAAGAGAAAGGAATGGGACTTTGTGTGAGGCATGTCACAGAATGGATACCTTATTCATATCATTCATAGAATTATTTATTAATTGCAAATCACATTGTAAAAAGTGTCAGTCTTTGATACAGGACACAATATACTATGATACACTTGTATGACTATATAGTTATTATACAAAATAAAATACAACATGATTAGCGGTACAGTTACAGAAAAACACTCATCCGTTCATAATGGTTCAATAAACATAAGCAATTGCTCATGGTGAGCCAAACTTGTCTGGGAATCAGTTCGATGTATACTCGATGTGATGTGAATCAGTTCGATGTATACTCGACACACGTTTCATGGCTTATGCCAGTCATTAGGAGTAAAGTGCTCTGAAATTAAGTGACATCTATAAATACAGGATAACCTTTAAATGGAGAACAATCTCTCAAAATAAAAAGGTCTATAACTTACAGTCCATTCCAGGACTGATAATAATAAAAATACAGCTTGCGATACTATGATATGGATAAAGCGTAACAGTATTATTATCTCAAATACAAGAGTATTTCAGGTATTAAATAGCTGAGATCCATTATACTGATGAAGATATGATAAAAAATGAGAAGTCCCGAATGGGGAGTGGATAGACAAATATAAGCTGATTTCTTTCAGTGATGAAGTAAACAAAGACTTAGACGAAAGAGTAACTGTGAAAATAGTATAATTGGACTTTGTAAATGCATTTAACTTTCCCCAACATGGTTAATGTATAAGTCTATAGGTTTACAAAATTTACCCTGTAAATAGATAGAAAATTGTCTTAAAGATCGTATTCAGAGGGTAGTGTTTAAGGACTCATACTCTGAATGGGCTCAGATTATTAACCACTTGACCCCATGGAAGGTTTTACCCCCGTTTTTATTCTATTCAGCACTGTGCTACCTTTACTGGAAATTGCATTTTCATGAATTTATATAGTTTTTTTCACACAAATAGAGCTTTCATTTGGTGGTATTTGGCTTTTTTAATTTTTATCATAGAAATGGAAAAAAAACTTAAATTTTGAAAAAAAACAATAATATATTCAACTTTCTGTTATAAAACATGCAATAAAAAAAATAAAAAAAATCTAATTTCTTTATAAATTTAGGCCAAAAAGTATTTTGCTACATGTCAAAAAAACAAACAAAAAACAAACACACAAAAACAATAAATGCTTATTAATTGGTTTGAAAGTTATTAAACAATGGTGTATATGTACTGGAAATTATGCAGCTATAGATGCTATACTGTAATGAGAGTGATCAGCAACTTATAGTGAGACTTTGGTAGGGCAATATGGCACTGACACTATCTGGAACTGACACTGACATCGCTAGTGACACTAATTCAGTGACAAGTGATAATAATGTAAACTGACACTGTACTAATGACACTGGTTGGGAAGGGGTTAACATCTAGGGGCAATCAAGGGATTAACTGTGTGCCTAACAGCCAGATCGCTGTACACAGAGTTCTGTGTCTTTGTAAACACAGAATTCTGTGTGTACTTGGGCACAGCCAATCAGCTGATTTCAGCCAAAATCATTAGCTGAAATCTGCTGTCAAACTCATGCTTTGTCCATTCACAGCACAGGTCGGCAAGGGGCATGCACATGCGTGCCCCAAACACAGAAGAAGGCTGGCACGTATATGTATGCGACTGTGCCTGTACCTGCCGTCGGCTCACAGAATATATACTCTGAGGGTTGACAGGTAGATAAAGGTGTACCCCAAGGTTCAGTGTTGGGATTCCTTATTTTTTATCCTACTTATAAATTATATAAAATTTGGTAATAATAGTCCAATATACTGTATTTGTAAATGACACTAAGCTTTGCAGTAAAAGTCATCACAGAATGTCTCTAACTTACATGCACACCTTAATGTAATGTTTGATTCAGCAGTTATGTGGCTAATTAGGTTTAATGTTGATAAATGTAAACTCATGATCTTGGTGGCTAAAAATACTGGCAGAGTTTGAGTGGTCATAGTGGTCGCAATGGAGACCCCGCCCTTGCTCCAGGGGGCCCCTGCAGCCTTCCTGTCATATTAGGTTTTACACTGGAGGTCGGCAGCCCGTCGATCAAATCTACCCATCAATTATGGGCAGGTAACAGGTAGATTGTGCCCCTTCCTTGCTGACCCAGGGAACCGATCTCCTCTATTTTCCTCCTGCAGCAGCTAAAAGCTGGCTTCTCCTCCTCTCCCTCCCACTAGCATTCAGCTGCTGTAGAAGGAAGACAGAGGGGATCAACTCCAATAAATGCCACCCCCACTGCCTCTCCTGTCTAGGTTCCCCTTCCTTCTTCTGCCCAGACTCCCCTGGTCCTCCCCTAACCCTCGTAGCACTGGCGGCTTCCCCTCCTCTCCTTTCACGTCAACTGCTGCAGAGATCCTTTCAGGATGGAGAGTGGGGGAAGGAGGTGGTAAATATGTAATTTACCAGCCCCTTCCTTTTTTAAATGTATATGGTGATGAAGTAATTGCTGACATAACACGTAGGGCTCCTCTTGGAACCACAGCCCGATCTTTTACTTTGCTCGAGCTGTCAGCAGGATCTAGTGAAGACAGTGAGCAGTGGAAGATATCTCACTTGTGGATGGGAGATTGTAGCCTCTTGTTAAATGTCCAATATGCGACTACGTTTTTATTCTGAATAAAGGGATCATTCATTTTATACAGAGAACTTTATTTTTATTTATTTTTTGTCCTATCACATGGTCAGATGAACTGCATTGGTGGTGAGCTGAGAAGAGTGAGGCTGGGTTCACACTTAGTGCAGATGTGGCTCACAGCAGGGGTCTGGTGTGGCCCTGTTGTTCGTTTCAGGGACAAATCAGGCCTGAATTTTTGACTGAATTTGCACCTGAAATGGCGTCCAAGACACACAGGACCCCTGTGCAATCTGCTCAGTGGCCGCTACGGAGATGTGTGAGCCGGGCACACTCTCCTGTCAGGCGAATTGGATGCGGGGAAACACATATCAAATTCACACTAGTGTTAACCCAGCCTCAAGAGGTTGGGAGGCAGCTTTATAGTTAATCCTGGCTGATAAAAGGGAAGCATGATTGATTGACCTGTGCAATAGCAAGGTCCATATTTGAAGATGAGAAAATGTCCATACGTTTCCAGCTGGTGGTGGTTCTCCCTCTTTTGAGAGACCTAATCCATTCTGGGAAGTAGGATTTCATTATTAAACAAGGATTGATTTATGCTGTGGTTTACACTCTTTTGGGAGATATAATTGACTTTGGGAATAAGGACTGCACTATTGATCACAGACTAATTTATGTTGTTCACGTTTTGATTACATATGAGATTTATGTTTTCAACATTTTCAACAGTTTCCTATGATACTAGGATATTTTACATATATGATATTATTAACAATATTATTATTGAGGGTTGGTGTAGCATAGAACAAATTACTTTAAATATAAGACCTTACTGTTGTAAGTATAAAGTTGATTTGCTGCTGCCATGGGTATCAAAACTCTGATTATCCCCCAGGCAAAAGGCAGCTAGAATTTCAATGATAGATGGTTTACTTATATGTAAAAAGGTCTAGTACAAAATGTTATGCATCCTGATTGTGTTTATTTCACTAATATATTAGAATGCATTTATGACATGACCCATACTCATTCTAGAAATAGAGTACAATACTGTATAGTAAAATGACTATAAAGTCATTTTTGCACTGCAGAAATTTCTCCAAGGATTTTACAGTGAATAATACTATCTTTTCACTATCAAATATATAGCAAGACAGTCTATTTTATTACTGCACAAGAAATATAGATCAGCAGTGGAAAACCAATATATTGTATAAACAGAGCATGGCGTTATAAACAAAGATGTTGGGAAGGGTATAGAACAGCAGACTGTGTTCCCAATTACTTGTGATGGACATGAGCCCAAGGGGTTTGTGGTTTAAGTACTAATTATTAATAACATCCAGCCTGACTTTTAATTTGAATTAATTACTGTGTAAATAAACCTGCTGATACAATAGGCAACCAAGCCAAGAAGAAATGAAGATTGACAGAATTGATAGAAGAAAAATCATTATCTATTAAATAGCAGTAAGGAAAATCTGGCTTCTAAAAGCCTATTTACGATATGCAAGTTGAATTGAAAAAATATAAAAGCAAACTGTAAAGCTTACATTACAGTAATATAAAAAGCAACTCTCTCTCCCTCTCTCTGTCTCTCTCTCTCTCTCTCTCTCTCTCTCTCTATATATATATATATATATATATATATATATATACAGTATCTCACAAAAGTGAGTACACCCCTCACATTCCCTCACATTTTTTGTAAATATTTTATTCTAAATGTTCATGTGACAACACCAAAGAAATTACACTTTGTTACACTGTAAAGTAGTGAGTGTACAGCTTGTATAACAGTGTAAATTTGCTGTCCCCTCAAAATAACTCATCACATAGCCATTAATGTCTAAGCCGCTGGCAACAAAAGTGTGTACACCCCTAAGTGAAAATGTCCAAATTGGGTCCAATTGGCCATTTTCCCTCCCCGGTGTCATGCGATACGTTCGTGTTACAAGGTCTCAGGTGTGAATGGGGAGCAGGTGTGTTAAATTTGGTTTTATCACTTTCACCCTCTCATACTGGTCACTGGAAGTTCAACATGGCACCTGGTGGCAAGGAACTCTCTGAGGATCTGAAAAAAAGAATTGTTGCTCTACATAAAGATGGCCTAGGCTATAAGAAGATTGCCTAGACACTGAAACTGAGCTGCAGCACGGTGGCCAAGACCATACAGGGGTTTAACAGGACACTTTCCACTCACAACAGGCCTTGCCATGGTCGACCAAAGACGCTGAGTGCCTGTACTCAGCATCATATCCAGAGGTTGTCTTTGTGAAATAGACGTATGAGTGCTGCCAGCATTGCTGCAGAGGTTGAAGGGGTGGGGGGTCAGCCTGTCAGTGCTCAGACCACACGCCACACACTGCATCAAATTGGTCTGCATGGCTGTCATCCCAGAAGGAAGCCTCTTATAAAGAGGATGCACAAGAAAGCCCGTAAACAGTTTGCTGAAGACAAGCAGACTAAGAATATGGATTACTGGAACCATGTCCTGTGGTCTAATGAGACCAAGATGAACTTATTTGGTTCAGATGGTGTTAAGTGTGTGTAGTAACAACTAGGGGAGGAGTACAAAGACAAGTGTGTCTTGCCTACAGTCAAGCATGGTAGTGGAAGTGTTATGGTCTGGGGCTGCATGAGTGATTCTGGCATTGGGAAGCTGCCAACATGTACTGTGACATACTGAAGCACAGCATGATCCCCTACCTTTGGAGACTGGGCCACAGGGCAGTATTACAACATGATTACGACTCCAAACACACCTCCAAGATGACCACTGCCTTTCTAAAGAAGCTGAGTGTAAAGCTGATGGACTGGCCAAGCATGTCTCCAGACCTAAACCTTATTGAGCACCTGTGGGGCATCCTCAAATGGAAGGTGGAGGAGTGTAAGGCCTCTAACATCCATCGGATGTCATTATGGAGGAGAGGAAGAGGACTCCAGTGGCAACCTGTGAAGCTCTGGTGAACTCCATTCCCAAAAGGGTTAAGGCAGTGCTGGAAAATAATGGTGGCCACACGAAATATTGACACTATGTTTGAACATTTTCACTTAGGGGTGTACTCGCTTTTGTTGCCAGCGGTTTAGACAATAATGGCTGTGTATTGAGTTATTTTGAGGGGACAGCAAATTTACACTGTAAGGCTTGGTTCACACAGGGGGCGACACGACTTGCCGCGCCGCGACCTGCCGCGACCTCAGCGGCGACTTGCAAACGACTTCTTTATAGAAGTCAATGCAAGTCGCCCGAGGTCGCCCAAAAGTAGTACAGGAACCTTTTTTCTAAGTCGGAGCGACTCGAGTCGCTCCTCTTAGAACGGTTCCATAGTACAGAATGGGGGCGACTTGTCAGGTCGCGGCGCGGCAAGTCATGTCGCCCCCTGTGTGAACCGAGCCTTATACAATCAGGGTTGTCGGGAAGAGGCCCTTGTCCTCATCAACATGGGGACAAGGTGCTTTGGGGTGGGGGGGGGGGCGCGTGCTCGCTCGTCCCCACCCGCTTTCCTGGCCGGCTGGGTAGCGTGCTCGGACAAGGGTCTGATGTGGACCTAGGGGGGGACCCCCACGCCGATTTTTTGGCGTAAGGGTTCCCCTTTAAGTCCATACCAGGTGACGGGGCCAGCGCTGGCCCTGGCTACCTGGAGACGCGCTCAAAATGAGCAGACTTTCCTCCAGCCGATTCAATGTGCTTTCTTTTTGTCTCAAAGTGTTGGTTGAAGATTTCCCAGTCAGGAGAGAGCTACAAGGCCAAGAATATTATTAGTGTACAATCCCAATGGATTATTTATAGTGATCTAGACAATGGCAAGTCAACATGGTTGTATTCTTTGGTATATATTCAAAGAAATTAAAGGATAATTCAGGAAAACAAGTCCAAGAATTTGTTTAACCAATGATTTTAAAGCAGCTGATTGTTGGCAGAGTGACATGGACCGGATTTATTAAAATGACAAGTGAGATGAAGTATTGTAAAGTGCAATCATTCCCATGTTAAAGTGTTTGTTAACCCTTATATATAAGACTATGCCATCCCCTCTACTAGAGGCAGCATAGCACACTATGTCAGTGGTTTTAAAAAAACATTAATTTCAGCTGTCTTCAGGCCGGTCACATTACTCGCAGCCACTTTACAGCTCCAAATGATGTCTTGGGGAGCCTCAATCTCCATCTGATGTCAGCCAGGGAGATCACGTGGCCGCTCATCTCCTCCGCAGAATCCCCATCACGTAGCTGTAAAGTGGCTGTGAGTCATGTGAACGGCCTGAAGACAGCTCAAATTCAGTATTTAGAACGCTCATTTTTTAAATCCACTTACATAGTGTGCTATGCCAGCCTCTAATAGAGTTAGAGTCTTATAACAAAGTTTTTTGTTATAAGAATAGCAGCGGGGGGGGGGGGGGGGGGGTGGAGACATACACAGTGAGGGAGATGACAGGCAGAAGGGGGTGAGGGGAAGAGAGGAGAGCAGAGGGGACAGATATGTATGACAGAGGGGCGTACTCTGACCACAGTGGTCAGGGCTGAGCAGCCCTGATTTTTGTGGTCAGCGCAGAGGCGGCATACAGGAAGTGGCAGATTCAGACAGGTTTTTTTACAGTTTAGAGGATGGCAGATTGCACAGCACAAGCACTGCCAAGATATGTATTTTTTTTGGGGTAACAAACACTTTAATGATTGGGCATTGGCAGTGAACAGACATTGCGCTAATTACAGGTCAAATCGCTGCCTATTGCCAGCAATGGCACCGTCCCAATTGGTGCGACACTGACTTTGCGGCACCGCACCGAATTTCAAAGTAGTTCTTGCACTACTTTTGGTCACTTCGGAGGCAACTTCAATAAACATCTGTGCATGAACCTGCACAGATGTCTTTCAAGTCGTCCCTGAAGTTAGACTCAAATGCGGCTTTAAAATCGTGCGAGTTCAGATGAGTTCAATTTTAAATACCATGTTCAGTGTGAACAAGGGCTAAAACCTAGAACCTGATTGGTTGCTATGCACAGCTGCACCAGATTCTGTGTGCACCAATTTTAGTAAATCTCACCCAACGTATTTTAATGTATTTTAACCATTTCCCTATGGCAAATAGCAAAATGACAGCCAGGCAGTGGTTCAGTTATCCTGACTGGGTGTCATTTGAGGTCCAGCAGGATAACTGCTGGCGTGCACTCCTAGGGTGCGCCCAGCGCGGCTATTGCTGCTGCGGCGTGTCAGTCTGACACACCACTACACGGATCTCAGTAAAGAGCCTCTGACCACGTGATCAGCTGTGTCCAACCATGGCTGATCACAGTGTAAACAGGAAGAGCCGTGTACTGGCTTTTCCTCACTCGCGTATGACAGACACAAGTAGAGGAGAGCCGATCGGCGGCTCTCCTGACAGGGGGGGTTAGTGCTGATTGTTTATCAATGCAGCCCCCACCGCGGATGCCCACACTGGACCACCAGCGATCCTGCCAGGACCACCAAGGATGCCACACAGTGCCCTAAAAGATGCAGGAAGGGACGAAAGTGCCTGGTATTGAAGTGGTTAACGTATTAACGAACTGCACAAATGTAAATGGGCCCTTCTTCACAATAATGATTTTTTTATGAGCACAAAAAATGTTTGGAGTTTTGATTTGTTAGGACTTTTTATTATGTATAGGTGTTTGCGTGTAACTAACACTAACATCTATTCAATTTTCACTCTGTATTGAATACAGTATGTTGTAGTTATAAAAATTTAGCATGAACGTGCTCTATTAGGCTTATCTTTATTGCTAGGATAGGACAGAGGTCTGCATTTATGGAGATCAAGGAGATCCTTCAGAGATTAGGTTGAGATATCAATAATATCAATAAATATACTGTATATTGTAACTGTTCCTTCCTGGAACAAAATTAGGTAGTTGAGACTGGGGTTTTTTTCCGATATGTTTTCTAGTCAGGGTGAGGATTTCTGAGCAATATAAGTTATTATTACAATTTTAACAGCACCTAGTAAAGAGATAAACTAGAATCTTGCTAAAATAGCATCCTTTATTCAAAAAATCATCTATAGTATAGGCAGTCTATATACAGTATATATACATAGTTCCTCCAGTCATCAATGTCTATTTAATGTGTAAAGCATGTGCACCTCCCTAGTGCCCAGAGAGCATGTTTGACATGATCCTTTGTGGCTGAAGAACTATATGTCAATGCATTTCATTTTTCTTCTGCTGTTGAGGTTAATTATCTGGTTGAGTAGTGTTTCTGTACAGGAATATTTTTATTTTGGATTGGATTAGATGAATCCAGCCTCAACAAAATTTTCTTGGACAAATTGCAATTTATTTACACTAATAGTAGGAATACACGATAAGAAAATCAAACAAAAATTTCCATTCTGCGAACGATCGGCCGATTTTCTACTCATTGATGCCCAGCAAGTAATACCCAATATCGATATTGTGAACGACAAAAGACTGATTGAAAAAATTTTAAAATTGTGTTGTATCCTTTGCGAATTAACAATTTTCTATTCGTTGGTTTGAAGGTCATCAGTAAAACATCTCTTGAACATTACCATGCATGAGCGAAACTAGTAGATGACCCCACTTGTACATGAGACATCAACACTACATATGAAATCGATAGCTCTTTTAAAGAATTATTTTTCAATTGGTTAATGTCGGTGACGATTTTCAACCAACGAACGCTGTTAAGTTGGTTGTCGGTCAAGCGATCGGTCGATTTTCTAACCATGTATTCCTGCTACAGCTGTCTGCCAAGTTTGTCAGTATCTATATTAATGTTACCATGTCATGCTTTGCACTTCAAGGTAATATATTAAATCATATTCTGCAGTGCCCAGGTAGATACTGGTTTCACTAGCCTGTGATTCCATGCAGATTTAAATGATACTTGATATTTAACCTCTCCCTGTCCTCCATATAGCAGAATGACGGCCGGAAAGTGGTTGTATTATCCTGACTGGGTGTGTGCACCGCGGAGATCAGTGGTGTGGTGTGTTAGTCTGACACACCGCATTTCCGACCCCAGTAAAGAGCCTATGAGGTAGGCTCTTTACCATGTAATCAGCTGTGTCAAAGCCTCGCCTTTTTCACTAAGCCAAGTAAAAATTATTTTATTTAGTAAATCAAAAAAGTCCGGTTGTTCACCATAAATGAATGTTCATGTGTTATAGGACAAATAGAGGAGAGGGGGGGGGGGGCTAGTGTTCAAGCTTTAAAGTGTATGTAAACTCTAAAGCCCCGTACACACGAGAGGACTTATGTCCGACAGACTTCCGAAGGAGTTCTGCCGGAGTTCCGACAGAGTTCTGACGGACTTTTCGACTGAGCGGACTTGGCCACACACAATCACACTAAACTACGACGGATTCGAACGTGATGACGTACGACTGGACTCGAATAAGGAAGTTCATAGCCAGTAGCCAATAGCTGCCCTAGCGTCGGTTTTAGTCCGTCGGAATAGCATACACACGAGCAAATTTTTCGAAGGGACCGTGTCCGGCGGATTTCCGTCGGAAAAATTTGAAGCATGTTCCATATTCTAAAGTCCGTCAGACTTTGGCGAATCAAAAGTCCGTTGCAGCCCACACACGATCGAATAGTCTGACGGAATCAGTCCGTCGGACTTTGGATGTTGAAAAGTCTGCTTGTGTGTACGTGGCATAAAAATACATTTCTCTTATTTGCTCCATTTTGGTCTCTTAAATGTACCATCAAGAGTATTTTAATTTATCTGTTCCACAATTGATAAAAATAAAAAAAAAATACTTTTCATCCAGCCAGAAATCTTGTGAACTGATAACTTCCTGTGCTCCCTTTTCTAGACTGTTATCTGTTAGCATTGCTTCCCCCTGTCTTTGTGGACTATAAAACACCTCTTATGGAGATGACACACGGGTATTATGGCATCCTAACAGTGTTATGTAGTCTTAACACACTCCCAATCCTAGGGGGACAATACAATTGTCACCATAAGACAGAAAGTGGTTGATTTACTAAACCTGGTGAGTGCCAAATCTGGTGCAGCTGTGCACGGTAACCAATCACCAAAAGCGAATGCATACGTTAGTTGCGTACGCATATGTAAACGGTATTTGCACCACACATGTAAGGTATCGCCATGAACATTAGAGCGAGAGCAATAATTCTAGCACTAGAACTACTCTGTAATCCTAAACAGATAACCTGTAAAGGCGTTTAAAACATTGCCTATGGAGATTTTTAAGAACCATAGGTTGTCGCCATTCCACGAGCATGCGTAATTTTGAAGCGTGACATGTTAGGTTTCTATTGACTCTGCGTAACATCATCTTTCACATTAAACCAAAAAATGTAATATTGTGTTTTGTTTTCTTTTGGTTCATTAAAGTGTATTTTTTTCAAAGAAAATGCGTTTGCAAAACTGCTGCACAAATACCTTGTGACATAAAAAATTGCAATAATCGCCATTTTATTCCCTAGAGTCTCTGTTAAATAATAATGTATAATGTTTGGGGGTTTTAAGTAATTTTCAAACAAAAAATACTGATTTAAACTTAAACTTAACAGAAAAAAGCCTGGTCTTAAAGTGGTTAAAGTAGAACTTCAGTCATGTTTACATCTTTCCATCTATTAGATCCCCTGCCCTTGTTATTTTAACTTTGGATAGTAAAACATTTTTTTTTCTGCCAGCAAATACCTTATACAGCCTACTTCTTGTTTCTTGTCTGGCAAAAAAGCCTAAGTTTATGACATCATACACAGCTCTCTCTCTCACTCTCCTGAGAGTTTGCCAGGAAGGGAGGGGGATGAGTCATAAGAGGGCCAATGAGAGCTGCAGAGCTGGAGGTGTGCCTTTGTGTGTCTGTGTAAATCCAGGAAGTGAACAGGCAGCAGCTTCAGCTGCCACTGTTAAAATGGATGCAGCCAGACTCCGGGGAGGGAGATGTCTGCAGCATATTTGGCAAGTACAGAATCACAATATATATAAAATAATATGTAAAGTGGTTGGACGGAAACTTCAGAATGGCAAAGATGTTTTTATTACAAATTATGTGACTGCAGTTCCTCTTTAAAGATGCTTCTGAACTGACCTATAAGGATACTTTTTTAGAAAAATCACTAACCCGCAAATTGAATCTTAAGAGACCTTCAGAAACTCCAGATTTAAAAAGTAAACTGCAACAGAAGACTTCAGAAAAAAAAAACACAGTAAGGCCGCGTACACACGCACGGACTGTTCGCCCAACTTTGTCCGCTGAACAGTGTTTGGGCGGACAGTCCGCTCGTGTGTGGGCTTTCAGCGGACAGTTTCAGCGGACAGTTGGACGGACAAGGTTTTTCGGAAATTCCGTAAAACTGTCCGCTGAAACCTTGTTTCAGCGAACAGTCCGCTCGTGTGTAGGCTTGTTCGTCAAACAAAGTTGCGCGCATGCTCAGAAAGGATTTTCACGCCGAAAGCTATAATGCAGTGTATAGGACGTCGTATTTTTCGTCCCGTCGTACGTGCCGTTCACGTCATCGCGCACGGTTTCAGCAAACTGTTCGTCCGTCGTGTGTGGCCATGTCCGTCCATGCTAAGTTTGAGCGGACTGTTTGCCGAAACTGTTGGACGGACAAAGTTGGGCAAACAGTCCGCGCGTGTGTACGCGGCCTAACAGTGATACATGAATAGCTATTTTACTTTGTGTTGCTTTTTGTTGTTGAAGGTTATTATAGATTTCTTTTACTTTTTAACCTGCATCAGTTTCAGAAGTCTCTCTTTATCAGTTCTCAGAATATCTGTATGTCTTCTTAAAAAGGTTTCTTAACTTGACAAATTATTTTACAGGTTATTTTATGAAAGCAAAATAAAGGATCAGATAAGCTATTTGCAATTGACTGTTAGCTATACTAAAATTTTAATATACATAATATAAAAAACATTTAATTCTCTACTGGTCACTTTATATAATGTAACTAAACAACAGCTGCTGTCTACTACTTGCCAAACTGCTGCACCCCAGCGTTTCATGTAATGCTGATAATGGGATTTTATTAACAAGTGCTAAAGTAAAAAGCCTTTGTGAAACTGTGGATTAATAAACAACAGTGTTTGTAATTTGTACAGCCATAGATTCGGGCATTAAGATTTAAGCCTCTGAAATGTCTTATTAGTTTCCACTTGTGCGATAAAATTGAATTAGGAGTGCTGAATACAACCCACCCACTCAAAAAAGGTTTGCTTTCTTTAACCAACTAAACCTCTTGGCAAAAAAAATGTTTTTCCTGATAACCAAATGCAGTTAATACATATAATAAGAGTACCCTGTATATGAACAAATTGTATTTTTACATGCCTTTAATTATATCTTTCTCCCCATGTTAATGCACCCAACCTGGCCAGCAAAAGTAACAGTAAGGGGTTGGGATAAACTGTAGCACTGCTTGCAACACTTTCTTATTTCCATAGCTACAAAAGTGCTGCAACTGTTCTAGAACCCCTGGCAGTGTCACAGTTTATCCTATTCTCCATCTCTGACACTTTTGATGGGCAGCATGATCTGCATGTAAAAATAGAAAAATGTGTTCTAATGAAATGAACATAGGCATATGTTTACTAAATATTTTCATTATACATATTAACCACATACAACTATAAGAATACAATATTTTTTTTATATAATAGTAATCCCTTAAAATATAAAATATTGACTGCAGTAAGCAAGATAGTATGACATTACTAAGTCCCTGAGATTTTCTAACAAAACGTTATTGTCGCAGACAGCCTAAAATATGACCTGCACAAATTGGATGTAAGAATTTTCGCTATTCCATTACACAAAAGAACCCTGAATCTTGTCTATAACACGTCTACTGTATAATAGATTACAATATTGATCTGATAGAATACCACTGGAAAATATCTGCAATTAAGAGACCTACTTATTGACAGCAGTTTACAGAGTGTAAATGGTTGGTTACCTACAAGGTTTACAGGCTTAATATAGTTTTGTAGAATATTGTCTTTCTTCATTGGTTACTGTATGCTGGTGGCATTCTAGGGGTCCTGTAGATGTGAATGGGGTGATTGTTTCCAGAGATATCTCAGCCTCACATTCAAACTGCACACTGGCAGGCAATAATACATTCTTTTGGCTTCGACTTCTGTGTGAATTGGATATAATAGACACTTGGTCAAAGCAATGTGCCTCCAAGTCCTCCTGATCCTGAGTCACCACATTGGGAAGCTGAGAGCTGTTGAAAGTTACTGGTATATCCTTCTGGAAGGTGGTGTCATGATGATAAGACACCAGCTCATTGCTGAAGTTGACAGCTTCCACATTTGTGTTAGAACAGAACCTATTACATCCCAATATGGTGGTGAAAGCTTTTCTAAAATCTGCATTAAATGCATAGATGACAGGATTTAGAGAGGAGTTTGCCCAACCAAACCAGACAAAGATACTAAAAGTGGTCTCACTGACACATGGAGGCTGTGGGTCAATGTCACCGGGGAGATCAGTGTGGCAAAAGGGGACCATGCAATTCAGAACAAAGAATGGCAGCCAGCAGAACACAAATACCCCCATAATGATAGACAAGGTCTTTAGGACTTTGGTCTCCTTCCTAAATGAGGTCTTCAAAGAGTTCTCATGAGGACAGTCTGGGTGGCAGCTCTGAGCGTGCTCTACTGCTCTTTCCAAAGAAGAGATCCTTCTGATCTGAGTCTGAGCGATCCTATAAATTCTGGTATATGTCCCGATCATGATTACCACAGGTATGTAGAAGCTTATGAGGGAGGAAGATATAGCATAAGTCCGATTAAGGCTTGAGTCACAGTTCTCCGTCTGGTTGGTGGCATCATGCTCCATATCTGTCTCTTGGGACTTATGCCAGCTAAGTTGCACTGGTATAAAGGATATCAGGATAGATAAAGTCCAGGCTACACCGATCATAATGAAAGCTACCCTCTGAGTCATTTTTCTCTCATACCTGAAGGGACTGGCTATAGCCCAGTAGCGGTCCAGGCTGATAATGCACAAGTTGAGGATGGAAGCTGTGGAGCACATGATGTCAAAGGCGATCCAGGTGTCGCAGAAGTCCCCAAACAGCCAATACCCTGCTACTTCAGTCACTGCCTTCCAGGGCATCACCAACAAAGCCACAAAGAGATCCGACACAGCCAAGGAGATGACGAAGAAGTTGGTCACCTTGGACCTCAGGTGTCTGAACTTGATGACAGCCAGGCAAACCAGCGTGTTTCCTAGGAGGGTGGACAAGATGAGTAAGGACAACAGTAAGCCCGTCAGGGCTCTGAGGCTCAAGTCCGTGCTGGCCACATCTAGATCTGCGTTCAACACGTGGATGGTGACATTGTAAGAGGAGAGGTTTTCCATGAGTTGAACACCAAGCTCCACTTCTCCAGAGCTCCTGGTACAGTCAGCGAGGATAGCAAAACCAGCCTGCCCTATAACAAAGCATAGCGATCTCTAAATGCATAACCTCCAGCCCAGTTAAGGCTCTTAACAGTACATTTTGTGTATTGACTGCAGCGAAGAAGTCATCAGCAACCTCCTTTAATTAACTCTTGCATGGGTAACAATTAGATGAAAGCATTGGCAACTGATTCCCAAATAAACACAGGCATTAGTACATGATTCAGAGAAAACATCCAAGTTATGTGTTTAAAGAAAATCTCATTTCCCATTGATCCCATAAAGCCATAGGAATCCAGAGCTCCGAGATAGATTGCTGTGTGTGCTGTTCAGCACCTGGACAGCTCCGGCAGGTGGACTCCATCCTTCGCTGGATGTAGGAGATGCAGTAGCAGCATATCCCCCACTGGCCAGTCTCTCGTCCACCAGTCAGGTGTCCTCACTTGCTGCATCACCCCCTCGCTGGGATTAACATTCACATACTTGCTGCTACAGAGATGCTCATGACCGAGGATTGGGCTGGTATAAAAATAGATCCCTTGACTGTTGTCTTCAGTAGAGCAGGTCTGAGTGTATTTTGTGTAATCTCGGTACTAGTGTGGCATTCATTTTTTTTTTTTGGGGGGGGGGGGGCTTTTATTAACCCTGTGTTATTTATGTAGGTTGGTAAATCAGTGGATAGCATAGGGATAATATCCTATATTTGTATTCACTTGCTATAAAGCATTTCAAAAAAAGCAAGCTTTGCACACATGTGTGCTGTTAATAATAATGATATTCAATACATGGATGCACTTAGTTGTATCTAGGAGTGTATAAAGATGTCCACTATAGACATCAATGACAGGGTTTGAAAAAAATGGCAAATGCCCTTCCATTCAAACACCCAGCTGGTTAAAGGAGAGAGATGTTAAAAAAAAAAAAAAACTTAAAAAGACTGTAACTAGAGATAAGCTCAGTGTTTGGTCCAAAGCCAGATTCAAACCCAAATTTCTGAGTTTGAGTGTTTCATATTGAATCTGAACTTTCTGGGCAATTTGGCAGAAATTATCCAGCTGAACATCCTATAGCAGTGATGGCAAACCTTGGCACCCCAGATGTTTTGGAACTACATTTCCCATGATGCCCAACTACACTGCAGAGTGCATGAGCTTCATGGGAAATGTAGTTCTAAAACATCTGGGGTGCCAAGGTTTGCCATCACTGTCCTATAGCGTTTGGTCAAAGACTTGCACCTGACCTCTGGTCATATCACTTGATCGGAGGTCAGGTGCAAGATTCTGGCCAGTGATGGTTTTCAGCCAAATCCCAGTCCCCCACACCAATAAAACGGCAGATTTCTCAGCAGCCCTTTGTCATCTGTGGTTTACAAAGAGAGAGGACAGTACTGCAGGGAGAGAGAGGTTTGCAGCCTGCTACACTCTTTCTATATAGTGTGTTATATATAGTGCTGTGGTACATACAGTCAATCTTTGCAGTTAATTGAAGTTTGTGGGGTTAGGGAGAGGGATTTGAGAAGACCCAGCAACTCTTTTTAGGGCTAGCTTTTTGTCTAAGGGTACGTATTCTTTTGTTTTGGTCTTTTTATTCTTAAATAGTTGTTGTTGTTTTTATTATTTTATTATATTTATTTTAAAATTAAAAAAAAAATAGATTGCATTGTTTTTGCTTTTAGGGTTGTTGTTTGGGGAAGGGTTAGTTCTTTTTTTGTCCTATTCATTTCCTTTGTATTTAATACTGCTAAGGTTTTTTTTATACATTTTTTTGTTTAGTGAGGTCAGCATTAGCAGCCTGAACATAGGTGTGTGCAGTCTACTACATTAGGGCAAATTGTGAGTGTAGCCAAATTGTGTTTACAGTGGGAGGGGCCTAAATGGGCATAATTAAATAAAACAAATGCCTTCCTGTACCCATGCTTTCACACTGATGCGGACAAAACAATGGGACATAATAGAAGTCTGTAGCAAAGCACAGCTAACCCACATGAAAACCACAGAAACGCTGTTCTGCACCCATGGTATGTGAAAACCACACTGCATCAGTCTAAACTGTTAAATACTACTGACCTCTGCACTCTCTATTAATTACTACTGACTCCTGAACTCTGCCCCATTTACTACTGACCACTGAGTCACATCTGAGCTCTGCATCACTTAATACAGAGTTCAGTGGTCAGTACTAAGTGAGGCAAAGTTCAGGGGTCAGTAGTGACACAGAGTGCAGTAGTAAGTGACCATCTGTCTTACCTCTGTTCCCCACCCCCCTGGACTTTGCACATTACTCAGGATCAGTTTTTTTTTTTTCAGAGAATAGGTGCAGGAACTCCCCCTTTCCGAGTAACCCCATTTTTCCCGCCCCCTACCCACCTCCAAGCACTGTTCCATGGTTCCACCCTCTACCCACCTCCCAATAACAATAGACCTCCAGCAGCAACAACAGATCTCCCAGCAGACAGCATCAATAGGCCCCTCCCTCAACAATAGATCCCTCCCAGCAACAATTGATCATCCAGCAACATAAGACCCCCCTCTCCCCAGCAACAACAGACCCTCCAGCAGACCCCTGCACCCCTTGCCATTACGTACATTCAGTGCTGGAGGTGCCGGAACTGTGTTCGACCAAGTTCCCGCTGAAAAAAAGCCCTGCTCAGGATATTGTGGCTCTGACTCTTCTCTTCCTTCTCCTATTCCCCATTCCAGTAGGCAGAGCTAAATTATCTTGGGACAGTCCCACCTAATCAAGGGCAGTGACAAAAAGAAAAGTGGCCCTTTGTTTCCAATGGAGCATCCCATGCCATTGCCATAGCTGGTAATGAAAATAAGGAATAAGCCTTACATTACCATAACTTCTGGGAAGCCTAAAAGGAGAGGCAGAGGTTCTGTCCATGCTGCTATCAAGGAGCACACCATCTGGGATTCAAGTTATAAGGGGACAGTTGCAAAGATTATCCTCTCCTGGCAGAGGGAGCAAAAGATACAACATTTGGAAGGTGTGTGAACCTCCTTTCTTAAGGCTGGCAGTGTACCATTTTACTGACAGGGTAGCTTGAAGACTCCTGTCAGTAAAAGGAGGGGCAGCGGTGGTGGTTGCTGTCTAAATGAGGTTTTCTTCAGTTCCCAACGCACAGGGTTGTCTGCTGTCAGCACATGTAGGCAGTAGCTGAATGTTATGGTGACAGATTATATGGGGTCAAGGTCAAATGTTGACACCCTAAGAACGGATGACCCCTGGACTACTGGTTTAGCTGGTTGGACCACTGGCCAGAGCTTGCCAGTAGACAGTCTAGCTACTGGGCTGCCCTACAATCATTGTGTTTTCTGGATGTTACACAAAAAAAGCAGTCATCTGTTTCCTGACACAGTTGCTCAACTGACCTTTTTAAAAATGAATCAGTTCTGGATTAATGACAACAACTAAGCCCCTGCTGTAGATGCCAGATATTATTATTTTTTGTATTATGGCCTCTGAAAATTATTATGGTCTACAGCCTAAAGCCTCTGCTTATACTGGTGTAGGCCTGCACAAATGCCACCATCTGCCACCAAATCCATCTACTGCCCCATGAGCACACTGTTTCTCCATTACCAACTCCTTATACTGCTGTTGACCTGACACTGTAACCATCATCTGCCAATGCTGTAGACCTGCCACCATTACCATTTAATAAGGATGCTCTCATTGCTATAGTGCATTGCAAAGGCAATTTTAACATAATTTTTCCATAGATGTTTCCCAATTGCAAAAATTTGATATCCTGTACTCTGCATTAATGTTTGTGTTGGTTTGCGGTATTTTTTTGGCTGGGTAAGTAATTGCTAATCTAATATGTTTATTCCCTATGATCATCACTCCAACTTGTGGCCATAATGCGGTGTTATCCTGAAATACTTCAGGCAAGAAATTAACACATTATGGCCACTAGAAGGAGCTAACCATGCTAAGACATTTGCAGGGCAAATTTTGTATAAATAGACCCCTTTAATGTTTCTGCATACTGCTCCTGAATTGCCATTTTTTTATTTAGGTTACATTATGTTGTTTTTATTGATCCTTTTGATTTACTTGAATGCACAGGCAAGATCCATAATCTTTAAGAATGTACACTCTTCACAGTAGTGTAGCCTGATGAAAACTGCCCAATCTTACTTTAACTCTGAAATCTGTTGCCTATAAAACCTTCCTAAATTCTGTGCTGATAATTTATACAAATAATCCCCTTTGTCACGAGGATATTACTATCTATTCTTTGTAAATAAAATGGAGTCTGCCTGCACTATCCCATCTTGGATTGCCTCCTATGATAAAAAAAATGGTTCTGTGCAGAAAATCTGTAGAAAATTAATGATCTTATTGAATATATTTGACTGAAATCTGACTTCTCTCTGCTTCTACAGGTAAATCCTAGTTAAAAGGATGGAATTCTGTTTAGCAAATCAGAACAATTTTTAAAATCTTTGTCTAAAAAAATACACGTTCATGTAATATGTATAGAGAGAATAGGCCTACTTTCTGCAAAATTATTAGCCTCTTATTTATAAGGATGAAATGTCAGAGGGGCAGAGGATGGAAGGTCAGCAGGGCAAAGTTCAGAGGGTCAGTAGGGCAGAGGATAGGGTCAGCAGTTGGTAGGGCAGTGTAAAGAAGCAGGGGTCACTGCTGGCAGGGTGGAGAACGGGGGACACTGCTGGCAAGGCAGAGGACAGAAGTCACTGCTGGAGAGGAAGAGTACAGGGATCACAACTATAGAGAAGACTTGGATCACCACTGGAGATGCAGTCAGGCAGAAGATAGGGATCACCACTAGAGAGGCAGCAAGGCATCGGGGACAGTAATCACTTCTGGAGATGCAGTGGGTCGGTTTCACCACTGGAGAGGCAGAGGACAGCAATCACCATTGGTAGGGTAGAGGACAGTGTTCATGACTGGAGAGGGGGAGGACAGGGATCACTGCTGGAGAGGCAGCAAGGCAGAGGACAGGGATCACTGCTGGAGATGCAGAGAGCAGGGATCACAACTAGAGAGACAGAAAATCAGGATCACCACTGGCCGGCCAGAGGACAGGAATCACCACTGGAGAGGCAGAGGACATGGTTCACTGCTGGAGAGCTAGAGGACAGGGAACACTGATGGAGAGGCAGAGGATAAGGATCACCACTGGCAGGGCAGAGGGCAGAGATCACCATGGGTAGGGCAGAGCACCAGGATCACTGCTGGAGAAGCAGAGGACATGGATCACCAATGGCAGGGCAGAGGACAGGAATCACTGCTGAAGAGGCAGAGGACAGGGATCACTGCTGAAGAGGCAGAGGACAGGAATCACTGCTGAAGAGGCAGAGGACAGGGATCACTGCTGAAGAGGCAGAGGACAGGGATCACTGCTGAAGAGGCAGAGGACAGGGATCACTGCTGTAGAGGCAGAGGATAGAGATCATCACTGGTGCTGCAAAGGGCAGGAATCACTGCTGTTAGGGCAAATGACAGGGATGACCACTGGAGAGGCAGAGGACAGGTATCAGTGCTCGAGAGGTAGAAGACAAGGATCACTAGTGGAGAGACAGAGGAGAGATTTCACCACTGGAGAGGCAGAGGACACAGGCCATTGCTGGAGAGGCAGAGAACAGAGATCACCGCTGGAGATGCAAAGGTCAGGGATTACTACTGGTTGGGGAGAGGACAGCAATCACCATAGGGGGATAGGGTTCACTGCTGAAGAGGCAGAGAACAGGCATCGCCTCTGGAGAGGCAGAGGACAGAGAACATCACTGGCAATGCAAAAGGCAGGGATCACCACTGGCAGGGCAGATGACACGAGTCACCGCTGGAGTGGCAGAGGACAGAGATTACCACTGGATATGCAGAGGCAGAGGGCAGGGATCACCACTGGTTGAGCAGAGTACAGGAGATTGCCACTATAGAGGCAGAGGATAGGGATTACCACTGGCAGGGCAAAGGACAGGGAACACCACTGGAGAGACAGAAGACAGAGATCTCTGCTGGAGAGGCAGATGACAGGGTTGACCACTGGAGAGGGAGAGGACAGGTATCACCACTGAAGAGGCAGAGGGCAGGGATCACCACTGAAGAGGCAGAGGACAGGGATCACCATTGGCAGGCCACTTGACAGATCTCCTCCCCACACTACACATAACTGAGATCACATCCCCTTACACACACACACAACCTGCACAGCGTGTAGCTGACTGCTATGTTGCAGTTCTGAATTGTGAAATTCCCTGGCCAGAATAGCAGTGTAGCTGCAGTAGCCAACTACACACTATGCAATCCATGGCGGCGTGTAAGGAAATGTGACCTCAGCTGTGTATAATGTGGGGAGGAGGAGCTGTGTGCTGTGCTGGGATGGTAAAGGTGTTCAGCGGCTGGGTACAGCATTTGGGGTGGTAGGGGGGGCTATTCAGGAGGCTTTGTTGGGGTGCAAGTAAAATCTTGGGGGGTGCAGCCCACCCCAACACACCCTAGATCTGGCCATATCCTCTATCCTGCCGACCACTGTCCTCTGCCCTGCTGATTACTGTCCTCCCTCCTGCTGACCCCTGTCCTTTGCCCTATTGACCCCCAGCTTTACTGATCTCTGTACACTCCCCTTCTGACCTCCCATCCTCTGCCCTGCAGGACACCATCTACACTTTCCTACAAACTAATATCCCCTGTACACTGCCCTACAATCTGCTGACCCTATCCTCTGCCCTGCTGACTGCCTGTATACTGCCCCACTGACCTCAGTTCCTCTGCCCTCTGACATTTTTTACTGCACCCCCACATCAGACAGGCTAGATCCAGACCTGGGGTTGGACAGGGGTCAGCAGGGCATAGGACAGGGCATAGGAGAAGGGTGAGTAGAGCTGAGGACAGGGGTTAACTGAGCCAAGGACAGTGATCAACAAGGCAGAGGACAGGAGTCATCACTCACAGAATGGGGAACAGGGGTCAGCAATGGCAGGAGGGAGGATGGGGGTTACTACTGGCAGGAGGGAGGACAGGGGTCACCGTTGGTAGGAGGGAGGACAGGGTCACCACTGACAAGTGAGAGGACAGGGGTCACCACTGACATGAGAGAAGACAGGGCTTACTGCTGGCAGGAGGGAGGGCCGGGGTCACCACTGGCAGGAGAGAGGATGGGGTCACTGCTGGCAAGATAGAGAACATGCCAGCACCTGTCTAGATCCAGGCATGTAAGAAGGACTGGTGCATGTTGCTGCCTTTCCCCTCTGAAATTCACTCATAAACTGTCTTCTGTGCCATCTCACAGACAGCAGTAGTAACTTTCAAAATTGTGCAGTATGTTAATGTTTTAATTGTTCTTTTTGTTCTCCCCTCTCTTTTTTTTCAGGTGTTCCTGTAAAAGAGTTTTTGGCATCCGTGTGAGTAATCATTCAGAGTGAATTCTGTGAAAGGCAGAGGGGAGAGCCAAGGCTGGAGGAACTGGATCTGATTTATATGATATATGAAGCTGTTTTTGCCTAATTTAAATTGCTGGGACTGTACTTGGTGATACACATTGAGCTGTCATTTTCAAGTCTTTGAAGAGGACTGAGTGTGGATATTGAACAAAGAAAAGACACTTTCTTTTATTTACAGTTTATTTTCATTGGGACTAGGAGTAAAAACGTTATAGTTTATTTATGTTTGATTTTGTAACACCGTCGAATGGTGTATTTGGTGTTGTTTTCAAATAGGATTAGCTTTAAAGTGGTTATAAACCCTTTTGTGTGACATTTACCTATAAGTAAGCCTAGAATAAGGCTTACCTATAGGTAGTGGAAATATCTCCTAAACGTGCGCCATTTAGGAGATATTTCACTTTTTCCCTGGGGTAATTGGTGCAGACCACCGTGTCGTTTCTTCCCCCATTGTGTGCCGTGACTGTCACAGAGCCGGAGTCCTTGGTCCCGGAAGGAAGAGGGGTGAAGATGGATGCGGCCTGCACAGGGGACAGCACGGGTTTCGTAGGCAGGTAAGTGTCATTTAATATATATATATATATATATATATATATATATATAGAACATGTTGTCTAGTACAGGTAATAAACTATATACCTGTTTTTTTGTTTTCTTCAAAATCCATATCAACTAATGTATTGTTTTTTGAATCTTTAGTGATTTCATCTGTATAAATGTTTAATCTCCTGAAGAAGCCAACGCCTGGCAAAACATGTTGAGAGAAAATACTGCATCAACATTGTATAAGATCATGTGGATACTGTCTTGATGTTTTTATATGCAATTTTAATGTGTTAAAAAATTTTTTTTTATCAAATGTGTTGGCACATTTAAAGTCCCGTTTCAAACCTCTCCCATTTATGATTTAAAACAATGTTTGGACATAGCTCTTAATTGGTTAATATTTTAAATATTTGGAATTTCACTACAGTAATACATACTTTAATATTTTTTTAAACAGAGTTTAGAGTTAGAGTCTCCATGTAACCACTGATCCATCATTTCAACTACTGGGGTCTCTCTTGTTAGCCTCTTAGTGTCTACCGCTGCTTCTCTCCTTTATATGCACACAGGCTTATTTGAATGAAGCTGCCAATTAGTCTTATTTCAGTAGCTTGGTTCCCTACTGTTTTTAGTACTTATACTTTAGCGTATATTTCAGTATTTCAGTAGCTAATCTGTCTTAATTTGGCAGCTTAGTTTCCTAATGTTTTGTGGTTTGTTGTTTTTTTTTTTGTTGTTTTTTTTTTTTATGTCAGTAACTAATTAGTTTTATTCCAACAGTACTGTTTCTTAATGTTTTGCAATCACTCATTTTAGTAGCCTATTAATCTAGTTTCAGCAATTGGGCTTCTTAATGTTCTTTAGTACTTACTGTATTTCAGTAGTTAATCAGTCTTATTTCAGCAGTTTGGTGTCTTCGTTTTTTGTATTTATTTTAGTAGCCGCTTAGTTTTATTTCAGCAGCTTGGTTTATTAATATGTTTTATACTTATTTTGGGAGCTAATTAGTTTATTTCATCAGCTTGGCCTCAGCGTGTTTTAGTACTTGCACTGATAGCTAATTAGTCATATTTCAGCAGCATAATATTTCAGTACATTTTTGCAAATGTTGTTTTCTTTTTAGTGTATTTGTACATTTTATATATTTGCTATCTTTGATTAATGTTTTACTATGTATAAAATATTTATCCTTTGATATAAATCAATCGAGACTACTGAAGTTCAAGTTACAACTTTGCTATTATGTGATGTTCTAGAACCGGGGCCGGCAACCCCCAGCACGCATGCCAGGCATAGCATGCAGCCGCATTTATGATGGCATGCGAGGGAAGCCTGGAACACCCACCTCCCACACATCAGCAAAGCTGGGCGGCAGTTGCGGCTGGATACACGGGAGGAAGCATGGCTGGTTCTTTCTTACCTGATTTTCCTCTGCTCACACCCACCTCACTCAGCTTGCCTGTATTTCGCTGACATTGAAATTTTGTTGAGCATGGCCGGATCTAGTCCACCCCAATAGATTCAGTGCCCGGGTCAGTAAGCTTCTCCTCCTATCCTCGGACTGCACTCAAAGCTGCTTCTCCCCACACAGCACATAGATGAGATCAGAACCTTTTACAAACAGTCGCCATCTGCACAGTGTGTTGTTGGCTGTTGCAGTTCTGACCTGTGAAATCCTCAGATCTGAGAGGCAGCACATGCAGATCGAGGTTGTGTCTGTAAAAGAATCAGATTTCAGCTGCATGCAGTGTGAGGAGGAGCTCTACTGAGTGCCTTACCAGAAGTGACCCCCATCATCTGCCCTGCTGACCCAATAATATGCCCTGCTGACCCTATTCTATGCTCTGCTGACCCCATGCTCTGTCCTAGAGACCCCGGTCTTATGCATTGCTGTGTGCAGTGTGGTGAGGAGGAGCTCTGTCGAGTGCGCTACCAGTAATGACCCCATCCTGCTGACGCTGTCCTCTGCTCTGATGACCTCTGACCTCTGGCCCATGCCCTGATGAACCCATGCTCTGCCCTAATGACCCCTGTCTTATGCCCTGGTAACCCCTTTTTTTTTTAAATCAAATAAGTTTTTATTGCAAAACATATATGGTACAAACCAAACATAGACAGGAAATACAGTCGTACAGCAGTATTGGTTTTTACGTCTAAAGGAATACTGGAAATACAAAGTACAAATTGACCCGGTTTGTAGACCGCTGAGACATAGGAAATGTCATTAAAACTGAAAAATAAGAAAAATAAACCAAGAACATAGACAAAAGTGGCATTCTCTCTGAGACCATATTGCATTTTGGGACAGCTATATAAGTACAGTGTTATGCACAACGTCCAGCATCCCTCTACCCAGTCCTGCTGGTCCCTCCTCTTACCCCTCCCTCCCCGGTGAGGGAGAGACATAGAATTAGCCCCATGAAGAGATTAAGATTGTCTATGTGCCTCCATGCACATGCCGCTGGACCCACATTCAGCCCTGTAAAGGTCTGTCCTGTATAAGTTGGTGGGGGGCTAGCCCCGGAACCTCGAGCCATCCCTGCCACATAGCATTAAATTTGTGCGGTGCGTTTCTGTGTTGGTATGTGATTTTTTCCCTGATCAGCATCTGGTTCACTTGGTCCGTCCATTGCTGCCTGGTGGGAACCCTGTGTGTTATCCACAATCGTGCTATTAATTTCCTGGCTACATATAATAACCGAATAATGGCAGTATGAGCCGAAGGCGTTAACGATTCTTCGTCTAGGGCCCCCAACAGGCAGACCAATGGACACCGCGGAATACTAACAGAGAATACAGAAGAGATAGTGTCAAGGATCTCATCCCAATACCTTTTTAGTTTTGGGCACCTCCAGAACATATGCAGGAGATCCCCATGGTCCCGCATACATTTTGGGCAAAGGGGGGATCCCCTAACTCCCCAGCTGTGCAGTTTAACTGGCGTCCTATAAACCCTATGCAGTAGATATAGATGGGAGAGTTTATGGGAGGCCGATACCGACACCAACGGAGCGGAGGACAAGCAAAGGTTCCAGGTCTCCGCGTCCATAGGCCCCAGGTCCGCCTCCCACTTCTGCCGACATGGGAGATGTGCCGGGTCTTGCATTGCATCAAGAAGCATGTCATACCCCCTAGATATCATACCCTTTCATTCAGTTTGCATGAATATCCCATGTACTACAGCATGATCTGTCAGGCAAAGCTGCATACTGCGGGCTTGCGCCTGTAGCGCATGTCGTAACTGTAAGTATTTTAAAAAGTCCCTACGCGGTATGCCAAACTCAGCCTGTATTTCCATGAAGGACTTCAGCACCCGGCCACTATACAGCTGCGAGAGGTACCGGAGGCCGCTCCTTCTCCAGTTACCAAATCCCTTGAGCTTAAAAAGCTCACCATAGTTAGCGTTCCGCCAAATAGGGGTGAGACCAAGGAAACCACGTATTTGTAGCAGTCGTTTAACATGGGACCATAGGGTATTCAGTAATATAATAGTTGGGGAACTCCTGTCCATATGAGGGAAGCCTGCTTCTAACCTGGACAATGCTGTGTCCGGGGCGACAGTGTCATCAAGTATCCTACGTATCGGGTCCAGGGGATCATCCGACCCCCAACCACCCAAGTGTTGAAGCTGCGAAGCCAAGAAATACAATCTAGCATGTGGTAGTGCCAACCCCCCCTCGTCCTTTTTATATTGCAGGGTAAGTAAACTAAGCCTGGCCGTCTTCCTACACCATATTAATTCCCTAAACTGAGAGTCAATTTTATCGAACCAACGTTTCGGAATCCAGGTCGGCGAGTTATGACAAATGTAGAGCAATTGTGGAGCCCATACCATTTTGATGAGATTCACCCTCCCCACTACCGATAGCGGTAGTTTGCACCAAGTTTTACATTTCTCCCTGAACTTAAGTAATAGCGGTAGAAGATTCAGATTGGCATAGTTCATCACCTCGGGGGATACCTGTACCCCCAGGTATTTAAAGGACGCAACCGTCTGTATCATGTTTGCGCATGGGGGTAGAGGTGCCGTTAAAGGGGATAAGGGCATTAATACAGACTTGTCCCAGTTTATCGTGAAACCGGTAATGTGTCTCCTGCAGACACACAATTCCAGCCTTCATATCTTTGAGGTGTTTTAACACCGCCAGCCTTTTTACCGGGCTGCCCAGCCCTCTGACATTCCAAGAGAGAAATCTAACCTTTGCCATCAGGGATACAAAACATAAGTGTAGATAGGAGTGACCTTATTAACATTCGTAAGAAACTAGGGTGGAAAGATGCATTTAACACATATACAGCAACAACAAGCGACTGATAAGTCGCATCACCTGAGATGCCCCAAAAAGGGGGAGAAAAAAGTCCTTCATGAGCAGCAGTGCCAAGGAAAAGTCGCCCAGACGGGTGCAGATATGCTGGGATATAGTGTGTGTCCATTGTGGTCCTGAGAGAGAAAAAATTAAGTAAAAGGAAAAAGAAAAGAGAAACAGTTAAACAGCAAAAAACTGTGGTATCTTCTGTATCGAAGCCCGCCGGGCTCCCAAACGGGAGAAGCAGCAGACTAATAGCCCCCATCCGGAACTCTGGGGCGGGGGGAAGGCAATGGAAACACCCATAGAAGACTCTTCTAGATGGTAAACAGGGTTTCACATGTGCAGGCATCATGTAGCACTGGTGGGTCTGTAATGGAGCCATAAACCTTCGCCTTCCGCCGGGCCTGAAGAAATGTAAGTCCAGTCAACTTGTCTGAAGGTGTCATTATCGTGGAGGAGATCTTTGAAGCTTGGCGGCTTTGAGTGCGTTGTGCTCCTGGTCAAGCCACTGTGCCGCTGCCGCTGCCGCTGGGCGATCAAAAAAGTGCGTAGAGCCCAGAGCCGTAACCCTGAGCGGGGCCGGATATAGCATACCACATTGAACGTTAAGGTCCCGAAGGCGTCGCTTAACCTCAAGAAATGTTGCACGCTTTTTCTGAAGCTCTGCTGAAAAGTCCGGAAATAGCGAAATCCTGGAGTTCTCAATCTCCATTTTGTCTGACAACCCCCGCGCTTTAGAGAGAATGGTGTCCCTGTCTCTATAGTTGAGGAGTTTAAACAAGAAGGGCCTGGGGCGGTTGCCCGGAGGTAGGGGGCGAGATGGTACCCGGTGGGCGCGTTCCACGGCAAAAAGCGGTGATAAGGAGTCCTTACCAAAGGTGGCAATTAACCAGTTTTCAATAAAGTCAACCGGGTTTTTACCCTCAACACGTTTCGGAATCCCCAGAGTGCGAATATTATTGCGTCTCATGCGATTTTCCATCTCATCAAGGCGCATAGCGTGCTGTTCGGTAAGATGGCAATTATATTTCAGATCCCTTTGCATGGGGGCCAGATCATCTTCTACTGTGCTCAGCCTGCCTTCAAGGGCAGCTGTCCTCTCCCTGAGCTTTTGCATGTCATGGCGGACAAAAGTTATTTCAGCCTTAACCCCTTTGATGTCCTCTGAGAGGGCTGCAATAGATTGATTACAGGAGGTAACAGCAGCAAATATGTCCCTTAGCGTAGGCTCTCCCTCTGGTACTGGAGAGGGGATGGTCTGTGTCTCAGGCCTATCACTGTCTCTAGGTGTACTCACTGTGCGCCATGCTGCGGACAATCCATCATCATCCTCCAAGGGGACTGTGTCATCTGCCTCAGGAGAACTTTCAGGGGTAGCTTGAGGTGAGGGCTGGCCAGCCAGGGCATCTTTGTACGATTTACCACCATAGAGGAGCTTTTGTGCCGCTTCCTTGTACTGGTCTCTGGCTGCACGCCGAGCGCCGGCGCCATCTTGGCCTGGGGGGTCCGTCAGCCCCTTCCCTCCGGTATGGCGTCTGGACATCACAGCGGGGGTCCCGAGATATATCCCGGTGGTCCGTGATGATTCTCCTAGCGTGGCGGGAAGTAAGGGCTCCAAAAATAGCTTTTCAGATCAGACTGTAAGGATGTAAGCATGGATGGCCGGCGGAGCTCAAGGCATGCACGTCCTCCTACATCAGCCGCTAAGCCACGCCCCCCCTGGTAACCCCTTAATATGGCCTGCTGACAACATCCTCTGCCCTGTTGACCTTTGTCCCATGCCCTGATGACCCCATGCTCTGCCCTACTGACTCCTGGCCTATGCCTTGCATTCCCCTGTCCTACTGCCCTGCTTACCCATCTTCCACCCTGCTGACCCATCTTCCGCCCTGCTGACCCCTGTCGTATGCACTGCTGACTCTGTCCACTGCCCAGCTGATCCCATCCTGTGCCCTGCTGACCCCCATCCTCTGCTCTGTTGAGCCCCGTATATTGCCCTACTTACCTCATCCTCTTCCCTGCTAACCTTATCCTCTGCTCTGCTGAGTTCTGTTAGGACTCAGAGCTGTCTACGATACAATGAAACTTTTCATGTTGCAAGCACTGCCATTAATGCAAATGTATCAAATGCATCTTGAAGTAAAACAAATTAACTGCTTAATTGCCCATTCATCATAAAAATGAATTCAATGACATCAATCACATATACATAATGCTGATATTAAATAACAAATAAATGATGCTATGAAAAATATATTTGAACTAATCATTTGGCAGTTGATTGCAGAAATGAGTAAAATTGTAACAGATAAATACCCCTATTAATTAATAAATTTGTGCAATACATCAAATTCTAAAACATATACAGCAGGGACTGTTGCTTCAGCAGGGACAGGGAAGATGGTTAAAATTGAGGGGAAGATGGATGCAGCCAAATACAGGACCATTCTGGATGAAAACCTGTTGGAGTCTGCAAAAGACCTGAAACTGGGACGGAGATTTATCTTCCAACAAGAAAATGATCCCAAACATACAGCAAAATCTACAAAGGAATGGTTCACAAATAAACGTATCCAGGTGTTAGAATGGCCAAGTCAAAGTCCAGACCTGAATCCAATCGAGAATCTGTGGAAAGAGCTGAAAACTGCTGTTCACAAATGCTCTCCATCCAACCTCACTGAGCTCGAGCTGTTTTGCAAGGAAGAATGGGCAAGAATTTCAGTCTCGATGTGCAAAACTGATAGAGACATACCCCAAGCGACTTGCAGCTGTAATCGCAGCAAAAGGTGGCTCTACAAAGTATTAACGCAAGGGGGCCAAATAATTTTGCACGCACCACTTTTCAGTTTTTTATTTGCTAAAAAAGTTTAAATTATCCAACAGATTTCGTTCCACTTCACAATTGTGTCCCACTTGTTGGTGATTCTTCACAAAAAATGTGAAGGTGCAGGAACTTGGGCTGGCCTGAGGTTTGGTGGTGCAATAACTGGGGCTTATATTAAGAGTGAAGGTGCAAAATTGCAATGATCTGAGGTGTGAAGGTGCAGAAATTGGGGTGATTTGATGTGTGACTGTGCAGAATTGGGGTGATCTGAGGTGTGAAGGTACAGGAATTGGGGCTGATCTGAGGTGTGAAGGTCCAGGAATAGGGGTAATTTGAGATGTGATGGTTCAGGATTAAGGGTTGATCTTAGGGTAATCTGCAGTGAGGAGGTGCGGGAATTTGGACTAATCTGATGTATGAAGGTGTGGGAATTGGGGTGATCTGAGGAATAAAGGTGCATGAATTGGAATGATCTGAAATGTGCAAGTGCAAAGCTCAGTATTAATTTCTTATTATTATTCAAGTTGTTTACAGCATTTATTTTATAACGATTCCTTTTCATGACTGAGAGTGTGAAGTTAACATTTTATTGTAGCTGGCACTCAAAATGTATTTGAAAACATTTTTCGGTACACTAAGAGCAAAAGGTTGCCCACCCTGTTGTATATTTAGACTTTTTGTGGCGAGTTAGTGGGTGTTTTGTGCCTCCAGCACAATATACACTACCCAATTGCTGGTTTTCCCATCTCCCTGCAGGCCATTACCATGTCTGGAAGGCCAACAAGGAGAGGCAGACAGGCACGAGCCAATAAAAGAGGGCAAGCAGGCTCTGTGTCTAGAGACAACAGTGCTGGTCATGGACGCAGTGCATCGTCATCAGCACATGGCCATGGGACACGCTTGTCCTTCTTTTTGGCAGCTGGACGTGTTGCACCGCATCATGCCGAAGACTTGGTAGAGTGGATGACCAAGCCCTCTTCATCCTCCTCATCCTCTCTCAGCCAGGCTCAGGGTACTAGCAAAGCAGCTGCCAACGCATCCTCTTCCCTCGTCTCAATGTCATCATCAGTGACTCCTTCCCTAGACCCACCACGTCCTCCTGAGGAGTCCCCCGAACTGTTTGAGCACAGTGTTTGGTACATGCTCCAGGAGTATGCCCAGTGTTTTGTAGGCTCTGATGATGATACTCAGCTAGAGGAAGTCAGTAGTGTGAGCACAGAGAGAGGGGATGCTCAAGAAGGACAGCAATCTAGCAGTCATGTTCCACAAGCTGCAGCATACTGCCAGGTTTGCTCCAGTGATGAAGAGGTAGGGGATGATGAGGGCACTGACTCCCCATGGGGGCCTGGTAGGAGAGAGGAGGAGGAAGCACATCTCCAATGAGGCAGGATGCCCTCCGGGGGCCAGCTTAGGGGCAGCACAACGACTGAATCACACCGCAGAGCTGTGCAGGGCGCTGCCTCTGTGCGTTATTCTAAAATTTCTTTGGTGTGGGCCTTTTTTGAGACGAGTGAATCAGATCACACCGCTGCTATTTGCAACATATGTCTCAAGCGTATCTTGCGTGGCCAAAACATCAGCCGCTTGGGCACCACATGCTTGACCAGACATATGTTGACCTGCCATGCAGCTCGTTGGCAAGTGTACCTCAAAGACCCACACCAAAGAACAAAGCGGACCTCTCCTTGCTCCTCATCAGCTGGCATCTCCAACCCCACTAGACCTTCAGTCCTCTCTGAAACCTGCTCTGAGAGGAATGAAGGTGTAGAATTAGGTGTGTCACAGCCAAGTGCTTCCGGGAACTCTGCTAGCGGTACACCCACGTCCGATTATAGCAGGCAAATGTCCCTGCCCCAGCTGCTGGACCGGCGAAAGAAGTTCACTCCCAGCCATCCACATGCCCAGCAGTTGAATGCTAGCTTGGCTAAATTGCTAGCACTTCAACTGCTGCCTTTTCAGTTGGTAGACTGGGCCCCCTTCCGTGAGTTTGTAAGGTTCCTCAGTGGCAGGTCCCCAAACGCCACTTTTTTTCACGGAAGGCGATTCCGGCTCTCTACCGGCATGTGGAAGGCAATGTCCTTGCCTCGCTTGACAGGGCGGTCAGCGGTAAGGTGGATATTACCGCTGACTCATGGTCCAGCAGGCATGGACAGGGATGTTACATTGGGTCACTCTTCTGGCAGCTGGGAAGGATGCAGGACAAGGTGCAGTAGTGTTGGAGGTTGTTCCGCCACCACGCCTCCAAAATGCTACTACTGGTTGTGACACACCTCTCTCCTCCACCCCCTCCTCTTCTTCTTCCTCCATGGCCTCTTCCAGTGCTCTGTCCTCTGAACCAGCGGTGCACGTAGGCGTTCAAGGGGCTACGCAAGTACGCAGGCAAAACGATGCCATGCCATGCTTGCGCTGGTTTGTTTGGGGGACAGATGCCACACTGGGGCAGATATTTTGTCAGCTCTGCAGGGGCAGGCCAAGAGGTGGTTGACGCCACACCAGCTTAAGCCAGGATTGGTGGTTTGCGATAATGGCACCAACCTCCTCTCCGCCCTCCGACAGGAACAACTGACCCATGTGCCCTGTGTGGCTCACGTCCTTAACCTGGTGGTACAGCGGTTCTTGGGCAGGTACCCGGGCTTACAGGATGTCCTGAAGCATCCCAGGAAAGTCTGTGTGCATTTCCGCTGAACATTTAATGCCAGTGCTCGTCTGGCTGAGCTCCAAAAGGAGTTGAACCTGCCCAAGAACCGCCTTATATATGACATGCCCACCAGGTGGAACTCAACGTTGGCCATGCTGCAGCGGCTGCACATGCAGCAGAGGGCCATCAATGAGTACATGTGCGACTACGGCACCAGGACAGGGTCAGGGGAGCTCGGTTTTTTTTCACCACGCCAGTGGGGCATGATCAGGGATGCATGCACTGTCCTGTCACCGTTTGAGGAGGCCAGAAGGATGGTGAGCGGTGGCAGTGCATGCATCAGTGACACTGTACCTCTTGTCCACCTCTTGGAGCATACGCTGCTAGGAATAATGGACAGGGCACTTGAGGCAGAACAGAAGCAGGAAGAGGAGGACTTCCTTGCCTCTCAAGGCCCCCTTTATCCAGACAGTGTTCCTGCTGTCCCACCCATCACACAGGAAGAGGACGAGCAGTAGGAGGATTGTGTCAGCATAGAGGTGGAGCCTGGCACTCAGCATCAGCAGCAGCAGTGTTTTAGGGATGATTTACAATCCCAAGAAACCCGTGGACTTCTACGTGGCTGGGAGGAGGTGGCTGCGGATCATGTTGTCCTTAGTGACCCAGAGGACTCCGGACCAAATGCCTCAGCTAACCTACGCTGCATGGCCTCCCTGATCCTGCAAAGCCTGCAGAAGGATCCTCGTATTGTTCGGATCAAGGAGAGGGACCATTACTGGCTGGCCACTCTCCTTGATCCATGGTACAATGATAAGGTTGCCGACCTTATCTTGCCATCGCAGAGGGAGCAGAGGATGAGACATCTCCGGGAGGCCTTGCAGAAAGGTCTGTGCAACGCGTTCCCAGAGACTAGGAGTTTACAAACTCCTGGTCCTGGACAACGTGTTGGTGAGGCATCAGTCAGAAGGAGCGGTGGAGAAGGTGGCCGTCTGACCGATGTGTTCAGACAATTTTTTAGTCCGCAGCCCCAAGGTATGATCGGTTCCAGCAACCATCGCCAGCGTCTGATTTACATGGTGCAAGAATACCTAGGGGCAAGATCAGACTTGGACACCTTTCCTACCGAAAATCCTCTGGCTTACTGGGTCTTGAGGATGGATCACTGGCCAGAGCTTGCACAGTATGCAATTGAGCTACTGGCCTGTCCTGCATCCAGCGTTCTTTCGGAATGCACCTTCAGTGCTGCTGGTGGCTTTGTAATTGATCACAGGGTGCGCCTGTCCACCGACTCGGTTGATCGACTGACCTTCATAAAGATGAATCAGTCTTGGATCACCACCAGCTACCAAGCACCTGAAGCTGATGTAACCGAATAATTTTTTTTTAAATATCACATCCCTTCAAGACTGCCTATGCTGATGCTGAGTGACTGTCTATCCTCTTCCTCCTCCCGCTGACATCTTGGAAGAACATTTCTGGTTCTGGGTGATGCCACCAGCCCCTGTTTAACAGGGGCGTATAATTAATTTTTTTTATGCAATGCTTTGCAGCCAGGCTCATTCCTGCACTCCAACTAGAGTATATGGGAGAGGTTGCAGTGTCGTGGCACCAGCACCAGTGCCTAAGACCCAACTTTTCAGCCCCTGTTTAACAGGGGTGTGTAATTACAATTTTTGATGCAATGCTTTGCAGCAGGGCTCATTCCTGCACTCCAACTAGAGTATATGGTAGAGGTTGCAGTGTATAGGCCCAATTTTTCAGCCCCTGTTTAACAAGGGCATGTAATACCATTTTTGATGCAATGCTTTGCAGCAGGGCTCATTCCTGCACTCCAACTAGAGTATCTGGGAGAGGTTGCAGTGTTGTGGCACTAGCAAGCAGTGCCTATGGCCCAATTTTTCAGCCCCTGTTTAACAAGGGCATGTAATTACAATTCTTGATATAATATTTCACAGCAGGGCCCGTTCTTGCTCCCACCGAGAGTAACTGTGAGGACTTACAGTGTTGTGGCACCAGCACCACTACCACCACCACAAGCACCAAAGGCCCTATTTTTCTACCACTGTTCAACAATGGCATGTAATTACAATTGTTGATATAATTGTTCACAACAGGGCTCTCCAGCGCCTACCAAGAGTCACTTTGAGAGCTTACAGTGTTGTGGCAACACTAACACCTTAGGCACAAATTTCTGCAGAGCATATAGGGCAGGCCCCAGCTTTCAAACATCCAACTTACAAACGTATCCTACTTGCAAACGGAAGGAGACAAAGAACAGGAAGTGAGATGAAAAAAGACGGACGGCAAAACAAATTATAGAGGGGTGATAACCCTTCCCTATGTTTTCCAAAAAGCTTAAAAATAGATTTTTTGACTGGAGCTACCATTTAAAAATTTACCAGTTCAAAATTACAAACAGATTCTACTTAACACAACAAACCTACACAGTCCCTGTCTTGTTTGCACCGCCTGTATACTCCTGTTCTGAGTATATAGGGTCTGGGGGCCCCACCCCTTTCCTTTTTTTAATATGGGTACGGGGTTCCCCTTAATATCCGCACAAGACCCAAAGGGGCTGGTAATGGGCAGGGGGGGGGCTACCTATGCCATTTTTCTCAATGATTTTAATCCATATTGCCGGAACCAGATATTACATTAAAACCGTAAGCAGTTTTAAATTACTTTTTTTCTGTTAAAGGTCATTTTGTGCAGGGACTGTTCTAAACATGGGAAACATGTCTTCACAGGCATACTATAGACACCCCCCAGGCATGATATTTAAAGGAATATTTCACTTTTTTTTCACTTTAATCGTCATTGAAATCAGTGCTCCTGAAAAAACTGACGTTTTTAAAAACATTTTAGGCATTGACCCATGTCCCCTGGGGCAGGAGCCAGGTCCCCAAACCCTTTTTAGGACAATATCTTGCATATTAGCCATTAAAATTAGCACTTTTTATTTTGAATGTTCGAGTACCATAGACTTCAATGGGGTTCTAAATTTCGCACAAATTTTCGGTCCGTTCTAAAGTTCTGGTGCGAACCGAACCGGGGGGGGGGGGGTGTTCGGCTCATCCCTACTCAGAAGCATCAACCTCATGGATAAAAAGAAACGTAGGATCAGGATGTGCCAACACAGGAGCAGAAACAAAGGACTCCGGAGACCAACTTTGTGGGTTACTGTCCTTTATGGTCATATCAGTCAGGGGCTTGACCAGGGTGAAGGCAGAGATCCTCTGGACTGGGTGGCTTAAGTAGGCAGGTCTGACAAGAAGGATATCATCAACAGCTGAGTAACTGGAGAGATAGGAGCTGGAAATTAGCCAACAGCTGAGCGACACCTTAGAGAAGGAAGGGCTGAGCACAGCCCTGACAGCCTGCAGTTGTGGGACACCTCCCATCGAGGTGGAGTTTTTTCATTTCTTTTTTGTTTTTTTCATGGGTCGTCAGCGCTTGGATCGAAGATGAATGGACATTTCACTTTTCCTGCGGCCTGCCAGGTTGCGTGCTCAGGTAAAGGTCTGCTTTGGATTTTGGGAGGCCCCCACTCCATTTTTTCATTTGGCAAGGGTTCCCCTTAAAATCCATACCAGACCTGAAGGGCCTGGTATGGATTTTGAGGGGGCCCCCCACGCCATTTTTCTTAAATTTTGGCACAGGGTTCCCCTTTAAATCCATACCAGACCTAAAGGGCCTGGTATGGATTTTGAGGGGGACCCCCACTCATTTTTTAAAAAAAATTTGGCACAGGATTACCCTTAATATCCATACCAGACCCAAAGGGCCTGGTAATGGACTGGGGGGGGGGACCCATGCTGTTTTTTTTTATGATTTTTATGTATATTGCCAGGATCCGGCAATACATTTCAGCCACAAGCAGTTTTAAATTACATTTTTTCTTTTATAAATGTAATTTTGCTGCTCTCATTCATAAAACTATGAATGGCCACTATGTTCGACTCGAACAACAGGCTCATCTCTATATGGTATATACAGTGCCTTGAAAAAGTATTCATACCCCTACAGATTTTCCACATTTTGTCACGTTACAACCAAATATTGAAATGTATTTTATTTGTTTTGTTTTTTGTAATAGACCAAAACAAAGTGGCACATAATTCTGAAGTGGAAGGAAAATGATAAATGGTTTTCCAAATTTTTTACAAATAAATAACTGAAAAGTGTGGTGTGGATTTGTATTCAGCATCCTATACTTTAATACCCCTAATTAAAATCGAGTTGAACCAATTGCCTTCAGAAGTCACCTAATTAGTAAATAAAGTCCACCTGTGTGTAATTTAATCTTAGTATAAATATAGCTGTTCTGAGAAGCCCTCATATGTTTGTTAGAGAACCTTAGTGAACAAACAGCATCATAAAGGACAAGGAACACACCAGACAGGCCAGGTATAAAGTTTTGGAGAAGTTTAAAGCAGGGTTAGGTTATAAATAAAAATATCCCAAGATTTTAACATCTCATGGAGGGAGCACCGTTCAATCCATAATTTGAAAATTTAAAGAGTATGGCACAACTGCAAACCTACCAAGACATGGCCGTTCACCTAAACTGACAGGCCGGGCAAAGAGAGCATTAATCAGAGAATCAGCCAAGAGGCCCATGTTAACTCTGGAGGAGTTGCAGAGATCCACTGCTCAGGTGGGGGAATCTGTCCAAAGGACAACTATTAGTCGTGCACTCCACAAATCTGGCCTTTATGGAAGAGTGGCAAGAAGAAAGCCATTGTTGAAAGAAAGCCATTGTTGAAAGAAAGCCATAAGAAGTCCCATTTGCATTTTGCGAGAAGCCATGTGGGGGACACAGCAAACATGTGGAAGAAGATGCTCTGGTCAGAAGACCAAAATTGAACTTTTTGGCCTAAAAGCAAAACACGATGTGTGGTGGAAAACTAACACCGAATATCACCCTGAACACACCATGTGGGGATGCTTTTCTTCAGCAGGGGCAGGGAAGCTGGTCAGAGTTGATGACAAGATTGATGGAGCCAAATACAAGGCAATCTTTAGAAGAAAACCTGTTCTGCCAAAGACTGGGGTGGAGGTTCACCTTCCAGCAGGACAACGACCCTAAACATACAGAAAGAGCTACAATAGAACAGTTTCGTTAAAAGCATATTTACGTGAATGGCCCAAAGTCCAGACCTAAATCCAATTGAGGATCTGTGGCAAGACTTGAAAATTGCTGTTCCCAAACGCTCTCCATCCAAACTGACAGAGCTTAAGCTATTTTGCAAAGAATAGGCAAAAAATTCACTCTCTAAATGTGCAAAGCAGGTAGAGACATACCCATCATTTATCATTTTCCTTCCACTTCGCAATTATGTGCCACTTTGTGTTGGTCTATCACATAAAATCCCAATAAAATACATTTATGTTTTTGGTTCTAACATGACAAAATGTGCAAAATTTCAAGGGGTATTAATACTTTTTCAAGACACTGTATATTTGAAAATTGATCTTGACATACTGATTGCATTTCTCAGGCCCTAAATAGCCAGGACAGTACAATTATCCCCCCAAATGACCCCTTTTTGGAAAGTAGACTGTCTAAGGTATTTAGTAAGAGGTATGGTGAGTTTTTTGAAGCTGTAATTTTTTTGTTACTATTTTTTTTTAATTATGAAATTAACAAAAAATGTTTCCTTTTCACAAAGTTGGTATTTTAACAAGTTATTTCTCACACACAGCAAAAGTATATTTAGAATTATACCCCATTTCAGGTCCAGGAGCACCAGCATAATGATCACCTACACAAAATGACAGCATTTTTTTTAAAGTAAGTTCTCCAAAGTATTTTCTGAAAGGCATAGTGAGTCTTTTGGAAATGTAATTTTTAGCCACAAGTGTTTGGAAAATCCTGGAAATAAAATGAAAATATATATTTTTTTATATAAAGTTGTCAATAATAAGATAATTTTAAAGAGGTAGTATAGCCATTTTTTTAACTTTTACCTACAGGTAAGCCTATAATAAGGCTTACCTGTAGGTAAAAAGAAAATGTCCTAAACCTGTACAGTTTAGGAGATATTCCCTTCGCAATGAGCCTATGACTTCAGCGGCGCATGCGCTCCGGGAATTCTTGGCTGAAAGTCCGGCAGACGCCAGACCTTGCCGGAAAGAAGTCTTCCATGCGCATGTGCGGGAGTTACGACATTGCGGCTCTGGTCACTCACAGCGCCAGAGCCGCGATACCCGAAAGACATGCTGAGGGAGCTGATGTTTTCCCTCCGCATGTCGATTGGGTGAGATACCGGCGCCTCATTCTAAGGTAAGTATTTAATAATTGTGCATACTAGCTCATTATGCCTTTTCCCTTACAGGTGTAGAAAAAAAAGTCAGTGGGTTTACAATCGCTTTAAAACACATCATGGGCATACTTAGAATTACACCCTGAAACACATTCTGGGACACAGTAACCGCTGTGGTGGTGATCAGGGGCACAGTTACTGGTGTGTTGGTGATCAGCGACATAGTACTGGTGTGGCGGTGATCAGGGACACAGTAACTGGTGTGGAGGTGATTGGGGACACATTAAATGGTGTGGCAGTGATCAGGGACACAGTAATTGATGTGGCGGTGATCAGGGACATAGTAACTGGTGGTGTGGCGGTGATCAGGGATACAGTAACTTGTGGTGTGGCAGTGATCAGGGACACAGTAACTGGTGATGTGACGGTGATAATTGACACAGTAACTGATGGTGTGGCAGTGATCAGGGACACAGTAACTGGGGGTGTGGCAGTGATCAGGAGCACAGTAACTGGTGTGGCGCCAATCAGGGACACAGTAAATGGTGTGGCATGGTCAGGGGCATGGTAACTGGCGTGGCAGTGATCAGGAAAAATTTGACTGATGTGACTCTGATCAGGGACACTGTAGCTGGTGTGGCGGTGATCAGGGACAATATGGCTGGTGTGGCGGTAATTAGGGACACTGCAAGTGGTTGCCAATGATTAGGGACTCTGTAACCAGTGTGGCGGTGATTAGGGACATTATGACTGGTGTTGCAGTGATCAGAGACACTGTAGCTGGTGTGGTGATGATCAGGGACACAGTAACTGGTGTGGTGGTGATCAGTGTTGCAGTGATCAGGGCAGAGCTGGCGCAACCATAAGCCAGCTTAGGCAGCCGCCTTAAGGCGCTAGGACAGGTCAATGGTGGTAAAATCTTAATCTCCATTCAGATTTTTAACTGCTGCAGACGTATACTTTTCTAAAGCCGACTGTCAGCTTTCAATGTGGAAGTGATGCAGGCGGCTGTGGAGCTACTGATCACTTCCACAACTGCCGCAATGTGCCTTGCCTCCCCTCCGTGCATGACCTTCCCCCACCATGTTCACCAGGGTCCACTGTTCCACCTGCAGGCCCAGTGTGGTCATGGCAGGTGTCGCTTGGAAGAGCGGTAGGGGCCCAACGGACCTCCATGCACGGAGCCTCCTTCCTGTGCATAGATGAGGAAGTGAAGTGTATGATGTCACTTCCTGGTCCTGAGCTGTCAATCAATGGGAATAGTGCCCAGTGAAGCGACTGATAGAACATAGATCAGCTGCAGTGGTATATTGAGGAGACATCCAGGGTTCTGAACCTGTCACCTATATACTATCACATAGGGGGTTATTGGTCCCTTATGTGAGTTCAATAACGTCATGTAAAATAAAGAAATAAATAGATTAAAAAAATCTTTAAACATTTAAATAGACATAAAAAAAATAAGAATAAGAATTTAGAGCCCCTCATCCCTCCCACACAGGCATACAAAAACATGGGTTATCTCACCTACGTAGGAAAGTGGCGGTTTCCCTGCACGTTATATATCATCATGCACGTTAGAGTAATAAGGTAATAATTTTAGCACCAATACGCCTATGTAACGCTAATTGATGACCTTTAGGGGCTTTTAAAGCAATGCCTATGAAAAATATAGGTGTCAGAGAAAATCAACTAGCCGTTTGTCTAATAAGAAGTAAGAAGACGTTGAGCTAATAGAAATGCACATGCACACATGAATGTTCACAGAACGGGCGCACGCATGATGTATCTTGGCGCCGAGGGGCTATTTAAGGATGCTTCTGCCTGTGCTCTATGCTGACTGGTCTTCAGTGTCTGTGTACCTCCTGTGACACTCCCTTGGTTGCTGACCTGGCTTACTCCTGACCTGATATCGGATCCTGCTTCTGTCTTGTCGCTCGTTCCTGACTTTGACTCTGCTCCTGATTTGGTACCTCATTGCCTGCCTGTGATGACCCTGGCTATCTGATGACCATGTTCCTGCCTCTGATCCTGACTTACCGCCCCATTTGAGTGTCTGCCTGGCTGCCTGCTGCTGCAGCTCTGCACCACACTGAACGTTTCTGCTTTAAGTGTGCTGAGAGCTCTGACCAGCCACACCCTGGCCCCCGCAGCGCAAGTGGAGTGCTTCCTTAATCTCAGCTAAACTGCTGTGCACAGCTACAGTTCCAGAGCTGATAATTCTCCTGCTGCCTTGGAACCGCATCTCCTGCTGGAAGTTCCCTGACCTACATCTGCAGACACTCGTGTTCCTCCTGTCCCTTGGGGCCCTCTGTAACACTTCCAGTGGGGACTGGGCTGGAGATACAAAAGAGGCCAACCTCATCATTTCAGTCTCCACTCAGGTACTGAAATTTGTCCCGTTTCACAGGCTCATGCAATTTTAAGGTTTGACATTCTGGGTATCTATTTACTTGGCACAGCCTCATCTTTTATATTATACCATAGAATTTGGTATTAATTGCATTTTTGTGGCCAAAAATTTACTTATGTATTCTTTATTTAGCGTATATAGCGTATTTTTTACTGGAATTTCGAGTTTCATAAACCATTGCACCAGTATCGTATAACACAAAACATTGGAACTACCATTTTATTCTCCATGGTGTCTGCTTTCAGAAAAAATATGGCTATAAAGATATTCGGCTGTTTCCTTTTGGACTAAAGATCTTGCGATGCGTGCCCTGGGGGCAACAACAAGGTGCACTTCTGAGAGGAAGTACAGATACATTCTCCTGAAACTGGGAAGCACCCGCCCGGCCAATGTACATAAATGTGAAAGTGATTAAGGTTTCATTCGTACCTATGCAGGCACAATGTTGCATGCATGATTTTTACATTTACGTGCTTTTGTATGTCACATTTAGGGCAAGACTATTCATTTTAATGGACTTCCATACACACAAAAATCGCACGGACGTAGCACATGACCCTTTTTTAAAAAATGCATGGTACTTCATGGTGCATTTGGGTGCATGTCTTTGTGCATTGTAAGAACCTAGCCTAAGATAAATGTTTCTACAAACAACTAAGATATTTGCTCACTCAAAATACTTTTTTAACAAGCAAAGTAAAAAGTAACAAAGATGCTCGTTAAGGTCTTCTGAGACTTTGTAACACGTTGTAAATAGTTTTTCACCAATTAAGGATACATTCTCTATAATAGAACAATCCCTACGCTGCGTATTCACCAAAGGGAAACATGGCCAATGTCAGATACAGTATAATTAAGAAAACAGGGCTTTTGGGGAGGTTTAGGGGAAAAAAAGTTTATATATGCCATGTTATGAAAACAGTATATGTATAATTACGTTATAACATTTAACACTCTGTACTCTTGATGTAATGACACTCAGTCAGTAGTCCCTAAAGTGTGTGTGTGTGTGTGTGTCTGTGTGTGTGTGTCTGTGTGTGTGTGTCTGTGTGTGTGTGTGTGTCTGTGTGTGTGTGTGTGTGTGTGTGTGTGTCTGTGTGTGTGTGTCTGTGTGTGTGTCTGTGTGTGTGTGTCTGTGTGTGTGTGTCTGTGTGTGTGTGTCTGTGTGTGTGTGTGTGATATGTACTATTGTTTATCGCAAGGTACATACAGTATATGTAGAATGAATGTCGTTTGTGAATTTTTACCCATATACTGCATAAGGAAAGTTGGATGTTCACTTACATGAATTATAAGGGTTTCTAACACCTTCGTAAATGGTGGTCTACCAGTTGAGTTTTTTAATCGTAAAACTGGTACTTGGTCGGTTACCATAACATTACCTATGTCATTCGCACTGCTGTCTTAGGCCGGCCATAGACGGTTCAAATCTCGACCCCATCAGCAGGTACCAGCCGAGATTTGAGCCGTTTATGGGCAGGCTTAATGTATCAAGTTGTCCGCTTGATCAACTTGGGTACAACCAGCCTGCCAGATTTTACTTAAGATTATCGCTAGTGGCTACTATATCGCTAGCAATAATTACTGTCTTCTCCTGACGGGGGTTGCTTTCTTGGCCCCCCTCCCCCACTGGGAGAACACACTGTCTCGGCAGGAGGGATTCCCCTGTCTGCACTGTCTGTGTTGATGGGGCAATCATGCACATTTGTTTCCTGCAACCATAGGTTTCCTGCAACCATAGAAATTAGCACTGTCTATGGTCAGTCTTACATTGTGCCATCATATTTTAATTTATCTTCAGCTGTCTCTGTCAAAGTTAGTGACAATGTGTGCTACCTGTGGCTAGAGTACTCCCCTTGGTTGTTGCTCATTGTTTCTGTAATAATATTTAATTAAGCTCAAACAGCTGGAGATTTTTTGGAAAGTTACTATTGAGAAAACATAATTGTATAACATACAAACTGTACATGTATCTGAATTACACAATCTGACATCACTGAAGCATTTTATATAGTAGTTTCTAATTTAGTTGATAGTCTCAGCTTCTGATTTCTTTAGCTTGCATAAAATAGACACCAATGGCAAAGGTGTTCATAATGAATTTGAAGCTTTCTTTCCCTTGCATTATTGCATGGTTGGGCTCTAAAATATGGTTAGTCAAATTCTCATGGCAATGCAACTGTGCACACTAAGGCCTCATGCATACAGCTGGTTTGACCCATGTGCATCAAATTATGGATTTTCCTGATACACTGGAGGTACAGGTGCAGTTTCCAGCCCCGCTGCCAGAAGCCTGGCAAAATCTATGATCAGAGGCAGCCGGACACTATATACACACTATACCAAGAATGTCTGCATTTTCAGACATTCAGACCCTGAACACATATGGTACTAAACTTAAGCACTGCTCAATACAGCATCCAGCCAGCACATACTTTTTTTGACAGGCTGCTTGCAGTGGAGCTGGACACTGCATCCGTGGCTCCTGGGCTCCCGAAAATGCCCAGATTTGATGCACATGGGCCAAACCGCCTTAGACATGTGAAAACCACCTTAACTCTTTATCATGTTCCATATCGCTGTATACATTTTCTCTGTTTTTGGTCACTTAGTAGTGTACCTGGTTCATATACCACCTGGGACTTGTCCCATCCCATACTAAGGAAAGCAAACTCTTACAATCAGTAGACCAGTAGGCAATAGGATGGGCCGAACACCCCCAGTTCAGTTTGCAGCAACAGGGGAAATATTCTAACCCAAACTGCGTCCCATCAAAGTCTGAACAGGAAAAAACAAAAGTGCCCATTTTGAAGGCCTATATCCAAGTAATTGGTCATAAAAGGAGTATGGGGGATAAATTTAAATGATTGTGAGTGATTTGACTCTCTTTTTTTATTTAGAAATGTGGTCTTTTTGCTGCAGCATGTTCTATACAGTATATGCTACAGATGCATCACTTTGCAGGTAGACTAAGGGGAACCCCCAGGCACTAAATTTAAAGGAATTTTTCATTTTTATTTTTGCACTTTAACCATCAATAAAATCCCTGCTCCTGAAAAAAACAATCATTTAAAAAAACATTTTTGCATTGATACATGTCCCCTAGGGCAGTACCCGGACCCCCATACCCCTTTTATGGCTTATTACTTACATATAAGCCTTCAAAATGGACACTTTTTATTTCCCATGTTCACATCCCATAGACTTCAATGGAGTTCGCTGTTTGGGGGGGGGTCTTTGACCCATCTCTATTAGAGACAGATGTCGTTCTATAGAAGACTCTTACAGAACTGGTCTTCATGTATGAAAGTGTTAGGCGTTCACTGCAGAGTTCAGTGTTTAGCACTTTTGTGTCACAGTTATTGTATCCTTACTAAATACTGTATATAAACATTGTAATGCTTCAAACCCACAATTTTTCACCCAGGCAGCAATATATACGTTTTATTGAAACATATCATGAGCATAATAATCATTTGTACCAGCAACAGGGTGTGCCAGGAGTGCCCCGGCACACCCTAATCCCCCAGTGTGGTGCAGATTCCCCCTGTTTAGAATCCTGATATTTCTCCAAAGCCCCCTAACAAGGCTCCTAAAAAAAAGTAGAAAATATTTTTAAATATTTAAATATTTCAGATGTCTTACTAATGATTTGTACAGGGGCAAAATTATATCTTTCTGGAGTCTATACTTCTTTTAATACAAGAAAAGATTTTGCTCACTTTGCAAACCACAGCTTGGCAACCCCAGATCCTTCTCCACTATTGACTCCCCAAGTTATACACCCCCTAGTATGTGCGATGCATATTTTTAGCCCCCAAGTGCATAACTTTACACTAATCAACATTAAACCTAATTTACCACATAGTCGCCCAATTAACCAAGTGCATTAACTTTGGCTTGAAGGTTGGAGACATCCTGTAAGGACGTTATTCCACTGCATAACTTGGTGTCATCTGCAAAGACTGAAAATTTATTTTTAATTCCAGACCCTATATCATTCATAAATATGTTAAAAAGTAAGGGCCCCAACACTAAACCTAGGGGTGTGCCTCTAATAATTACCTTAGACCATTCAGAGTATGAATCATTCAAATCTACTCTCTGAATTCCGCCTTTTTAGACAGTTTTCTATCCAATTACAAACTGAATTTTAAATATCTGTAGGCTTTACCTTACACATTAGCCATGTGTGGGGAACTGTATCAAACGCTTTTGCAAAATGCAAGTATACCACATCCAGAGCCACTTCTTTGTCTAAGGTTTTGCTTCCCTCATCATAAAAAGAAATCAGATTTGTTGGACAATTTCTGTCTTTCATGAATCCATCCTGTCTTAAAATATTTCTTCCTAGCAAAAACTCATCTACTTGGTCTTTTATTAAACTCTCCAGTATCTTCCCGACTGTAGAAGTTAAACTAACAGGTCTATAGTTACTTGGTAAAAACTCTTTTTAAATATAGGCACCACATTGACCTTACGCCAATTCAGTGGTACTATGCCAGTCATTAAAGAGGCCCTAAAAATTAGAAACATTGGCTTTGAAATAATTGAAGTGAAGAGGGCGCTCAGAATTAATTAGTGATTTTTTAAACGTATTAAAACCAACTTTTTATTTATTTTTTAATTTTTATTTCAGGCTTCCCAGCCTAGAGGTGAGATGTGGGGTCTTATTGACCCCCAGATCTCACTGTAAAGAGGACCTGTCATCCCGTATTCCTATTACAAGGGATGTTTACATTCCTTGTAATAGGAATAAAAGTGATAAAAAATTTATTTTTGGGGAAAAAAATGTCAAACTAAAATAAATAAAGTAAAATGAACAATAAAAAAATAAAACATTTTTTAAAGCACCCCTGTCCCCATTTGCTCGCATGCAGAAGCGAACGCATACGTAAGCCCTGCCCACATATGCAAACGGTGTTCAAACCACACATGTGAGGTATCGCCGTGAACGTTAGAGCGAGAGCAATAATTCTAGTCATAGACCTCCTCTGTAACTCAAAACATGTAACCAGTAAAAAAAAATGTAATGCGTTGCCTATGGGGATTTTTAAGTAGCGACATTTGGCACCATTCCACGGGCATGTGCACTTTTTAAGAGTGACATGTTAGGTATCTATTTACTCAGCATAACTTCATCTTTCACTTTATGCAAAAATTGGGCTAACTTTACTGTTTTTTTTTTTTTTAAGCACAAAACAGTTTTTTTCCCCAAAAAAACGCGTTCGAAAAATTGCTGTGAGATAAAAATTTGCACCGACCACCATTGTATTCTCTAGGGTCTTTGCTAAAAAAATATATAATGTTTTGGGGTTCTATGTAATTTTCTAGCAAATAAATGATGATTTTTACATGTAGGAGAGAAATGTCAGAATTGTCCTGGGTGCTCCAGAACGCCTGATGGCGCTCCCTGCATTTTGGGCCTCTGTATGTGGCCACACTATGTAAAAATCTCACACATGTGGTATCGCCGTACTCAGGAGTAATAGCAGAATGTGTTTTGGGGTGTAATTTGTGGTATGCATATGCTGTGTGTGAGAAATAAACTGCTAATATGACAATTTTGTGGAAAAAAAAAGGAAAAAATCTTGATTTTGCAAAGAATTGTGGGAAAAAATGACAACTTCAAAAAACTCATCATGCCTCTTACTAAATACCTTGGAATGTCTTCTTTCCAAAAAGGGGTCATTTGAGCGGTATTTGTAATTTTCTGGCATGTTAGGGTCTCAAGAATTGAAATAGGCCATCAGTACTTCAGGTGTGATCAATTTTCAGATATTGGCAGCATAGCTTGTGGACTCTATAACTTTCACAAAGACCAAATAATATCCACCAATTTGTACTTATTTTTACCAAAGATATGTAGTGGTATAAATTTTGGCCAAAATTTATGAAGAAAAATTACTAATCTGTTAATTTTTATAACAGAAACGACGAAAAATTCACTTTTTTACAGAATTTTTTTTTTTTTTTTTTAATAGCACAAAAAATAAAAAACCGAGAGGTGATTAAATACCACCAAAAGAAAGCTCTATTTGTGTGAAAAAAGGACAAAAATTTCATATGGGTACAGTGTTACATGACTGAGTAATTGTCATTCAAAATGTGAGAGCACCAAAAGCTGAAAATTGGTCTGTTATTAAAGCGGAGGTCCACCCTAAAGTGGAGCTTCCGCTCATTGGAACCCTCCTCCCCTTCAGCGCCACAATTGGCACCTTTCAGGGGGAGGGGGGTGCAGATACCTGTACAGTACAGGTATCTGCACCCACTTCTGGCATAGATATCTGCAGAAGATATGCCCCTTTCCGCAGAATCTACGCCCCTTTCTGAAGGTCCCCTGCTGTCTGCTGGAAAACACACGGATCCCAGAGACAGCGGGGACCGTCCTTATTGCGCAGCGCGACTCGCGCATGCTCAGTAGGGAACCGGGAAGTGAAGACTCAATGGTTCAATCTTCCTGATTCCCATACCCAAGATGGTGGCAGCACCACCCGAGAGACGATCGAGAGATCGGCTTCGGGTGCCGACATCGCGGGCGCGCTGGGCGGGTAAGTGCCATTATTTTAAAAGTTAGCAGCTGCAGTATTTGTAGCTGCTGGCTTTTTAAAAAAAAAAACGGCGGACTCCCACTTTAAGGGTGTTTAAGTGCCCAGTGGTCAAGTGCTTAATTAAAAAAAGCTTTGGCAAGATAATACCTGCTGCAAAGATATAGACTGGAGATATGTAGAACTCTTCCTCTGCAGAGATTATATATGGGATATGCAAAAGAAATAATGGAAACCCATAGCGTAATCCTATTTATTTAAAATATGATATAAAAATGCAAAAGGCAAGTGGCCGCTTACCTGTGGCGTTTGCATTTTTATATCATTGGCTTTGAAATGACAGAGCTCACTTTTTTAGAACACGTGGGTGGATGCCATCTGATCCTGGTGCTTTATTCACCTTTATTCTGTCTTTTTATTTCTGGATCATATAAATTTTGAGCTTGGTTCATTCAGAGCTATGTCAGTATTACCCCCATTATGGACTTTTGATCGTTTATTTTGAGCTCCCTCATGCTCCTGGTATACACAAAGATAAAGAAGGTATTTAATACATTTGTCTTCTTGGTCACTAAATTCCCTGGGAGGCCTCATTAGCCATTAAAGGGTGAAAAGAGGTGAACAAAAAAAACATGACTTTGAGAATTTTGGTTCTCATTAGTTTTGGGGCAACAAAGACTCTCAGAACATAAAGTGGAGGGACACCAATTTGTTATACTATCAGACAGGTTCATTTTAACCTCACATTTAACCCATCAGCCTGAGCCTAAATCCTAAAATACACTCTATCTGGACAGTATTACTATAAATATTTATGTGCTACCAATAATCAACTTATTATATATTGAAACGTATTCATACCAACTGAGGTTCTTATAATGAGCACATAAGGGGATAAACTGAAGTGACATTTCATAATTGCTATACAATTATCTATTTTTTTTTTTAATCTGATTGCTTAGTTCATAGGTTTCTGGCTGTCATTAAGAAGCCCCAATTACTAAATAATTTGCCAGTTGCTCTGGTATTTGTCGGCATTTTGCCCTTCTTTCTAATAAATGAAAACTATTCAGAATGAGAGAGTCAAAGAATTTGACAAGGAGTTAGCATTCAAAACCTGTTCAAAGAAAATTTCTCCAATTATGACATCATATATTGTTTTTGGAAGGCCATGCAATAGTAAAACTAGATATAAACGAGCAGTTAAAGTGGTACTAAAGCCTAAACATTTTTTTACCTTAATGCATTCCTTGCATTAGGATAAAAATGTATGCTGCTGTGTCTGTGTGTCTGTGTAAATCCAGGAAGTGAACATGAAGCAGCTTCAGTTGCCCACAGTTAAAATGGATACAGCCAGACTTAGTGGAGGGAGATTTCTGCAGCATATTTGGCAAGTACAGAATCACAGTATATATAAAATAATATGCAAAGTGGTTGAAGGGGAGCTTCGGAATGGCAAAGATGTTTTTATTACAAATTATGTGAGCAGCCTACAGTTCCTCTTCAAGAGAATCCATGACACTGGAAACAAAATGTAAAAAATAGTTTCTTGTCTGAAAATCAGAGAACCTGTTTATTTATGTTTTTCATTCTTTTCCTTTACAAAGTGTGAATACATTGTTATAGTCATTTCCTCTGAGGTTGCTATGTGTTTACCTAATGCTGGAAAGGAAAGAGAGGTTCACTGTCTGATCATCTCCTACTGTGCAACACAGTAGTTAACTGATTAGTACTGTGGCCTTGCAAAGCTGTTTTTTTCAGTTAACTGTCGGCATGCAGTATTCATATTCTATCTGTATTTGCCTGGTTTCTGCTAGATGCTTTCCTCCTATGACCCAAACACATACTATTGGATTAAAGCGGAGTTCTGCTTAAAGAAAATAAAAATAAAAGTCAGCAGCTACAAATACTGCAACTGCTTTTTATAATTGGACACTTGCCTGTCCCAGGGTCCAGCAATGCGAGGGAAGCCCCGCTTGTCTCCCCCTCCTCTCCCAGTGCCAGCATTGTAACTGCGGGTACCCGGCTGTAGCTTCACAGCTGGGCACCCACTGTGCATGCACACCGCATGTAGTGACTGGCCCGGGAAATCATCTGGGACATGTGACGTGTCCCAGATGATTGCCGAGAGGGAAGGGGGAGAGGTGATCTCCCTTCTGGTGCCGCAGTGCGCCGGGAGGAATTGGGAGCTGGGACCCTATGAAAACATGGTATCCGTTCCCCCCCCCCCCCCCAAAAAAATGAGAAGCCAAATGTGGCATGTCAGGGGGTCACCTCCCTTAAAGCGGAAGTTCCATTTTTGGGTGGAACTCCGCTTTAATTGAATTCCGACAAGATGGGCAGAGAGATTGTGAAATAAGACAAATAGATACAGTGGAACCTTGGATTACGAGCGTAATCTGTTCCAGGAGAATGCTTGTAATCCAAAGCACTCGCATATCAAAGCAAGTTTGCCATAGAAGTTAATGGAAATGAAGGTAATTTGTTCCACATTGACTTCTATTGTATGCAGTACCGCATTTGGCCAGAGGTGGGGTGGGGGGTGTCGGAGAGACTCGAAATACTCAGAGACTGCTCGGAGCCTCTCAGATGGACTAGGAAACCCTCTGAGAGGTTTGTGAATGGAGTATTTTCAAGTGTTTCCGAGTATTTCCGAGTGCATCTGAACGGCTTTGAGTACCCCCGGCACCCCCACCTGTGGCCAAATGTGGCACTGCACACCACAGAGGCTTGAATGCTGCTCGTTTTGTGAGACAACACTTGCAAACCGAGTCAGGATTTTTTTTAAACGCTCGTTAACCGCGTTATTGCACTGCTAAAGCATCTAAAAGAGCCAACGTACAGCTACGACGGCTCGCACAGTGGAGCCAACCTGCCTCAGTATAACTGCGGCGGCTGGTCCGGAAGAGGTTAACCACTTCCAGTCAGGATCAATTCTGACATTCCTCTCTCTTTTTTTTTTTTTTTTTAAGCAGAGGCCTCGGTGGGTGTTGCATATTTTTATGTCGTATGGTATTTGCGCAGCAGGTTTTCAGACACAATGCTTTTGGAAAATTAAACTTTAATGCACAAAAAGCACAATATACTGTAATACCCAATTTTTTGGTAAAACCTAAAAGATGATGTTGCCCTGAGTAAATAGATACCAAACATGTCATGCTTCAAAATTGCATCTGCCCGTGGAAAGGCGCCAAACTACGGTACCTAAAAATCCCCATAGGTGACACTTTAAAAGCCTTTACAGGTTACCAGATTAGGGTTACACGGGAGGTCTAGAGCTAGAATTATTGCTCTCACTCTGATGTTCGTGGCAACAACTTACATGCTATACAGGCAGACAGGGGCACTTTTTTATTATTTATTTTATTAGAATTTTTTTATTTTTACACTGTTTCTTAAAAAAATTGATCACTTTTATTGCTTTCACAAGAAATGTAAAATTCTCTTGTGATAACAATAAGCAGTGACAGGTCCTCTTTACTGCGACAGGGGTATTTTAAACCCCAGAGGTCTCCTCTGCCTTTGAAAGCTTCGGATCAAACTCGGATCCAAAACTTTCCTAAGCTGGCAATGGCCGATAAACAACAGACAAAAACTGGAAATAACTAAATCCTCATCGCTTCTGGTTTCTGACATCACACAGTGGAAGAAATGACATCCATTCCTTCTACTGTGTCTCAGGAACAGGATGCCACCAGAAGCATCATTACCAGCCTCCTTGATTGCACTGGAGGGCCCGGTAAAGGTGGCGGAAGGGGGATGGGACCCCTTTCACAGGCTGGAAACGTAATCCAGCAGCTCTTTAGCCACTCTGATTACTTTTACAAGACACAGAATGAAAAAATTATATCTTGGTCATTGCTGCAGCTGCAGAGATGACCAAGATATCACCCATCCTATCCAGCAACTTACCGGTATGTCACTGGATGGGAAGCTGTTAAAGTGAAATTTTAGGATAAAGCCAACTAACGTTAAAAATGCTTCCTCCACCCTCCTAACACATATTCTAACTAATCTGTGTAATAAAGATGCACAGTGGGGAGAAAAAGTATTTGATACACTGCCGATTTTGCAGGTTTTCTTACTTACAAAGCACATAGAGGTCTGTAAGTTTTATCATAGGTACTCTTCAACCTGTGAGAGTCGGAATCTAAAACAAAAATCCAGAAAATCATTGTATGATTTTTAAAAAATGTATTTGCATTTTATTGCATGACAAATATTTGATCACCTATCAACTATTAAGAATTCCAGCTCTCACAGACCTTTAAGAAGCCCCCCTGTTCTCCACTCATTAACTGCATCTGTTTGAACTTGTTACCTGTATAAAAGACACCTGTCCACGCACTCAATCAAACAAAGAGCTGTGTAAGAACATCAGGGATAAAATTGTAGACCTGCACAAGGCTGGGATGGGCTACAGGACAACAGGTAAACAGCTTGGTGAGAAGGCAGCAACTGTGCAATTATTAGAAAATGGAAGAAGTTCTAGATGACGGTCAATCTCCCTTGGTCTGTGGCTCCATGCAAGATCTCACCTCGTGGGGCATCAATGATCATGAGGAAGGTGAGGGATCAGCCCAGAACTAAATGGCAGGACCTGGTCAATAACCTGAAGAGAGCTGGGACCACAGTCTCAAAGAAAACTATTAGTAACATTAGTAATCATGGATTAAAGTGCATGCAAGGTCCCCCTGCTCAAGCCAGTGCATGTCCAGGCCCATCTAAAGTTTGCCAATGACCATCTGAATGATCCAGAGGAGGAATGGGAGAAGGTCCTGTGGTCTGATGAGACAAAAATAGAGCTTTTTGGTCTAAACTCCACGCGCTGTGTTTGGAGGAAGAAGGATGAGTACAACCCCAAGAACACAATCCCAACCATGAAGCATGGAGGTGGAAACATCATTCTTTGGGGCTGCTTTTCTGCAAAGGGGACAGGGTGACTGCACTGTATTGAGGAGAGGATGGATGGGGGCCATGTATCGCAAGACCTTGACCAACAACTTCCTTCTCTCGGTAAGAGCATTGAAGGTGGGTCATGACTGGGTCGTCCAGCATGACAACGACCCAAAACACACAACCAGGGCAACTAAGGAGTGGCTCCTTAAGAAGCATCTCAATGGCCTAGCCAGTCTCCAGACCTGAACCCAATAGAAAATCTTTGGAAGGAGCTGAAAGTCTGTATTGCCAAGTGACAGCCCCGAAACCTGAAGGATCTGGAGAAGGTCTGTATTGAGGAGCGGGCCAAAATCCCTGCTGCAGTATGTGCAAACCTGGTCAAGAACTACAGGAAATGTATGTGTCATACCTTCGTTAATAAGGCTTATAATCTTCATATTGACTTTTTGTTTTAATTATATTAATCTATGCTGCCATCTAGTGGCCATTTTGTATGACTGTGTTATATCTATTCCAATGTAGGCATTTAGAACAGCTAGTTAGATTTGGTACATGCAAGCCTCCATACTTTTCAATCCCATGAGGCTTTGCATCAGTTTCTTCAGCCTTTTTCCTTTTCACCCTGGAAGCAAGCACATTGGCTGCTAAGTTCTACGCTAGCCATCCGGATCCATCTTTGGTATGTTTACTATTTGTGTCTTCTAGCTATATAGATAGATAAGGAGGCACTAATTGTATGATATTTTATGAATTGCATTTTGTTTGTATCTGTTACAGTTTTAATCTTGTATCAATAAAAGTTCAAAAGGATTCTGCGCCTACTGGAATGCATTGGTATGAGAGGAGTTATCAGTGTGCCCAAATACACCTCAGTCACATGTAGTGAGGGGCATAACAGTAAAACGAAGGCTTCTAAGCACGGCTAGCATACAGAACGCCAGTAAGACAGCAGTGTTATCAGCTTCCATACAGCCAGACACCATGTCACAGACAAAGTCAGAGCACTTCGGGACAAGGTCAGAAGTTTACTCCACAAGCACGAGGAGGTCAGTGAAAATTGAAACACTCGCCATTGCCCGAGCAAAGGCGGAATCTGCAAAAGTAAAAGCTGACTTTGCGGCAAAGGAGGCCAAAGTAAAAGCTGCGTTCGCGGAAAAAGAGATGAAAATGCAACTTAAATTAGAAAAGTTACGCATGGAAACAGCATTAGAGGAACTAACTGCAGAGAAGGAGTCAGCAGCTGCTGCAGCTGAGGTAGACATCTTATGCCTCGTACACACGATCAAACAATCCGGTGGAAAAGTCCGGCGGACTCAAGTCCGCCAGACAATCCACCCGTGTGTAGGCTCCGGCGGACTTTTTTTACCCAAAAGTCCGGCGGACTAAGAAAGTATTTTTGCACTCCAATCTGTCCGCCGGACTCGCATTTCGGCGGACAGTACGGCCGTGTGTGTGCCAGTCCGCCGTACTTTTGAAATGAACTGACTTTTCCCGCCCGGAGAAAAGTCTGCTCATTTTGAGCGCGTCTCCAGGTAGCCTGGGCCAGCGAAGGAGGCGTCGCTGGCCCCGTCACCTGGTATGGACTTAAAGGGGAATCCCTACCGCCCCCCCACCCCAAAGCACCTTGTCCCCATGTTGATGAGGACAAGGGCCTCTTCCCGACAACCCTGGCCGTTGGTTGACGGGGTCTGCGGGAGGGGGGCTTATCGGAATCCGGGAGCCCCCTTTAATAAGGGGGCCCCGGATGCCGGCCCCCCACCCTATGTGAATAAGTATGGGGTACAATGTACCCCTACCCATTCACCTGTGAAAAAAAGTAAAAAAAAAAACACAACACACAAGGGTTAAAATAGTTTATTGCACAGCTCCGGGGGTCTTCTTCCGTCTTCGGGGGTCTTCTCGCCGGACTCCTCCGCTATCTTCTGCTAGCTATTTTACTAGCAGAGGAGCCCGGCTTTCTTCTTCTTCGCCGCCGCCCTCTTCTTCTGACTTCGGGGGTCTTTTCCCCCTCTTCGGTTCTTCTTGCCGGGTCACCGCGCCTTCTTCTAGCTCTTTTACAAGCTGTGGCCCGGTCTTCTGTCGCCGCCTTCTGCTCTTCTGTTCTTCTCTTCTTCTGTTCAGGAGATGTTGCCTCATCGCTGTCTCCGTTCACAATGACAGAGATGCGGCATGCGGCGACTTATATAGGGACATCACCGGATGATGTCCCCACCGCATTCATCCTTCAGAAATGCAACTAGTGATCTTGATTTCAAGGCAAGTGAAGGAGCCAATCTCTTAATCAATTGGCTGGGGAATGAGTCATCAAAACATGCAAGGAGAAACAGAGACATTAACATTAATTACCCAACCAAAGGGCTGAGCATGATATGGGAGAGGATTGATGAATGTTACGGTTACCCAGAAGTTATAGAAAACTCTTTTTAAAAGAATAGAGGACTTTCCCAAGATTCCTAACAAAGGCTACCAGAAGCTTAGAGAATTGAGTGACCTAGTGACAGAACTCTAAATAGCCAAAGCAGAAGGAGACTTGCCAGGCCTTGCCTTTCTGGACACAGCCCGTGGCGTTAACTCTATAGTGCAAAAGCTACCTTACAGCCTTCAAGAAACCTGGGTTACATGAGGCTCCAACTACAAACGCACAATGTCCCCTTCCCACCATTCTCTTATTTTTTGGACTTTATTCGCCATCAAGCAAAAGTTAAAAATGATCCTAGTTTTGACATCTCATCATCTGACTCTGCTTTCCCTAGGTCAAGTAAGCCTGCTCTAACCCGCAACGTCAAAGACGCATCTGTTGCAGTACGCAAAACAAGTGTATCTCCAGCTCAGAATCCAAGCAGAGAGTGTCCTCTTTACAAGAAGCCTCATTCGTTGTTAAAGTGCAGAGGTTTTAGAGAAAAAACTCTCCAAGATCGCAGAACCTTCCTCATAGAAAACAGAATTTGTTACAGGTGCTGTGCATCAACTTTTCACCTTGGGAAAGACTGTAAGGTGAGCATCAACTGCTCTGAGTGCAACAGCACAGAGCAAAACAAAACTCTACATCCAGGGCCAGCGCCATGGACTCTTACCCCCTCACCCCAGGTGGAAGGGCATGGCAAGGAGCAACAAGACACAGTACCTCCTGTAGTTACACCCCAGTGCACCCAAGTCTGAGGAGAAGGTTTGTCTAACAAATCTTGCTCTAAGGCCGCGTACACACGCGGGGACTGTTGGCCCAACTTTGTCCGTCAAACAGTTTCGGCAAACAGTCCGCTCAAAATTAGCATGGACGGACATGGCCACACACGACGAACGAACAGTTTGCTGAAACCGTGCGCGATGACGTGAACGGCACGTACGACGGGACGAAAAATACGACGTCCTATACACTGCATTATAACTTTCGGCGTGTAAATCCTTTCTGAGCATGCGCGGAACTTAGTTTGACGAACAAGCCTACACACGGGCGGACTGTTCGCTCAAACAAGGTTTCAGCGGACAGTTTTACGGAATTTCCGAAAAACCTTGTTCGTCAAACTGTCCGCTGAAACTGTCCGCTGAAAGCCCACACACGAGCGGACTGTCCGCCCAAACACTGTTCAGCGGACAAAGTTGGGCGAACAGTCCGCGCGTGTGTACGCGGCCTTAGATTTGTCTTGCTACAGTTTACCCCATGGATCGCAGAGAAAAAGCAGTGAAGCTATATGTGATCTTGGACGATCAAAGCAACAGATCACATGCCAGCTCAGCCTTCTTGGTCACCATCAAAATCAAGGAAGCCGCCTCTTCATACTTACTCAAGACTTGTACAGGGGTAAGCAAAGAAACTAGGAGAAGAGCCATTGGTTACCAAATCGAATCCTTTGATGGCCAGACAACCCTGCCTCTGCTAACTCTAATTGAGTGCAATCAGTTCCCTACGGACAAAGAGGAAATCCCTACACCAGAGGTGGCACTTCATCACGGACATCTGAAGGGCATAGCACATCTCATCCCTGAACTGGATCCCCAGACTGAGATAGTGCTTCTCCTTGGGAGGGACATCATCAGAGTTCATAAGGTGAGAAAATAAATCAATGGTCACCACAACTCCCTCTATGCGAAGAAGCTAGATCTAGGATGGGTCATCATAGGCAACGTATGCCTAGGGAGTGTTCACAAACCAACCAGCGTGAACTCTCTCTTTACAAAGACACAAGAATGCGGGCGTCCATCCCTATTTCAGCCTTTCATCAACAGACCCCTCGTAAAATAGAAGCCTGCCAGTGTAATTCATTCCAACCCTTACACCGCTAATCTTCTTTGTGATGAAGACAGAGATCATTTAGGGTGCCCAGTTTTCCAAAGGACTAAAGAAGATCACAAAATTGGCCCATCTATTGAAGATCATATCTTCTTGGAGATAATGACATAACCCAGCAGATCATGCTACAAGGTCTGTGCCAGCATCCCATCTCAAAGACGCTATGTGGCTCACAGGACCACCCTTCCTGTACAAGCCAGTGCCTACCACTCCACTAAGGGAGACATATGCACTGTTAGAACCTGAATCTGACTCAGATATCCGTCCTCAGGTTTCCTCACTACATACAATAATTTCTAACCAACTGTTGGGATCCAAACACTTCCACAAATTCTCCACTTGGAAGTCCTTACAAAGAGCTACAGCTTGCTTAGTTCACATAGCCAGATCCTTTAGAGATACCCCTACAAGACCAAGTTGTTGCAAAGGTTGGCATTACTGCCCCAAGCCATATACAGTAGATGAGCTCAGAAACAAAAAAATTTAATCATCCGCTGTGTCCAACAAGAGACTTACGCAGTAACACTAGAATGTCTTCCAAATCCCAAGAACATTCCAAAGAACTGCCCTCCGGGGAAACTCAACCCCTTTATAGACAATCAAGGACTGTTAAGAGTTGGAGGACGCATTTCAAATGCAGGACTTGATAGTGGTGAAAGCAATCCTGTCATAAAACCACACAGACAAAACACAAAGAATGTTCACCGAAGGAGCCTTGCATGCAGCTGGATCTGGATAGTAGGAACCAAGAGAATTGTGATTAAAACCATTTTGAAATATATCACCTGTCGTAAGCTTCGTGGTATGTTTCAAACCCAGAAAATGGGCAACCTTCCTGCTGACCGACTCAGTACAGAACCCCCTTTCACAAAGTCGGTCTTGATGTGTTTGGGCCTTGGGCTGTCATCACACGACAAACCAGAGGAGGCAGTTCCAACAGCAAACGTTGGGCTGTAATGTTTACTTGTATGTGCATCAGAACCGTACATATAGAAGTAACTGAGTCCTTAGACACATCCAGCTTCATCAATGCCCTGAGACGTTTCATCTCTATTAGAGGCCCTGTCAAGCACATATGCTCTGATAGAGGAACCAAATTTGTTGGAGCTTGCCACGAATTGATTATCACTTGAAACCTTGACACAGAGCATGTAGAGAGATATCTTTCAGGACAGGGTCGTACATGGACATTTAACCCCCCCGCACTCTTCTCACATGGGAGGTGCCTGGGAGCGTATGATTGATATGGCTCGTAGAATCCTAGATTCAATGTTTCTACAATTGGGAACTTCAAAACTCACACATGAGACTCTGACAACCTTCATGGCTGAAGTATCAGCTGTAATGAATGCCAGACCCTTGACATCTATACCCAATGATCCTGAAGATCCTTTCTTGCTTACACCTTCCACTTTGCTCACTCAGAAAGTTGAGGTGATCACAGCTCCTCCAGTCAATCTAGACCCAAAGGACTTATACAGATGTCAATGGAAAAGAGTACAAGTGTTAGCTGACACCTTTTGGAACAAGTGGAGGAAACAATACTTGTCTAATCTACAGACCAGGAACAAACGGCAAGACAGCAAACCCAACTTAAAGCCTGGTGCCATTGTTCTCGTGAAAGACTCTCAATCGAAGAGAAACGCGTGGCCTTTGGGTCTGATAACCAAAGTGTTTCCCAGTGAAGATGGAAACGTCAGGAAAGTTGAGCTCAAAGTCATTAGGCAAGGCCAGCCTAAACTTTTCCTCAGACCTGTTTCTGAACTTATTTTGTTACTCTCCTCTGGAGTGCCATGATATGTGATATCCGTGGGAAACCAGGTGGGGAGTGTCATGCCTTCGTTAATAAGGCTTGTAATCTTCATATTGACTTTTTGGTTTAATTAACCACTTGACCACTGGGCACTTAAACACCCTTAATAACCAGACCAATTTTCAGCTTTCAGTGCTCTCACAATTTGAATGACAATTACTCGGTCATGCAACACTGTACCCATCTGAAATTTTCGTCCTTTTTTCCCACAAATAGAACTTTCTTTTGGTGGTATTTGATCACCTCTGCGTTTTTTATTTTTTGTGCTATTAATGAAAAAATACCGAAAATTTTGTAAAAAAAAGCATTTTTCTTCATTTCTATTAAAAATTTTTGCAAATAAGTAATTTTTCTTCATAAATTTGGCCAAAAATGTATACTGCTAAATGTCTTTAGTAAAAATAACCCAAATTAGTGGATATTATTTATTCTGCGTTAGGGATGAGCCGAACACCCCCCGGTTCGGTTCGCACCAGAACTTGCGAACGACCCCGCGTTCGTTACGAACGTTAGAACCCCATTGAAGTCTATGGGACTCGAACGTTCGAAATGGAAAGTGCTAATTTTAACGGCTAATATGCAAGATAGTGTCCTAAAAAGGGTTTGGGGACCTGCCTCCTGCCTCAAGGGACATGGGTCACTGCAAAAAAAAGTTTTAAAAACTGCCGTTTTGGCGGGAGCACTGATTTTAATGACGATTAAAGTGAAAAAAAAAAAAGGTGAAATATTCCTTTAAATATGGTGCCTGGGGGGTGTCTGTAGTATGCCTGTGAAGTGCCACGTGTTTCCCGTGTTTAGAACAGTCCCTGCACAAAATGACATTAAACGGAAATAACACCATTTAAAACTGCTTGCGGTTTTAATGTTATATCTGGTTCCTGCAATATGGTTGAAAATCATTGAGAAAAATGGCATGGGTAGCCCTCCCTGCCCATTACCAGCCTATTTGGGTCTTGTACGCATATTAAGGGGAACCCCGTACCCATATTAAAAAAAGGAAATGTGTGTGGCCCCCAGGCCCTATATACTCAGAACAGCAGTATACAGGCGGTGCAAACAAGACAGGGACTGTGTAGGTTTGTTGTGTTAAGTTGAATCTGTTTGTAATTTTCAACCGGTACATTTTTAAAGTGTAGCTCCAGTCAAAAAAACTATTTTTAAGCTTTTTGGAAAACATAGGGAAGGGTTATCACCCCTGTATAATTTGTTTTGTTGTCCATCTTTTTTCATCTCACTTGCTGCTGTCTCCTTGCGTTTGCAAGTAGGAGATGTTTGTAAGTTGGATGTTTGAAAGTAGGGGCCTGCCCTATATTATAGCGGTATGTACTGGGTACAGAGCACGCAGACAGCACGCACTATCTCCTAACACTACTGACTGCAAGCTCTATTATTAACCACTTGACCACTGGGCACTTAAACACCCTTAATAACCAGACCAATTTTCAGCTTTCGGTGCCCTTACATTTTGAATGACAATTACTCAGTCATGCAACACTGGACCTATAGGAAATGTTTGTCCTTTTTTCACACAAATAGAGCTTTCTTTTGGTGGTATTTAATCACCTCTCAGTTTTTTATTTTTTGTGCTATAAAAGAAAAAAGACCGAAAATTCTGCGAAAAAATGAATTTTTCTTCGTTTCTGTTATAAAATTTAGCAGATTAGTAATTTTTTCTTCATAAATTTTGGCCAAAATTCATACTACTACATATCTTTGGTAAAAAATAAGTACAAATTTGTGGATATTATTTGGTCTTTGTGAAAGTTATAGAGTCCACAAGCTATGGTGCCAATATCTGAAAATTGATCACACCTGAAGTACTGACGGCCTATTTCCTTTTTTTTTTTCCACAAAATTGTCATATTATCAGGTTATTTCACACACACAGCATATGCATACCACAAATTACACCCCAAAACACATTCTGCTATTACTCCCGAGTACGGCGATACCACATGTGTGAGACTTTTACACAGCGTGGCCACATACAGAGGCCCAACATGCAGGGAGCGCCATCAGGCGTTCTGGAGCACCCAGGCCAATTCTGACATTTCTCTCCTACATGTAAAAATCATCATTTATTTGCTAGAAAATTACAGAGAACCCCAAAACATTATATATATATTTTTTTTTAGCAAAGACCCTGGAGAATACAATGGTGGTCGTTGCAAATTTTTATCTCACACGGTATTTGCACAGCAATTTTTCAAACGCGTTTTTTTGGGGGAAAAAACTGTTTTGTGCTTAAAAAACAAACAAAAAAAACCAGTAAAGTTAGCCCAATGTTTGCATAAAGTGAAAGATGAAGTTATGCTGAGTAAATAGATATCAAACATGTCACTCTTCAAAATTGCACATGCCCATGGAATGGCGCCAAACGTCGCTACTTAAAAAATCCCCATAGGCGACGCTTAAAAATTTTTTTTACTGGTTACATGTTTTGAGTTGCAGAGGAGGTCTAGGACTAGAATTATTGCTCTCGCTCTAACGCTCTCGGCGATACCTCACATGTGTGGTTTGAACACCGTTTTCATATGTGGGCGGGGCTTACGCATGCGTTTGCTTCTGCATGCGAGCACATGGGGACATGGGCGCTTTAAAAATTTTTATTTTTTTTTATTGTTCATTTTACTTTATTTATTTTAGTTTGACATTTTTTTCCCCAAAAATATATTTTTGATCACTTTTATTCCTATTACAAGGAATGTAAACATCCCTTGTAATAGGAATATGGGGTGACAGGTCCTCTTTACAGTGAAATCTGTGGGTCAATGTGACCCCACATCTCACCTCTAGGCTGGGAAGCCTGAAATAAAAAATAAAAAAAAGATTCTGGCTTTGATCGTACTGGCGAGTTGGTAGAAGCACCGGAGGGCGGTGAGGGGTGGGGGGCGTCTATGGCTGGGTATTTCAGGGTATCACCGAGTATGGCTGGGTATCTCCGAGTATGGCTGGGTATGGCAATTTATGGCAGGGTATTGCAGAGTATTGGCGGGGTATTGGCGGGGTACTACAGAGTAATAGCAGGGTACTGCAGAGTATTGGGGGGTACTCCAGAGTAATGGCAGGGTACTGCAGAGTAATGGGGGTTACTGCAGAGTAATGGGGGGTACTGCAGAGTAATGGCAGGGTACTGCACTGCAGAGTAATGGCGGGGTACTGCAGAGTAATGGCGGGTAGTGCAGAGTATTGGGGGGTACTGCAGAGTATTGGGGGGTACTGCAGAGTAATGGGGGGTACTGCAGAGTAATGGCAGGGTACTGCAGAGTAGTGATGGACGAACTTCCGACGGGACGTTTCGCGAACGCGAAACGCGAACGGACACAAACGTTCGCGAAAACGACCGTTCGCCGCGGGCTCCATTGACTTCAATGGGAGGCGAATTTCGCAAACCTTTAGGTCGAATTTGCGGCCACGGGGTAATTATTAGGGGGTAGCACGTAGTCCCACCACCTGGACAATAGCATAATACATGTATGAGGTGAATTTGGGATCGATAACTACAAGCATTTTTTTTTTATTTGGGAAATTGTTCTGACAATTCAGGACTATGGAGCTAATGAAGGCAATGGAGGAGAGGGAAGGTCAGGGACCAGGGTAGGCAAACAAGAGGGTGCAGGAGATACAGAGCACTGACAGCAGCACCGTAATACAGAGCACTGACATCAGCACCGTGACATACAGCGCTGACAGCAGCTCCGTGACATACAGCGCTGACAGCAGCTCCGTGACATACAGCGCTGACAGCAGCTCCGTGACATACAGCGCTGACAGCAGCTCCGTGACATACAGCGCTGACAGCAGCTCCGTGACATACAGCGCTGACAGCAGCACCGTGACATACAGCGCTGACAGCAGCTCCGTGACATACAGCGCTGACAGCAGCTCCGTGACATACAGCGCTGACAGCAGCTCCGTGACATACAGCACTGACAGCAGCTCCGTGACATACAGCGCTGACAGCAGCTCCGTGACATACAGCGCTGACAGCAGCACCGTGACATACAGCGCTGACAGCAGCTCCGTGACATACAGCGCTGACAGCAGCTCCGTGACATACAGCGCTGACAGCAGCTCCGTGACATACAGCGCTGACAGCAGCTCCGTGACATACAGCGCTGACAGCAGCTCCGTGACATACAGCGCTGACAGCAGCTCCGTGACATACAGCGCTGACAGCAGCTCCGTGACATACAGCGCTGACAGCAGCTCCGTGACATACAGCGCTGACAGCAGCTCCGTGACATACAGCGCTGACAGCAGCTCCGTGACATACAGCGCTGACAGCAGCACCGTAAGCAGCCCCAGGAGGAAGTCAGCACAGCACAGGGATGGTGTGATCCCCTCATAATAAGAACCCCCAGGAGGAAGTCAGCACAGCACAGGGATGGTGGGAGCCCCTCATAATAAGAACACCCAGGAGGAAGTCAGCACAGCACAGGGATGGTGGGAACCCCTCATAATAAGCAGCCCCAGTAGAAATATGACACCGCTCAACCTCTTCAAAGAGGAGGGTAGGGGCATATAGTACGGTGTGCTTTTTTGGGTCAGGGAAGTGAGCCAAATGAATTAAGAAGGTCTGTGTGCTTGATTCCAAAAATTGTTTATAGACATATACATGGTCTACTGATCACATGTGTTGAATTCCTCCGAGATCCATGCCTCATTCATTTTTAGAAATGTGAGGTAGTTAACACTGTGGTGAGCTAGGCGAGTACGCTTATCGGTCACAATCCCCCCTGCTGCGCTGAACGTCCTTTCGGACAGGACACTGGATGAGGGGCAAGCCAACAGTTCGATTGCAAATTGGGCAAGCTCTGGCCAGAGGTCAAGCCTGCCCACCCAGTAGTCTAGGGGTTCATCACTCCTCAGAGCGTCCACATCGGCCGTTAACCCAATGTAGTCGGACACCTGACGGTCTAGGCGTTCCCTGATGCTGGATCCGGATGACACCTGTCGATGGGTCGGCTGAAAGAATGACCTCATATCCGAAGTCACCAACACATCTTCAAACCGGCCTCTTCTTGCAGGCGCTGTTGGATTGGTACCCGCAAATCCTTCTCTGGGAGTGGGAATTGCTCCTCTGCCAGCGCACGCAAAAGCAGAATGCAGCATTTCTCGAAGCAAGGCCTGGAAGTGCTGCATTCTGACAGCCCTCTGCGACGGCGGTAACATTTCCGCCATTTTGTGTTTGTACCGGGGGTCTAAGTACGTTGCCACCCAGTACTGGTCCTTGACCCTCATGCTTTTTATACGGGGGTCCCTATTAAAACACTGGAGCATGAAGGCCCCCATTTGCACTAAAGTGGAAGCGGTGTGGTGGCCTGGCTCCTGCTCATCATCCAGGATAATGTCGTCCTCTTCATTCTCCTCTCCCCATCCTCGCACAACAGGGATCCCAGAAAGGTTTAAAGCATGCTCTTCTTGCTCCTGCTCATCCGCCCCGGCACCATCCTCCTCTGACTCCTCATCAGACTCCTGTTGTTGACTTGTCTCAGATAGAGTAGCCCCCCCTGGGAATTCATCCAGCATTGCGACTTCCTCATCTTCCCGCTCCTGCTCCTCCACAGCCTGATCAATGACACGACGCAATGCACGCTCCAGAAAGAAGGCATAAGGTACCATGTCACTGATGGCGCCATGGCTGCGACTGACCAGTTTGGTGATCTCCTCAAATGGCCGCAGAAGTCTGCATGTGTCGCGCATGAGCAGCCACTGGCGCGGTGAAAAAAAACCCAGCTCCCCAGAACCGTTTCTTTCGCAGAGTTCATACAGGTAGACGTTAACTGCACGTTTCTGCTGGAGCAGCCTATCAAGCATATAGAAGGTTGAGTTCCATCGCGTCGGGCAATCGCAAATAAGACGTCTGACCGGCAGATGGTGTCGCCGCTGAATGTCAGCAAGGCGAGCCATGGCCGTGTAAGATCTTCTGAAATGGGCCGAGATTTTCCTTGCCTGCCGCAAGATGTCCTGGACCCCAGGGTATTTGACAAGGAATCGCTGCACGACCAAGTTTAAGACGTGTGCCATGCACGGCACGTGCGTGATTTTGCCCTGTTTCAATGCGCTAAGCAGATTGGCACCGTTGTCACACACCACTTTACCAACTGTCAAATTGAGCGGTGTTAGCCACTCATCTGCCTGTGAACGCAAAGCTGAAAGGAGTGCCGGGCCAGTGTGGCTCTTTGCTTCCAGGCACAACAGACGCAGCACGGCATGGCAACGTCTCACCTGGCATGTGGAATAGGTTCTGGGGAGCTTGGGCGGTGCAGTGGAAGAGACGCTAGCAGCGGAAAAGGAGGAGGCAGCTGAGGAGGAGAGGGAGGAGGATGGAGTAGGAGGAGGAGAAGAAGAGTCAGGCCTGCATGCAATCCGTGGCGGTAAAACCAAATCTACACGGGTGCCACGGGTTACATGCTTGACGGCCGTCAGAAGGTTCACCCAGTGGGCAGTAAAACTGATATACCTTCCCTGCCCGTGTTTGCTAGACCACGTGTCTGTGGTCAGATGTATCTTGGCACCGACACTGTGTGCCAGAGATACATTCACTTGCCGCTGAACATGGCCATATAGCTCTGGGATGCCCTTCTCTGAGAAATACTTCCTTCCTGGGACCTTCCATTGTGGTGTTCCAATGGCCACAAATTTGCGAAAGGCCTCCGAGTCCACCAGTTTATATGGCAGTAGTTGGCGGGCTATGAGTTCTGACAAGCCAGCCGCCAACCGTTGGGCAAGAGGGTTATCCGGCGTCATCATTTTTTTACGCTCAAACATTAGGCCCACGGAAGCCTGCCTTTTTGCAGAAAAATGTGAGCTTGGCGTGATGGAAGGTGGAGTGGAGGACAATTGTGAGGAGAGAGGAGAAGGAGAAGTAGAAGACGAGGCTGGACGGTGAGAGCCTGCAGTGTGGCTTTGTGTGTTCCGTTGCTCCCACTGGGCTCGGTGATGGCTGCTCATGTGCCTTCTTAAGGCGGTCGTCCCTAGGTGAGTATTGGGCTTACCGCGACTAACGCGTTGACTGCAAAGATTGCAGATGGCAACGCTATTGTCAGCAGCGGACACGTTAAAAAAAGCCCACACTGCGGAGCCATGTGCCGGTGTCCTGGGAGCGCCAGATGTGACCGTACATGGTCGATGACTCGCTCCTGATACATTTGCAGTCTGCTTTGTCCCTGCTGTGCAATGTAAGTCATTGCTGCTTCTCCTCCCTATCTGCTGGTCCATATCTCCCTCTGAACTCCCCTCCTCTTCCTCTCTTGTGGGCACCCACGTGACATCACTAGACACGTCATCATCAACGTCACCTTCCCCACCGCTATAAGTAGAGTAGGCAGCAACACCGGGGACCAACCTCCTCCTTGGGCTGATCTGGGTACTGGCGTCAGACTGCTGAGTAGCGCTTGTTGCTACCTCCTCTTCCTGATCCAATACCAAGAGTGGCTGCGCATCAGAAATGTCCTCTTGATATGGATCGGAAAATAATTCCAGTGACTCAAGCGGAAGGTATGTGGTGGTGGTGGTGGTGGTCGTGTTGTTGGTGGTAGTGTCTTTGGGGGTGCACATAGCAGAGAGTGAAGAAGAGGGTGCAGATCGAGAGGATGAGGAGGGTGCAGAAGAGTAAGGCTGAGCGAGCCACTCAACCAAGTCTGGTGCATCCTTTAAAGTAATTGAACGCACCTTCTGCAACTTCCCACTTTGGCTCAAGCCTGTTGCTCCTGCCCTACCCCTACCACCCCTGCGGAAGGGCCTGCCTCTTCCTCTGCATGTCATTTTTTAAATGACCCTGTGACAAAACTCTTAGTCCCTATACCGCTGAAGGACTGCTGCAGTATAGGTGAGCGGTCAGCAGTGGTGCACGTCAACCCTATCTATTGTGGACCGATAGCGGTCCTTACAGAACAGCAGACTGTACCGCACTCAAGCCTATGTACCGTAGCACCCTATACCAAGTTACCAGTCCTTATAAGAACTTTTGTGGACCAAGCAGGTTGTGTATTAGTGTTTAGCAGACTGTACGTCAGTCCCTATACCGCTGAAGGACTGCTGCAGTATAGGGCAGCGGTCAGCAGTGGTGCACGTCAACCCTATCTATTGTGGACCGATAGCGGTCCTTACAGAACAGCAGACTGTACCGCACTCAAGCCTATGTACCGTAGCACCCTATACCAAGTTACCAGTCCTTATAAGAACTTTTGTGGACCAAGCAGGTTGTGTATTAGTGTTTAGCAGACTGTACGTCAGTCCCTATACCGCTGAAGGACTGCTGCAGTATAGGGCAGCGGTCAGCAGTGGTGCACGTCAACCCTATCTATTGTGGACCGATAGCGGTCCTTACAGAACAGCAGACTGTACCGCACTCAAGCCTATGTACCGTAGCACCCTATACCAAGTTACCAGTCCTTATAAGAACTTTTGTGGAACAAGCAGGTTGTGTGTTAGTGATTAGCAGACTGTACGTCAGTCCCTATACCGCTGAAGGACTGCTGCAGTATAGGTGAGCGGTCAGCAGTGGTGCACGTCAACCCTATCTATTGTGGACCGATAGCGGTCCTTACAGAACAGCAGACTGTACCGCACTCAAGCCTATGTACCGTAGCACCCTATACCAAGTTACCAGTCCTTATAAGAACTTTTGTGGACCAAGCAGGTTGTGTATTAGTGTTTAGCAGACTGTACGTCAGTCCCTATACCGCTGAAGGACTGCTGCAGTATAGGGCAGCGGTCAGCAGTGGTGCACGTCAACCCTATCTATTGTGGACCGATAGCGGTCCTTACAGAACAGCAGACTGTACCGCACTCAAGCCTATGTACCGTAGCACCCTATACCAAGTTACCAGTCCTTATAAGAACTTTTGTGGACCAAGCAGGTTGTGTATTAGTGTTTAGCAGACTGTACGTCAGTCCCTATACCGCTGAAGGACTGCTGCAGTATAGGGCAGCGGTCAGCAGTGGTGCACGTCAACCCTATCTATTGTGGACCGATAGCGGTCCTTACAGAACAGCAGACTGTACCGCACTCAAGCCTATGTACCGTAGCACCCTATACCAAGTTACCAGTCCTTATAAGAACTTTTGTGGACCAAGCAGGTTGTGTATTAGTGTTTAGCAGACTGTACGTCAGTCCCTATACCGCTGAAGGACTGCTGCAGTATAGGGCAGCGGTCAGCAGTGGTGCACGTCAACCCTATCTATTGTGGACCGATAGCGGTCCTTACAGAACAGCAGACTGTACCGCACTCAAGCCTATGTACCGTAGCACCCTATACCAAGTTACCAGTCCTTATAAGAACTTTTGTGGAACAAGCAGGTTGTGTGTTAGTGATTAGCAGACTGTACGTCAGTCCCTATACCAATGAAGGACTGCTGCAGTATAGGGCAGCGGTCAGCAGTAGTGCACGGCAACCCTATGTATTGTGGACCGATAGCGGTCCTTACAGAACAGCAGACTGTAACGCACTCAGGCCTATGTACCGTAGCACCCTATACCAAGTTACCAGTCCTTATAAGAACTTTTGTGGACCAAGCAGGTTGTGTGTTAGTGATTAGCAGACTGTACGTCAGTCCCTATACCAATGAAGGACTGCTGCAGTATAGGGCAGCGGTCAGCAGTAGTGCACGGCAACCCTATGTATTGTGGACCGATAGCGGTCCTTACAGAACAGCAGACTGTACTGCACTCAGGCCTATGTACCGTAGCACCCTATACCAAGTTACCAGTCCTTATAAAAACTTTTGTGGACCAAGCAGGTTGTGTGTTAGTGTTTAGCAGACTGTGCGTCAGTCCCTATACCGCTGAAGGACTGCTGCAGTATAGGGCAGCGGTCAGCAGTAGTGCACGGCAACCCTATGTATTGTGGACCGATAGCGGTCCTTACAGAACAGCAGACTGTAACGCACTCAGGCCTATGTACCGTAGCACCCTATACCAAGTTACCAGTCCTTATAAGAACTTTTGTGGACCAAGCAGGTTGTGTGTTAGTGATTAGCAGACTGTACGTCAGTCCCTATACCAATGAAGGACTGCTGCAGTATAGGGCAGCGGTCAGCAGTAGTGCACGGCAACCCTATGTATTGTGGACCGATAGCGGTCCTTACAGAACAGCAGACTGTACTGCACTCAGGCCTATGTACCGTAGCACCCTATACCAAGTTACCAGTCCTTATAAGAACTTTTGTGGACCAAGCAGGTTGTGTGTTAGTGATTAGCAGACTGTACGTCAGTCCCTATACCAATGAAGGACTGCTGCAGTATAGGGCAGCGGTCAGCAGTAGTGCACGGCAACCCTATGTATTGTGGACCGATAGCGGTCCTTACAGAACAGCAGACTGTACTGCACTCAGGCCTATGTACCGTAGCACCCTATACCAAGTTACCAGTCCTTATAAGAACTTTTGTGGACCAAGCAGGTTGTGTATTAGTGTTTAGCAGACTGTGCGTCAGTCCCTATACCGCTGAAGGACTGCTGCAGTATAGGGCAGCGGTCAGCAGTAGTGCACGGCAACCCTATGTATTGTGGACCGATAGCGGTCCTTACAGAACAGCAGACTGTACCGCACCCAAGCCTATGTACCGTAGCACCCTAGACAGACCAAGTTACCAGTCCTGATAAAGAGCTTTGTGGAACAAGTGAGTTGTGAATGATTAGCAGACTGCAGCAGAAGGGCAGCAGTCAAGTATAATATTCTTTCTATATTTGGAAGAAAGAATATTATACGTGTACAAGCCTATTACCGTACCACTGATACCAGTCCTGAAAAGAACCTTTGTGGAACTAATAGTAACAGCAAGTCTTTAAAATTATCCTCACTGCCTGACACACTGCTTCCTGCCTGTCCCTATACAAATTGGCAAAAAAGAGTAGGCTGGAACGATTAGCTGGAACAGCTCTTTTGTGGACCTGATAGTAACAGCTAATGATGATGATGATGATGATGATGAAGAAAGACTAATCTGGCTGAGCTGTCCCTAAAATAGCAGCATACAGCGCTCTGTCCCTTTATCTAAACTGACAAAAGAAACTCAGGCTGCTGACCTAACACCTATACCAGTCCTGAAAAGAACTTTTGTGTACCAAATAGCTAGCGTTTTCTCTGTCCCTACTCCACACAGGATCCTTTCCCTACAGTGACAGAAGAAAGAATGTAAAATGGCCACCGGATCGGGTGTATTTATAGGTTAGGGGGAATGTCCAAGTGTCCATGAGCTGTCATGTCTCAATTGGTTGTCCTGTAACACATGATAAACGTGTCACGAAAGGTTAAAGTTCTTGTATACATTAAACACGTAAGTCCGCCGGGGCGAACGACGGAAAAAGGCGTTCGAACCCGCGGACGGCGAAAGTCGGAAATTCGCCGCGAAACGACCGCCGGGCGAACCGTTCGGCCATCACTACTGCAGAGTAATGGGGGGTACTGCAGAGTAATGGCAGGGTACTGCAGAGTAATGGCAGGGTACTGCACTGCAGAGTAATGGCGGGGTACTGCAGAGTAATGGCGGGGTACTGCAGAGTATTGGCAGGGAATTGAGGGGTTAAATTCGGTGAGCAGCGATGTGGGCACTGCAGATGCAGCCCACATCGCTGCTGACACCGATCTCTTTCCCCTCCGCTGTACCGATCGGTACAGAGAGGGGAGGGAGGAACCGGCGTCATAACATGACGCCGGTTTGTTTACAAGTGATCACTCCGTCATTTGACGGAGCGATCACGTGGTAAACGATCCGTGATGCGCCGGGTCCACAGGTCACGGATGCTCTCGAGTGCGCGCCCCAGGGGGCGCGCGAGAGCAGAATTCTGGGAGGCCGTTAATTAACAGCCTCTCAGAGTTAAACAACCGCCCTGAAGCCGTTAATCGGCAATGGGCAGTTGTTAAGTGGTTAAAGCTAGATCACTAGCTATATAGGTGAGGTGAATATAGTGGTGTATACTGCGGTCAGGGCACAGACAACAACCACTACACAGCAGCAAGATAGGAAATCAGCCAAAAACGATCGGTGTGTACTGTGTTAAAGGTACACAGAACACCCACTGCTTCAGATGCTAACACACTACACGAGGCCGCCTCAAAGGTGGCCTTATATAGTGTGGGGCGTGCACTACACAGCCTGAGCTATGATTGGCCACAGGCAGGATGCCTGTGGCCAATCATGGCTCTCCTTGCTGCCGGCGCTGCGATTGGCCAAGCATGCGGGGTCACAGTGCATGCTTGGCCAATCATCGGGCAGCAATGCACTGCGCCAACGCAGTGCATTATGGTCCGCGCGCGCGTCACTCGAATTTTGACGCGAACGGCCAAAACGTTCGGAATTCGCCGAACGCACGAACAGCCAATGTTCGAGTCGAACGTACGTTCGACTCGAACACGAAGCTCATCCCTATTCTGCGTGAAAGTTATAGGGTCTACAAGCTATGGTGCCAATCACTGAAAATGTATCAATTTGATCACAGCTGATGTACTGACAGTCTATCTCATTTCTGGAGACCCTAACAAGCCAGTAATGTACAAAAAAAAACCAAATGACCCCTTTTTGGAAAGTAGACATTCCAAGGTATTTAGTACGTGGCACGGTTAGTTTTTTGAAGTTGTAATTTTTTCCCACAATTCTTTGCAAAATAAAGATTTTTTTTATTTTAATTTTTTTTCACACCAAATTGTCATTTTACCAGGCTATTTCTCTCACACGGCATATACATTCCACAAATGAAACCCCAAAATACATTCTGCTGCTCCTCCTGAGTACGGTGATACCACATGTATGAGACTTTTACACAGTCTGGCCACATACACAGGTCCAACATTGAAGTAGCAACTTCAGGCGTTCTAAGAGCATAAATTACACATCTAATATCTCAACCACCTATTACACTTTTTAAGGCCCTGGAGCACCAGGACAATGGAAACGCCCACAAAGTGACCCCATTTTGGAAAGCTGACACCCCAATGTATAATCTATGAGGCCTAATGAGTCTTTGGAACGGTTCATTTTTTTCATAAAGTTTTTGGAAATTGTGGAAAAAAATGAAAATGCATTTTTTTTTACAAAAAGTTGTCCATTTATAAGATATTTCCAACACATAGCATGTACATAGCAAAAATGACACCCCAAAATATATTCTGCTACTCCTCCTGAGTATGGCGATACCACATGTGTTAGACTTTTACACAGTCTGGCCACATACACAAGTCCAACATTGAAGTAGCAACTTCAGGCGTTCTAGGAGCATAAATTACACATCTAATATCTCAACTACCTATTACACTTATGAAGGCCCTGGAGCACCAGAACAATGGAAACGCCCACAAAGTGACCCCATTTTGGAAAGCTGACACCCCAATGTATAATCTATGAGGCCTAATGAGTCTTTGGAACGGTTCATTTTTTTCATAAAGTTTTTGGAAATTGTGGAAAAAAATGAAAATGCATTTTTTTTTACAAAAAGTTGTCCATTTATAAGATATTTCTAACACATAGTATGTACATAGCAAAAATGACACCCCAAAATATATTCTGTTACTCCTCCTGAGTATGGCGATACCACATGTGTGAGACTTTTACACAGCCTGGCCACATACAAAGGCCCAACATTGACGTAGCAACTTCAGGCGTTCTAGGAGCATAAATTGTGCAGCCAATTTCCTTACAATCTATCACATTTTTGAAGGCCCTTCATATTTCTAACATAGCACGTACATACCAATAATTACACCCTAAAATACATTCTTCTGAGTAAGGGGTAAACAAAAAAAATTACCTGTGGTTTTAGTAGTCCAATTGTCCGCAGGAGAGCCCTGATCCAGGCAGCAGGCAGGGACATGGTCAGCGACAGTAAATGGAATTGTCCAGGTAGCAGGCAGGAATATTGTCCATCCTGGGAGTAAGCAGGGACATGGTCCGAGTAGCAGGCTATGAAATAATGGGGACAGGGGTAGAGGCTTCTCACGCCCAAATCTCTTTGAAGCCTCCGAGTCTCCAGACCCTAATCCGGGAATGAGAAAACTAAAAAATTAGTTTTCTTCACCCAGAAAACAATTCTGGAGCCCCTCACATATGTGAGACCCCTTTGTTCCCACTAGCCTAGCAGGGTAAAAGATCAATCCAAGAGGCAGGCAAAAAACGTGGTCAAACAGTCCATGGTCAGTTCCAGAGCAGGCAGAGGTAGGTACAGTTTAGCGTTAGGCAGAAGCATGGTCGTATAACAGGCCAGGGTCAGTTCCGGAGAAGGCAGAAGTATGTTTAGCGTTAGGCAGAAGCTTGGTTGTATAACAGGCCAGGGTCGGTTCCGGAGAAGGCAGAGGTACGTTTAGCGTTAGGCAGGAGCTTGGTCGTATAACAGGCCAGGGTCGGTTCCGGAGAAGGCAGAGGTATGTACAGTTCAGTGCAGTGGCATAAGGGGTGTGGAGGAAAATGACAGGAAATTAGGTTTACCATACTTCCCTAATAATGTAGAGAAGTATGGTAACGGCGGAAGCATTCACCTATACAGAGGCCTGGTTGGGAAGGACAATCGGGACAATAAAACGTGGTGTCTCTTCTAATTCCTCCTCTGGAGCACACCCGGCATTTCTTCTGACGCCTGTAGCCTGTTTCGGGGAGGGGGATTTTGTCAGGAAAGTGGCGCTCGTGGAGTCTGCTCACACAATCAGAGCGAATAGTTTCTGGTGGGCCTTCAGGGTACAAAAGGGCGGAAATAACTTCTTCTTGGTAGTACAGATAGGATACGGGGTTCTCTGTAGATTTTTGGTAAAGGACATAAGTGTTATACATGGCCAAACTGAAAAGATAAATGGACACTTTTTTATACCAGTGGCGGGATTTTCTTGTGGGAAGGTAGGGTTCAATCATCTGATCGTTAAAGTCCACTCCTCCCATAAACAAATTGTAATCATAGATGCAGGCTGGTTTCTGGATTGGGCCGTTTCTTCTGGAGACTTCTATGTAGGTGTCATTATGTATTGTCGTCAGCATGTGGACATTTCGTTTGTCCCTCCACTTGACAGCCAATAGCTCCTGGTTCCGCAAAGATGCTGTCTTCCCTCGTTGTAGCCTTTCATTGACTAGTTTTTGCGGGAAGCCCTTTCTATTGGCTCTCACTGTACCACATGCTGGGGTGTCTCTCCGGTGAAGATTGCGGAAGAGGGGCAAGCTCGTATAAAAATTATCCACATAAAGATGGTATCCCTTTCCAAAGAGTGGATAGACAAGCTGCCAGACCACTCTTCCGCTGGTTCCAATGTAGTCTGGGCATTCAGGGGGGTGCAGTTGGGAGTCCTTTCCTTCGTACACCATGAAGGAGTAGATGTACCCCGTGGCTCGTTCGCAAAGTTTGTACATTTTAACCCCATATCGGGCCCTTTTGCTGGGGATAAACTGTTTGATGCCAAGCCTGCCTGAGAATTTTACAAGGGACTCATCCACTGAAATGTTCTGATCGGGGGTATATAATTGGGGACATTTTTCAGAGAAATAATTTAGAAGTGGCCGAATTTTAAATAATTTGTCAAAAGCTGGGTCATTTCGGGGAAGGCACTGGGTGTTGTCATTGTAGTGGAGGAACCGCAAAATCATTAGGTATCGTGATCTTGGCATAAGGAATGAGAAGAGTGGCATGTGGTGGACAGGTTTGGTAGACCAATAGGAGTACAATTGTTTTTTTTTTGAAAGTCCCATTGAAAAAGTTAGGCCTAAGAAAATTTTGAATTCCTCTACGGTTAGTTCTCTCCACTGAAAGGGACGGGCATAACTAGAGCCAGGGTTGCTTACTATGTGCTGCTGTGCGTAGAGGTTGCACTGGGCCACAATGGATGATAGTAAGTCTTCGGTGAAAGCCAAATGAAAATAATCTAGCATTGAAAAATCCTCGGTGTTCACCTGGACACCTGGCTGGGCGGTGAAGGGGGGGGGATATTTGCTTCTCCGGAATTAGAGGGCAGCCACAGGGGGTGTTGAAGGGCATAGGGAAGGCTGGCATGGCCCCTATTCGAGGTGGACGGCACTGCTCTCGGGGTGGGCGGCACTGCTCTTGGGGTGGGCGGCACTGCTCTTGGGGTGGGCGGCACTGCTCTCGGGGTGGACGGCACTGCTCTTGAGGTTGACGGCACTGCTCTTGAGGTTGATGGCACTGCTCTTGAGGTGGACGGCACTGCTCTTGAGGTGGACGGCTCTGCTCTCGAGGTGGACGGCTCTGCTCTGCCGTCCACGGTAGTAGGCTGCGGCTCCACACCAGAACGCCTTCTTTTCACTGGCACACATTCCTCTTCTGATTCTGTATCAGACCCGCTGCTTGTAACGGGTTCATAGGCCGAATCCGTATCAGACTGAGACTCAGAGAGCTCCCCGCTGCTCTCGCTGGTCATACTTAGAAGCTTGTAGGCTTCCTCACTAGTAAAATATTTTTTTGCCATTCTGGTGGCTGGTGAGGCTGCATTGCAGAGCACTGTCGTGGCACAGGCGGCACAGGTGGGCACTGATGGACACAGGCGGCACAGGTGGGCACTGATGGACACAGGCGCCACTGATGGACACAGGCGGCACTGATGGACACAGGCGGCACTGATGGGGCACTGCAGTGGCACAGGTGGCACTGATGGGCGCAGGTGGCACTGATGGGCGCAGGTGGCACTGATGGGCACAGGTGGCACTGATGGGCACTATAGTGACTTTGGTGGCACTGGTGTGGCTCTGGTGGCACTGATTAGCACACAGATGGCACTGGTGGGCACACAGATGGCACTGGTGGGCACAGGCGGCACTGGTGGGCACAGGCGGCACTGGTGGGCACAGACGGCACTGATGTGGCACTGCAGTGGCGCAGATGAGCACTGATGGGCACAGGTGGCACTGATGGGCACAGGTGGCACTGGTGTGGCACTGGTATGGCACTGGTGTGGCACTGGTATGGCACTGGTATGCACTGTAGTGGCACTGGTATGCACTGTAGTGGCACTGGTGTGGCTCTGCTGGCACAGAGGTGGCACAGAGGTGGCACATGTGGCACAGAGGTGGCACTGATGGCACAGAGGTGGCACAGGTGATAGATGGCACTGTTCTGGCACTGTTGTGGCACTGTTGTGGCACTATTTGGGCACTGCTGGGCACTGCTGGGCACTCACAGTTATTTATCGTTTCACTCGATTGTTCTCCTCTCCTCTCACGCTGCATCGGTGTGAGGAGAGGAGACTGATGACCTTAGAATGACCCGCAAGCCGAATTGTTTACATTTGTGATCGCTCCGTCATTGGACGGAGCGATCACGTGGTAAAGGACCGCTGCCATTGGTCCTTTACCGCGATCCGTGTTGCGCCGGGTCCCGTGAACTCGGCGAGCACGGATGTTCCGGCGTGCGCGCCCCAGGGGGCGCGCAGGAACGATTCTCCGGGAGGCCGTTAATTAACGGCCTCTCAGAGATAGCAAACCGACCTGTAGCCGTTAATCGGCTATAGGCCGGTTATTAAGTGGTTAAATTAATGTATGCTACCATCTAGTGGCTATTTTGTATAACCGTGTTATATCATATCCAATGTAGTCATTTAGAACAGCTAGTTAGATTTGGTACATGCAAGCCTCCGTACTTTTCAATCCCATGAGGCTTTGCGTCAGTTTCTTTAGCCTTTTTCCTTTTCACCCTGGAAGCAAGCATATCGGCTGCTAAGTTCTAACCTAGCCATCCGGATCCATCTTCGGTATATTTACTATTTGTGTCTTCAGCTAGATAGATAGATAGGGAGGCACTAATTATATGATCTTTTATTAATTGCATTTTTTTTCTATCTATTACAGTTTTACTCTATCTTTTATCAATAAAAGTTCAAAAGGATTCTGCGCCTACTGAAATGCAGTGGTATGAGAGGAGTTATCAGTGTGCTCAAATACACCTCAGTCACATGTAGTGAGGGGCATAACAGTATGATCTCTGTATTTGCAAACAAAGGTTCCTGTACCAAATATAACGTTTTATACTCTATACTTATATATTATATATATTTTTATTTTTTACACTTTTTTTAGGTGAATAGGTAGGGGTACAATGTACCCCATACTCATTCACATAGGGTGGGGGTGGCATCTGGGGGTCCCCTTGTTAAAGGGGGCTTCCAGATTCTGATAAGTACCCAGCCTGCGGACCCTGGCAACCAACGGCCAGGGTTGTCGGAAAGAAGCCCTTGTCCCCATCAACATGGTGACAAGGTGCTCCCTGCACCAAAGCACCACATGTTGAGGGCATGTGGCCTGGGATGGTCCAGGAGGATGGGGGGTGCTTGCTCATCCTCCCCCTTTCCTGACCTTCTGGGCTGCATGCTCGGATAAGGGTCTGGTGTGGATTTTGGGGGTACCCCCACGCCATTTTTTTGGCACAGGGTTCCCCTTAAAATCCATACTAAACTGAAGGGTCTGGTATGGATCTTGGGGGGACCCCACTAAATTTTTTTTTCATTTTTGCGCAGGGTTCCTCTTCAAGATCTTCAAGGTACAAGTTGCACTGCATGTCGGATCATCATGATCCGACTTCTGGTGAGGCTTTTATTTGAATCAATGGGCTCTCATAGGGAACCATTGATTTTGACCTGTAAAAAATAAATGCTTTTAGCGGCGTCAGACATTTTCACAGCTCGTTTTTACTGCTCCAGAAAGCCCAGGCTGTTGTTTTTTTTCTACTGCCCCTAAACGCTTATGCCTCCAAATGCCTCTGACAGTTTATGTGTGCATAGACACATAGGCTAACATAGAGGGGCATTTAGAAGCAGTTAAAAAAAAAAATGCCAGACCACCCCAACAGCAGCTGTAAAAATGTCCTGTGTGCATGAGCCCTAATACAGGAGATGTGTTACTGGCCAGATCACCAGGTGAAAACAGAGGGAAAAGGGCCTAAAATAAGCAAACTAATGCATCTAATTGTTGGTAACATGCTACAATACATTACATTTTTGGTTTTAGATTCACTACCGCTTTAAATGTGGTGGCAGCATTTGGGGTTTTTTTTGTTTGTTTTTTTTAGGCTTTCTATTTCTTTACAAGGTATCTGTGTGGTACCTGACAGCAGATATCTCAAATCGAAAACAGCGCCAAAAACCGTCCTTCAATCTGTATGTTCTCCTCCCTCCGCCTTCTATCAGCTTGATTACTGTGTGTGCTGGTCGCCGTATAGCCACGCCCCCGACATGTTTCGTCCAATGGACTTCCTCATGGGTTTCCATGAGGAAGTCCATTGGACGAAACATGTCGGGGGCGTGGCTATACGGCGCCCAGCACACACAGTAATCAAGCTGATAGAAGGCGGAGGGAGGAGAACATACAGATTGAAGGACGGTTTTTGGTGCTGTTTTCGATTTGAGATATCTGCTGTCAGGTACCACACAGATACCTTGTATAGAGACGGTGCTATGTGACACTTCCTAGCCTGCATCCAGCATACTCACCAATGTTTATGAGGGGAGAACCTTTGAATTGACCAGTGGATTGTCTTTTTGAAGTGCCTGTTTTTAATTGGACCCATGTGAGTGTGATTTTAAACTTTTACGTTTATTAAACTAGTTTTACATCATTACACTATGGGAAGTTTCCTTTTGTCTCCTTGAGGTAATTCTGAGATAATAAGTGATTAGCCTCTGCCTGCGAAGTTCTCATAAGAAGTGGTTTGGAGAAAATAATCATCATCTGCACACACTATAAGCGCTTTTGCCTGACACGAGAGTGCTGGGCAATACCTTTGGTGAGTTTTCTATACAAGGGGGGCACGAGCACCAAGGGTGCGGTGGAGGCTTTACGCTTGATGGACACTTGGCTACAGAATGTTTAGTTTGAATTAATCAATTTTTGAACTATTGCCACCATTAGGATTACTGCTTTTTCATCAATTTTCCTTGATTGAAGATTAATTGAACTCACTTTGGAACCACACATTTTTTAGAGCACTATTTGTCTTTGTGTTCATTTTTTTATTTTTCACGTTGTCACTTACTCACAGTAGTACTATTTGTGTGATTTGTATAATTTTTCTGATTGCATATTCCTTTTTTTTCTTTTTTTTTGTTTGATTGTCATTTTTTCTGCTATTCATTGTATTGTTAATCTTTTTTTTTATGCACATTTTTTTCACGTTGGGTATTATAGCACACTGCTATTTAACAGTGTGGATTTTGTTTAGCGCCACTAGGTGCCTTTGTTTGCATTTCAAGTGATAGATTTGCCTTCTTTCCACCTTCTGATAGACACATTCAATTTTTTAAGTGGCAGCTGGAGGGAGGGGGTGTATGAGCGCTGTGATGATACACCAATTGGGAGGTCATTGAGAGTGTATCTTAAGTTGTTGCTTTCTATTTCTTTATTTTCACCTGGTTATCCAGCCAGTAACACACCACTTTGGATGGAGGAGCAATGGAGGCACATTTGGACAGCAGTATTGTTAAACTGGGTAAAGGGTAGTTTTAGATGGACTAACAGATTTAAATGGATTTTACTAACAAATTAAACCTGAATTCCAGCTAACACTTTTGAAGCAGTTACAGCAACAGTTTGTTTTTAATTTGCATTTGAAATAAAGGTTTTACATAAATGACTAAAAGCTGGCCATTGTAAGCACCCCTGTCAGTATTAAATAGTTTCTCTCGACCGAATCTATTACATGGAAAATAGCACACTTAAGCTTAAAAACAAAGTCCAGTTAGCAACCAAAATATGGCCCTGTTGGTTCGTCTTTAAGTTATCATCAACATACGCAGAAATCATGGCCCAATAGTAAAGACTGAAAGGAACGAATGTTAATGCTTAAAATCAGCGGCGGAACTATAGGGGTCGCTGCAGTCGCACTTGCGACTGGGCCCTGCCGTTCTGCCGCTGTGGGGGGCCCAAGACCTGGTGTCTCCCCTGCACCTCTGGCTGGCACTTTAGAAAGCACTGGGGGGAGGTGGAAAGCGGCGATCGGCAGCTCTATGGTGCCTGTGAGCTTGTAGTTCTCTCTTCCCGATTGTCAGTGTATACAGTGGAGAGGAAAGGGGAGGGGCCTCTGACCCTGGCAGGTATCAGTTTCACTTTCAGTGAGTCGCTCTGCTTGTACACTGTTTCTGACACATGCCCTGGTCAGAGGCCCCTCTCTTCTCCACTGTATACACTCGGGAGAAGAACTACAACCTCCAGGAGGTCAGCTGTCTGGGTACCCTGATGTAAAGGGGGGCCCTCTGGGGACACTAATGTAAGGAAGGGGCCCTCTGGGGAGACTAATGTAAGAGGGGTTGCTCTCTGGGGATACTAATGTAAGGAGGGGGCTCTCTGGGGACCCTTATCTAAGGAGGGGGCTCTCTGGGGACCCTGATGTAAGGAGGGGCTCTCTGGGGATCTTGATGCAAGGGGGGGCTCTCTGGGGACCCTGATGTAAGGAGGGGGCTCTCTGGGGACCCTGATGTAAGGATGGGGCTCTCTGGGGACCCTGATGTAAGCAGGGGGCTCTCTGATGTAAGGAGGGGGCTCTCTGGGGACTCTGATGTAAGGAGGGGGCTCTCTGGGGACCCTGATGTAAGGGGAGGCTCTCTGGGGACCCTAATGTAAGGGGGGGCTCTCTGGAGACCCTAATGTAAGTAGGAAAGTTCTCTGGGGTCCCTGATGTAAATGGGGGACCCGTACTCAGATATGTAATGACATATATATATATCTAATATACATGTGTATGCCCGCCCAAGTGTATGACTTTCTTTTCTTTGCTGCTATGGGCTCTAGCCCCGAGATCTTTTGTAGACCCAGCAACGTCCCTGGTGGGGGCCCTTCATGGTTTCTTGCACCGGGGCCCTGAAGATGCTAGTTACGCCTCTGCTTAAAATTATATACTGCAATGGCTGGACAACTACCCCACCTCTTCCCCCTTCTTCTTGCTACTTTCCTCACGTTTATGTCCTTTTCTCCGCTTAATGGCATATTATTAGAGGTTCATCCATTAGAGATTTCAGGATCCCTAGAAATGTAGCCTCCAGAGGTAACACTTGTGGTGTACAGGGGTACCAATCACAATGCCACAGATAGTGAATCACACAGGAGTAATGTTTGTCTTTTATTCACATTTCCAAGCAAGTGTGAACAAGATGTTTACAAGAATGGCAGTTGCCAAAGGATAAGAGGTGTTACATTGGTACATGTTATAAAAGAATATTGTTCTATTACTGTTTGCATTTTTATTATAATATGCATTATGTCTTTCAATAAACATTTATTGAACAAAAAAATAGTTTCTCTCAACCCTTTAACTGTCACCTTTGTTAGACAGCATGATCTGCTAAAGGAAGTTGAAAAATAACAGAATTATTGGCCGAATCACCAGTTAAAATTAAAGGAAAATGGCTAAAAAATAAAATAAAAAAAACACAATGCAACCACCACATCTAAAAACTGGGAAGCTGCAATACAATTTGTGTGTTTGGATCTAATACTGATTTAAATTCCCTTTTAACTTATCTCCATTTCTGGTGTCTACCTTCATGTAGATCATGTAATGTAGAGGCCAATCAATATCTCTTCTCATAATGATTGAACACTTAAATGACACATTACAGAACTGCTGTTCCATTATGTGAACAAAAAAAGTTTATCTTGTATCCTGCAGAACACATTTTCATGAAAATGACCCCTCTATCCTTAATTGCTGTGCTCACGGGCGACTGCAGATGCCTATAGGCACCAATGCACATGCGCCTGCGCGACGTACTGCGTGCACGCACAGGGGCGCATCCCTAGTGCCAATTAGCACCAGATGGTCTATTTAATAGGGTGCCCTGACCCCTGATCAATGCTGAATGGTCTTCAGCTGTTCCGTGATACCCTGAATCCTGCTGTTATCCTGCTTGATACCCATTGCTGAACTTGGCTTTCCTTGACCCTGATTCTGGACTGGTTATATTCCTGATTACTGGTTCCTGATCTTCCCATTGGATCTTGCTACTGCCTAATGCCTTGGTAACTTGTTGCCCACCTGCTACCCAGCCCAGCTATCATAGTGACTTCACTCCTGTTCCCTGCTTGGCTCAACATTGCCATTCAAGTGTCTGCGACTACGGTCCTGCGACCAGCTGTGACTTCCTGCTTCAAGCCTGCTAGAAACTCTACATCGCCTGATGTTCCAGTTCCACAGTCCAAGCAGAGTGCCTCTTAAAACCCAGCTGACCCACGGTGCATGGCTGCCCTACCTAATCTGATGCTTCTCTTGCCTTCCCAAAGTCGAATCCTCTGCTACAAGTTTCCGGGTCTACACCTGCAGGCACTCATGTTCCTCCTGTCCCTCGGCTCCTTATGTTCCACTCTCAGTGGGACCCGGGCTGAAGATACAAGAGAGGCCACCCTTGTCATTTCAGTCTCCCTTCAGGTACATGACAGTACCAGTCAGCCAATGATGGAGTCTGAAAGGGAGGTCTCCCTTCTGACAACCCTCTGACGGACTATTACCATGCTTTCTCATGTAGTGCAAGGGTTGCATATGGACTGTTGCATCCAGCTTGGCTTCTACTTCTGAGTATTCAAGAGTCAAGGATTCCACTGCTCAAACCATGACTTGTACCCATGTTGAACTACCTTGTCCTCCGGAGCCCAGAGTACCATTGCCTGAATGTTTTCCTAGGGACCGTACAAAATTCAGGACTTTTCAGAATGCCTGTGAACTTTATTTTTTTCTGCTGCCTCGCATAGTTTCAACCAAGGAAGTGAAGGTGGGGTTCCTCATCTCTCTGCTACTGGAGGAACCCCAGGCCTGGGCACACCAGCTTTGGGGACAACGTGATCTTGTCCTGGCTTCAGTAAACTCCTTTTTCACTGCCATGGCTCAACTGTATGCTGATCCTTTCTGTCACCAGACTGCTGAAACCATGCTGAGCCACTTGCAACAGGGCTCAAGGCCTGTGGAGGATTATGTATCAGACTTTTGATTATGGAGCACTGATACCAAGTGGAATAACTCAGCATTATGTTTCCAATTTCGTCTCGACCTGTCTAAAGCTATCAAAGATGAACTTGCCAGGGTGGGAACACACACCTCCCTCAATTACTTAATTCATCTCTGTATACAGATTGACCGCTGCCTGCGCGAAAGACAGTCCGAAAGAGCTGGGAACTTGCATTTGATGCCTGCTCCTTCCGGGGTCCCATTATCTACCTCCATTGTGCCAATGACCAAAAATGCCACTTACATCAAGGAGGCTCCACACGCCAGCTAGACCTCCTCGGTCCAAACAAGAACTACTACTACTCTACTGTGATGATGAAGGCCACTTCTTACGGAATTGTCCCCGAAGACACCGTAGGAGACTCTCTCTTCCATCTCATACTGTTGCTGCATTAAATCCTGGCCAAAACCACACCTTGCCAGTCTCCTTCCAGCTAGCAGAAAAGACTCTCTCTGTTTCCGCCATTGTGAACTCTGGGGCCTGTAGTTGTTTTGTTGACTCTTCCTTTCGCAGCCATGCATGAACCGCCCCTGTGTGGCAAAAGAAATCAAATCAAATCTGGACCTCTGACTCTAGAGACTGCACTTATCCTGTGTCTTAAAGCTTCTAGTCATCAGGAATTCTTATGTTTGGATGTCATTACGTCTCCACTGTTCCCTGGTATCCTTGGGTAACCCTGGTTGAAGGCTCATAACCCTATCAATTGGTCCACTGAGGAAGTGTATTTCCATTCCGATCATTGCAGGACATTCTGTCTTCTTCTTACACCCAGGCCTGGAGAACCACTCGTTTGCATCAATGTGGACTCTGAAACTGTTAAACTTGTGCCTTCTGTCTATCATGAGTATCTGGACGTTTTCATTAAAAAGAATGCTGACACTCTTCCCCCTCACAGACCTCACGATTGTTCTATCAAACTTTTACCTGGCGCAGAGATTCCCTTTGGAAGAATCTACCCACTCTCCAGACTTGAACTTGAGGAGTTATGAAAATACATTGATGGATCTTGACAAAAGATTTATCTGGCCATCTTCACCGCCTGCTGGAGCAGGAATATTCTTTGTTGAGAAGAAAGATCACACACTCCGCCCTTCTATTGACTATCGGGACTTAAACAAAGTAACCATTAAAAATCGGTACCCCTTACCACTCAGCCCTGAACTGTTCCAGAGACTACGAGAAGCGCGTGTATTGTCCAAATTAGACTTAAGGGGAGCTTATAACCTGATCAGAATCAGAGCGAGTAATGAATGAAAGACGGCCTTTAGGTACTTTTTGGGTACTTTGAACACCTGGTGATGCCCTTTGGACTTTGTAATGCACCAGCTACCTTACAGCATTTTGTGAATGATGTGTTTTGAGACTTTCTGGACTTATTTACTATTGTCTATTTAGATGACATTCTAATTTTTTTCTACTTCTCTAGAGTTACATCGGGTCCATGTGAAGAAAATATTAAGCAGACTGAGAGAACATCATCTCTATGCCAAAGCTGAGAAATGTGAATTCTAGAAGCTCACCATCCAGTTCTTGGGCCTCATTATCTCTGCAGAAGAGATTAAAATGGACCCAGAGAAGGTATCTGCAGTACCCTATTGGCCTGCCCCTACTAATAAAAAATCTGTGCAGCGGTTTGTGGGTTTCACGAATTTTTACAGAAAATTAATCAAGGACTTTTCTGGTATCATTTTCCTTAGCACACAGTTAACAAGATTACACACAACTTTCACATGGATCTTGAAATCTCAAGCTGCATTTGAGAGACTGAAGGGTCTTTTTACATCTGCACCCATTCTCAAACATCCGGAGCCTGCTCTGCCTTATGTTCTCGAGGTTGATGCCTCTGAGATTGCTGTGGGAGCCATACTGAGGGTCATTTACTATAGCACCAATAAATGATCTTGCAGTCCTGGAAAATAGCACCCAATTAAGGCCAATTAAGACTTCAACTCTCAGAAACTGTGCACTAATGCAAATGGGAAGTAGCGCTATTGGCTGTGAACATGCCTGTCAGATCACATATGCGAGAATAGTGGAAGTCAATGGAGCTCGAACCTGCAAAATCCAAAGTTCTCACTGAAGGCTTATATGCAAGTTCTTTGCCATAAAAAGTGTATGGGGGCCTGGGTCCTGCCCCAGGGGACATGTATCAGTTAGAAAAAATGTTTTTAAAATGGCCATTTTTTCAGGAGCAGTAATTATAATAATGTCTAAAGTGAAACAATAAAAATGTACAATTTCTTTAAATATCGTGCCTAGGGGATGTCATTAGTATGCCTGTAAAGTAGAACATCTTTCCTGTGTTTATTACTGTACCGCAGGAAAATGACATTTGTAAAGGAAAAAAAATGTAATTTAAAATTGCTCGCGGCTGTAATGGATTGCCGGTTCCTGACAATTTAGTGTAAAAATTTAGTGTAAAAATCAAAAGAAAAAAATGGTGTAGGTTCCCCCCACCAGTCCATACCAGGTAATTTGAGTCTGGTATGGATATTACGGGTAACTCTATGGCAAAATAGAAAAAATGGTGTGTGCCCCCCAAAATCCATACCAGACCCCTATCCGAGCACGCAACCTGGCGGGTCAGGAAAGGGGGATGACAAAGAGCGAGCGAAACCCCGCCTGAACCATACCAGGCCATATGCCCTCAACATGGGCAGGGTGCTTTGGGGTCCCCCCAAAACACCTTGTTCCCATGTTAATGGGGACAAGGGCCTCATTCCCACAACTCTTGCCTGGTGGTTGTGGGGGTCTGTGGGCGGGGGGCTTATCGGAATCTGGAAGCCGCCTTTAACAGCCCCCAGATCCTGCCCCCCATGTGAATGGGTATGGGGTACATTGTAGGGTACAAGGTCAGCACATGCTTCCAAACCATGTTTGCATGGTCTGAAAGGGACAATTCTGTCAAGGCTGACTTAGCCCTTCCTTCTCTGGGCTGGCTCCTCAGCTGTCGGCAGATGCAGATGGCTAGAAAGTAGAGATGTCTGTATATAGTGTCTATGAGATTTAGACTAGATTATTGGCACTAATGATGTTAAATGGAGCAGGATGCAATGGTGTCTATATACAGTGTCTATAAGGTTGGGCTATTGCCTGCTCACCACACTAGAACAAGATATGATGACGATACCTGTATCTCAGGAATGGGCTCAGGGGATGATGTCAGGCCTCCGCCGCACCAAGATCTGATCTCACCGCAAGATACAGTGGTGTGAAAAAGTGTTTGCCCCCTTCCTCATTTCCTGTTCCTTTGCATGTTTGTCACACTTAAGTGTTTCGGAACATCAAACCAATTTAAACAATAGTCAAGGACAACACAAGTAAACACAAAATGCAATTTGTAAATGAAGGTGTTTATTATTAAAGGTGAAAAAAAATCCAAACCATCGTGGCCCTGTGTGAAAAAGTGATTGCCCCCCTTGTTAAAACATACTATAACTGTGGTTGTCCACACCTGAGTTCAATTTCTCTAGCCACACCCAGGCCTGATTATTGCCACACCTGTTCACAATCAAGGCATCACTTAAATAGGAGCTGCTTGACACAGTAAGGTCCACCAGAAGATCCTTAAAAGCTACACATCATGCCGAGACCCAAAGAAATTCAGGAACAATTGAGAAAGAAAGTAATTGAGATCTATCAGTCTGGAAAGGGTTATAAAGCCATTTCCAAAGCTTTGGGAATCCAGCGAACCACAGTGAGAGCCATTATCCACAAATGGCGAAGACATGGAACAGTGGTGAACCTTCCCAGGAGTGGCCGGCCGCCCAAAATTACCCCAAGAGCGCAGCGATGACTCATCCAAGAGGTCACAAAAGACCCCACAACAACGTCCAAGGAACTGCAGGCCTCACTTGCCTCAGTTAAGGTCAGCGTTCATGCCTCCACCATCAGGAAAAGACTGGGCAAAAATGGCCTGCATGGCAGAGTTCCAAGGAGAAAACCACTGCTGAGCAAAAAGAACATCAAAGCTCGTCTCAATTTCTCCACAACACATCTTGATGATCCCCAAGACTTTTGGGACAACATTCTGTGGACCGATGAGACAAAAGTGGAACTCTTTGGAAGGTGTGTGTCCAAGTATATCTGGCGTAGAAGGAACACTGCATTTCATAAAAAGAACATTATACCAACAGTAAAATATGGTGGTGGTAGTGTGATGGTCTGGGGCTGTTTTGCTGCTTCAGGACCTGGAAGACTTGCCGTGATAAAAGGAACTATGAATTCTGCTGTCTACCAAGAGATCCTGAAGGAGAATGTCCGACCATCTGTTCGTGTACTCAAGCTGAAACGAACTTGGGTTCTGCAGCAGGACAATGATCCTAAACACACCAGCAAGTCCACCACCGAATGGCTGAAGAAAAACAAAATGAAGACTTTGGAGTGGCCTAGCCAAAGTCCTGACCTGAATCCTATTGAGATGTTGTGGTATGACCTTAAAAAGGCCGTTCATGCTCGAAAACCCTCTAATGTAACTGAATTAGGACAATTCTGCAAAGATGAGTGGGCCAAAATTCCTCCAGGACGCTGTAAAAGCCTCATTGCACGTTATCGCAAACGCTTGGTTGCAGTTGTTGCTGCTAAGGGTGGCCCAACCAGTTATTAGGTTTAGGGGGCAATCACTTTTTCACACAGGGCCATGATGGTTTGGATTTTTTTTCACCTTTAATAATAAACACCTTCATTTACAAATTGCATTTTGTGTTTACTTGTGTTGTCCTTGACTATTGTTTAAATTGGTTTGATGTTCCGAAACACTTAAGTGTGACAAACATGCAAAGGAACAGGAAATGAGGAAGGGGGCAAACACTTTTTCACACCACTGTAGATGGAACAGGAGTAATCATCAGGTTACCGCTGAACAGCCAAGGGATGCTGCCCACAGGTGTCCCTCCGAATAGCTGCTGGATGGGTCTGCTGGTGTAGGCTGCAGCTCACACAGTCATAGAATCCCTGCACACAGATTTGCACCGTGTCCCAAGAGAGCGTGCAAAGCTTCAGACCGTTCCTCTTATAGCCACTCCCAGCAGTCTGTACTTCCCCATCAGCCATCTGGTAAATGTAGTTACTGATGATTCAGCATGATAGCAAATCCCATCCATTGAGACTACATGTCCCAAGATGCTTTGCTCTGCCTTGTCTCAGTATCAAGGAGGTAACAGGTCAATGTCAAATTTAGCACTAGAGGGAACCGGCTTCCCTCCAACAAAGCCACACAGTGTCTCCTGATTGCAGGAATATATATGTATATATATATATATATATATATATATATATATATATATATATATATATATAGACATCCAGCATCTGGCTACACCCATAAGAAAACAGCAATGGAAGCAAAAGCTGCATGCAAGAAAGTACAGATGGAAGCAGAGGTGAAAGCAGAAGATTTGTGCAAAAGAGCAGCGATGGAAGGTTTGGAAAAACAAGGTGGTTTTAGATCATGCTGCTAGCAAAAATGAAATACATAGCAGTAGTAGACAATCAGTAGCAGTTTGCACCGTATTCCTCACACTTTCTCCCAGAACCTCAGCTCCCAGCCAAAGCAGCTGGATCCCTCAACCAAGGCCAGTACACCATGCCGATGACCTCTCAAGACAATCTGCCTATTCAGCCATCAGTAAGTATACCAAGCCTTTACACCACAGCAAACTGTAGACACCTGTATACAGATACAGGTATACAGTATACATATACCACGCTAGTCAGTTACTATATAAAACAATTCAGATGACTAAAATAAGACTAAAACTAAAATGGCCTTTTAGTCAAAAGACTATGACTAAAACTAAATCGAAACTTGATGTAAAAAATTAACACTGGTTCTAAATCACAACGGCTAAATCTGTGTCTGCAATGCATGTAAAAACCTTAATACCATAAATAACAACATGTTGTTCGATTTTTAATCCAGGAGTATATAATGAGTTTGGAAATTCTAGAGAAATGCTTAAATAATGCATTGCAATTTAATTAAACCCATTAAATTTTATTAGACTAAAATGATTTTAAATAAAACTAAAATACAACTAAAACTAAAACAATTCAGATGACTTAAGCCGCGTACACACGTGGCGGACTGTCTGGCCAACTTAGTCCGTCAGACAACCTGACGGACAGTCCGTCATACTTTCGAATGAACAAACTTGCCCACACACGGCACTTTTTGAGCGGACTAATACGGCGGACTAAGTCCGCCATACTATCCGCCCTACTTTTGAAATGAACGGACTCGCCCACACACGCGGAGGAAAGTCCGCTCATTTCGACGCGTCTCCAGGTAGGCGGGGCCCGCGACGGAGACGTCGCTGGCCCCGCCGCCTGGTATGGACTTAAAGGGGAACCCCAACGCCGAAAAAAATCGGCGTGGGGCCCCCCCCAAATCCACAACAGACCCTTGTCCGAGCACGCTACCTGGCCGGCCAGGAAAGGGGGGCGAGCGAGCGCCCCCCTCCTGAGCCGTACCAGGCCGCGTACCCTCAACATGGGGGGGTGCCTTGGGAAAGGGGGGGCCGCGCGGCCCCCCACCCCAAAGCACCTTGTCCCCATGTTGATGAGGACAAGCGCCTCTTCCCGACAACCCTGGCCGTTGGTTGTCGGGGTCTGCAGGCGGGGGGCTTATCGGAATCCCGGAGCCCCCTTTAATAAGGGGGCCCCCGGATACCGGCCCCCCACCCTATGTGAATGAGTATGGGGTACAATGTACCCCTACCCATTCACCTGTGAAAAAAAGTACAAAAAAAAAACACAACGCAGGGTTAAAATATTTTATTGCACAGCTCCGGGGGGTCTTCCGTCTTCGGGGGTCTTCTCGCCGGACTCCTTCCGCTATCTTCTTGTAGCTCTTTTGCTAGCGGAGGAGTACGGCTTTCTTCCGCGCCGCCGGCCTCTTCTCCCGACTTCGGGGGTCTTGTCCCCCTCTTCGGTTCTTCTGCCGGGCCACCACGCCTTCTTATAGCTCTTTTACAGGCGGTGGCCCGGTATTCTGTCGCCGCCGTCGCAGCCGCCTTCCGTTCTTCTTCTTCTTCTTCTTCTTCTTCTCCAGGAGATGTTGCCTCGACGATCTCTCCGGCCGGAATGCCAGAGCCGCGCTGCGCGGCCACTTATATAGTGACAATGGGGCGGTGTCACATGGCTTTATGTCACATGGGTTGGTGTCACATGGTGACCCCGCCCCCTTACGATGTCATAGTCCCCATGTGACATCAACCCATGTGACCAACCCATGTGACATAAAGCCATGTGACACCGCCCCATTGTCACTATATAAGTGGCCGCGCAGCGCGGCTCTGGCATTCCGGCCGGAGAGATCGTCGAGGCAACATCTCCTGGAGAAGAAGAAGAAGAAGAACGGAAGGCGGCGGCGGCAACAGCAGACCGGGCCACCGCCTGTAAAAGAGCTATAAGAAGGCGCGGTGGCCCGGCAGAAGAACCGAAGAGGGGGACAAGACCCCCGAAGTCGGGCGAAGAGGCCGGCGGCGCGGAAGAAAGCCGGACTCCTCCGCTAGCAAAAGAGCTACAAGAAGATAGCGGAGGAGTCCGGCGAGAAGACCCCCGAAGACGGAAGACCCCCGGAGCTGTGCAATAAAATATTTTAACCCTGTGTTGTGTTTTTTTTTTACTTTTTTTCACAGGTGAATGGGTAGGGGTACATTGTACCCCATACTCATTCACATAGGGTGGGGGGCCGGTATCCGGGGGCCCCCTTATTAAAGGGGGCTCCCGGATTCCGATAAGCCCCCCGCCCGCAGACCCTGACAACCAACGGCCAGGGTTGTCGGGAAGAGGCCCTTGTCCTCATCAACATGGGGACAAGGTGCTTTGGGGTGGGGTGCCGCTCGGCCCCCCCTTCCCCAAGGCACCCCCCATGTTGAGGGCACGCGGCCTGGTACGGCTCAGGAGGGGGGCGCTCGCTCGCCCCCCTTTCCTGGCCGGCCGGGTAGCGTGCTCGGACAAGGGTCTGTTGTGGACTTGGGGGGGACCCCCACGCCGATTTTTTTCGGCGTTGGGGTTGCCCTTTAAGTCCATACCAGGCGGCGGGGCCAGCGACGTCTCCGTCGCGGGCCCCGCCTACCTGGAGACGCGCTCGAAATGAGCAGACTTTTCTCCGGGCGGGAAAAGTCCGCTCATTTCAAAAGTAGGGCGGACTGGCACACACACGGGCGGATTGTCCGCCGAAATGCGAGTCCAGCGGACAGTATTTCCAACATTCCGAAATACTTAGTCCTCCAGACTGTCCGCTGAAAAAGTCCGCTGAAGCCCACATACGAGCGGACTGTCCGCTGAAATGTGTTTCAGCGGACTAAGTTGGACAGACAGTCCGCCCGTGTGTACGCGGCTTAAAACTAAAATGGGATTTTAGTCAAAGGATTACTAAAACTAAATCAAAATTTTAAAGTCAAAAATCGCACTGCAATCAACTCTGAGACAGCGTCAGGTATGAATGCCTGCAAAGTTTTCCTCTGAAGAAACACTCATAAACTGTCTTTTGTGCCATACTATAGACACCGGTAATGACGTTTTACAGTATGTTTTCATTATTCTTCCATGTTCTCCCCTTTTTCTCCTCTTTTCACTCAATTCCAAGAGGATTCTCTTTGTGGTTTTCGCCACCCTTCTTCTTCATGCTTTAACCTTCAAATATCACATGTACATGATATTGATATTAGCAGGGCCCTCCTGTACCTTTTGTATTGTACTGTAATTGTATTGCCCCCCCCCACCCCCTCATACATTGTAAATCGCTGAGTAAACTGTTGGCGCTATATAAATCGTGTATAATAACAATAATAATAATAATAATACTGCATTCTGCTGGAGCTAGACACACAATGATTTTTTGACCGATTTGATGTTCATCTCTTATGATCTGTACAGTTCTGGATTCAAGTTTTCTATGATCTGCACAGTTTCATTTGGGTTGAGTCATTGTCTGCCAATCTACTGAGACTGTAAGCTTAGCAGTGCACTTCAGCCCCGGAAGATTTTACTCCCTTAAAGCGGTGTTTCAGCTGTAAAACATTTTTTTTTTAAAGTCAGCAGCTAAAAAAAAAGTAGCTGCTGACTTTTAATAAGGAGACTTACCTTTCCAGGGCGCCGAGGCCGACATGTCCCTCAGCTCTCGGATCCCAGCGCCGCCATTCATAAGGGAAACAGGCAGTGGAGCCTTGCGGTTTCACTGCTCGTTTCCTACTGCGCATGCACGAGTCGCTCGGCGCTTTGTGAATGGGACGTGCTGTGTTAGAGAACACACAGTTCCCAGAACACAGCGCGCCCCATTACCCAGAAGACCGAAGATCACTGGGGAGCAGGAAGAAGGCAGATTTTTGAAGAAAATTATTTTTTTTCAAATGTTTTTTTTATACATTTTTTTAATAATATTAATGCTCTTTTTTTTTCAGGGTGGCCCTCCACTTTAATGACCAGACCATTTTTTGCGATATGGCACTGCGTTACTTTAACTGACAATTGCGTGGTCATGCGACACTGTACCCAAACAAAATCAATGACGTTTTTTTTCCCCACAAATAGAGCTTTCTTTTGGTGGTGTTTGATCACCTCTGCAGTTTTGAATTTTTGAATTTTTGAAAAAAAATTGCGATATTTTTTACATTCTGCTACAAAACATATCCAATAAAAACGTGTAAAAAAATCTAATTTCTTCATCAATTTAGGCCAATATGTATTCCCATAGGGATGCATGTATGTCCGTATTTCATCCGCAAACGGATGGATGAAATACGGACATACTGTCCGCATGTGTGAAAGGGGCCTTACTGGAGAAAGAGAGACACCTGTTTTCCTAATTAGCAGGAATCACAGATCTCTCTCTTCCTCTGTCACAGAATGAACACCGTTCTGTCTCTCCTATGAACGATCACGGCCGCCGTACCTGCTGATTGGGCTCTCATCATAGTGTCCAATCATAATGGGAGTGGGTCTCCTGCAGCCCAGAAAGTGCATCTTTGCAGACCCAGGAAGAGGAGACAATGTACAGGTATGTTGTTTCGCGCAGCCAGGCTGCCCTGCCACAGTATATGTATGGTGGGTGATCCAGAAGTAGTTAAGCTATCTCACCACAAGTGGATCAGTTATAAAGATCACACTTTTAATACTTATGCCCCATACACATGGTCAGATTTTCCTACGGAAAATGTTCAATGGGAGCTTCTCATTGGAAATTCCAACCATGTGTAGGCTCCATTGGACATTTTCCATTGGAATATCCATCACACAAAATTTGAGATCTGGATCTCAAATTTTCCGACAACAAAATCCGTTGTTGGAAATTCCGATCGTGTGTACACAATTCCGATGAACAAAGTTCTATGCATGCTTGGAATCAAGCAGATTGATTGAACTTCATTTTTCATCACCGCGTTCTTGATGTTTGCAATTTCTGACCAACTTTGTGTGACCGTGTGTATGCAAGACAAGTTTGAGCCAACATCCTTTGGAAAAAATCCATGGATTTTGTTTTTGGAATGTCCAATCAATGTCCCTCTTTGCTCACCTTGTCCAGCATTGGGTTCAGGTCCCTTTAATTTTCCTACAATACCGTTGACTCCCAAAATCCTCTGGGCTCCAACAATTCCCCGAATTCTTGGACATACCCATGGGATATAAAGTGTACTGTTTTCCTGAGAACACACAGTAGCTCTCCCGGTTGCTATTCGTAATCACTGTTTCTCTTACAAGTATAAGTTTGTTAAGTCAGCCACCTCCCTAGACATATGGGCATCAACATACCAAAGTCATATGAGGAAATGGAGGCACCCTGTCTGGTAATTGGCCTCCACCTTATTCACCAACCCTCTTTAGATAATGCATAATATTTGGCTTTAGCATATTATTGAAGACAAAAAAGGCTATTTTTTTTAGGAAACAGAATGCAATCTTATCCTAAATGGTATACAAACTTACTTTAGGCTAGCTACATTTATAATCACAGGAAGAAAAGATTAATCGGCGCCACAGAGACCAATGGACAATTGTGGATTCCAATTCAGAGTGCTGCTACTAAATCCTAGTGGATCATTAGTGAATAATCAAAATAAACAAACATGCAGCGTAAATATATAGAAAATCCACAATCACATGAACAATTCTCAAATTCTAAACATTGTGGACTCCTTACAATTTTTTATATATTAACACCTCCCTGCCAATACTGTACCACTATTTCATGTGTTTAAACAACCTATAATGTGCATAAAGTGCAAATCTTAATCCAATAAAGTGCAAGTGCAAATCCAATGTATGTGTAAATATATATACAGCATGTGTCACTGCAATTTTCAGTGAAATTAAATCAAATGTTTCTTTGCATCAACATTTTTTAATATGGTGACATCTAATTACCATAAAAAAACTATTAATATGTGGTGATAGCAAAACATACAAAAAAAATCCTAAAAAGGTGCATGTGCAAACATATTCTCAAACTGAAAAAATATATATTTCATAGATATGTGAAAAGTATCCAATGTTTCAATCAGAAAAAGATTTAAAATGTATTTATATCCCCCAAGTGCATGTGTGCAAAAAAAAACAAAACTCCCGATTTCAATCCCCAAACAATCAAAAACGTGATCCAATAATTTGTGTGTTCAAATATCTGTTGTGCTCCTTCATCAAGAAAGTCCTAAAGGTGACTCACCAGAGGCTGTGGCTGGTCAGATTATAAACCAGCAATTGCACGGTGTTATATCCTTGGGAAGATCCACTCTGCTGATTCAAACGTGTCCATCCGTCAGTCTCTCTCCCGCATAGGAACAACAGATGATTAGGAGGAAGAAAGAAAGGAAATCTCCATAGCATAATCTCACTTTAAAATTAGTTTATTTATTGAAACTCGCTTACCACTTCAGCCCCGGGGAATTTTACCCCCTTCCTTACCAGAGCACTTTTTGCGATTTGGAATTTTGGACTGCGTCGTTTTAACTGATAATTGCTCATTTATACGATGTTGAACCCAAACAAAATTGATGTCCTTTTTTTCCCACAAATAGAGCTTTATTTTGTTTGTATTTGATCACCTCTGCGGTTTTTATTTTTTGCGCTATAAACAAAAAAAGAGCGACAATTTTGAAAAAAAAACACAATATTTTTCACTTTTTGCTATAATAAATATCCAATAAAAAAAAAAAAAAAATGTCCTCAGTTTAGGCCCATACGTATTCTTCTACTTATTTTTGGTAAAAAAAATCGCAATTAGCTATTATCGATTGGTTTGCGCAAAAGTTATAGCATATACAAAATAGGGGATAGATTTATGGCTTTTTTTTTTATAGTAATTGCAGATCTGCATTTTTTTTTTCGTGACTGCGACATTATGGCGGACACATCGGACACTTTTGACCAATTTTTGGGACCATTCACATTTACACAGCGATCGTGCTATAAAATTGCACTGATTACTGTGTAAATGTGACTGGCAGGGAAGGGGTTAACACCAGGGGCGCTGCAGGGGTTAATATGTTCCCTATGGGAGTGATTCTAACTGTGGGGGGAGGGGACTCACAAGGGGAGAAGACCGATCTGTGTTCCTCTGTACTGGGAACACACCATTGGTCTCCTCTCCACTGACAGGATGTGGATCTGTGTCTTTACATACACAGATCCACGGTCCTGCTGTGTTCGCGGACATCGCGGCTGCTGGGCACACGCACCGGGTCCCGAGCGATGCCGCGGGTGCGCGCGCGCGCTCCCTGGGCGGCTGTGAATCAGAGGACATCATATGATGCCCACCCAGGATGGGAGATCCCATCTGTGGGCGTCATATGACTATAGGCCGGGGCTGAAGTGGTTAAAATACACTAAAAAATGTTATGTGTCAATCGGACTCTAGGGAACAATCGCTTGTTTTTATAATAAATTTCTCCGCTCCTGACCAGGATTTTCTATAGATTTGCTCTGCATGCCAGCTATGTTTATAGTAATTTTACTATGTGTTCTCACATATCATATTAATCTCATATAAATATATTATTGACATACATTCTCTACAAATATTAGAGAAATTTGACATCAAAGGTAACACTGTTGTACTGTTTATTACTAGTGATTTTTTTTTATACTCTGTTCTCCATGCATTCATACAGTAAACTGCAAGAAGAATGTTACTGTTTGATCATTTGTCTGATACCTCTACATAATACTGTAAAAAAAAAGCACATACCAAAGATTGATCCACTCACCAGTCTGTTTTTAGGGCTTTGCAGCCCACATTTATATGTATGCAGGGGGTATATGCAGAAAAATAGAAAAACAGCTCTCAACTGGTTTGCTCATAGATAAACTCACTTTCTCTCTGCCACTCTATATTCGTCACAAAAAGGAACACCTCTCTAAAAATCAGGACTTTCAATTTGGTCAGGAATGATGACCAGGCTGCTCACCCCCACCTCCCCAGGACAAGCTCCAGTGACCAAACATACAGAATTCACATACACAAAGTTTTTCTGTAGCTGGATCTATTCCAGCCCAAACCCCTGGCCTGATAGGCCTATTTGCAGTATAGGTCTGAAAATCTCTACAATAATGGAACAAATAGCTAAGATTATGCTCGTTTGGCTGTACTTCTGTGGATCACAGGAGTGCAATTCGTTTTACACTTCTGTGACCCATTATGAGCAGAGAGCGGGTTGAAGTTCGCTCTCCGCTGACATCACAGAAATCAGTCCAGGCACCGCGTCATGCCGACAATGGAAGTTTGGATCCGCCATGTGCCTGGACTGACATTCGGCTCAGCTTCTCAGCAAGCCCCTGAGAGCCTGAGCTGCCCCCCCCCACAGCCCATCACTCCAATGAGCAAGGTTGGAAAAATACAGAGAGCTGACATTCTACAACTCTGCTCACGAAGCTCTAAAAACCGAGCGATCGGCGATGCAAGGGACAGATGCAGCATCGGACCCTTACTTCTCTTTTAAAAATCTGCCACATTTTGCAATTAATTCACTGAGAGATATTTCTAGTTCATTCATGGAGTTTTATCATTTCGAAGGGGACATAATGTGAAAAAGTATTCCTTGATGTAATGATTTTCTTAATGTTTCAATAAATATTAATTCTGCGTTTTCGTAATACGTGCATATTTAAAATTTATGTCTACAGATCTGAGTCCTGGGTATGAAAATATTTTTGTAATTAATGCAAATCTGTAATGAATGTATTAAGAGTTCCCTGCAGACCAGAATCTCATGGGAAGTTTAAGATTTTGGGTCTTTGTGTTATTTTCTTTTGCTCCCTTGTGGCGTACCACTTTGATGTATTACAAACTCTAAATTGCATCTGTACTTTCAGTTCCTTGCTTGTTGAGTTCAACAGAGCTGTCAAAATAGACTGAAACTTAGGTGTGTTGTTTATAAAATTACCTGTAAAGAAGAAACTGAAATCAACACAGCACAAGTTCAGTGAAGAGAGAACCAGGGGTCATATACCAAGGCATAGGAAAACTTTTCCTGTCCTGTGCTATTGTCCTTACCAATATACAGAATGCTCAATTTGTAATAAGGCCTCGTGCACACAGGGCGTTAAAAAAAAAAAAGCTTCAACTCCAGTACTGCCACCAGGAAAAAGTGGCATAAAAATGCATTTTTAGCCACGTTTTGCATTAGTGTTGATGAACGTTTAGCCGCATTTTTTTTTACTCCCAAATTTCCCACAATGCCTAAATAAATATTCTAATAAGCATTTCTCAGTGCCATTTTGGTTGGTGAGAGAGGAGTCAGAGCATTTGTGATTTTTTGATTGCTGTTATGAATCCTCTCTTCTGAAAATCGATGAAGCCATCCTGCTGATTGCCTTATGGAGGCTGCGGAGAAAGAGACAGCTGAAGGAGGAGAGACGCAGCCTTTGTCGCCGTTTCTGGACGCATCCATTTATATCCCAGCGTCCCTCTTTGGGGTACTTTTCCAATTTGTATGCCCAACTATGCATGCATTTAGAACAATATCTAAACTTCACCCAGATGTCCCTTCCTGCGTTTGATGACCTGCTGAAGAGGCTTAGAGCAAGGCTGGCAAGAATGGACACTCATATGCAAAGCAGTATGTCACCAGAGGAATGGCTGTTTGTGACACTCAGGTATGTTAAATTTTTGTTATCCTGAAAAATGTACAGATATATAATTTTTGTTTTCATTTATTTATTTTTGTTTATTTTCAACCTTTTTTTGTTTTAATTTATACAATATTTGAAATGTTGATAATTGTAATTTTAATCTGAAGAATTTTTTTTGATATTTTTATTTTATTATTTTTGTTTTAGGTTTCTTGCTACAGGACAAACCTTTATGTCCTTACATCACTATTTTGTACTTTTGCAAGCCTCCTTCACGAACTGATGAAGGATGCTTAGCCATGCCTTCAAAACGCATTCTGATTAGCCAGACACAGTGGTAGATGTCTCCCCACTCTGACAGCTCCGGAACACTCCTACACAGAGTTACACAGCCAGTGTCCTCCCTAGGTCCCTCGAGGCTTCAGCTTCCTGCTGACACATGGCGCTCGTGGACTATTCAACAGGGACACCTCGGCGGCTCTTCTGTAATGCTGGATCTGAAAAGCACCTATCCTCACTAGCACTATGTAAGTGCACCTTATACTGTTGAAAAAGGGGGAATTTTAAGCAAATAAAATAATGCTGCACTAGTATTTGCCTGGTGCTTCTCTTCCTTTCTTGACTTCCTTTTGCCATAGTGATTGGGTCTCCCAGCCTGCGCCTAAAGCAGCCTTGCTCCTTTGCAGCATTTGCTTCAGAGACTCAGAGTTGACAGGGGCGCACCCCCTAGAACTCTATGTTCAACTCTTTTATTTCAGGACTTTGATCAATCGATTTTTTACAAAATCTTTTGTTTTTAATTTTGATTCAATTTTTGCCTGCCTAATATATTTTTATTGTTGCTATTGATGAACCAGCATACTTATGCATGTCCTCCCACTATTTTTCTTAATCAGGCGTTTCAGCGCTGAGTGTTACACCAGTGCTTTATGTGTGTGTGTGTTTTTTCAAACATATCATGCATTCGGTAAAATGGATTTACTTTCCTTTTTCTGTGAATTGCTTAAATGCTCACAGTTCAGTGTCAGCGCTAAACTGAGGTCCATTCACATCTTTGAGAGGATAGAATCTTAGCAAGCATTGGCTTAACTGTAGTAGCATGTCACTGGGAGTGAGTGGCATGAAAGCTAGACTGGAGAGCGGGATACAGGCTCTGTGGCATCCCTTCACAGTGCTTCACCATATAAGGAAGACTGTGTGCAGTTAGTCAAGTGTAAGACTGCTGTGAAGTAGAGGAGACACAAAGAATTAATTGTGCCATGACGTGCTCACTTCTAAATTGGAGTGTCTTCTTAATGCAGATTTCTCATGACTGCGGCCTTCGCCTAGTTAGCTGGGGATTAGTGTGCAAGGTTTCCACAGTTCCCCTCTAGGCTGGGTTCACACTTATGTGATGCCAGACAATGCATGTGATTCGCACTGCATTCCTGTACACATCACATGCGATATTTGTGCAATGTGAATTCAGCCATACAGTTTTTATCGCTGAAATCGCATAGCATTCCTACGAAAATGGTGCAGGACCCTTTTTTTGGTCCGTACTGGAATCGGATCGCAAAGGGTGTTCAGACCTACGCAATCAGATTCCACAGTTCACACTGGGTTCTGCAAACTGATTTGGGGGTGTCATTAACTTTTTTATTGACACCTACAGTGGTTTGCAGATTTCAGTGGGAACTGCCTGTGATTCAGTTGCGATGCGGGAACCCACACAGGAATCACCGCATCGCACCAATGTGAACCAAGCCTTAGGGCGCCTTATACCACATCCACAAACAGAAACCTCCAGCCTGGTAGCAGTTTGTTTTATCCTCTCTTCTTGCAGAAGCTGCTCCTGGCCACAATAAAGGGACTGAAAGATATGCAAGAAGTAAACTTTGGGAACTGGGATTAATCAAAAGTCTATTTAACCACTTCAGCCACGGAAGAATTTGCCCCCTTAATGACCAGAGCATTTTTTGCGATACGGCACTGTGTCACTTTAACTGACAATTGCGCGGTCCTGCAACGTTGTACCCAAACAAAATTGGTGTCCTCTTTTTCCCACAAATAGAGCTTTCTTTTGGTGGTATTTGATCACCTCTAAACCAAACAAACCCGACAATTTTGTAAAAAAAAAGCTATATTGTTTTAGTTTTTGCTATAATAAATACCCCCAAAAATATATATAAAAAAACGAATTTCTTCCTCAGTTTAGACCCATATATATATATATATATATATATATATATATATATATATATATATATATATATTCTACTGTATATTTTTGGTAAAGAAAATTAGCAACAAGCGTATATTGATTGGTTTGCGCAAAAGTTATAGCCTCTACAAAATAGGGGATAGATTTATGGCAAATTATAATATTTTTTTTTTTACTGCTAATGGTGATGATCTGCGATTTTTTATCAGGACTGCAACATTGCAGCGGACTGATCGGACACTTTTGACACTATTTTGGGACCATTGGCATTAATACAGCGAAGGGATTAAACACTAGGGGGCGATCAAGGGGTTAACTGTGTTCCCTCAGTATATTCCAACTGTAGGGGGGATTGGCTACCTAGGACATGACAGAGATCACTGCTCCAGATGACAGGAAGCAGTAGGTCCCTGTCATGTCACTAGGAAGAACAGGGAAATGCCATGTTTACATTTCCCCATTCTGTCTCTCCTTGCTGCTATCGCAGGCCACCAGCAGATACTGAGTCCGCAGGACCTGCGGGCATGCTCCCACACCGCCGTTGGCGTGCTCGCGCCAGCTAGGCGGCTTACACGGAGGGACGTACAGTTACGCCCTTTTGCCCACCTGTGCCATTGCGCTGATGTTTGTCAGCGTGTGGTGGCCAGGAAGGGGTTAAAAAAGCACAAGTATAGTTGTAACACAGCCATACCACTCATGCACAGATTGTGCCTGATTTGCTTTTTCCCCTACCCCTTAAGGTGTTGAATGACAGCTCTAAAACAAAATGTGAATGTATGTTCAGTGATCATCCTCCTCCCTCCATTCTAACACATGCCATCAAAGTCTCAGGCACCTAGAAAGGGCATCAGAGCCTAGGAAACATGGTGTGGGGTGTTAGCAAAAGGGGAGAAGTGGGTGAGGGGGCTACTTTCAGTGCCTGTGGAAGTGATCATTGTAAAGTTACCTAAATCACTTCCACTGGAAAGCCGACAGTTGGTTGTAGAAGTATAAATAGACTCTATAGTAGCAGCCGGGAGTCTGTTTACAGGGCTGTACTGCTGCAATAAGCCTTATGTTGACAGCAGCAAAATCAATAAATAACGTGCTTGGAGGGTGTCCTAAAGCTGTAAGTGGTATCACGGAACAGTATGATTTTTTTACAGACAGCCTCAGGGACACTGTACACTGGCAGCGCATGTTTAGTTCTGGAATATATTTTTTGTCATTTACAATTATATTGTCTTACTTAGAGCAGCAGCCTTTTTATGTAGCTTTAGCAGCAACATATGCTTTTTCATCAAACGTTAATAAACCCACTTTGACTGGAAGATAGAAATTGGGCAGTAGACCACTGCGGCTGGCTAGGTTCTCACTAATGCAAAACTGTCCTGTTGCTGTCAATTTCTATCAAGCTCTCATTAAAAATTAAGAGACTGCAGATGATACAAAAATGTAAAATGTGCCAGCAGCAGGTCATTTTTAATATGGGAGCAATGGCTTAAATGTAAATGCAAAATGAGTTTGTGCAACAAAAAGGAAAGCTGTAAAGCAAGCCTAAACCTTCTGTGTATCACTAGCAGAAAAATAATACAGACTATAATAAAAGTTGTGCTGTGCTTATAAAGAATAAACACCAAAATAATGAAATGTTCAATCTTCACCATTAATCGAGTAGTGCTCAAACTACATTTGAACAACCTTCTTAAAATCTATATATCGTGTCAAAAATATGTGCCAAAAAACATTAAAAGTTATGCAGTGCTAAGAGATGCCTCTGAAGAAGTCCCCAATCAGGGATGTAGCACACGATGGCACACTTGACACGTCTTAGCTCGGATGAGCAAGCAGCAATATGCAGTGTTTGTGAATGTTATTCTTGATCTCCATAACAGAGGATTTAACCACTTGACCACCAAAAGGTTTTACCCCCTTCATTGCCAGTTTTTTTTTTCTCTTCAGCTATTTTTTACTATTTACAGTATCTCACAAAAGTGAGTACACCCCTCACACATTTTGGTAAATATTTTATTCTATCTTTTCATGTGACAACACTGAAGAAATTACACTTTGCTACAATGTAAAGTAGTGAGTGTACAGCTTGTATAACAGTGTAAATTTGCTGTCCCCTCAAAATAACTCAACACACAGCCATTAATGTATAAACCGCTGGCAACAAATGTACATGTAAGAGTACACCCCTAAGTGAAAATATCCAAATTGGGCCCAAAGTGTCAATATTTTGTGTGGCCACCATTATTTTCCAGCACTGCCTTAACCCTCTTGGGAATGGAGTTCACCAGATTTTCATAGGTTGCCACTGAAGTCCTGATCGACATAATGAAGCTGGGGATGTTAGAGACCTTGCGCTCTTCCACCTTCCGTTTGAGGATGCCCCACAGATGTTCAATAGGGTTTAGGTGTGGAGACATGCTTGGCCAGTCCATTACCTTTAGCCACAGCTTCTTTAGCAAGGCAGTGGTCCTCTTGGAGGTGTGTTTGGGGCCATTATCATGTTGGACTACTGCCCTGCGGCCCAGTCTCCGAAGGAAGGGGATCATGCTCTGCTTCAGTATGTCACAGTACATGTTGGCATTCAGGGTTCCCTCAATGAACTTTAGCTCCCCGGTGCCGGCAGCACTCATGCAGCCCCAGACCATGACACTCCCACCATAATGCTTGACTGTAAACAAGACACACTTGTCTTTGTACTCCTCACCTGGTTTCAGCCACACACGCTTGACCCCATCTGAACCAAATAATTTTATCTTGGTCTCATCAGACCACAGGACATGGTTACAGTAATCCATGTTCTTAGTATGCCTGTCTTCAGCAAACTGTTTTGCGGGCTTTCTTGTGCATCATCTTTAGAAGAGACTTCCTTCTGGGATGGCAGCAATGCAGACCAATTTGATGCAGTGAGCAGCGTATGGTCTGAGCACTGACAGGCTGACCCCCCACCCCTTCAACCTCTGCAGCAATGTTGGCTGAATATGTCTCTTTCCCAAAGACAACCTCTGGATATGGCGCTGAGCAAGTGCACTCAACTTCTTTGGTGGAATCTGTCCTGTTAAACTGCTGTATGGTCTTGGCCACCGTGCTGCAGCTCAGTTTCAGGGTCTTGTCAATCTTCTTATAGCCTAGACCATCTTTATATAGAGCAGTTAGAACAACATCACCTCAAAAAATTATAAACACGCATGTTGTTGGTTCTGTGGGACGCAGTTGTGACGGACTTACTCTTGCGGGTTGGGGGCATTTAAGGCTCTCGTTTGAGAGCAAGTGTTAGAGCGGCACCAACCAGGACTAGATGTTGTATTCCACATAATAAGGTAGTAATTATAGAGACATGGGTTGTCCCCATTTTTCTTTCTCTTTATTATCTAGCCCCTATTTTTCTTTTGGGTTGCATGAGAGGTGAAGCTTGATGGCTGTTGCGGTGTCAGATTGGCCTCACCTCTCTCACTACTGACACTTGGCAATAATGATTTATTGGAAATTTTTACCTCAATCAATTTTATGAGTGTACAAAGGTATTGATTCTTATCTATATTGTCTCTCTTTTTATATTGGTAGATACCCCCGGGTGACCTGTCAGCTTAGGCCAGTGGGCCTTGGAGGTCTCTACGACGCTGCCTATTCTGGTTGGCAATTAATTTCAAGGCCCTTATAGGGTATGTTAATAACATTGCCCTTATAGGGTATGTTAATAACATTCTCAGCTAGTATATAAACTCCCTAGATTATTGTCTATCTTGTCCCATGGACTACACTGGTGTCTGTCGTGGTTATCTGGGTGCTTTTATTAACTTTAAATATACCAATTTTATTTTATTTTTTGTCTTCTGTTCTTTTCAAGCACCTCAATATTTCTTTCATCCATGGGCAATTTAATAGTCTTCGAGATTTATTATTCAACTGATTTAAGTATCATTATCTCATTCGTATCCGGCTTTTATCTCTTCGTTCTTTGCCCCCCGTGTCCGCCCCCAGGAGTCACGAAGGTTCTATATAAATACTCCAAGTTCAATGTCCTATCAATTGTCTTTGTCACTATAGAATGAATTTTTGATAAAACGGTTTTAAAGATTATGTCTTTTTATAGATGCAATGGGTGACGCCTCTTGAGGAAGCGGCATACAGCCACAAAGCCAGTCGAGGAATAAGTCCAACCACACACCAGCGTGTTCCCACATACCTGTGGGGTCTCCTGTAAATCTGTAAACCCTAGTATTTTATACTGAATATCTATTTAACAATTACTGTTTTGCTTTTGATGTATATTTTGTATTGTCCTAAATATGTGTTAAATAAATGTGATAGCATTTTTTATTATTTGTGATTATTATATCTGGATACTGCAATAGTCCCCATCAACATTTATGCTCAAGGGTACTATTTGGAGTAGCCCTTACATGAGCTTCCCTACATTCTTTATATAGAGCAGCAATTCTTTTTTACAGATCCTCAGATAGGTTTTTGCCATGAGGTGCCATGTTGAACTTCCAGTAACCAGTATGAGAGAGTGAGAGCAATAAAACCTAATTTTAAACACCTGCTCCCCATTCACACCTGAGACCCTGTAACACTAACGAGTAACATGACACAGAGGAGGGAAAATGACTAATTGGGCCCAATTTGGACATTTACACTTAGGGGTATACTCACTTTTGTTGCCAGCAGTTTAGATATTAATGACTATGTGTTGAGTTATTTTGAGGGGGCAGCAAATTTACATTGTTATACAAGCTGTACACTCACTGCTTTACATTGTAGCAAAGTGTCATATCTTCAGTGTTGTTACATGAAAAGATATAATAAAATATTTACAAAAATGTGAGGAGTGTACTCACTTTTGTGAGATACTGTATGTAAACAAAAGCTGAAAAAAATTTGGTTCCTACTTTCCAAAAAGTAGAAAACATGCTTCTCAGCAAATACCTTGGGGTGTCTACTTTCCAAAAAGGGGTAATTTGGGGCTTGTTTATACAGTCCTGGCATTTTAGGGCCTCCAAAAATGTGATAGGTAGTCAGTAAACCCAATGCATGCAGTATAGTAATTAACACCCCTTGAAAGCCTGAAGGTGGTCATTCAATTTTGGAAACCTGTACGTGGCTAGGCTGCCAAGACGCCTCCCACCTGTGGTATTCCCATACTCGGGTGAAGTAGCAGAATGTGTTTTGGGATGTAATTCCATATATACGCATGGCATGTGTAAGAAATATCTGATTAAAATTACAAATTTGTATAAAAAAAAAAAAAGAATTTTTTTTTTTAAATAATTTTATGAAAAGACTGGCAAAAAATAAAATCTTCCATAGATTCAATATGCCTCTCAGTAAACACCTTGGGATAAAAACAGAAAAAATAATCTGTGTGTCAGTACTGCTGACATTGATGTATATGTATTCTGAGAGCAGCACCCTTTTATTTTTACTTTTATATTTTAAAAAACATTTTTTACTTTTTTGTGACTTAGCTGTTCAGAACAATAACCTTTACAGCCTTTGATTTTAGGGTCTCTCAAAATGTGATAGACAGTTTCTAACTTCTATCTAACTTCTATCTTTAGTGACCATGCTGTACCCTAAACTGTGCCGTGCTGTACCCTAGACTAATAGTCCACTACAGTGTGGTAGTGATGAAGGCAGTCCTTGATGCAGTGCTCAGTTTGGCCAAGACAGGGGGGGACAGAAAAAACGATTCACGACATGACATCTTTTAGTGGTGACTTTTGTGTTGAGGTAGGTGGGAGGAAATCTGGAAAATGTCTCTCATGCAGCTGGCTAAGTGCATCTGGATTTGGGCTTTGGGGCACAGGGCCTTCTGGATGCAAAAGGGCTGAGATGATCGCTTCTTGAAACTTTAGGAAGGATCCAGTTTTCAAAGGCACATTTTATTGAGCCAATTGAAATATATAGACACTTTTGTGTACCAGTGTCTAGCTCTGCAAGAGGCTAAATACAGCTTCATCATTTGGTCGTTGAAGTCTACACCTCTTATATTTAAATTATAGTCATGGACAAAGAGAGGCTTTTCAACAACACCAGACATAGTGTGAATTTGGACCATTGTATCTGGTTGAATGGAAGAAAGAATGAAAACATCCATTTTATTGCTAGTAGCTCTTCATTTTGCAAGCAGGCTTTCTCTCCCTTTTTAAGTGGGGTGTTAAGGAGCCATTAAGGGAAGCAACTGCGATTAGATTGCTAGCTAGGTTCACATTCATATTCTGACAGTGAGGCTTCTCCTTCACTCTCATCTGTTATGCTCAAAATCCTGTAGGCCTCCTCACTAGTGTACCCTTCTTTGGATATTTTGGGCGATACATTTATAGGTACCTAGTGGCAACTATAGAAGAAAGAGCTCCTGACTAGCAATCAGGAATTGCTTGCTTGCTAGAAATAAAATTAACTGCTAGTTTTAGCAGAGATCAGGCCTGATCTTTCTGACTCTGTCATTGCTACTGGCAATAATACAGCGGCCATCTATCATACTGTACACTGACACTGTACTAATGGCACTGGCTGGGTGACAGGGCAATCAAAGGGTTAACTGTGGAGGGCAATCAAGGGGTTGAATATGTCTAACAAGTGTATGCAGGTATATATGTGCTGCTTTTACTCACACAGATCTGAATTTCTTCTCTCCCTAGATGAAAAGGGCTCAGCGAGAAAGAAACTGGACAGATCCTGTGTGTTCTATTTACACACACTGATCTGTGCTGTGATTGGCCACAGCCGATGAGCTAGTATACAGTGGTGTGAAAAAGTGTTTGCCCCCTTCCTCATTTCCTGTTCCTTTGCATGTTTGTCACACTTAAGTGTTTCGGAACATCAAACCAATTTAAACAATAGTCAAGGACAACACAAGTAAACACAAAATGCAATTTGTAAATGAAGGTGTTTATTATTAAAGGTGAAAAAAAATCCAAATCATCATGGCCCTGTGTGAAAAAGTGATTGCCCCCTAAACCTAATAACTGGTTGGGCCACCCTTAGCAGCAACAACTGCAACCAAGCGTTTGCGATAACGTGCAATGAGGCTTTTACAGCGTCCTGGAGGAATTTTGGCCCACTCATCTTTGCAGAATTGTCCTAATTCAGTTACATTAGAGGGTTTTTGAGCATGAACGGCCTTTTTAAGGTCATACCACAACATCTCAATAGGATTCAGGTCAGGACTTTGGCTAGGCCACTCCAAAGTCTTAATTTTGTTTTTCTTCAGCCATTCGGTGGTGGACTTGCTGGTGTGTTTAGGATCATTGTCCTGCTGCAGAACCCAAGTTCGTTTCAGCTTAAGTACACAAACAGATGGTCGGACATTCTCCTTCAGGATCTCTTGGTAGACAGCAGAATTCATAGTTCCTTTTATCACGGCAAGTCTTCCAGGTCCTGAAGCAGCAAAACAGCCCCAGACCATCACACTACCACCACCATATTTTACTGTTGGTATAATGTTCTTTTTATGAAATGCAGTGTTCCTTCTACGCCAGATATACTTGGACACACACCTTCCAAAGAGTTCCACTTTTGTCTCATCGGTCCACAGAATGTTGTCCCAAAAGTCTTGGGGATCATCAAGATGTGTTGTGGAGAAATTGAGACGAGCTTTGATGTTCTTTTTGCTCAGCAGTGGTTTTCTCCTTGGAACTCTGCCATGCAGGCCATTTTTGCCCAGTCTTTTCCTGATGGTGGAGGCATGAACGCTGACCTTAACTGAGGCAAGTGAGGCCTGCAGTTCCTTGGACGTTGTTGTGGGGTCTTTTGTGACCTCTTGGATGAGTCGTCGCTGCGCTCTTGGGGTAATTTTGGGCGGCCGGCCACTCCTGGGAAGGTTCACCACTGTTCCATGTCTTCGCCATTTGTGGATAATGGCTCTCACTGTGGTTCGCTGGATTCCCAAAGCTTTGGAAATGGCTTTATAACCCTTTCCAGACTGATAGATCTCAATTACTTTCTTTCTCAATTGTTCCTGAATTTCTTTGGGTCTCGGCATGATGTGTAGCTTTTAAGGATCTTCTGGTGGACCTTACTGTGTCAAGCAGCTCCTATTTAAGTGATGCCTTGATTGTGAACAGGTGTGGCAATAATCAGGCCTGGGTGTGGCTAGAGAAATTGAACTCAGGTGTGGACAACCACAGTTATAGTATGTTTTAACAAGGGGGGGCAATCACTTTTTCACACAGGGCCATGATGGTTTGGATTTTTTTTCACCTTTAATAATAAACACCTTCATTTACAAATTGCATTTTGTGTTTACTTGTGTTGTCCTTGACTATTGTTTAAATTGGTTTGATGTTCCGAAACACTTAAGTGTGACAAACATGCAAAGGAACAGGAAATGAGGAAGGGGGCAAACACTTTTTCACACCACTGTACAGCCGTAATCATTGGCTTTAACCTGATGACAAACTTGTGCTGTGTCCAATCACAGCACAGATCAGCAGGGGCCACACGTAAGCATGCCTGAAAACCAGGAGGTACATGGCAACATACTAGTACGTTGCCATGCCTGGCTGTGACACCCACTACCAGTAATTGTACCATAGCTCCCAATGGGATTTGGAACAAAGTCCCTCTTTCCTCCTCATTTGTCCCTCATTTTGGTCTCATCTATATAGTTGTATATAAAATGCACTATTTATCTTTAAAAAAGTATTTCCCAGTGCCAAACCTTTCATCCAATTTCTAAATTGCTGCATTGGTAAATTTCAAAAGCCAGCATAAAGGAATAGTAGTGATAAAAAAAAAAAAGACACTTGTGGGTTTAAGCAATCTTTATTTTTGTATAATTTCCCCTTTTTTTTTTTGCTTTGAGGAGCATAGGTTACATTGTCTTTAAGGGTGGTTGTGGATTGCATTTGCCCGATAAGGTCTGATCTCTTTTGATGTGGGTGGAAAAAGGAGTCTCTATTGCTTGTTTTGACCGCTTGTGTAATACAGAGGTCAATTCCAAGGTGAGCAGATCTGATATTAGAGTACATTGCTGTGGTGGAGTTAATTCTTACATGTGGAATTTGAAGAGCATGCTGGTGGATACACATTATCTTTATTGTTGAAGATTGTTGCGACTGCACAGCTTTTAAATTTGATGTTTTTTGGGACTGATTTCTAACACGTTACATCGATGTTTTAGTACGTTTTCAAATATAATTTGAGCACTGGTCAATCAATGGTGAAGCTCCATCATTTCACTATTTTGGTATTTATTCTTTATAAGCAATACACTATTTTTATTATAATGGCTTAAATGTACTAAATGTACTTAAAATTTACTCATATGTACCTTTAGTTCAATAATTAAATGCAGCAGATACAGCAATATAAAAAAGGTGAGCATAATGATCATTTTAATTAGAGATAAGATGCCTTAAAGGTGTATGTCTAACTTTTATTTGAGCATTGGGTGGTGTACTGAATATGGGTTATATACTGTAATGTGAGGTAGTTTAGATACACGCTGTGCAAACAGAAGTGAGCTCCAAAAGATGGACAGTAACAAGCAAATGCTGTATTTGAGTAACCCTGATTTTTTTTTTTTAAAAGCCCCATCAACATAACATAAAAATAAAAATATGAAAAACTCAAAATAGCACGCCTGAAATGAAAGCCGTATTCTTTTTAACCCTTTTGCTGCCCTCGCCGGACCTAACAGTGGGGGTGTTTCACACACAATCTGGTGGCTGCAGGGATTGTGTGTAAAACTGACAGGCAGACTCTTGCCTCTCAGGTGGATGTATTTGCGCTGACAGTGGATGGTGAACTTGCTCACATGAGCATAGAAGCTCAGGCATCAACACCTTTCATCCACAATGTAACTGAGCTGAGTTGCTGAGCTTCAAACTTTCAGCCCACACATCCCTTTCCTGAGGCATAAAATACTGGGAATTGGAGTGTGGGTGGGCGGACAGAGGGGTAGGGGTGGGAGGAGGAGGAGGAGCAGATCGAGCCCTCTCTCCTCTCTTGTCCATGTATGGGGATGGGGCCCATGTGCACAAATATGCACTCAGCGAATGTGATACTCAGTTACTTGGGGAGCTACAGTCCATTCTGGATATTGTGTCTGAGTTTCAGGTGGTCTGAAACCCGGACACATGATTCAAAACTTGGACTGTCCGTGTGAATCCTGGACAGGTGGCAACCCTACCAAGCACATAAAATCCCCCCAACATTTTTTTGAGGCCCCCAACATATACAAATGTATGAAGATAAACATATGCGTTGGGGTGCCTACACGTGAAAACATTGATACATTGCACATGTTACATACTTTATCATCACACACGCCGGAGTAAGTGCAATAATTCTAGCACAAGACCTCCACCGTAACACTAAACTGTGGAATTGTCCTATAGGGGTCTTTTGACACGTCACATATAGAAAATATAGGGTACTGAAGTGTGTCGCCATTTCATGTGCGCACACAAATTTAAGATTTGACATGTTGGGTATCTATTTACTCAGTGCAACCTCAACTGTTATATTTTACCAAAAATGTGGTCATTTTATTGTGTTTGCTTGCCCTAAAATTCACTTCAGTGTGTTTTCTACAGAAATTTTGCATTTTCTAGACCTTTGCGGTAATATCAAGTGGCATAAAAAATTGGAACTACCAATATTAAATTCTTTGGGGTGTCTGCTTTTCACAAAATATGTAACCTTTAGGTCTAAAATTATTTTTTAAACATGTGTGCAAAAAATGCAAAAAACACTCTGACAGCGAAAAGGTTGAAGGTAAGCCTTAAAGCATGAAGGGGGGAAAAAACTGTTCAACCTAAAATAAATGTTCTTATCAACAAAAGTTGAAAACTAATATAACCCCAAAATCAGTGAAAACCCCCTTGCACCAAAAAAATATATAGATATTTGGATATATGGAAAAAGATATGGACTGGATAGCAGCTAAGATCAACCACAAAATAAATTGAAAGACAAAAAAGCCCCCAATAATAAGAAAGGAACAGTATATAGATTTAGCAATAGGAATTAAATTTGTTTCCTAACTCACGCTAATCTCTCCCAATACAGTTTGTCAGTATTCTCTATGCTCTCCCAAAAACAGCTTACAGTTAATGAAAGTTATGGCTGTTCTGTGCATGCCACCCCCTCCCCCTTTTGAGTAGGGCTGCTTAACCAAAGGCCTTAAGCCCCATACACATTATCAGATTTTCTGCTGATTTTTTCCTTCAGATTTACCAAAACCATATAATATGAGGTCAAACCTTAGGAGTTTAAATTTGAATGCAATCAGGCAGGCCCTTGCACTACATGGTTTTGGTAAATCTGAAGGAAAAAATCTGCAGAAAATGTGATAGTGTGTATGGGGCTTAACTGACTGTCTAAATCCTCATAGCTCAAAGACCATGCATTGTAATATGGTTTTAAAAACATTCCCTTGGGCAATTCTGCACATACATTTTTCAAGAACACAAATCTCAAACTCTGAGGATTCACCTCCCATGATAGAGGCAAACCTGAATCTCATTCCCAACAATAAGGATTTCTCTTTTTCTTCCAAAAAAATCACTGCATTAGCAACACTAAAGATTCACTGATGAGCAAAATACCAAATTTTATGGAGTTTGGAATTCTATTTCACTGCAGCGTATAGTGTTTGCTATTTATTTTCTTTAAGTGTTATGTTCAGGGGTAAATGTATTACACGCAGCTACATTTTTACCCAATAGGTAATGTATATTGCAGCCAGACTTTCCTTGGCTTTTCCAACGCTTTAGAACCTAACCATGGCCAAATTTTTTTTAAGTATAAAGAGCTCAAGTTTTATTTATTTTAGATTTTTTAATAAAAAGAGTATGGGTTAGAATTTCTGTACCCATTTTACTAAAAATACATTTTAGTAGATGTTTCCATCACCATTAAAAAGGTTTCTCATCCTTTCCTGTCCACTTGACGCCTGTTTTCCGATCAGGACAGAGCATTAAAATCCTGACAGAGGTTCTCTAACTCACTTTTCTCACTCTTTTCAAAACTAACACAAATTTGGTCTGAAATTGGGCTTTAGAAAGCTGATAAAATAAAGTAAAATATCCCACACATCTGTAGAGCAAACAATATAAAGTTTATTGAGTTCTATGAATCTGTTAAGCTACTGGAATTTCTGTATGCTTGCTTATATGTGAATGCGAGATACAAATTTCATTCTCTGCAGCCACTTGTGCTTTATTATAGCCCTATGAGATATCCACTAAAAGCAGCAGTCTTTCATCTCTTTAATTGTTCATAACTTCATAAAGTGAATTGTAATACATTGGTCCAAACACAGCTACAACGGTTGTCATGTATCTCCATAATGATGTTCAGCACACATGCCGATACTGTACTCTATACAGGAGATTTCACAGTGTGGTTGCCATGATTAGTAATATTTATTTGTTAAATAGTATATGTGGCACATGAGCTTACCCATATCCAATACACAATGCAATCATCCTCAGCCTAAACGCTTCCATCTTTATAAATAGAATATTGTTTACATGAACCAGTATGGCTGATCCAGAGTAAAATTATATTCAATAATAAATGATTGTCTCTCTAGTATCTACAGTGTCTTGGATAGCTGTCAAGAACAAGCTTAATACAGCACCTGCCCTACCTTGGACAGCTGCCTTAATGTTGGCAAGCTCCACAAAGTCTAATTGGCTTCCTATGGTTACATAATATTGATGCCTGTGGAGGTTTATTACATATAAGAATGTACCGTAAGACAGAAAAAAATCTGTGTGAATACAGTGACTATAACTTTATAGTCACTCAGTGTGATGTACTGTCATCCCTCAATTCCAATTTCTATTTTAGACCTCCCTACTACAGATAAGAGAACATGATTACCACAGCTAACTTCATATATTTTTCAAATAATTATCCCCTAAAAAAAATGTATTAAAAAGTTTTAGAACTCATTTTTTAAAACAGAAAATGTTGTATATTATTTAATTATTTCCCAATGTATCTATTTGTTTTGTTAAATTTAACATGGGCATGTTACATGCAATACAATTTTGTAAAAAATGTATACTAAATTAAACTATACAAATAATCTCCATGTAGGAGTGAAAAACTTTAGCGTTCTAAGATTGTTTTAAGATGGCACAGTGGTGTAGTGGTTAGTACTCTTGCCTAGCAGTAAGAAAGGTCGCTGGTTCGAAATCCCAACCACAACACTACCTGCCTGGAGTTTGCATGTTCTCCCTGTGCCTGCGTGGGTTTCCTCCAGGCACTCCTCCCACACTCCAAAGACATGCAGGTAGGTTAATTGGCTTCTGTCCAAAATTTTCCCTAGTATATGAATGGGAACCTTGGATTGTGGACTCCTTGAGGGTAGGGACTGATGTGAGTGTGCAATGGATAGGGACAATTGTAGTCTATACCAACCTTCTCAACACAGAGGAACCCTTAATATAACTTTCTGGTCTCAGGGAACCTTTGCTAAAAATTACTATATCTACAACTCATGATACGTTAGTGTGATGCTCAGTGGGAAGAATGTTCCTTACGCTTGTGGACACTGGAAAGAATTACCCCCTCAATGGTGGCAGTTGGAACTTATCTGAGAGGCAAAAATTGCTAATTTCTCAAGGAACCCCTAGCAACCACTTGAGAAACCCTAGTTGAGAAACCCTGGTCTATACAGCAGATACTTTAATCAATATACAGTACATATGCACTTTTCAAATGGTGAGCGTCTTCCCCTTATTTAGCCACAAGGATTAAGATGCTGTGTATGGTACAGTTTGCGACCACCAGAAGCCCATGCCCAATGCCAGAGGTTTAGTGGGATGGTTTGATGATGCGGAACACTAGTCACTGAGTATAATTTTTGTTAAAATGTTGTATTTAACAGCAATTGCAGAAGGGTGGGCTTTATCACCCACATCCTGCACATTTGTGTCAGGGGACCGATGTTTCTGTGCGGAGAGCAAGGATAATCATATAATTCTTGACAGACCTTGCCATTTAACAGTCAGTTTACACTACTTGCTGGCAAAACCCATATCAATATATGTATAACATACTGTAGAGAGGTAAGAGTTCTTGCTGACAGGATAAATTAAATATAGCATCTGGACTCTGGATGCTATGGGCAAAGACGGGTAACATGAGACATCAGAAAAGTATATGGATGGACCATATGTGTGTGTTGGTCCTTTAATCTTTAAGTGACTCTTGCAATTTCTCTTGCCACCCCATTTAAGGGTCCCTGTGCATAGTGGCTATAGTAAGCTCTTTAATGCACCCTCTCTCCATGCCACATCTCTCCAGAAAACCTCAGAAGTCTTCCCAAATACAATGACATTATCCTTTTCCTGACTAGCTAGAATTCATCTTTTTTTTGTTTTTTTGACTGTGCCTATATTATCATTATCTATAAAATAATTTCAACCTATGGGGAATGATAGCAAGGATGATGTAATTTTATCCAGGCAGACTTACCACACAGATACACTCTGCAATCTCGTGCATCTGATTTCTGAATGTAAAGTAAATTTTTACACCGAGTATAACAGTTGCTATCTAGAGATTGCTAGATAGCTATTATGAGAGAGAGGGTGCAATAAAAAGATTTCAGTAGCCTCTAAGGACAGATACTGTTAGATGGGATACCAAGAGTAATGGCAAGCGTCCCGTTAAGCTACCCCCAAACCTAAGATGGAAATTGCCTGATCCAGCTATTTTCAGTGGCTTTCAGGGGCCTTCTCTACCCACTTTTATGGGCCACTCACACCTTTTGAGTTTGGCGTATCATGGTAGTAAATATGAATACACGTTATGTGCATCAGCTCATTGCAATCATTTTGAATGACACCATGGGGGTCATTTACTAAGATGAATAAGCTGTGGCGGTTCATACCTTAATTGGTGCGCCGGATAAATCATTAATTGAGCGTGTGAACCGACTCAAGCATATGCGCAACAGCAATAATAATATGCCATTGATAATAGCGTATGCCATATCATTAAGAGGCAACTTGGACACGACTTGAGTATGAATCACAGTGCAACTTGGGGCACCTTCAACACGACTTGGGGCAATTTACAACACGACTTTAAGTCGCCCCCAGGCCAGGCGACTTTGGCTGTGGCCAATCACAGAATAATCCGCTCTCGATGGGGGAACACCACACCAAATTTTTAATAAAAAAACAGCATGGATTCCCCTCCAAGAGCATGCCAGGCCCTTAGGTCTGGTATGGATATTAAGGGGAATTGTCAAAAACTGTCTCTTGTAATTTTTAAAATTTTTGCCACTTTTTTTGCGAAATGGTAGGGGGTACATTTGTACCCCGTTACCATTTCACACAGAGGGGAGCCTGGATCTGGGGGTCCCCTTGTTAAAGGGGGCTACCAGATTCCGATAAGCCTGCTGCCCGCAAACCCCCACAACCACCGGGCAAGGGTTGTGGGGATGGGAAGCTACCCCAAAGCACCCTCCCAATGTTGAGCCTGGTACGGTTCAAGAGGGGGGCGCTCTCTCTTTTCCTGCAGCCTGCCAGGTTGCATGTTCGGAAAAGGGTCTGGTATGGAATTTGATGGGGACCCCCACGCCATTTTTTTTTATTTTGGCGCGGAGTTCCCCTTAAAATCCATACCAGACATGAAGGGCCTGGTATGGATTTTGAGGGGGACCTCCACGCCCTTTTTTTAAAAAAATTTGGCGTGGGGTTTCCCTTAATATCCATACCAGACCCGAAGGGCCTGGTATGGAATTTCAGGGGACCCTTACGCATTTTTTTTCTTAATTATTTTTTTTTTCTTAATGCTGTTTTTAACAATGAACTTTTATGTGTATTGCCGGCTCATCCCTAATGCTAACATGACCTGTGTGCAAATATCCTTAAAAAAAAACATAAAAGTGAACCAGCGTAAAAAAAAAAGTCAAGTTTAGCCGTGCGCCCATTCAACCTATGCAAATGCATTTACGTTGCTTGACATTTACTAAGATTTTTCTACAGTGAACCAAAGCATTTGAACATGCGCAAATGCCGCTTACGCATGCGCAGTGCATAAATTGACCTCACGCAGTTCTAAGTGTACTTGTTCAGAAAAAGTTACTTCATCATTCTATTTTGGGCATATTTGTTACTTGGGTATTACTATACTTCCTCACATCACCCACATCACCCGCATAATATTGGCACTTCCAGCTTCTTTAAATTTTGAGTTGAAGATGCCGTACGCCATGTCTATAGTGGTGCACCAATTGCCTCCTCCCATGCGCTGAGAATACTATAATAAATAGGGAATTGCGCTGTGTTACAGACACACATGTTTTGTAAATAAGAAAACTCCCGTTGCGTATTGGCGTGCACCGCAACTCATGGCGCAAACCGTTCGTAAACCAGCCCCCATAACTCAATAAGGCAATGCGGCTCCAATGCACGTGTTGCAAGCACAACAGTTCATAATATTGCACTACCATGTGCTGTTCTGTGTTACCAAAAGAGGCGTTTGTCCTTTTTAGGTGTTTGCCACTGTTTTAAACTATTTATGATGAAAGCATGCTTTGGTCAGTCTCTCTTAGAGACCCCTTTCACACTGGGGTGGTGTGGGCATCAGCGGTAAAGCGCCGCTAATTTTAGAAGGGGTTAAAAGCGCCCGCTTAGCACTGCTTTCAAAGCGGTTTTAAGGCACTTTGAAAGCGGTACACATTTGTTTTAATGGGCAGGGGCAGTGGAAGAGCACTGTATACACCGCTCCCGCACCGCCCCAAAGATGCTGCTGGCAGGATTTTTTAAAGCACACTGCCCCAGTGTGAAAGCACAGAAGAGGCAGATTTACTGCCTCAGTGTGAAAGGGGTCTTACACAATGTGAGTGAGGCTGAACAAAAGTAGAAGGACCCCTTTCACACCTACACCGCTCCACAGTAGTGGTAAAGCTCGCTCGTTTTAGCAGTGTTTTACCAGCGCTGCAGCACTGCTTTCCGGGCAGTAGCGGGGCACTTTTAACCCAAAAGAAGGAGTTAAAAGCACCCGAAAATCTGCACTGCTGAATCGCTATGCAGGTGCTTCGGCAGCACTGCCCATTCATTTCAATGGGTGGGGCATTTTTGGGAACGATGTATACACCACTCCCAAACCACTCCAAAGATGCTTACAGCAGGACTTTTTTACTGTCCCACAAGCGCACTGCCCCAGTATGAAAGCACTCAGGCTTTCACATGGGGGAAGGCTTGAAAGGCGTTTTTCAGGCACTATTTTTAGCACTTAAATGCCTGAAAATGCGCTGTGTGTTAGAGGGACAGTTCTTGTGCCCAAAAGGTGTCCTGCATTGAGCCCACGTTCACACTGGGCCGATTTGGCAGCCCCGCACCAATTCCCAAAAGTAGATCCTGTACTACTTTTGCTGACTTTGGGGGCTATTTGATTATATTTTATATATATATATATATATATATATATATATATATATATTGTAGAGGGTCAGCCTGGGGTAGGGTTAATTGGGGGTTAATTGAAGAAGGCAGGTACTTCCCCTTCAGACATGCTTATTATCAGGTGTGCTGAAAGTGTCAGTGTGGAGTTGTTGAGTAGGAGAGAGAGAGACACAGCAGCACGCTGTGTGGAAACGTCCATTGCTGGATGGTGTACCTGCTGGGTGAGCTTAAACCACAAAAAGACTGTAGCTCTATTTGGAGCCATGAACTGTTACCTCTAAGCCTGTGGTCTGATGAACTGTGAGCTGTACCTGTGTGCACATCCGTGTGATAAGACAAGTTTATCTAGTCTTACGTTTTGTTTTGCTGTTTTGCTGAATAAAAGCCAATTTTATTTTACTGGACTGCCTCTGAGCCAGCTCACCGCTATGATCCCCTACAATTGGTGGAGCGTGCATCGGGCAGTTTGAGTGGGTTGCAGCAAGGGAGGGTCTGCCTGATAAAGACTGGGCAGATGCACTGGCTCCTTTCCTGACCGCAGACCCCCAACAAGCATACTGTGACTTGGCCTCGGAATCAGCACGCGATTATAAACTCCTGAAAGCAGAAATCCTAGCAAGGCTGGGAGTGACTGTCGCTTTAAGGGCGAACCGAGTCCATGGCTGGCGCTTTGACAAGGCTAAGCCTGCCCGTGCGCAGCTCTACCACCTGATGCACTTGTTCCAAGATTGGCTGAAACCTGAAGAAAAGACACCCACTCAGATTGTGGAAAGAGTCGCACTCGATCGTTTCCTGCATGGACTACCCAGGGAGCTCCACCGATGGGTGGCTCAGTCCGAGCCTCAGTCACTGGATGAGATGGCTACAGCTGTTGAGCACTAAAGTTCCAGGAGAGTCCCTCTGTCACAAGAGAGCTGGCCCATTTCAAAGAAGTGCTTTCCAGCACCAGTGTGCCTCCTGGTGATCGCATAGTGGCTGGGGGGATAATACAACTACCAAGAGCACCACAGGACCTAAGCTTCCAGGGAACCGTCTTGGGGGAACCCCGTGAGGTTCGCTGTTGGTCCTGCCATCAACTGGGTCATCTGGCGGGCCAGTGCCCAAGTCGGGAAGAACCAATGGAGTGCGACATGGGTCACCGTCGCTCCATGTATATCCATGCATTATGTGCTGCAGCCAACCTAAATCTGCATGAGTGTGTGGTGCGGGTCAATGGACAGGAGGTGGTAGCACTCCTTGACTCTGGGAGTGTCGTTACCCTGCTCCGATCGGACGGGTTGCCAAGAAAGCTGGTACCAAGGGAACAGGTTGGGGTCATCTGTGTGCATGGTAATGTTAAAAAACTATCTGGTGGCCTGTGTGACCCTGTGTACACCAGCAGGAATGGCTAAACTAAAAGTGGGGGTGGTCCCGGGACTACCTCATGATTTACTAATCCGGCGAGACTGCCTATGTTTTGGGACTTGTATGAGCAGAAGCTCAAAGGTTCGGGAGTTTCCCCCAAAAAGCAAGAACCCACAGAGGTGGTGAATAATACTGTGTTCCAGGAGGTTGTTACTAAGGATCAGTACCAGGTTGCTGAACCTGCAGAAAGTGAGCCCGGTCCCCTGGAGGTGTTTGCGGGATTGGAAGCGGAAAGTACCTCCTCTGCGCCAGACATGTCAGATCTCGGGGGCTCCCGGGAAGATTTCCTTAGTGCTCAGATGAGGGACCCCACTTTGATCCCCGCCAGGGAACAGGCCACGGTCTTAAATGGTGAACCACAGCACCCTGGGGCGGACGTGAAGTTCCCCCATTTTGCTGTAAAACATGACTTGTTGTACCGAGTAACTAAGGTCAATCAAGAAGTGTTGGAACAACTGGTGGTACCCAAACCTTTTAGGTCTAAGGTGTTGCATTTGGCTCATAGTCATGTACTTGGACTTTTTTTCCTGCATAAATGACACTTTGTGCAGGGTCAGTTCTAAGCACCAGAAACATGAGCCCCTTCACAGGCATACTATAGACAACCCCCCCCCCCCTACGAAATTTAAAGGAATATTACACTTTTATTGTTTCACTTTAATCATTATTAAAATCACTGCTCCTGAAAAAACGGCCGTTTTTAAAACTTTTTTTTGCATTGATACATGTCCCCTGGGGCAGGACCCGGGTCCCCAAACACTTTTTAGGACAGTAACTTGCAAATTAGCCTTTAAAATTAGCACTTTAGATTTTGAACGTTGGAGTCCCATAGACTTTAATAGGGTTCTAAAGTATGCTATATACTAGCTCCGTCGAATCTTCTTTATACATTCGACAGACACCATAAGCCTTCAAAGACAGATTCGACCGTAATTCATGTGGATTTTCGGACGAATGCAATTTTTGAACGAAAAACGAAATAAATAAAAACGAATTTCGGGAGTAACTAAATAAATTAAGTTTTCGGACGAAAACGAAATTCTGAAACGAAATATTTTACTCTGCACATGTCTATTATGCAGTAAAAGCAACAGAGCATATTGTAGGATTTAACAAAATCATTTTACAAACCCCACATAGTACCTTGTAGTTCCTTTTTGAGAAAAATGTTCCTGGAGTCTCTAATCAAAGATTTTCTCAATGGTTGTTGGCTCTGTCACCTAAACAAATACAGGTTGAACACAATGCTAAGTATATCTTTCCTCAGTTGATGGAATACAATGGGCTAGAACATGAATGTTTGTGTGAAGTCCATGATACCCATTCTCCTCTCTTTCGTAGAGAGACATAGAAAATTGATGAGCCTGTATTTGTTGGTGGTTCGAGATATTGTATGTCAGGCAATTATTACAGTGGGTATTCAATTTGGTATCCAAAATGTAATCTTGCCATACAACACAAGTTGCCAGGACATTTTTCAGCTCAACAAGCAGAACTTGAAGCAGTAAAAACTGCATTGACTAGTGACAAGGAAGAGAAGAGAGGTTCACTAGTGATTTATAGTGATAGCTCATATGTTGTACGTTCTCTCACTGATTATTTACCTATTTGGAAATGTAGAGGTTTTGTGGATTCATCCAATAAGACTCTTGTGCAGAAAGAGACATTAGAAGCCGTTTTTGACCTTGCAGAGAGTAATCCTCTTGCATATGTTATTGTAAAAATTCCAGCACATTAAAAAGATGATAGTGAGTTATCTGTAGGTTATAGAACAGCAGATTCATTGACTAAGAAAACAGATTTGTATGTAGAATTAGTAGTTCAACCTGAAGTGGTCCCAATTTATGTTGTGAAGAAAATAGACACACAGATTCTTTTAATTTCAGAGGAACAAAAAGGACAAGTCGCTTTTTCTTTCTCATCGGGTGTCACAAAGTTATTATTTGGGTCATTAGACCATAAGTTTGTGTCATGACTAAAAAGGTTTTTGTGTTTCATATATCACAACACCTACAGGTGGGATTCACTAATGATGATGCTTTAACTATTGTTTAGATGTTGATTAATCATGTTTTTCTAGTTTGGGGTATATCAGCAAACCTCAGTAGTGAAAGAGGATGTGTAAAATCTTGGGAATAGAACAGAGATTTCATGTATCATATTATCTACAGTCTGCAGGTATTATTGAGAGGATGAATTGGACAATTAAATCTAGGATTGAAAATAAAAGTTGTTGGACAAAGGAAATATTTGGGTTGATGTTGTTCCAGTTATTTTTAATGGATGTAAGAAGCACAATTTTTGCTGCTACAAAGTATTCTCCTTTTGAGTTTAGAGAAAGGAAAATGGCGTTTGTGTTGCCTCGTGAAGTCAAAATTGGTTGCAGATGTTGTGAAAGAAAATGGCTTCTCTATACATTTTCAGTTGAGAAAGGATGTTAATTCATGATAAAAAGTGTCTTTGTTCTAGCTAAAAATATAAGTTTTTATATTACAATGTTTCTTGATTAAGAGAGTATTAAGAAATAATTTGTATATATATTGATAAGGTAAAAAGGTTTGTGTATGTTTAAAATGTTTTTATACATATCAGATTCATAGTTTATAGAATGAGTAACACCCATTGTTTTAGAAAGGTGGGAGGGAAAATGCTCATTCTGTGGCATTGTCCTGCTCAGATGAACCTTAGAAAGGAAAAAAGGTGGGGGCTGTTTTTTTAGGAGTGATCTTGTTACAGGACACAGACAATTAATGGAGTACACACACTCCAGAGAAATGTTCATTCTAGTACACACAAGACACATATATATCATGAAGAATTGTTATTAAATCCACGCACATATCGGATTTAATCTTCATTGTAAGAATAATCTATTTTTGTTATTCTACAATTGATATTGTTTTTTGTAACATTTTGTTATTTTGTTGTTAAACCAAAATTATCTTTTGTACAAGATAAGTGGTCTATCAAGTTGACCAGGAACAGAAAGGTTTATTTAAAATAAAATTAAATATTGTTGGCACAAGTCTAAGACAGAAAGGATAAAGATGATTAAAGAATTGTCACATGTGAGGTCACACCCAGAGATGGTGAGATGCACTCACAGGCAGAGTTAGAGTTTCAGAAGTTGAAACATGGCAAAGTAATTGGGAAGGTCCATAGACATTTTGGGATGTTCAAGGAGTACAAATACTTTCTCAGTTCAGTGAAACAAGTATGTAGAAAGAAAAATTTGGGTATAACAAATTGTATATGCTGAGATAATGATTCTGCATTCTTCTTTTCAGGAATGAATTATAAAAATCTAATCTGGAGGAATCATGGATCCCAAAAAGATAAAAAGATGTCGGATCAACAAAAGAAAAGTTTTAAAGAGAGAAAATGTATCATCATCACAGGATGCATCTTTTCCATAGTGACAATTTTATTTGTGATAAGATATATCAAGAATTGCTCAAGTTATGCAAAGACTAACAGGAATGAAGAATTACACAACAAAGATCATATGTTATTCAGAAATAAGAAAGATGTAGACATTGATATCAATGCAGATTAACTGAAAAATAAGAACATTGAGATCATCACAAAGGACAAAAATGATAGAGTTATTGATATTAATGTATATGATAAAAATCATAATTTTAGAGATGTTAATATTAATACAGCAGAAGATTTGATATGTGATACAAAAATATCTTTACCTCAAAATTCATTGTTAACTTGGAAAAGGAATGATGAGTTTTTGGGTAGTTTTCTTTACAGTTCTAATATCATAATTCATAAAGGAATTTTTGGTAGTGTGAATTGGATCAATGATACATTTGTTTATCAACAAATGAGAGTATCTTTGAATGATACTGGTATATATGAATGTTGCATATCAATAGAAAATTATCCGGTGAAATGTGCTAAGGCAAGTGTTATTGTTATGTCTCCAAGGAAAACTCCATGTGTTAATAAGAAAAGTTTCTCTGCAAGTCCTTTTCAGATTAACCATTTCCAATCCAGAACTCTTTTGAGAGAGGGAAAGTTTGTCATTATTTTGTGGAACTTTAATGTTTCAGAATGGAAAATTTCTACAAGGTTTCCACAATGTCAAGGACATTCGGTTAATATGGAATTGGGTATTGAGAGATGGTTTGGAATTAATAATAGAAATTATAACAAAAATAAGCGTGGTATTGTTGAAGGTATTTTAGGAGGGATTGGTACAATCGGGAGTATAACAAATAGTATGGATATTAATACTTTAAAGTCTGATCTAGAAACCGCTGGTTTAGTGGGAAGTAATGGTATTAAAATACAAAGACATTTAAATCAGATTTTAGAAAATATGGTAATTAAAACTGCTAATATAATGGGTCCATCTATTTTACATCTTCAAAATATTACTCTTGATTTGATGATATGTGAACAACATTCTCATATAGCCAGAGCATGCTTAGAGATTCAAACGGAATATTCCACTAATTTTAAAATAATTGCGCAAGCATTTCAGAGTGGAATAACTCCTCTCGGCATTTTACTGTATTTGCCCAAAGAATATTTATATGCAATAAATCATACAGATTTATGGGTAAATAAATGGATAGGATGCAAGCAGGACATATGTTATAGTTCTTCTATGATTCCAATAGCCGGAAAAGAACAAATTTTGGTTCCAATCACTGTTTTGGGATTACCTGTCAGCAATACACAATTATTATACTATAAATTACAGTATACAGATTTTGTATTTAACAATGAAAATTCTGAATTAGAACAATTAGATTTGTCATCATGTTTCCAATTCCAGTCTAAAATTATATGTTTACCTAATCAAGATAAAAGTATATTTCATTCTTGTTATCATAATCACACATTATGTTCAGCAAGAATTGAAAATGGAATAATTTCTGAATTAATTACTCGTGTAGATAAAAAGGTTTGTTTTCAGATTATGTCAGATACAGAAAGGGTTAAAACTTTTTTCTCTTCTTGTACAAATACAGAAAACCTAAATCAAGGGTTGTATTGTATAGAAGGAGACATTGTTGCAATAAGTATTAATGCGTTGAGAACAAATATGTTTATGAAAAATATTAGCGCTCTTCCTACACAGTATAATATTTCCCAAATAGATGAATTTCCATGGGAAAAATGGGCAAATATAATTCAAAAGGATCAAGGTTTATTAATAGCTTTGGCTAAGGAATTGCAGAATGCAGAAGTATTGTTTAAACATGAACAAGGTCATTTGCAAGAAATATCGCATCAATGGTCAGAATTTTCGGGAAGTAACTGGTGGAAAAAATTTAGTAATAGTGTATCCATTTGGGGAAAAACTTTGATAACTTCAGCAGCAGGAAATATTTTATCACATCCTATTGTAATTATTTTTATTATTATTATGTTATTTCTTATATTCCAGTTATGTTTGATGTTTAGAATGAAAAAATTATATTTTTGAATTAGAAGTGATATTAAGAAAGGAGATGATTTTTTGCAAAACAAGTTGAAAAGGAAAATGGGTTTTGGAGGTACGAATTCAATTGTACATGACAAAACATTTGGAGTTATTGAATCAAAGTTTGTTTGAATGTGACATGAATGTTGATGAATGAATTTTTATCTGAAAAATATGATTAGTATTCATATTTCAGAGGGGAATGTTATATTCTTAATATCTAAATTTTAATTGGCTTTATTATACTTTATTTAGAATATGAATATTCCATACTGTGTGAAAGAAAACTTTGAATCAATTAATTCTATGTTATGACTTGCGATAATTGAAAAAGTAAACATTTAAAACCTGTCAGGATTTTGATAAATATTGTATATCTTATATATATGCTTTTTAGAGATCTATGTATGTAAGTAAAATTTTGCTTAGAGTCTGAAGCTTTCCCTTCCCCCCCACTTCCTGCCACCTCATTAAATCTATGTCTATGTAACAGAGATGATGTTTAGGGTTTGGGTTTTCCCTTCCCCCCCACTTCCTGCCATCTCATTAGAAGGTGGAATTGTGTTTTAAGTGTTAACATATGTTAGATTGCTATAGTAACCACTCATTAGAAGCTGAGTTTCTTATAATCGAAAGACGGAAGAGAGGACAGCCTCTTGAAAATCCTGCAGCCTAGAAGGAACATCTCAGCATGCACACAGCTTTTTCAGCATACAAAAGGTTATTCGGCCATTTTAGATAACCTGAAATCTTCCATAAGAAACATTTTTAAAGATACTAATGATTATCATTGTACTATTTTTGTAAGTATTCTTTTCTATTTAAATGTGTACAATAAATACACAATTTTTGAATTACGCTGACTCAGAACTAATTAAGGAAATTCGTCTCACAATCTCAATCGGTCTCACCATATATATATAAGAGATATATATATAAGACATTTGAAATATTTAAGACATTACGAGTATTATTACAGGGTGCAGTGCTGTCCCAGATGATTGGGGGCGATGAGCACCCTGTTGTGTATTTGAGCCGGAAGTTCACACCAGCTGAGAGGAACTATTCCATTGTGGAAAGGGAGTGTCTCGCAATAAAATGGGCTTTGGAGACACTCCGCTACTATTTGTTGGGCTGACCCTTCATGTTAGTTTCAGATCATGCGCCCCTTAAGTGGATGGCCCAAAATAAAGATAAAAACTCCAGAATCACCCGGTGGTACCTTACTCTACAGGACTTCAGGTTTGTAGTGGTACATAGACTGGGAAAGGTACATCAGAATGCGGATAACCCTTTCCCGGGTCTACTGCCACTGGAGTCGTGGTGTCTAGTCCCCTGGCCTGGAACAGAGGTGGGGGATATGTAGAGGGTCAGCCTGGGGCAGGGTTAAGAGGGGGTTAATTGAAGAAGGCAGGTACTTCCCCTTCAGACATGCTTATTATCAGGTGTGCTGAAAGTATCAGTGTGGAGTTGTTGAGTAGGAGAGAGAGAGACACAGCAGCACACGGTGTGGAAACGTCCATTGCTGGATGGTGTACCTGCTGGGTGAGCTTAAACCACAAAAAGACTGTAGCTCTATTTGGAGCCATGAACTGTTACCTCTAAGCCTGTGGGCTGATGAACTGTGAGCTGTACCTGTGTGCACATCCGTGTGATAAGACAAGTCTGTCTGGTCTTATGTTTTGTTTTGCTGAATAAAAGCCAATTTTATTTTACTGGGCTGCCTCTGAGCCAGCTCTTCACCCCTCTGATCCCCTACAATATATATATATATATATATATATATATATATATATATATATAATCTGCCTCCCACCGCCGCCTTCACCAGGCTCTCCTGTGTGATTGGGGAACCCAGTAAGGATGCAACTAGTGGCATCCAGCTCTAGGTACACAGTGAGAGGAAAGGATGTTGTTCCTCTCACTGTGTGACGTCAGAAACAAGAAGCGAGGATTTAATCACTTCCTGGTCCAGTTACCTGGCCATTACCGATCAGACTGATTGACTCCATTGGAGGCCAGAGGACAGATTTGGTGTCTGATAGACCTCAGATCTCTCCATAAAGAGGAACTCTCAACTGCCCATGCTATTACAAGGGATGTTGTTCATGCCTTGTAATAGCAATAAAGATGATTAAAACAAGTTTAAAAGATGCAGCATTGAAAGAAATTTTTTTATAGAAAACAAAATTACAAAATGTTTTAATGCACATGTATGTCCTGCATGCATATGTAAACACCGATCTCATCACACATGTGAGGTATCGCTGTAAACATAGTGAGAGCAATGATTACAGCACCAGACCTCCTGTGCAACTCTAAACTGGTAACTTGTAAAGACTTTAAAAGCGTGGAGATTTTTAGGTACCATCATTTTGGCCCTGTGCCATGGAGGGACGCAATTTTAAAGCGTGACATGTTTGGTACCTATTTACTCAGCGTAACATCATCTTTTATAATTTACCAAACAGTTGGGTATTATATTGTGTCTTTGTAATAACAAAAGCTTGCCACCGCCCTCATCTATAGCTGGCTATCACAGTAAGCAGCATTGGAAGGCTAATACAGGTAACAACAAAGTCTGGGGAATGCCCAGGAAAAAACCAAAGCCTACTTACAACGAGCTCACAGACAACCAAATTAACGTGTCTAACAGTATGCGTTAAAAACAGGGGTTTGGTCTGCACCCATTTGAAAATGCATGCGTGAGGGACAGAGCTACGTCACGGCACCCTGGTATCTATGTGTCCTAACACTAAAATATGAGTGTCCCTACAGTGGAGGCACATGCATTCAGATTGATAGATGAGAGCAGGTGGACTGAAGGGGAGCCCACCCCTCCTTAAAGGTGCAGGAGCACACCAAACACCCAGCAATAGCACAATGGCTGCAAAGGTGTTGGTGCATTGCTGGACCAATACAAACACACACGTGATAACAAAAGCTTGCCACCGCCCTCATCTGTAGCTGGCTATTGCAGTTAGCGGCATTGGAAGACTAAAACATGTAACAACAAAGTCTGGGGTGCATTGTGTCTTTGTTAATTTGCTTTTGAAAAAACACTGCACAAATATCATCTGACATAAAGATATGCAACACTCAATATTTTATTGTCTATGGTCTCTGAAAAAAAAAATGTTCGGGGGTTCCAAGTTGTTTTCCAGCAAAAAAATGTTTTTTTTTACATGTAGGGGAGAAATGCCAGAATTGGCCTGGACTGGAAATTGACAATTTGGCATCAGGAGAGTGTTTACCTGACTAAGCTGTTGCTGGCCTTTCATTGTCCGGTCATAAACTGGGAGAAATGAATTGACCATGCTGTGTTGCTTAATGGTAGTGGAGAAAGGTCAGGGTGACTGTGCTATATGGTAGGGCTGTGTAAATCACAGGAGTGCATGGATACAAATTCAAATCCTTTGCAACAAAAGTCAGGTCCTTTTTATATGTAGTTCAGGCAGAGTTGAGCTTAAACTTTGAAAAAAAATTGATTGGTTGAAAGTGGTATGATTAAATGCATAGTTACTAAATCTCAAAATAGAATGTAAGTTCACAAGTAGTAAGAGCACACATAAGCAAATAAGTCATATACTACTTGCTTTTTATAATACCCACTGCAAGGGAATAAAACTCAAATGATGACAGTGGCAGCTATTTCCTATAGTCCATCAGGGAAACATGATTCAACTGACATACCTATGCTCAGGCCTGGACTAGTCATAGGGCACACCAGGCATTTGCCCCCCCCCCCCCCAGTACAGCCATTGATCCCACCCTCACTCCCTCTAGCAACCAGTCAGTGAGTGGTAATAATATGCAGTAACCTCTATCAACCAACCAGCAAGCAGAAATGATGTGCTGTAACCTCTAGCAACTAATCAGTGAGCCATAATATGTGCTGTAATCTCTAGCAACCAGTCAGTGAATGGTAATGATGTGCTGTAACCTATGCCAACCAATTGTACTCAATGCCTGGTCTACTGCTGAAAACTGATTTTGAGTCTAGCTGCTATTTATTGTATGTCTCAGAGCAGGTGGAAAGCAAAACTGCATGGGGGAGGGCTGGGAAAATGTCTGCCCAGGATCCAATCAATATTAAAGACAGCCTGTCAGAGAACTCATATAGCAAGCAATCCACTAATGCCAATGCGCAAGGGCGCGGAGTCTCAGACGGAGACGAGTGAGACCCAGAGTGGGCATGCGCACTGGTGCATCCATACGAGTGTGTGCGTTAGCACACACGCACACGCACATCCACCAATCACAGTGCACGGCGCCCTATATAAACGGAGAGTCGGCCTAGTGTCAGTGCTGGATCGTCTTCAGCTTGTCCATGTGTTCCTGATCACTGTTCCTACCTGCTAACCTTGCTCCTGAAAACCCAGCTTCCTTGACTACTCTCCTGGATCACCCCTGCCTGTTCATCCGCCTCTGCTTACGATACAGACCTTGGCTTGGATTTGCGACTACGGCTCCGCCTCCTGATTGTGTACCTCGCTGCCAGTCCATTACCAACCCCTGCCTGTCCCTGACTACGTTTCTGCCTCCTGATTGGGTACCTCACTGCCAGTCCGTTGCCAATCTTTGCCTGTTCCTGACACTGCAGTTGATCCTGAGTCTGTACTTACCTGGCTCCCGATGAACAAGTCTGGTGATCAGTTTTCACGCCTTCTCCAGAGAGGTTCCTATATCTCCAAGCTTCAGCCTTTTGCCTGCAGTCACTTGCACCCTTTCGTTGCCCTAGCAGTCCCTGTCTCTACTACCAAGGGTGCATGGACTGGAAGCGTGCAAGAGGCCACCTTCAGCATTTCGAGCTCCGCTCTAAGGTACGTGATACAGGCCTCAGTGTGACAGAGAGCTCCACAAGGTGAGAACCGCAGCATAAAATATGCAATTATATTGTCTATATCATGCAACTGGCTCTCACCCGCGGGTCTCTGTCTGCTGAAACCATGTGGCGATCTAGGGAGTGACAGCGACCTCTCAGAACTGGTTCTCCCTTAGGCCTCACCACAGAACATGATGACACCTCTTAAAAACCCATTGGTGGAAGACAGAAAACAGAATCTGTTACGCAATGTGCATAGCCAGGTTCTGTTTTATACTTCTATAGTGATTCTGGTGCGGGCCTCCAGGGAGGGACTATGGCATGGCTATTATCTTCCCTGCTGACTGCCCAGATTTAGTGACACTTTTTTTTTTATCATTTTATATCTTACTTAGATGTCTCCAAAAAAAAAAGGAGGAACAGAAAAAAATCAGAGAGAAACATCAGAAGTCTTTGGAACTTGATGTTCAGAAATGTGCTAACATTTCGGAAATGTTCAGTCCTCATGCACAGAGTTCCAGTGATCCCATGGCAGGGCCCAGTAGAGAGGCAACAAACATAGAACACATAACAATAGGAGGTGATTTAGTGGAATCTGTTGATGAAACATCAAAATTATCCACTGAAGAACATAGAGAATTGGGGCACACTGAATTACCAAGTAAACAAGTTAATGTGGATGTTTCAGATTGCTAAAATGAAGACACGGATATATCATTTAATTATTTTGCAAATAAAAATGAGCTTGCTGTCTTATTCAAATATCATCCACGGCAGGATATTCCAGATATAGTGTTAAAAAAAGGCTACAAAACTTAAAGATGGAACAAGTCACAAATGGCTCACCTACTGCAATGAAAAAAATATCAATGTTTTGCTCTGTTTGTCTAGCTAGTTGAAAGTCACAGGAAACTTTTATTGAAGGAATGACAGATAAGTGTCATATTCATCAAATAGTCAAAGAGCATGAGAAGAGTGTAATGCACAATGTGTGTGCATAAGCATTTTTTGTGAAATCCAGCAGTGCTGGAGTTGATGAGCTACTTTTGTATGAGCAAATTTATGTATGGCGAGAACAAGTAAGAAACAGGCAGAAAGTACTACAGCGGGTTGTAGATGTAGTAAAAGTTATAGGAAAGCAAGGTTGCGTTATAGGGGAGATAAAGATGAGGCTGCCTATAATTTAGAGGGCATAACGAAAGACCAATCAACATTTTTTTATAGCGCATTCTTCTCATCAGCAAGTATGACATTTGTCTGAAAGATCATGTTAACAAATGTATTGAAAACAGCAAGAAACTGCAGTCTTCTGGAGGAAGAGGATCTTTAGTAACCTTGCTCTCAAAAATGACTGTTAATAAAGTAATACAAGCTATTCAGATACTTATCCAGGAAAATATTTCAAAAGAAGTAAGGGAAGCCAGAGAGGTTTTCAAGTCAGATTGATACAACACAAAACATCACTTCAAAAGATCAGTGCTCCATAATTGTTTGCTATGTGACTGATTGTATTAATAAAAATATTCTCACAGTTGTTGACTGTGAATCTTCAACAGGAAAAAACCTTTTTAAGTTGCTAATGGAAGTCTTAAAATCATGCAAACTTAATATTACAAATTATAAAAAATTAACAATACTGGTGCACACAAACCTCGCCAGTTATATCTTGATCTCCGTAGAGAATCTTCTCGATATCTGGGGGGATCTCAGCGACGTTGATCTAAAAAACGTTGATGTCCTGGGCGTTTTTTAGATCAACGTCGCTGGGATCCCCCCAGATATCGATATCGAGAAGATTCTCCACGGAAGATCAGACAGAAGATCCCCAGAACACAAAGGGAACAGATATTCCAGGAGAGAAGAGGAGAAGAAGCAGGAACATCAGAAAAACAGAGACAAAGAAGAACACGTGAGGAAAAAAACACCAAGAAGATCTCCAGAAAAATGAAGTGGAAGAAACGAAAAACGAGAAGAGGATGCAGAGCAGGAATCAAAAAACAAAAGGAAAAGAGAAAAATAGGTGAGGGCATTATAAATATTAGTGAAGTAACATTAACACAAGAAGAAATAAATGTTTTAGACAAAGGATTAAAATTTGCTCCAAAAAGAAACCTCAATAAATTCAATACCTATGTGGACATTAACAAATTCGTGAGGAGTATGAATATAAAGAAATATATGTTGAGTGAATCAGGAGAAGGGAGAGGGACAAAACTCCCAGAATTTAATGGGATACAATTCACAAATCTAAGAAACAAATCATTGTTTAATCCACCAGGAGGGAATGATGGACATATTGAAGTTTTCAAAAAGATGGTTCTGAAAGATCTGCATGAGCTAAAAATAAAAAAGATGCCTGATCCAATTTATATTAGAAAAGGGATCAAGAAATTGGAATCCAGGAAGGATATTGTAATAAGACAGGCCAACAAAGGAGGAGCTATAGTCATACAATCCAAAAAAGATTATAATGAAGAATTAAATAGCCAACTGAGTGATGAGAATACTTATCAGAAACTATTAAGCAACCCTACTATGAGATATAAAAAAGAATTAGCTAAAATTATCCATAAAGGACCTGAAAAGGGTCTACTAAATAAAAAGGAAGCAAAATATCTATTACCTAATGTATGCAGAATACCGGTAATATATACTATCCCTAAAATACACAAAGACGAGAAGAAACCTCCGGGTAGACCCATAGTAAATGGGATAAACTCAGTTTGTGCAAGGATAGGTGAATATGTTGATTTTTTCCTGCAGCCTGTAGTAAGAGAGACAAAATCATATTTGAGAGATACGAAACATCTCATACAACTGTTGAATGATATTAGTCTCAATAAAGGACCGGTATATTTAATAACGGCAGATGTTACTTCATTATATACAATTATTAATCATGAAGAAGCAGTACAAGCTACCAAGTGGGGTCTGAGAAATTTAAGTAATTTGAAATGTAGACAAAGGAGATTCATAGTAGATTGTCTGCGTTTCAGATTGAATTCTAGCTATTTTTGGTTTAATAACTCGTATTATAAACAAATTTGTGGAATTGCCATGGGTGCAAAATATGCACCAAGTGTGGCTAATCTATATATGGCAGAATGGGAGAATAAACCCTGTACAATAATATGCCCCAACAGTTAATACTCTATAAATGTTTTATTGATGATCTGATTATGATCTGGGCCGGAGATAGAGAAAGTTTGGAGGAATTTTGTTTCAAATCAAATATGAATAATAAAAATATCAAACTCACGTGGGAAATTAGTACTGAAAAAAATAATTTTCTGGATTTGGTAATCGAAAGAACAGAAGAAAGATTAAAAACATATACCTACTTTAAATCTGTAGATAGGAATAGCTATCTCCCTTTAGATAGCTGCCATCATTTTAGATGGTTATAAAACATCCCGAGAGGTCAACTTATAAGATTAAGATGCAACTGCTCTGACAATTCAGTGTTTCTTCAACAGGCAGAATTGATAGGTGAGAGATTTATTCAAAAAGGATACCAAGCTGGAAGAAACGGGAAATTCCTTCACTAGTTGAGTTACATACTAGAATTAGAGACGTCAGGCGTGTGGAATATCTTACAGCTTCCCTAAATAACACGCTCGACAAACATAGCAAGGTGTGGGCTCTTTGGGATAAGATGGAGGCACTCGCCTTCTGAGTGTGGGGGCGGTGGGGGCGTGGGGTCGGTTGGTCGGATGGGCGTCCTTTACTTTACGTTCCTTTCTTTTACTTCACCTTTCTCTTCTTTCTCCTTCTTTATCTAATCTGTACCTTTTCTCTCCCGTTCTAAGGCTGTTCGCACAATTCTTCGTGTTTTTGTTCACCTTGCCTATTCTCCTTCTTTCTCCTTAAGCTCCTTTTTTTTGGTCACAGAGAGGTTTGCTAAACGGATCGGTAGCAGACTGCAGAAATATAACTCCCCCGGTGACTGTGGGTCATTGTAATGTAATGCTTGAGTTGATGCAATGTTGTATTCTTTGCTTTTGCTTACTGTGGTCTGTGACCGCTTACTTTTATTACCTGTACCATATTGTTCCTTCTTTGATTTCTTTGTTCCACTTGAAATTTCAATAAAATGTCAGTTTTCAAAAAAAAGGATACCAAGCTGAATTTATTAAAGATAAAATAAATACTGTATTACAACTAGATAGGAACAAATTGATACAGGATAATATAAAAAATGAAGAAAGAAAAGAGATGGTACCAGTAATTATGGATTACAATATTCAGTTTAGACAAATTGAAAAAATAATAAAGAAACACTGGTAGATTATTAAAACTGATCGTCATTTATGTAAGATCCTTGCAGAAAAACCCAAATTTATTTATAGAAGACCTCCCACTCTTAGAGATAGTCTAGCAAAAAATGTACTAGATCCCCCGAAGAAATTCCTTTCCTTCTTCGAAGGCAAGGGATTTTATCCTTGTAAGAAATGCTACGCATGTAGGCATACAAAAGAAAATAAGAAGAAGAAGTCTAGTTTTACCTCAGTGGTCACTAAAAAGGAATACGCAATTGATGTTTTTATTACATGTCGCAGTGAAGGTGTTGTGTATCTCCTAGAGTGCCCTTGCCACATTCAATATGTGGGGAGGACAAAAAGAGAACTATGGAAGAGACTAAGAGAACATGTCCAAAATATCAAAAAGGTTTTGACAAACATAGTTTGTCAAGACATTATGCCAAATTTCATAAAAAAAGACCCCTCCTCATTAATGATTTGTGGGATTGAGAAATATAAACCACATTGGAGGGGTGATAACAAAATTATGAAGATAAGCCAGGCTGAATCTCGATGGATTCATGAATTATGCACTTTAGCAACTTCAGGACACAATGTCGAATTTGATCTGAATTTCTTTATTTCTAATTACTAGTTTCGATTAATAAATTATCTGATGTTCCTTAATGATTTTTTAGAGTGCCTTCCATAGGTCTAGATTATTTAATATAGTTGATTTTTAGACCAGATGTTTTTAATTCATGTAATTTTAATGATTTTATTGATTTTTTTATGCATTTTTATTAATATTATGTATGAGTCCTGTAGCCATCTGTATGAGTATTTATATATTCATAAGATTTAGTAATGGACCTATCTATTAAGTGCCCACTAGATGGCCCCAAAATTACCTGTGGGAATTCCTGTTATAGATTATTTACTTATTATTTTGTTCTATTATGCATTCTATGTTTTATCCACAAGATGGCCACATTGAGCACCCATTCGGAATGATACTGATCATTGGTACAGCTATTAGGAATTCCTGTTATACATTCTATGTTTTATCCACAAGATGGCCACATTGAGCACTCATTCGGAATGATACTGATCATTGGTACAGCTATTAGGAATTCCTATTATGGACAATTAGTATAATAAGATCGGAAATTCATTTATTTGAATAATATTGAAATGTTAATTTAACCATAGTATGGATTGAGAAGACGGATGAGTTTTCAAATAAGCGAGATATATATTGGTTACGTCTGCTCCACCGCTGTGTGACTAATGCGACGGCAGAACGGACCGTATATAAGGAAGAATGACACCTGACTCCTTGGCCCTTTGAGAAAGTCACGTGGTATGTGACGCAACGCGTCAGGGAGGAGCCAGGTGTCCGTCGTCACTTCCGGTCGCGGCCGAGACCGGAAGTACCATTGTTTATACCCGCGATTGTTTTATCTACATGTAAGTTTGGATATTATTATTAATAAATGTGAATTTTAATATACTACACATTGGAGGCCCCCTACTTTCTTCCTCTATTATATGACTCGGATTATGGAAGTTTACATGCGGGCGTTCCGGAGTTTATGGATGTGAGGAGGTGGAAGATCACAGCCCATTGTCTCTAAAGTGTGATTCGGTCCCTAGGGACCTTGTATAGAGGTGAGAGGCTGGGGGAAACAAGGGGTGCACTTTAAGCACTGAAGTGTGGAAGAGCGGTGGATTTGCACTTGTTGTTCACATCGCATGGTTACCATTTTGGACTTTTGGACTTATTTTACACTTTATGAAGATTTTAGTGGACTTACATATTTTTTGCACTTTGCACTTTGATTGGGAGCAACACAATTTAAGATTTCCAAGGTCTTTACTTATTTATGGAATTTATTTAATTTTTGTGTATGCGATTTACACTATTGCACATTTGCACATAGGTTTTGGAAAGTTATTGCACTTTATTTATTTATATTTAATCATTAATTTATTATTATGTAAATGTGTATGGATTAGATTTATTTACTTCATATATTTATTTTTTCTGTGAGATTATAATTGATTGAGATCCTTGTAGGATTCACTTATATTTAGGTAGCGCCACATAAACCCCCCTTATTAATATTACAAATTGCATCGGCAATTTAAACGGATGGAGCAGCAAATATGCAAGGCCAATACAATGTTTTCTCTTCCTGGCTGTCAACTGAATCCCAAGGACAAATTCACATATGGTGCTTTTCATATTCTGAATTTAGTACTTGCAGATACAACAAAGGTGGTAGTTGAAAGTGCATCACTGTTCACTTTGTTGAATGACAATGCTGTCTTTATTCGTGATTCTTATCAGCGCATAAATACCTGGGAACAAGTTAGCCAGGACCCTCACCATCGAAGAATTTCAGTAATTGGGGAAACGCACTGGTGGTCAAAATATGCTGCTTGAAGAAAGGTGTTTGGGGAATTTTCAAATCCTGATTCTGCTTTTTTTCTTAGTCTACTGTACACTTAGAGCAGAATTAAGCAAAATCTTATGCAGAATCCTTACTTAAATATGAAACCATTCTTACAGCCCAAATTTTTCTGAGAATATTTGAATTGATAACACCATTGACCAAATCTCTGCAAACAACTCAAAGGCTATTAAAATGGTACAGGGAACTTATGAAAAACTTAAAACAATTACAAAAGATTTTGATTCCATACAAATGACTGCTGATAAGTTTGTTAAATGGGCAAATTACATGATTCAAGAAGAAGAAAGTTGCCAAATGGAAGAAGAACAGACTACTTTGCCAAAAAAAAGAATAAGAAAAAGAAAGTGAATGGCTGATGAGACTGTTGACGATGTAGCAGTTTCTGATGCTGTTTCAGCTTATAAGATATGTGTGCACAATGTAATCTTGGATACGGTCACTGTCAGAAACCATGTAATCAGGCCGAGACAGAAGTACAGTTAAATCACACTTGTTTAATAATAAAAGTAAAAAGAACAAACATAGTCAAAACATAGCCAGAGTTCAGGAACCGGAATGGATAGTCAGCCAAGCCTGAAGTCAGAGATCAATGTAGTGTAATAGCAAGCAGGATCTGGAGCCAAAAGGGATGTCAGCAAAGCCAGTCTTGAACATTAATGCAGGAGAAACTTTCTGTGATGTTGACCAAGGCAAAGGCAGAGCTCCTCGGGACTGGACGGCTTAGGTAGGCAGGACTGATGAGCAGGATATCAGCAACAGATGAGTAACTGTGGAGAGATAGGAGCTCATGTCAGGGGTCCATTGCTTAAGGTGAGAGTCCATCCTATCCATTGGTAGAAGGGATCACTTCATCACCTTTCTTTGCTGGAAGGAGACACCCTGCACTTGTGGACTCTTGATGTTTATCTCATCTATCCTGCATATTTATTTATTTACATTATATTTTGTGGATTATGTTTTATTATCTGCGCTGTACTGTTGTATTTTAATTTTTATCGTGGGATTTGGTTTTTTGACCTATAGTATTCTAGCTTCAGTATTTAATTACGAGTTTTTTATTATATTTTATATGTTCAGCGCTGGTTGATTTGTCTTTCAGAGATAGGAGCTGGCAATTAGCCAACAGCTGAGTGGCCAGCTCAGAGAAGGAAGGGCTGAGCACAGCCCTAACGGTCACAGAGAGCATGGATCGCCACTTTCTCTGCTGTGGGACTCTCTATGCCAACTTAGCTTGCTTGGAGCCAAACAGCTTTCCTGCTATAAAAAAATGTAGACTTCAGGCACCAGCAATGGAAGAACTCAGCAAATGATTAATTAGATTTGATGAGGGAGCAAGATCAGAAAATTTGCATTCCCACCTGGCAAATTTGCAATGCAGTGGGACAGGCGGAAATCGTCATCTCTTGAATAATATAGTATTGTAGAAGATGTATCTATGGAAAACCAGGAAAGCAAATGAACAGAAACAGAACTGGTCAACAAATCTTGCATGGCATGTAAGAACTGTACTATTTGCTGCTATAAGATTCTGCAGTGCTATAATTTGTTAACTGATGCCTATGATGTCATTGATTTAGCCTACAAATTTTTGCTTACACTATCCTTTACTCAAGTTGCCTGTGAAAGAAGTTTCTACACATTGAGGTTTATTAAAACCCGTCTAAGAAGTTCTGTATCTCAAAAGCATTTGAGCTCTTTGATGCGGATGACAATCGAAAAGAATGTACTAATGAACCTTGATTCTGAGGATGTCATTGACAGAGTTGCAGAAACCAGTAAACTTCTAAGAAACGAGCCGACTCCTTAGTGCAGTTATTTTGTTCTGTGAAAATGTAATATATTTTGCTATTTGTTATTGTATTGAATTGTTCATTAAAGGTGTTTCATCTTATATATTGCAATCATTCTATAATTATCATATATTTACATAATTCCAAATGATTGACAAGTTACAGTGACTGAAGCAGGATAAATATAACTAAAATACATAGAGAAACCGGTTGTCATTATTTGTAAAAAATGTTTTCTTTTTAAAATGGGCTGCTCAGTTTAGAATGCCCGGGCCTATTTTTTGTCCCAGTCCGGACCTGGTTGCTGACCCCTGCTATAGGGCATGTACAGTAAAGCAGCACACCAGGGTGCCAAGATCTGAATGGGCTCTTGGTCCTAAAAGTGTAAAACTACACTAATAAAAATGATTCTGTTGGCTTGTAATTTTGACATAAAAACTTTATAATTTTCAATAAATAAATAAATGTTAATGAATTTACTTTGATATTTTAAGTACCTTACTTAATTTTCATTAGTTCTTAAAAACATACCTTTTACATTTACAAAAACTATGTATAATATTGAGTAATCTAGACAAAACTTTTAAGGTATGTGCATTTCCATATTCTAATTGAGTTACATTAACTTAAAAATAGCTTTTCATTTGACTGTAATTGTGGTAAGCAGATGTTTGCCAAACGTGCAACCTTGTGAGTTTTAATGCTGGAATTTTAAAGCGTATGACGTCTTTTGGAACTATGAAAACCTGCACAAGCAGTTACCATATGTTTGAGGCCCAACAGGACAAAGCAGCGCCACCAGTGATAAGAATTTTTCCAAGTCACTACAAAGCCATGCAATGTCATTGAAAAGTAAGAATAAACATTAAACAACTTATCATTCACATGCTTAAATGTTGCTTAACATACCATCCAAAATATTTATTTTATTTGTGGATCATTATATTTATAATAAATGGACATACGTCTGTTGTATACACCTATTGAGACAACTCCCTTGTGCGCATGCAAAGTTTGGATGATGAGGATGCCTCACGGATCCATGAAGACTTATCTACCTTGATCCTGAATATTTTTGTTATCAACAAATTAACTGATGAGAACAGTACCACCTTGGGGATAGTTATCGAGGGAGTAGAGGGTCTCACTGGAATCTCTGCTGTACCCTAAGCATGTTTTTTTATTATGGAACTCATTTGTGCTTTTTACCTGAGCTACCCTAAAAACCTAAAATATACCTTTGAAGTTTTTCAAAAGACCTTTTTAGACCTAGATGTAGGGAATCTATCTTCAAAAGTTAACACTTTAAAGTGCAAATTACTTGTTCTTTACAGATATACTGTATGTTCCATGTGTGTGTTTCAGTTTTATTTGTTAGCTGAGAAAGGGTAAATTTTTTTTAAAGATGTTTACATTTACATTTGATGCTGCTCTAATAATATTACATTTGTAACATTTTATAATTAATAAATGTTAATTTGTTTTGAAAGCCTGTTTCAAGAGACTTTTCTTTTTTTTTAAAAACATATTATTGTATTAATATTATTATATAAAAACCTTTAAACATATATCAAATACATTTGGAAAATATATTTTACCAACTTAAAAAAATGAGTAAGTTACAAGAAAAAATAAGTTAATATCACATAAAACTATGGTTCCAGACAAGTTAATGTATGTATTCTTAACTTAAACCTATGGTCTCTTAACTGAAATAATTGAGTAGGCTTTACTTAAACTTATGGTCTATGAACTGAAATAATTGTGTAGGCTTTACTTAAACCTATGGTCTATAAACTGGAAAAATTGAGTTGGCTTTACTTAAACCTATGGTCTATAAACTGGAAAAATTGAGTTGGCTTTCCTTAAAACTATAGTTCCAGACAAGTTAAGGTATGTAATCCTAACTTAAAACACTATGGTCTATAAACTGAAAAAAATTAGTTGGCTTTACTTAAAACAATAAAGTTGAAAACACGAAAAGTTTAATGAGTAACACAAAAATAAGTTTAGTTGACAGTTCTTAAAAAGCTGATAGTATGAGAATAGTTGCCTCAATTTTTTTGAGTAGACCCAGCACAATATTTTTGCTAGTGTTGTATTTGATCTAGTGGTACACCAAAATTTTGGGCGCCGAAAATTATCGGCTGAAAGCGGTGTACTTAGGCATCAGCTGAAAGCATAAAAAAAGTAGATGATGGAGCGCCGAAAATGGTGCAGGGTCCGTCCTGGGTGCCTCCTATTGCAAGAGTGTCATCCTGGCACACCCCATTCCTCCAATTCCCCCTCTTCCTCTCCTCTCTCTCACACAGAGCCACAATCTCCCTGTGTTGGGAAGCTGAATTTTCCAGGCGGCCGTAGTAACAATGTCCCACGTCCTGTGGTAGACGGCACACTGATTCAATGACGGGTCATTGAATCAGTGTGACGTGATCACAGGAGGCATGCCGTTGTTTCTGCGGCCAAAAACTTCAAATGCAGCTCCATGACACAGCAGGAGATTGCCACTCTGATCCAGGCACGGGTAGGCTGCATCCCCAGGCATTGGCAGGCTGCATCCACAGGCGCTGGCAGGCTGTATGCCCAGGTACTGGCAGGCTGCTTCTGACAGGTACAGGCAGGCTGCATTTGACAGGCACTGGGAGGCTGCATCTGACAGACACTGGGAGGCTGCATCTGACAGACACTGGCAGGCTGCGTCTGACGGGCACTAGCAGGCTGCATCTGATGGGCACTTTGACAGGCACTGGCAGGTTGAATCTGATGGGCACTGGCAGGCTCCATCTGACGGCCACTGGCAGGCTGCATCTGACAGGCACTGGCAAGGCTGCATCTGACAAGCAGGCTGCATCTGACATTCACTGGTGAGGCTGCATTTGATGGACACTGGTTGAGCTGCATTGATCTCTTGTATCATGTCTGCAGTCTCTGACCATCTCCTATATTATGTCTGCTAGAGGTGCACCGAATGGAAATTTTGCTAATACTATTAGTAGTGTGTTTAAGTTTAAGTAAGAGATTGCAGACATGATACAAAAGATGGTCAGAGACCGATGACATGATACAAGATATGGTTAGAGACTATGGACATGATACAAGAGATGGTTGGAGACTGTGGATATGATACAAGAGATGGTTAGAGACTGCAGACTTGCATTTTTCCTAACCTTTCTTGCACTAAAGGTGCTAATAATGGCCAACAATAAATTCATATTAATTTTAATTGATGATATTAATTAAAAAGTTTATATATAAAAATATATATTTTTTTTAAATCTGTCATTTTTTATTTCGGCTTTCGGCAAAGTACATCCTGCATTTTCGGTTTTCGGCACCAAAATTTCCATTCGGTGCACCCCTAATTTGATCTGTTACCATCCTAACATTTATCTATGCCTTCCAAGCTGGTGCCTTACTTTCCATTTAATGGTATTTTTTCTGTCTGTTTTCATTTGTCTCCAGCTGTCTTTATCAAATCCAACGACATTGTTTACTGATGGAGGCCCGATGTATGTTCCTTAGTTGTTTGTCAAGGTTTCTGCAAGAATCAATTTAGTTCAAGCAGCTGGAGAGTTTTCTGGAAAGTTGCATTTCAGAAAAACAGGATTATATAACATAGATACGTGCATTTGAATGACTCAGTCTGACAGCACATGTTTAAATATTCTAATTTATTTTGAAAGTGGCAGTTTTTTAAAGTGAAACATCACTCTCCCAATCAACATTCATTTTTAATCTTCATGCTGCTAGCATTAGTAAAAAGATAGGAAAATATATCATATTTACTTGTTTTAAACTTTTTTTTTACATTTCTTCAGTTAACTTCCTGGTTTCTTGCAGAAGCAAATGATGTCATACACCCTAAGAGTCTTCAGGAGGTTAGGAGAGCAGGAGGGGTTTTCTCAGCTAAGCACACTCTCCTGCTATGTGAGATAAGCGCAGATGGATTCCAGGAAGCAAACGCTGCATGCATCATTTGCCCTTACTCAAGATGGACATGGACAGGAAAGCTAATGGGGTATTTTTCAAAGTGATTTCTTAGCAAACTAAAGCATGGAGACATTGATGGATCGGGGAGTTTGCTTTGAATATTAAAAATGAATGAAATAGTGTTTTTTTTTATTTGTGGTGCTCAGATGCAGTGAAGACCCGCTTTAAAGCGGGGTTCCATTTCTGTTTTTTTTTTTTCATCCTAATTGCAATAATTATGCTTTCTAATTATGTCACTTACTTTTATTTTTTCCAAAAGTGTCTTGCTGCCATTTTTCTGTTTAGAAAGCATTTATAAAAACGTCTCCTGACGTTTTCCATTTTGCCTGTGGGCATGTGAAGCCCACAGGCATTGTCTTCCGGGACACTGTGCTGCTAATGTCCCAGCATGCACCGCCCATATAATCTCGGATCTCCTGGGCGCCGCACAGACTCCTGGGAAGTTGAAAAAACGATCCTAGGAGCCCGTGCGGCCGACAGGAAGAGCTGACCTGCCGCTGAAGCCCCGCCCATATCCGCAGCAGCACCGCCCCTTTCCGGAATATCCAGGAGAAGGAGATTTAAAATAAGAAAAAAAGAGAACAAGACAGCAGCAAGGTAAGTGGGATATCCAGCGATTAGGGAACCAGATCATCACATAGGCATAGGAGTAGGAATTCGGGTGGAGCTCCGCTTTAAGTTAAAATATTATGTGTGGGTAGCACTCGCATATATAACAAACAATCATGCTGTAAATACTCTCTTAATGACTAAAATAAAATGTTTTATATATCTGTAGCGGTACCCCCGTAGGGGCTGCTGGTGTATGTGGTCCGCCTCTCACCCTGGACAGCTATGCACGTGAATTTCCAGACATACAGCAGTTAAGAAATAGTTCTTGTACTTGTTTTTTTAATTCTTTTTATTGAAAAAAAAGAAAAGACGATGACATTAATCAAAGCCCTCAACATGAGCATTAGAGAGCAGCGAGGTACATTTACAGTGCACAAAGGTTTTTCGTAATTACAATTATATAGCATTCCCCTTAAAACCAATCCTGATACATATGTTTGATAACATAAAATCACACAATTCTTGATAACTGCTACTTAATACCCCTAGCGATATTCTCAAGCGTTGGTTGCAGTAAGAGTGGAAGAACACCAAGCATCCCACACCTTGTTATATTTAGCTGGGCAACCTCTGTGTTCAAAAATTAGTTTTTCATAAGGTAATTCCTGATTTACTAACCAAAGCCATTTACATATAGATGGAGGGGTAGGCTGAATTTACTTAAGTGCCACAACTTTATGAGCCAAAAATAGTGTTTGCATTAACATGGTCCTAGTATGTCTCGGCTACAGTTCCTCGTTCAGGACCCCTAGCAAACACATCAGTTGAGTACATGGAACAGGGACTGACAAAACTGCAGTTAATATCTCAGTCACCTGCTGCCAATACCATGCTATGACTGGACAAAGCCACATAACATGTGCGAAGTCTGCTCACATCCAGTGCAGGTAGAGGCAGGCAGACTATGCATTGCGTGCAATCGAACTGTGGTCAGATATGATTGATGTAACATATAAAAGTGGATCAATTTATTGTTATCAGCCGGAGATACAGATAAATGGGATGAGTATGCTTCCTCCCAGTCTTCGTCAGATAAATCAGGGATAAATTGTTGCCATTTAGTGAGCACCACCAGCTGAGCCCCGCTAGTTGTAGCAAGCAACAAATGGAGGAACAAGTTGATATAAGTCCCCTAGGGCCCTGAGATCGCAGCACCCCTATCAGTGGGTAATCAGAAAAGTCAGTGTCATGGGTACCAAATTGAGTTTGTATCACATGTCTAAGTTGAAGATGCCTATAAAAGGTGGTTTGGGGCAGTTTATAATTCCTCTGCAATCCATCAAAAGAAGCCAATACATTTCCATCATAGAAGTCATACAGAGTAGCCACCCTCCTACATTCCCTAAAATAATAGTCTATAAGTTACTTTAAATGAGGGAACATCAGGTTATGCCAGAAGAGAAACAATAGTGCCTTTAAAATCTGTGATTCTCCTGGCTTCCCTCCACACCGTACGGGCTCAATATTGGTACAGTATATGTCTCTCCCCCAGTGCGGTCAAAGGTGCCTCCAGTGCCACCAATTGGTGCTTAATTTTCAGTACATAGGCAAGATATGACTCAACCACTGCCGGCGTAACCGGTATCAACCAGTCAGTCAAGTGGCACAGATGCCTTGCCAAATAATAGTAATATAGATTTGACAACGCCCTGGCGGCATCAATATTAGGAAGCGGCAGAATAGAACATTTGAGTTTCCATCTATTTTTGGCCCAAATAAAGGAAACGATTAACATGTCCATGGTTTTAAAAAATTATTTCGGCACTGAGATAGGCATATGAGATGTCACATATAAACACTTAAACATATAAACACATCTTTACAAGATTCATTCTGCCTGCCACAGACAAGGGAAGTTTGTCCCATACATTTAGTTTTAATCATTTGGAGTAAAGGGTCTAAATTTGCCTTAACCACTTCGCATCAAGGCCAATTCTGACATTTCTCTCCTACATGTAAAATTCATAATTTTTTTGCTAGAAAATTACATAGAACCCCCAAACATTATATATTTTTTTTTAGCAAAGACCCCAGAGAATACAATGGCGGTTGTTGCAACTTTTTATCTCGCACGGTATTTGCGCAGAAATTTTTCGAACACGTTTTTTTCAGAGAAAAAAGAGTTTCAATTTTTCTGCATAATGTGATAGATGAAGATACACCGAGTAAATGGATACCCAACATGTCATGCTTCAAAATTGCACGCGCTCGTGGAATAGCGCCAAACTTTAGTATTTAAAAATCCCCATAGGTGACGCTTTAAAAATTTTTACTAGTTACATGTTTTGCATTACAGAGGAGGTCTAGGGCTAGAATTATTGCTCTCACTCTAACGTTCACATGTGTGGTTTGCACACCGTTTTCATATGTGGGCGGAACTTATGTATGCGCTCGCTTCTGAGTACAAGCTCACGGGGACAGGGGTGCTTTAATTTTTTATTTTATGTTTATTGTTAATTTTACTTTTACATTTTTTAGTTTGACACTTTAAAAAAAAAAATTTTTTAATAATGTAAACATCCCTTGTAATAGGAATATGGCATGATCGGACCTATTTACAGTGAGATATGGGGTCAATAAGACCCCATATCTCACCTCTAGGCTGGGAAGCCTAAAATGAAAAAAAAAACGATCACGGCTTCCCAGCCGAGGTGGCGTCGTTATTTTGAATGCAGAGGCCAGACGTGACGTCATAACATCGCGCCTGACCTCTGAATGATCATAGAGACTCCGGGGACCATCTGGTCCACCGGAAATCTCTATGATATCATCCGGGGGCTGGACGATCCTGTGACCAACTCACCAATGGAAGTGGTGAGTCGGTAGAAGCACTGGAGGGCGGCGGGGGGGGGGCGTCCCCTCCCGCTGCCGGTAAGAACGATTAAGCTGTGGAACAGCCACTATGATCATTCTTATGGTGCAGAGAATCGCTGGCTTAAAATGCCGATATCTGAATGATGTCTGTAACCTCAGGCATCATTCAGATATAACCCCCGAAAGTCGAGTCTGTCCCAGGATGTCCACCCGGCGCGAAGTGGTTAAAGCGCTGTAGCTGCTGACTTTTAATAAGGACGCTTACCTGTCCAAGGAGCCCGCAATGCTGGCCCCCTGAGGCCGATCCATCCATCGGATCAAGTGCAGGTGCCGCCATTCCAACTCAGGGCAACCTGAGCAGCATTTAGGCTTCCCGGACGGTTTCCTGCTGCGCATGCGCGAGTCGCACAGCTCTTTCTGAATGTCTCTGTCATCTTCTGGGACACACATAGGTCCCAGAAGGCAACAGGGGAGCAGGAGGAAATCTCAGTGTCAGGGTCTCAATAGCCACTGCAAACAGCAGCAGAGACAGAGGGCATCCCTGCCTAGTGCCTCTATGGAGCTGTATAGATGGAGATAATGTACCATTAACTCAAAGGTTGGATGTAAGGTTTTTATAGAGAATAGAGACCCATTTTTGGAACTTAGTGCCAAAGCCAAAAGAGTGTAATGCAGCCATAAGGAAGGGTTATTCTATTAAGTTTAAGGCTTTTGCAGTATCCAACTAAGCCAGTGCACAAGACTCAGGCAGCAATTTTTTGAGCTGAACTATCATTTGTGTACTATGAATTGTTAATGGACTTGGACTTTCCTGGCATGAAACCAGTTTGGTCCAGATAAATTATACTTCTTCAGGGACTTAATTATATACATCCGGTATATACATACTTCTCCTCTTCTACCTCCAGTATAAACTTGCTTGTAGAACTACAACTCCTGGGACCAGCTAGCACTGAATTTCAGGCCTGTCACTGGCTCAGCCAGGCCCAAAGCAAATTACCTTTGCAGGCAGGGACCGTGGGCCCCTATGGTGTAGCAAAAATGGTAGTTCTACTGTCCCACGTGGATACTGATCCCAGTACTACCTCTTCAGACAATGCCAGCTCTCCTAACTGCAGCTGCCTCTTTCCACCGCCCATGTCAACACAGTCCCCCTTACTGGCTCTGCACCCATCTCAATCTACTTGCACCCAATCCTCTCAGACATGCATCCCAGTACTCCTGACTGTGTGTTACTCACCAGCCCTCCTGAATGTTCCTGTTGTTCCTCCCAAGGACTTGCCTGGCAGTGTTCTCCTGCTGTCCTCTTTGCTGCTGTGCCTCCTGTCCAGGACACCTCCATGTGTCTTAAGAGGGTCCAATTCAGACCCGAGCCCAGGCCCAAGGTCGTCCCCCCCCCCAGACTGGGGAGCTCCCTCAAAAGCCAAGACAGCCTAATACTCCATATTCAGTTTCCACCGAACAACTCCTCCCTAGCTGGGCTGACCCAGAGTATTTGAGGGGGCCTGCCCCCTGCCAACCCAAGTTGGGGATTGGTCAGGGCCCTCAGCATACTCCACTGGGTATGCCAGGCCATGCCCCCACCTGCAAGACCTAAATCATAAATTCCACTCCTTCTCCCAGGTTGGCGTCCATACACATCTTTATTTCCTATTATTGCATAGATCTGTCATTGTCGACAGCTTCTTTTTTTTTGTAACATAACAAACATGGTATACGTACCTGCTCTCTGCAATGGTTTTGCACAGAGCAGCCCCAATCCTCTTCCACTGGGGTTGCCCTCTGGAGCCCCAAGCTCCTCCTCTTATGCAAGCCGCTTTCAATGGGGGCACTTGTCCATCCTCACTCTAGAGCCCCCCTGCCTGTGTCTGTTGGCACAGAGTGGGTGGCTCAGCCCTACCCCCCCCCCCGCTCGCTCCACAAAGCAGTGGGAGCCAATAGCTCCTGCTGCTATCAACCTGCCCAGAGAGGAGAGAGACAGTGGGGAGTGCCACTACTTTCGCGCACTTTGCTGGATTGGATCGGGCCCAGGTAAGTATAAGGGGATTGGGGGTTTTTGAAGCACAAAAGCTTTTTTACCTTAATGCATTTAAGTCTTAGAACCACTTTAACCTTATTTTGTTTCTGCATCATCCCACCCTGGTTATCTAGTTCATTCCCAGTGGTCGGCTGACATGGAGCTCCATGTCAGCACAAACTCCCACCTAGGTGCGGAAATCAAGCTATGTAATGCCAGCCTGGGAGTTAGTTTATGAGTTTATGAGTTAGTTCCTGTGAATGTGAACGTATGGGCGAGGCATACCCAGTGGTAGGCTGACATGGAGCTTGTCAGGAAAGGAAAATTGCAGTAAATATTTCATATTCAATATTTTTCCCCACAGGAGCCTGCAAAGCATGGCACCTGGGGAGGAACCCCTGCTTGCTGCCCCAGAGAAGGGGGGGGGGGGTCCGAAGGTGCTGCTGGAACATGGTACATGTTGCACCCTAAATGCAGGTGTAACATGTAACATGTTCCAAAGGTTAACCTATCCCTTAAAAAACATATTTTGTGTTTTCTTAATCCTATTTCGGTGCTCAAACAATACCTGCAATACCTTTTTATTTAGTCCAAGGTGCAGTGCTTATACACGGTCCATCATTGAAGAAACCAAGGTAAGAAATAGATGATGAGGAGACCTCCACCTTTTCTAAGAAGTGCAGGAAACAGCACACAGCACCAATGTGTATCGAATCTGCTTTCCTCTCAGATAGAAAGATGATCATTGGAATGTGGTATATTCAAATTGATGTCAATCATCGTACATTAAGCATAGAAGACAAATGTAGATTCACCATCAGTGACATCTGAGTTCCATTCGCACACTCTTCCAAAATTGCCAAATTCCCCTGTAAAGGCCTGAATACTGACATCCATGAGCACAAGACTCACATCGGGAGTAATCGTCAATATCACTTCTTTATGGGTAAATGAATGTCCAAGTGGAGTAACCAAGAATTCTTGAGATATATATTCATATATGGGGTTCTCTTCTTCCCATATGGAAATATGAATCTCCTCCAGATAAAACCTTCCATCCGTCTTGTTCTGTTAATTCTGCTTGTTATATTAGCCAGTATGACCAGTGGGTGTAGCTGGATTCATACTGAATGATTAGCCAGAGTGCCAAGTAGTCAGAGAGAAACTGTCCTTCTCATGTGTTCATCCTGTGCTCTCCAGGGTTTAACTTGAGCAGTGGTTCAGTGAACAGATCCCTTGCTGAATCAGGCCAGAGCTGGAGGGATAATACAAAGGTTTTGTGACACACAACTACATTCAGTTTTTTCTGCATTTTAACAGTACACCTTTCCCGGTCTGTGTTCAATCTATGGGTGGCCTGATGAAAATGGACTTGCATCAATTTTAATCAGGCTACCTTTGATCTGTCACACTTAGGTCTGGAAGATGTTTTTTTTTCAGGACCTGGACAGACTCATAAGTAAATGGACTCCATACCTTTCCATCCGCCTCTCCATAGGCTTACACGGAGCTTCTGATTAGGCCTGCCTGAAAAACAGACAGGCAGACCTGACTGGAAAGCCCGTGTGAAAGGACCCTTAAGCTACTCAACAGAAGTAAATCATTTGATTGATAAGTTGGAACGGAAGTTAATCATTTGAAGAGATGTGCTAAAAAACTTTTGCCACAGCCACAGATCAGTGCATTCTGACAGCAGCAGTAGCTGCTGTCCAAATACAGTGTCTTGGACGGGATGGGGATTAGGGATGGCCGAACGGTTCTCCCGGCGGTCGGTGCGCGGTGAATTTCGGCTGTTCGCGGTCCGCCCGATCGGCGGACTAATGCCGCTGTTCGCCCGGCGGACTTACATGTTTACTGTGTAAAAGAACTTTGACCTATGATGACACATCCATCATGGGGTACAGGACAGCCAATTGAGACATTACAGCACATGGACACTTGGACATTCCCCCTAACTTATAAATAGACCCGATCCGGCGGCCATTTTACATTCTTTCTACTGTCACTATAGGGAGAGGTTGCTGTGTGGAGCAGGGAGAGACTGCAGTGACCCAAATCGCTAGCTATTAGGTCCACAAAAGTCCTTTTAAGGACTGGTATGGTGTAGATGTAGTTCAGGATATAGGTTTGAGGCACTGCTATTCAAGTCATTGTTGCAGCAGATTGTCTTTTGTCAGTGCTAAGAGAGGGACAGACAGGGCGCTGTGTGTTGCAGAGAGGGACAGTCAGTTGAATCATTAGCTGTTACTATTAGGTCCACAAAAGTCCTTTTCAGGACTGGTATGGTGTAGTAGTACAGGATATAGTTTTGAGTGCAGTGCTATTCAAGTTATTGTTGCAGCAGCCTGTGTTTTGTCAGTTTAAATAGGGACAGACAGGAAGCTGTGTGTAGCAGTGAGGGACAGTCAGTTTAATCATTAGCTGTTACTATTAGGTCCACAAAGGTCTTTTTCAGGACTGGTATGGTAATAGGGTTGTACACGTATAATATTCTTTCTTCCAAATATAGAAAGAATATTATACTTGACTGCTGCCCTTCTGCTGCAGTAGTCCTTTATGAGTATAGGGACTGAGGTACAGTCTGCTAATCACAACCTACTAGTTCCACAAAAGTCCTTCTAAGGACTGGTAAGGTATAGCGTTCTACAGTATATAGGGTTGAGTGAGGTACAGTCTGCTAATCCTTAAGGACTGGTATAGGTCCACAATATATAGGGTTGAGGTGCACTACTGCTGACTGCTGCCCTATTCTGCAGCAGTCCTTTATGAGTATAGGGACTGAGGTACAGTCTGCTAATCACAACCTACTAGTTCCACAAAGGTCCTTATAAGGACTGGTAAGGTATAGTGTACTACAGTATATAGGGTTGAGTGAGGTACAATCTGCTAATCCTTAAGGGCTGGTATAGGTCCACAATATATAGGGTTGAGGTGCACTACTGCTGCCCTATTCTGCAGCAGTCCTTTATCAGTATAGGGACTGAGCTACAGTCTGCTAATCACAACCTACTAGTTCCACAAAGGTCCTTATAAGGACTGGTAAGGTATAGTGTACTACAGTATATAGGGTTCAGTGAGGTACAGTCTTCTAATCCTTAAAGACTTATATAGGTCCACAATATATAGTGTTGAGGTGCACTACTGCTTACTGCTGCCCTATTCTGCAGCAGTCCTTTATCAGTATAGGGACTGAGGTACAGTCTGCTAATCACAACCTACTAGTTCCACAAAGGTCCTTATAAGGACTGGTAAGGTATAGTGTACTACAGTATATAGGGTTGAGTGAGGTACAGTCTGCTAATCACAACCTACTAGTTCCACAAAGGTCCTTAAGGACTGGTATAGGTGTACTATTTGGTGTGCAGTATATAGTTGTGTAATACACATATAAAATACTTGCACATATAGAAAGCATAGTATAGTGCGTTTCCACTGTGCAGCATTGTGACTGCTGAGCGGTTCTGCAGTGATACTACAAAGAGTGACAAACGCAATCCAAGAAAAAAGTATTGTAACTGATGTGATAGAAGACCAGTGGCCCCCAAAAACAACAGATTGAAGCGGGTGTTATATACCTTCTTCCACATACATACTGCACTTCTGTAGAGAGTTTTGTCACAGGGTCATTTAAAAAATGACAGGCAGAGGAAGAGGCAGGCCCTTCCACAGGGGTGGTAGGGGTAGGGTAGGAGCAACAGGCTTGAGCCAAAGTGGGAAATTGCAGAAGGTGCGTGCGATTACGTCAAAGGAAGCACCAGAATTGGTTGAGTGGCTCACTCAGCCTTACTCTTCTGCACCCTCCTCATCCTCTCGATCTGCACCCTCTTCTTCAATCTCTGCTATGTGCACCCCCAAAGACACTACCACCAACAACACAACCACCACCACATACCTTCGGCTTGAGTCACAGGAATTATTTTCCGATCCATATCAAGACATTTCTGATGCGCAGCCACTCTTGGCATTGGATCAGGAAGAGGAGGTAGCAACAACCGCCACTCAGAAGTCTGACGACAGTACCCAGATCAGCCCAAGGAGGAGGTTGGTCACCAGTGTTGCTGCCTACTCCGAGATCTCTAATTATAGCGATGGGGAAGGTGATGTCGATGATGACGTGTCTAGTGATGTCACGTGGGTGCCCACAAGAGAGGAAGAGGAGGGGAGTTCAGAGGGAGATATGGACCAGCAGATAGGGAGGAGAAGCAGGAATAACTTACATTGCACAGGAGGGACAAACCAGACTGCTAACGTATCAGGAGCGAGTTATCGACCATGTACGGTCACATCTGGCGCTGCCAGGACGTCGGCACATGGCTCCACAGTGTGGGCTTTTTTTAACGTGTCCGCTGCTGACAATAGTGTTGCCATCTGCAATCTTTGCAGTCAACGCATTAGTCGCGGTAAGCCCAACACTCACCTAGGGACGACCGCCTTAAGAAGGCACATGAGCTGCCATCACCGAGCCCAGTGGGAGCAACGGAACACACAAAGCCACACTCCAGGCTCTCACCGTCCAGCCTCGTCTTCTACTTCTCCTTCTCCTCTCTCCTCACAATTGTCCTCCACTCCACCTTCCATCACGCCAAGCTCACGTTTTTCTGCAAAAAGGCAATCTTCCGTGGGCCTAATGTTCGAGCGTAAAAAAATGATGACGCCGGATAACCCTCTTGCCCAACGGTTGACGGCTGGCTTGTCAGAACTGATAGCCCGCCAACTACTGCCATATAAACTGGTGGACTCGGAGGCCTTTCGAAAATTTGTGGCCATTGGAACACCACAATGGAAGGTCCCAGGAAGGAAGTATTTCTCAGAGAAGGGCATCTCAGAGCTATATGGCCATGTTCAGCGGCAAGTGAATGTATCTCTGGCACACAGTGTCGGTGCCAAGATACATCTGACCACAGAAACGTGGTCTAGCAAACACGGGCAGGGAAGGTATATCACTTTTACTGCCCACTGGGTGAACCTTCTGACGGCCGTCAAGCATGTAACCCATGGCACCCGTGTTGATTTGGTTTTACCGCCACGGATTGCATGCAGGCCTGGCTCTTCTTCTCCTCCTCCTCCTACTCCATCCTCCTCCCTCTCCTCCTCGGCTGACTCCTGCTTTTCCGCTGCTAGCGTCTCTTCCGCTGCGCCGCCCAAGCTCCCCAGAACCTATTCGACATGCCAGGTGAGACGTTGCCATGCCGTGCTGCGTCTGTTGTGCCTGGAAGCCAAGAGCCACACTGGCCCGGCACTCCTTTCAGCTTTGTGTTCACAGGCAGATCAGTGGCTAACATCGCTCAATTTGACTGTTGGTAAAGTGGTGTGTGACAACGGTGTCAATCTGTTTAGCGCATTGAAACAGGGCAAAATTACGCACGTGCCATGCATGGCACACGTCTTAAACTTGGTCGTGCAGCGATTCGTTGTCAAATACCCTGGGGTCCAGGACATCTTGCGGCAGGCAAGGAAAATCTTGGCCCATTTCAGAAGATCTTACACGACCATGGCTCGCCTTGCTGAGATTCAGCGGCGACACAATCTGCCGGTCAGACGTCTTATTTGCGATTGCCCGACGCGATGGAACTCAACCTTCTATATGCTTGATAGGCTGCTCCAGCAGAAACGTGCAGTTAACGTCTACCTGTATGAACTCTGCGGCAGAACAGGTTCTGGGGAGCTGGGGTTTTTTTCACCGCGCCAGTGGCTGCTCATGCGCTACGCATGCAGACTTCTGCGGCCATTTGAGGAGAACACCAAACTGGTCAGTCGCAGCCATGGCACCATCAGTGACATGGTACCTTATGCCTTCTTTATGGAGCGTGCATTGCGTCGTGTCATTGATCAAGCTGTGGAGGAGCAGGAGCGGAAAGATGAGGAAGTCGCAATGCTGGATGAATTCCCAGGGGGGGCTACTCTATCTGAGACAAGTCAACAACAGGAGTCTGAAGAGGAGTCAGAGGAGGATGGTGCCGGGGCGGATGAGGAGGAGCAAGAAGAGCATGCTTTAAACCTTTCTGGGATCCCTGTTGTTGTGCGTGGATCGGGAGAGGAGAATGAAGAAGACGACATTATCCTGGATGATGAGCAGGAGCCAGGCCACCACACCGCTTCCAGTTTAGTGCAAATGGGGGCCTTCATGCTCCAGTGTTTTAATAGGGACCCCCGTATAAAAAGCATAAGGGTCAAGGACCAGTACTGGGTGGCAACGTACTTAGACCCCGGTACAAACACAAAATGGCAGAAATGTTACCGCCGTCACAGAGGGCTGTCAGAATGGAGCACTTCCAGGCCTTGCTTCGAGAAATGCTGCATTCTGCTTTTGCGTGCGCTGGCAGAGGAGCAATTCCCACTCCCAGAGAAGGAGTTGCGGGTACCAATCAAACAGCGCCTGCAAGAAGAGGCCGGTTTGAAGATGTGTTGGTGACTTCGGATATGAGGTCATTCTTTCAGCCGACCCATCGACAGGTGTCATCCGGATCCAGCATCAGGGAACGCCTAGACCGTCAGGTGTCCGACTACATCGGGTTAACGGCCGATGTGGACGCTCTGAGGAGTGATGAACCCCTGGACTACTGGGTGGGCAGGCTTGACCTCTGGCCAGAGCTTGCCCAATTTGCAATCGAACTGTTGGCTTGCCCCTCGTCCAGTGTCCTGTCCGAAAGGACGTTCAGCGCAGCAGGGGGGATTGTGACCAGTAAGCGTACTCACCTAGCTCACGACATTGTTAACTACCTCACATTTCTAAAAATGAATGAGGCATGGATCTCGGAGGAATTCAACACATGTGACCAGTAGACCATGTATATGACTATAAACTATTTTTTTAATCGAGCACACAGACCTTCTTTCTTCATTTGGCTCACTTCCTTGTACAAAAAAAGCACACCGTACTATATGCCCGTACCCTCCTATTTGAAGAAGTTGAGCAGTGTCATATTTCTCCTGGGGCTGCTTATTATGAGGGGCTCCCACCATCCCTGTGCTGTGCTGACTTCCTCCTGGGGCTGTACCTCTGCTGTGCATATTATGAGGGGCTCCCACCATCCCTGTGCTATGCTCATTATGAGGGGCTCCCACCATCCCTGTGCTGTGCTGACTTCCTCCTGGGGCTGTACCTCTGCTGTGCATATTATGAGGGGCTCCCACCATCCCTGTGCTATGCTCATTATGAGGGGCTCCCACCATCCCTGTGCTATGCTCATTATGAGGGGCTCCCACCATCCCTGTGCTGACTTCCTCCTGGGGCTGTACCTCTGCTGTGCATATTATGGGGGGCTCCCACCATCCCTGTGCTATGCTCATTATGAGGGGCTCCCACCATCCCTGTGCTATGCTGACTTTCTCCTGGGGCTGCTTATTATGAGGGGCTCCCACCATCCCTGTGCTGTGCTGACTTCCTCCTGGGGCTGTACCTCTGCTGTGCATATTATGAGAGGCTCCCACCATCCCTGTGCTATGCTCATTATGAGGGGCTCCCACCATCCCTGTGCTATGCTGACTTCCTCCTGGGGCTGCTTATTATGAGGGGCTCCCACCATCCCTGTGCTGTGCTGACTTCCTCCTGGGGCTGTACCTCTGCTGTGCATATTATGAGGGGCTCTCACCATCCCTGTGCTATGCTCATTATGAGGGGCTCCCACCATCCCTGTGCTATGCTGACTTCCTTCTGGGGCTGCTTACGGTGCAGGTGTCAGTGCTGTATATCACGGTGCTGGTGTCAGTGCTTTATGTCACGCTGCTGATGTCAGTGCTCTCTATCACGGTGCTGGTGTCAGATCACTCTATCACGGTGCAGGTGTCAGTGCTGTATATCACGGTGCTGATGTCAGTGTTTTATGTCACGGTGCTGATGTCAGTGCTCTCTATCGTGGTGCTGGTGTCAGATCACTCTATCACGGTGCAGGTGTCAGTGCTCTATATCACGGGTGCTGGTGATCATCTCCTGCACCCTCTTCTTAGCCTACCTGTCATGAACCAGATGTGAACAGAACTGTGTGACTGCGACAAAGTGAACCAGACACAAATAAGTGAAGGTAAATTTATTAAGCAAACGCATATAAATGTGAACACACCACCAATACGAACCAAGTGAACAAACCAAACAACCAAACAGTAAATAAACCAGTATATGTAACAAAAGGGAGTACCGGAATCGTAGTCAAGCCAGGCCGGGGTCATAAATAGGAGGTCAGCAGATGGGGGGACAAGGAGAAGGGAACAGGTACAGGAGGCAGGATGCAGGGATCAGGGATGCAGGGATCAGGTAACAGGGATCAGGTATCAAACAGGCTGCAGGTCAGGGCTCAAGGACAATACCAAGGCAAAGTGTATATGAACTTGCCGGGTATTTATAATGGCTGCTGTCAGTCATGTGACGCCTGACTGCAGAGGGCAATACCTGCTCCATACTGCCAGGATCCCTCCGCTGGTGCACACCAGTACTGCGGACCAAAGATGACATAATTCCAGCAGGAGACACCTGCTGGTGGATCGCAGTACTGCATGCCAAATGATTGATATTACCAGCGGAGGGAACCTTTCCTGACAGTACCCCCCCTCAAAGGAGCGACCTCCGGACGCTCCAACTAGCAGTTGCTGGGGAAAGTCCACTGCGTCAAGCTGGGCTATAGGCAAAGTCACATTAGGTTGGGTAATGGACACTTCAAGCAGGGCAGCAGACAGAACCACATCGGACCGGGAAGCTGGCACATCGGGCTGGAAGGCGGGCAGCGGCACGTCAGGCTGGAAGGCGGGCAGCGGCACGTCAGGCTGGAAGGCGGGCACATCAGGCTGGACAGCAGGCACATCAGACTGGAAGGCATCGGACTGCAAGGCCGGGACATCAGACTGGAAGGCGTCGGACCGCGAGGCCGGGACATCAGACTGGAAGGAATCGGACTGCGAGGCCGGGACATCAGACTGGAAGGAATCCGACTGCGAGGCCGGGACATCAGACTGGAAGGAATCCGACTGCGAGGCCGGGACATCAGACTGGAAGGAATCCGACTGCGAGGCCGGAACATCAGACTGGAAGGAATCGGACTGCGAGGCCGGGACATCAGACTGGAAGGAATCAGACTGCGAGGCCGGGACATCAGACTGGAAGGAATCGGACTGCGAGGCCGGGACATCAGACTGGAAGGAATCGGACTGCGAGGCCGGGACATCAGACTGGAAGGAATCGGACTGCGAGGCCGGGACATCAGACTGGAAGGAATCGGACTGCGAGGCCGGGACATCAGACTGGAAGGAATCGGACTGCGAGGCCGGGACATCAGACTGGAAGGAATCGGACTGCGAGGCCGGGACATCAGACTGGAAGGAATCCGACTGCGAGGCCGGGACATCAGACTGGAAGGAATCCGACTGCGAGGCCGGGACATCAGACTGGAAGGAATCCGACTGCGAGGCCGGAACATCAGACTGGAAGGAATCGGACTGCGAGGCCGGGACATCAGACTGGAAGGAATCAGACTGCGAGGCCGGGACATCAGACTGGAAGGAATCAGACTGCGAGGCCGGGACATCAGACTGGAAGGAATCAGACTGCGAGGCCGGGACATCAGACTGGAAGGAATCAGACTGCGAGGCCGGGACATCAGACTGGAAGGAATCGGACTGCGAGGCCGGGACATCAGACTGGAAGGAATCGGACTGCGAGGCCGGGACATCAGACTGGAAGGAATCGGACTGCGAGGCCGGGACATCAGACTGGAAGGAATCGGACTGCGAGGCCGGGACATCAGACTGGAAGGAATCGGACTGCGAGGCCGGGACATCAGACTGGAAGGAATCGGACTGCGAGGCCGGAACATCAGACTGGAAGGAATCGGACTGCGAGGCCGGGACATCAGACTGGAAGGACTCAGACTGCGAGGCCGGGACATCAGACTGGAAGGAATCAGACTGCGAGGCCGGGACATCAGACTGGAAGGAATCAGACTGCGAGGCCGGGACATCAGACTGGAAGGAATCAGACTGCGAGGCCGGGACATCAGACTGGAAGGAATCAGACTGCGAGGCCGGGACATCAGACTGGAAGGAATCAGACTGCGAGGCCGGGACATCAGACTGGAAGGAATCAGACTGCGAGGCCGGGACATCAGACTGGAAGGAATCAGACTGCGAGGCCGGGACATCAGACTGCGAGGCCGGGACATCAGACTGCGAGGCCGGGACATCAGACTGCGAGGCCGGGACATCAGACTGCGAGGCATCAGACTGCAAGGCCGGGACATCAGACTGCGAGGCATCAGACTGCAAGGCCGGGACATCAGACTGCGAGGCATCAGACTGCAAGGCCGGGACATCAGACTGCGAGGCATCAGACTGCAAGGCCGGGACATCAGACTGCGAGGCATCAGACTGCAAGGCCGGGACATCAGACTGGAAGGCATCAGACTGCAAGGCCGGAACATCAGACTGGAAGGCATCAGACTGCAAGGCCGGAACATCAGACTGGAAGGCATCAGACTGCAAGGCCGGGACATCAGACTGGAAGGCATCAGACTGCAAGGCCGGGACATCAGACTGGAAGGCATCAGACTGCAAGGCCGGGACATCAGACTGGAAGGCATCAGACTGGAAGGCCGGGACATCAGACTGGAAGGCCGGGGCATCGGACTGGAAGGCATCAGACTGGAAGGCCGGGGCATCGGATTGGAAGGCATCAGACTGGAAGGCCGGGGCATCGGACTGGAAGGCATCAGACTGGAAGGCCTGGGCATCGGACTGGAAGGCATCAGACTGGAAGGCCGGGGCATCAGACTGGAAGGCATCAGACTGGAAGGCCGGGGCAACAGACTGGAAGGCATCAGACTGGAAGGCCGGGGCATCAGACTGGAAGGCATCAGACTGGAAGGCCGGGGCATCAGACTGGAAGGCATCAGACTGGAAGGCCGGGGCATCAGACTGGAAGGCATCAGACTGGAAGGCCGGGGCATCAGACTGGAAGGCATCAGACTGGAAGGCCGGGGCATCAGACTGGAAGGCATCAGACTGGAAGGCCGGGGCATCAGACTGGAAGGCATCAGACTGGAAGGCCGGGGCATCAGACTGGAAGGCATCAGACTGGAAGGCCGGGGCATCAGACTGGAAGGCATCAGACTGGAAGGCCGGGGCATCAGACTGGAAGGCATCAGACTGGAAGGCCGGGGCATCAGACTGGAAGGCATCAGACTGGGAGGCCGGGGAATCAGACTGGAAGGCATCAGACTGGAAGGCATCAGACTGGAAGGCCGGGGCATCAGACTGGAAGGCATCAGACTGGAAGGCCGGGGCATCAGACTGGAAGGCATCAGACTGGAAGGCCGGGGCATCAGACTGGAAGGCATCAGACTGGAAGGCCGGGACATCAGACTGCAAGACATCAGACTGGAAGGCCGAGACATCAGGCTGGAGGGCGTCTGGCTGGAAGGCCGGGACATCAGGCTGGAGGGCGTCTGGCTGGAAGGCCGGGACATCAGGCTGGAGGGCGTCTGGCTGGAAGGCCGGGACATCAGGCTGGAGGGCGTCTGGCTGGAAGGCCGGGACATCAGGCTGGAAGGCATCAGACTGCAAGGTCGGAACATCAGACTGCAAGACGTCAGACTGAAAGGCCGGGACATCAGGCTGGAAGGCGTCTGGCTGGAAGGCCGGGACATCAGGCTGGAAGGCGTCTGGCTGGAAGGCCGGGACATCAGGCTGGAAGGCGTCTGGCTGGAAGGCCGGGACATCAGGCTGGAAGGCGTCTGGCTGGAAGGCCGGGACATCAGGCTGGAAGGCGTCTGGCTGGAAGGCCGGGACATCAGGCTGGAAGGCGTCTGGCTGGAAGGCCGGGACATCAGGCTGGAAGGCGTCTGGCTGGAAGGCCGGGACATCAGGCTGGAAGGCGTCTGGCTGGAAGGCCGGGACATCAGGCTGGAAGGCGTCTGGCTGGAAGGCCGGGACATCAGGCTGGAAGGCGTCTGGCTGGAAGGCCGGGACATCAGGCTGGAAGGCGTCTGGCTGGAAGGCCGGGACATCAGGCTGGAACTCCGGCTCTGGCACTCCGGGCTGGGACAGATTGGTAGGTGTGGAGGCAGGTTGGGTTAATGGTAAGATCATTTTGGTTGGGAAAAACTTTCGCTTTTTCTTTGGCTTAGCTACTGAAGCTCTGTAGGTGACTGCAGGACTGTAAATAAGGGGTGCAGCAGACTGGAAAGGAGGATTGTGATATGGCAGAGAAGAGGTACCAGTAGCTGGGGAAAGAACTTGTGGGTTAGTAGACAGCGGAGAGGAGGCAGGTGAGTTGAATGCAGGATAAGTACAGGGAGCAGAGACTGGATAGGAGTATTTGGTTGGGAGCAGCGTGTACTGGGCTGCAACTGAGGTTGACATGGCTGATGGGGAAACATACTTTTGGGTAGGCTCATATCTGATGGCAGAGGTGGATTGTTTGGCTGGGGCTGATTGCACCATGTCAGACCATGCTGAAAGTAAGGGTTGTACAAACTGAAGTTTTAAGCCTCCCTGTCTAACAAAAGACTGAGCAGATACAATGCACTCAGCAATCACCTGTGGGGAACAGGCTGAGTAGTGTTCACAAAAATCAGAAGGATCATCTTCAAAAAGCCATACTAAAGATACAACCTGATTCATATCAAAAGGAGGAGTGAAATCATCACGGCCATCTGGGATACAGGGCAGGGCTAGCTCAGTACAGATCTTTATCAAAGGCTGCACCTCCTCAAACAATATATAACCCTGATCAACCAGGGAGTGAGCCAAATGCATAGCTGCAAACAACTGGTCACTAGACCATCCTTTCAAAGCCTGGCGGCAATAATCACCACTCTCAGATGCCAGCAGAGAAAGATAAATGATCTCATCAGCATTCATGTTTGCAACCAAACTGAAGCAAATGGTTCCCCTGTGCAGCCACTTCTGGTCAGGAATGGCCTTGGTATTCTGTCATGAACCAGATGTGACCAGAACTGTGTGACTGTGACAAAGTGAACCAGACACAAATAAGTGAAGGTAAATTTATTGAGCAAACGCATATAAATGTGAACACACCACCAATACGAACCAAGTGAACAAATCAAACAACCAAACAGTAAATAAACCAGTATATGTAACAAAAGGGAGTACCGGAATCGTAGTCAAGCCAGGCCGGGGTCATAAATAGGAGGTCAGCAGATGGGGGGACAAGGAGAAGGGAACAGGTACAGGAGGCAGGAATCAGGGATCAGGGATCAGGGATCAAACAGGCTGCAGGTCAGGGCTCAAGGACAATACCAAGGCAAAGTGTATATGAACTTGCCGGGTATTTATAATGGCTGCTGTCAGTCATGTGACGCCTGACTGCAGAGGGCAATACCTGCTCCATACTGCCAGGATCCCTCCGCTGGTGGACACCAGTACTGCGGACCAAAGATGACATAATTCCAGCAGGAGACACCTGCTGGTGGATCGCAGTACTGCATGCCAAATGATTGATATTACCAGCGGAGGGAACCTTTCCTGACACTACCCTGACCCTCCCTCTCCTCCATTGCCTTCTTGCGCTCCTGAGTCCTGAATTGTCAGAATTTCACATATAAAAAAAGAATGCTTGTAGTTGTCGATCCCAGATTCACCTCATACATGTGTTGTGTCATTGGCCATGTGGTGGGACTATGTGTGCACAGCTAGTAATTATTTTGTGGCTGCAAATTTGACCTGTAGGTTTGTAAAGTTCGCCTCCCATTGAAGTCAATGGGGCCCGCCGCGAACATTACGGTTCGCAAACTATCGGTTCGCGAAACGTCCCGTCGGAAGTTCGTCCATCACTAATGGGGATTTCCTCCATTCACTTCGTGTGGATGGAGGATTCTGTTTTTTTTTTTTTTTTTTGCTTTTTTCAGTCTGCCAGGTCATTAAATAAAAACAGTATATGGTCTGTTTAGGTTATTGTTTGGACAATTCCCTCTCCAATTACTACTAATCCTATCAATCTCCCAACATTGTAACAGTTTTGATACTTTTTAAAAAGTAACAAGACACTAGTGATTTTTTTTAACTTATACCTAATGTATAAAACCTTTTTTGAGTACTGTTCACTGATGTTTTTGTAGATTGGGACATTACTGATGTATGCTGTAAATGTATTTTTATATGAAACACTGTATTATTTTAATCACTAAGGGGGTATTTTATTCACTCAGTCCTGTAAAGATCCTGCTCCCAGCTTGGATTCCGATCGGAATCGACACCAGATCCTGCTGAGGTCATCCCTGATCCTCCTGGCAACCCTGTCTACCAGAACTGGTGGCATGGTGACCTGCAAGCAGAAGGAGGATGGTGGGCAACCAGACCTCCAACATTGCACCACGGCAGCCCTTGCTCAGTGACCTCATGATGGGGAGGAGCAGAAGGACATGAGTAAGTTAAGTAAGCCTCCCAAAATATGCTGAGATATGCTGTATTATGCCCAGAAGCTAGCAAGGGTGACAGGGCGGGCTTCAGAAATGGACTTAGAGGCAACCCCTGCCATCTTTTACAATGAGAAGGAGGGTGAGCCATCCACACAGTGCCCCTCAGCAGTCATAACTCCTCAAATTACTGACACAGAGGAAGGTGATGAGGATGATGAGGCAGAGCAACCCACTTTGGCTGACATTCTGAGGGCTGTTCATAAATGCACGGCCTCAATAGATACCCTAAAAGAGAACTTTGGAGGGTTGAAGGAGGAGTAGGGTTTAATCTGTTATGATCTGCAAAAGATACAGGAGCGCAGAACAGCAGTGGAAGGCCGCATTATTAATGTTGAGGACAAAGTAACCCTGCTGCTGAGAGATGCACTAACTACCATGTGGATTTCAAAGGCTAATGAGCTAAAAAAGTAGGACATTGAAAAACATTTAAGGAGAAATAATGTCCAGACCGTGGGACTCCCTGAGAAGCTGGAGGGCAGGTATCCCACAGAATTTATTGAACAATGGCTAGTGGAGGTGTTTGGGAAGGAGGCCTTTTATCCCACTATATTCAGTCGAGCGGGCGCACAGAGTGTCTCCTAGGCCCCTACCACCAGGGCACCCAACGCGAACCTTCTTCAGCAGACTACTTAACGACAAGGATAAAGAAATCATCCTAAGCCTAGCCAGGGAGAAAAAGAATATCATGCATAATGGGGCCTGCATTTCCTTCTACCCAGAATACTCTGCAGAGGTGCAGAGATGCAGAACCCGGTTCGCCAATGTTAAAAAATGCTACAGCACCTGCATGCCACATATGCTATGCTCTTTCCTGTCAAACTTCATGACAGACACTGAAGGTCGATATGTAGAACATTTCAGAATATTCTTGCTTTTTAGAATATTTAAATTGAAATGTATAATTGCTGCTATGTATGTTCCACTGCCTTTCAACCTTGCTCTTCTAATGTTGCGTACACACGGTCGGACTTTCTGACAACAAATGTTGGATGGGAGTTTTTTGTCGGCCGTGTGTGTCGACCGTGTGAAGGCCCTATCGGACATTTTTCGTCTGAATTTCTGACAAACAAAATTTGAGATCTGGATATCAAATTTTCCGACAACAAAATCTGTTCTCGTAAATTCTAATCATGTGTACACAAGTCCGACGCACAAAGTTCCACGCATGCTCTGAATCAATTACGAGACGGAAACAATCGGTCTGGTAAAACTAGCATTTGTAATGGAGATGGCACATTCGTCACGCTGCAAATTTTTTATCACTTTCACAAACTGATTATGCCTTGTGATCTCATGAATATTTTTATTTTTTGTTTTCGTCAGATCTACATAATAATGTTTAGAATTTTTGGTTAGAGTGTTTTTTTTTTCCTTTTTTTATCCAGAGCTCCTATTTTTTAATTTTTTGTTTGTTTTTTTATAGTGATCTCCATAATTTTTTTCTTTCGTTTTGTGTTACCACAACACCATTATTATCTTTTATTTTTTAACCTCAAGGAGGTTGGTTGGTGTTGGTGTCCCTTGTTAATTTGACATTGTATTTTTGAAAAGTACCTGCCTACTCACAAACAAACTGTCCTTTCTGAACTAAAACGCATAGCAAAGTATTTGTGAAAAATAAATAGCCATTTATTATGGGTCATAACAAAATAAAGAGGAAAGCAACGCTGGAGAAACTGGTGAAATTTGGAAAAACCTTTGTTCCCCAGGGCACACATTGTTGTGGTCTTACAACAGCCTGTGTCTTTTGTCAGACTGAACCCAGGCCATCACTCTCTTGTCTTCCTTACACGCTTGCTTCCAGGCTGTGGCTCTGGTGTTGTAGTTGTGGCAGGTGGTAGAGGAGGAGGACCATGATTGAACTCACAAATGTGGCTTTGGCTTGTGAGTTCGCCCCTCAACCCCTTATTTAGGGCTTGTAACATAACTTCCTCACATAAGAGGCGTTGGCCCTGCTCCATTTCCTGCATTTTTCAGGCGCCCCATGTGGGCATAGTCATCTTGATTATTGGGGGGGTTCTGAGGGCCGCAGTAGCCTTAATAGGAAATTAGGCTGCCTCCTCCAGGTTACTCCTCTTCCTGGGACTTTTTTGTGGAAGGCAAAGGGGAGGGACCTGGGATTCGGGCAGGCTACTGGGCACGGCCACCTCCTGGCTGCGACTTACCCCCACCACTTTCTGGCTGCTACTTTCCACAGCCTCCCCCTGGCTGAGACTTTCCTGTGTATTAAAAAGGAACATAGTTTTAATTTTTGGTTCATCAATCACACATAATTTTCAGCTCATGACTGTTGAAAATTGAATGTAAAAGAAATAGAAAAGACTATCATTCTGACCCCAGAATTTTTCATTCTTGTCCCAATCATTTATGGCTACTACTTTCTATTGAAATGTAAAACACTTTGTAAAATCAGAAATTACTGATCAATAATAACATCTAGTTAACATCATTAATTATTTAACTAGAAATA